>NW_004443943.1:17761134-17774407 GCF_000243295.1 Trichechus manatus latirostris | reverse complement strand
GACCAGTGGAGTATCTTAGATGGCCGCTCACAGGCTTTTAAGACCCCAGACACTACTTACCAAGGTAGAATGTAGAGCATTGTCTTTATAAGCTGATGGCAGGGGTTCTTAATTGATCTTTTCAGAGTCCTTTGCGATTTATTTTAAGACAACTCTAACTTCATCATTGCCATCATCATCTTCATCATCCCCATTAACACTTACTAAGCACCTATATAATAAGGTTATTTATTTAACCTTATATTTAATAGCTTATTATGTAAGTACTATTACTAACTCTAAGGAGCCCTGACGGTGCAACGGTTAAGATCTCGGCTGCTAACCAAAAGATTGGTGGTTGGAACCCACCCATTGGCTCCAGTAAAGATAACAGCATAAGAAACCCTATAGGACAGTTCTCCCCTGTCACATGGAGTCACTATGAGTTAAAAATTGACTCGAGGGCACCTAATAACAGAATTATTAACTCTTTGTGACAAAGGAGGAAACAAAGACTTAGGTTAAGTGGCTTGCCCAAGTTTAAGAGTTAGAAGTTGAAGGTGAACCCATTCCCTGTCTTCTGAGCTCCCATTCCTGAACCTGTCTGCCTCGGGAAGCTGCCCAGTGCCCTGAGAAGCTGAGCAGTAAGTGTGGTATCTCGAGGAGACTGGGGCATTGGGTGCAATGTTTCTTGCCCAGGACTTTGGAATTGGAGGTGTTGTGGACTCACCTAGGGTGCTATCCAGGAGTGTCTCCAAGGGTAGAGCCTGTCTGGCCTGTACTTGTGATGCTCTATTAATTGGCCTCCCAGGGGGAACCAGAGCTAAGCCTGAGGCCAATGCTTGGTCCTTGAGTCCAGCCTGATCTAGCCTGATCCTGCTGGGCTTGGAGAAGTGAGAGAGCCAAGGTCTGGAGCCAAAGGGGAAAGTGCTGAAAGCAAAGACAAAGGCTGGGTCTGGAGTAATTCCTGAGAAAGGTAGAGATTGTGATTTGACTGAGAAAGGTAGAGATTGTGATTTGACTGCTATCTGCCCTCACTGTGGCCACAGGCAAGCCTATGTCAGGAACATTTAAAGTGGTCAAAGAGGAGCTGAGAAAGGACTTTTCTCACGAAAATCTGATTTTGATGTAGAAAATTTGAAGCATGGAAAATTTCTTTAAGTTGATGGGGAGTAGCTTTTATTCTGATTCTCCGCTTGTGTTAAAATAAAGGAAAAGACTTTGTTGCATAACAAGACAAAATGTTTGAAATAAGGACATTTGAAATCAGATGTTTTTCTAGTAGAATCACGGACAGTATTTTCTAGGGAAAGTATTTACTTTCTCAAATTCTGATCTTCAGACAAAATAGTTTCATTGTGTTGACCATAGATTACCCTTCTGCTGTCTTCTGGAATTTATGTGGAATATGAAGTCAGCTTTCTCACTGTTTCCAGAGGAAAATGTCTTAAAAACTGTTAGGGGTTTGGCCTCAATTCTTTATTCTCATTATTCAACTTTAAAACAAATGAGGTGTATTTATATGTAATGATAGGGAAATACCCAAGATATACTATGACGAGAAAAGAGCAAGTTTCAAACATGTAGAGTATGATCTCATTTATATGAAAAGATTATATATAAATACAATATGCACAGAGAATTTCTGGAAGAATACACTGTTAACAGTGATTACTTCTGAGTATGGTGCTGGGGGTCTAGGGTGGAAACAAGGAAGGGGACTTTTACTTTTCAATTTATGCCATTCTGTATTGCTCAGATTTTTTGCTGTGGTCATATGTTACTTTCTAATATAAAAAATGAAAAAGGGTTTCAAAATTTTCCATTTTAAATAATATCTATCATAGATATCAATATTTATTCCTTGCAAGGGAGTTTTATTTGTCTGTGTTTTCTTCCTCAAACCAATATAGTACATTTAGGATGGGTGACCCATTGCCATTGAGTCGATTCCGACCCAAAGTGACCCTATAGGACAGAGTAGAACTGCTCCATAGGGTTTCCAAGGAGTGACTGGTGGATTCAAACTGCCAACCTTTTGGTAAGCAGCCGTAGCTCTTAACCACTTCACCACCAGGCCTCCTTTTTAGGAGGGGTAGAAAACAAAAACCAATGGAATCCTACAATGTGCCAGGCACTGGGCTGTCTCTTGCTGGAACAAAAAAACTGACCACTTTCCACGATCCCATTAAATTTTATTTCTTAGCAGATTTAGAAAGTAGAGTTTCATTTTGTCACTCCTGATGATGTTGCTTGACCTTCATACCGAATCTGTCCCATTGTTCTGTGGCATCCTGCCTCTCACTGCTCCTTGGCACTCCCTGGGCTTCTACATGCTTATTCATTCAATCATTCATCACACATTTTATGAATCCCTTACCATATGCCACATACTATGCCCCATACGTGATGTTCTAAAAGATGAATAATACCTATTATAATAATAATAGCTTGCAATTTTGTAAGTGAGATAGATAATTATAACATGATGTGACAATTGCAGTGATACAGATGGAGTTCTAACATAGCTAGTGGTGGGGGTGGAGGGTGAGGAATGACTAATTGTGATACAAGTTAACCAAACAAAGAGTTGGGGAGGTTTCGCAGCTTGAGCTAAAGTATGGAGGTGAAAGTAACACGGAAGGTCCCAGGGTGGTGCAAATGGTTTGCATTTGGCTACTAATCCAAAGGTTGGCATTTCGAACCCGCCCCACAACTCAGTGGCGCCCTGGAAGAAAGGCCTGTGATCTGCTTCTGTAAAAATTACACCCAAGGAAACCCTATGAAGCAGTTATACTCTGTAATACGTGCAGTCTCCATGAGTTGGAGGGCAACTGGTGGCTAATTTAGTATGACCTCATCTTAACTTGATTACATCTGCAAAGACTTCATTTCCAAATAAGGTCACATTCACAGGTACCAGGGGTTAGGACTTAAACATCTCTTTTTGGGGGGGGCATAATTCAACTCACAACAGGATCCATGTTTGAGCAGTCAAAGTGGTGAGACTTTTCTTTCAGGTGACGTCAGAGTCTCTATTTTAGGAGGATAATCAAGAGCCATATCATGCCCAGTGGTCTACCTTGCTATGCCAAAATGGATAGCATGGCACAAACACCAGAAGAGAGACTAGATAACTGGGAACTCCGAAAAATCAAACACTTATGCTCATCAAAAGACTTCACCAAAAGAGTAAAAAGACAACCTACACGCTGGGAAAAAATTTTTGGCTATGACAAATCCGATCAGCATCTAATCTCTAAAATCTACAAGATGTGGCAAAACTTCAACAACAAAAAGACAAATAACCCGATTAAAAACTGGACAAAGGATATGAACAGGCACTTCACCAAAGAAGATATTCAGGCGGCTAACAGACACATGAAGAAATGCTCACAGTCTTTAGCCATTAGAGAAACGCAGATCAAAACTACAGTGAGATATCATCTTACCCCAACAAGGCTAGCATTAATCCAAAAAACACAAAATAATAAATTCTGGAGAGGTTGTGGAGAGATTGGAACACTTATACACTGTTGGTGGGAATGTAAAATGGTACAACCACTTTGGAAATCAATTTGGTGCTTCCTTAAAAAGCTAGAAATAGAAGTGCCATATGATCCAGCAATCCCACTGCTTGGAATACATCCTAGAGAATAAGAGCCATCACACGAATAGATATATGCACACCCATGTTCATTGCAGCACCGTTCACAATAGCAAAAAGATGGAAAAAACCTGCCCATCAACGGACGAATGGATAAACAAATTATGGTATATCCACACAGTGGAATACTACGCAATGATAAAGAACAACAATGAAGCCGTGAAACATCTTATAACATGGAGGAATCTGGAGGGCATTATGCTGAGTGAATTTACTTAGCTACAGAAGGAGAAATATTGTATAAGACCACTATTATAAGAACTAAAGAAAAGGTTTAAACACAGAAGAAAACATTCTTTGATGGTTACGAGGCTGGGGAGGGGGGGAAGGGTTATTTACTAACTAGATGGTAGATAAGAATTAGGTGAAGGGAAGGACAGCACACACTACAGGGGAAGTCAGCACAACTGGACTAAACCAAAGCTAAGAAGTTTCCTGAACACAGTTAAACACTTTGAGGGACAGAATAGCAGGGATAGGGGTCTGGGAGCCATGCTTTCAGGGGACATCTAGGTCAATTAGCATAACAAAGCTTATTAAGAAAATGTTCTGCATCCTACTTTGGTGAGTGGCGTCTTGGGTCTTAAAAGCTTGCAAGCGGCCGTCTAAGATGCATCAATTGGTCCCAACCACCTGGATTAAGGGAGCATGAAGAACACCAAAAACACAAGGAAAGTATTAGACCAAGAGACAGAAGGGACCACATAAACCTGAGACTTCATCAGCCTGAGATCAGAAGAACTAGATGGTGCCTGACTACCACCAATGACTGCGCTGACAGGGAACACAACGGAGAGTCCCTGATGGAGCAGGAGAAGGGTGGGATGCAGAACTCAAATTCTAGTAAGAAGACCAGACTTAATGGTCTGAATGAGACTGGAGGAACCCCAGAAAGCATGGCCCCTGGATTCTCTCTGTCAGCCCAGAACTAAAACAATTTCTGAGGCCAACTCTTCAGACAGGGACTGGACTGGACTGTGGGACATAAAGTGATGCTCGTGAGGAGTGTGCCTCTTAGCTCAAGGAGATAGAAGAGACTAAATGGGCAGCTTCTGTCCAGAGGTAAGGTGGGAGGGCAGAGAGGGTTAGGAGCTGGTTGAATGGACATGGGGTATCAGAGGTAGAAAGGAGAAGTGTGCTGTCACAGTATGGGGAGAGCAATTAGGGTCACATAACAATGTCTGTATAAATTTTTGTATGGGAGACTAACTTGAAATGTAAACTTCATTTAAACTACAACAACAAAATGGCTAGCATGGGATAGAGTAGTGTTATCATCCCCGCCCTCTGAGATGCATGGCTCAACTAGTTAGAATCATCTTCAAAGGAAATGGACGAGGAAAGATCAGCAGGAAATAGTACCTTTGGGAGAATCTGTAGAGGAATTTTCAACCTTGACTGAGGAGAAAGACGGGAGAAGACGTGTGATTTGGGATGGTGGGTGAGGAAGTGGCGTTGTTACTTGTTAACACAAATTTTGTTCTGGTGTACTGATCCTGTTTGCTTCTCACTTCCCGTCTGGTTGCCATGAGACATGGAATTCAGGAGCCAAATACCTGTTTCCCCTAACTGTGCTATAATTCCCTTATGCAGCAACCGCTGATAGACTGCCCCAAATCCATTCTTTCATTCTTCTTTAATAACAGAGCTCTGGGTTTATAGAGGATGATAATGTTTCCGGTTGAAACACTCGCTTCCCAGCCTATTTTGGCATTATGGTGGCCAGGTTACACAGCCCTGGCCAAAGAGACAGAAACGAAAGTCCTGGGTGCAGCTCCTGGAAAATAACTTTAAATGGGATAGTCTTGGTGGGTTTATCATTTACTGTTTGGCCTTTCCCCCATGTTCTTGCCTGGAATGTGAATGCCATGTCTCTTTTTTCAGGAGCCATCTTAAAGCCACAAGGTAAGTGAGTCTGTTAAAACTGGGAATTTAGGAGTCTCAAGTGGTGCAAATGGTTAAGTAGTCGACTACTAGCCAAAAGGTTGGCGGTTCAAACCCACCCAGAGGCGCCTTGGAAGACAGGCCTAGTGATCTGCTTTTGAAAGATGACAGCCTTGAAAACCCTATGGAGCAGTTCTACTCTGCACACATGGAGTTGCCATGAGTCAGAATTGACTACAGAGTAGCTAACAATAGCAACAACAACAAATACGGGAATTTTAGAAGGATCTAAAAAAAAAAAAAAATTGCCGTCAAGTTGATTCCGACTCAGTGACCCTATAGGACAGAGTAGAACTGTCCCACTGCCCATAGGGTTTCAAAGCAGCAGCTTTTGGATTCGAACTGCCGACCTTTTGGTTAGCAGCCAAGCTCTTAACCACTGTGCCACCAGGGCTCTGAACTGCCAGTCTCCAGAGGAAAACAGACCCCTGTTTGGTTAAGTTACTTATGAGAAGCTGCTATTATATTTAGCCAAAAGCATTCCTAACTGGTACACCCTTACTTACTCTACAAAATAATTGTTCTTATTTGCCATGCCATAGGGAATTCTGGCCAGATGTCAGCTGGCTAAGACCTTTAAATGATTGGATTTTCTTCCCTTTGTACCTCTTTACATGGATGGTTATTATTCAGAATAATGACACTGAGGCTGTAGAACCTCTGGAATCATCAAAGGAAATTCTATTATAGTCAGTAGACTCTACTTATTTAAGTAGAAATCTGCCTAATATATTTTAGAAGGATTTTTCACAATAAGGAACAAAGCGTTAACCTTAGAATTCAATTAACCAAACCATTTTATTCTCTAAGTATTCTGGTTAATTATCATTTTAACACCTGATGTTTTCTTTTTACTCTGCTTAAATGTTGGTTTTACAATTTAAAAAAAAGTTATGTTCTTTCAACTTCTGTGAAGTGTGGGGTATGAAGTTTATGAAATTGCATGTGTGATTAAGTCAAATTTAGGCCAGAAACTTAAGAGGAAGAAAAACTAGTTAAGCTTCACATATTTCCTAAGGTTAATAGAATTTGTCCATTTAATTAAAAGATGTAAAGATTGTCTGCGTTCTGCTTTTTCAAATACATACCACTGAACGAGAGCTGGCCAGCATACATACCTGTGAATGTGTGTTTGAATTAAAGAATTTAAAAATGGGAAGTTAACATAAAGAGACAATAAAAGAATGAGATCTGAGCGATACTGGAAATTAAAATTTGCCAAACCTTTTATAATTAAAATATTCATGAAATTAAGTCTCCAGATATTACAGGAATAGAATAGCACGCAGAATACATTGAAAGAAATAAAGAGCAAGTGGAAACTTTTGTGTAAAACTGCAATGTCAATATGGTAGCCACTAGCCACATGTATCTGTTGAGTACTTGAGATGTGGGTAGTGAGAATTGTGATGTACTGTACATGTAAAATATACACTACATTTCAAAGACTTGGTACGAGGATAAAACATAAAATATTTCATTAATAATTTTCATATTGTCTGTGGAAATTATATTAGTATAAACCAAACCAACTACCCAGTTGCAGTCAAGTCGATTTCAACTCATGGTGGCCCCATGCATTGCAGAGTAGAACTGCTCCATAGAGTTTTCAAGGCTGTGATCTTTTTGAAGCGTATCACCAGGCCTGTCTTCCGAGGTGCCTCTATGGGGGTTCAAACAGCCAAACTTTGGCGAGTAATACAGCACTTAACTGTCACCCAGGGACTCCTTACATTAGTATATATTGGATTAAATAAAACATATTATTAAAATTAATTTCACTTGTTTTCTTTTTACTTTTTTAAAAATGTGGCTGCTGTTGTTGTTAGGTGCCGTCAAGAAGATTTTGACTCATAGCGACCCCATGTGATAGAGTAGAACTGCCCCATAGGGTTTTCTAGACTGTAATCTTTACGGGAGCAGATTGCCAGTTCTTTCTCCCATAGAGCCGAAGGGTGGGTTCAAACCAACAACCTTTCAGTGAGCAGCTGAGTGCTCGCGTTTGTGGCTCACATTATATTTTTATTGGAACAGTGCCTATCTAAATCAAGTAACTGAAACAGACTCTCAGAGATACAGGAGAAAATTAGTGAATAGAAAGCATTGTCTTTGTCAGTGAGGCAATAACGAACTTAAAAAGCTGTTGAAGAGTCTTGAAAAATCTGCTTTCTAGAATCTTGTCTCCACAGAGTCTGTTTTCTACAGAACAGCTGAGTGAACATTAAAAAATGTGAGTCAGGCCATGTCTCCTCTGCTCAGCTCTCCAGGGTTTCCTGTCACACCTGGAATAACCCTGAAGGCCTCATAAAGGCCTGCCAAGCCCCATAAGATTGAGCCGTGACCACTCTGTGAATTTCTCTCTTAGATGTCTCCTGCTTGCTCATTCCATGCTGGCCACGCTGGCACTTTTGCTGTTTTTTTGTATCTTCGCGTGCTGCCTTCTTAGGCTTTTGCGCACAGCATATTCTTTCCATGGACCCTCATGGAGCTCACCCTCTCGCTCTTTCACGGCTCTTCATGGAGATGCCTCCTCTCATCTCACTGTCTTATCTTGCCCCACTGCACTACCCTCCTTATTTTCTATGCCCGGACCTTTTTTAAATTCTTCTACATAGCACCTAACAATGCCTCAAATAACCGTGTGTAATTATTCGTTTCCTGGCCCTTATCACTAAAACTCCACTACCTGGAAGAGTAGTGGTAGTAGACCCTCAATAAAGATTTATCCAGCGAATGAATGTATGAAATAATTTTAAGTGAAGCCACTGAAAAAGGAACAAAAATCTGGAAAAAAGTACACCAACATTTTATTAAAAATGTATTTCTGAGCGATGAGAGTGTGGGTGATTTTAATTTTCTTCTGTTATCTACCCAACAGCATGTCCTCTCTTCTTCCTTCTTAATAGAACCCTATTTTGTTCAGAGAGTCCCTCTTCTACATGTGGTCGTATGTTTCACTAAACCACTTGAGGCTGGTCCATATTCCTGCCTGTGATTAGTTTAGCAATGAGTGATATATTCTTGCTTGTGAGATACGAATGGAGTTCTGCTGAGCAGGCCATCTGCAAAAGATTTAATTGCTTAAAAATAGACGCTTATGAAGAAACAGCTTGTCAACGTTCTGCTGGTCTTGGTTTATGTGTGATGCTTGGAATGGCAACAGTCTTGTTATGTCCATGGAGCTGCTGAGCCAAAACACTGAGGATGGCAGAGAAAAATGATGGAAGGAAACCAGTTTTCCCCATGATGTTGTTGGGCTACCAAATTAACTATCTCAGAGTGGCCCTACTTTGTGACTTCCTGTTTTGAGAGATAATACATCATTCTCTTTGTTTAGGCCATCTTCAACTAGGTTTTCTGAAATTTTCTCCCCCGCCAATGTGATACTATGTTATAACAAAATTCAAGTAAAGGAGCCTCCAGAATATAAACATGTCAGATAAAAGTGCCGAAGTCATAATAAGAGATACTATTGTAGAATCTCTCCTCAAGGAACAGGCTAGTGACACAGTTAGCACCAAATGGGTGCTCGGTACTTAGGGGAGGAACAACTTTAAAAAAGAAATACCTTGAGTTATCAATATAATTATATAAAACAAATTATAAATATAACACAGAAAAGAAGAAAAGCTGCCCCCTTTTGATGTAATCTATGCCGATTGAGGCACATTTGTCATCCTGTGTTCAATTCTGTAGTCGCATTATAACAAGACCACTGACAAACTATTAAGACCATGGAGGATGCCTGGAACAACTATTATTTTTGCTGCCCATAATTCTCTGGTAACTTGATTTGCCTCTGGGAACTGTCCCTACCCCTATTCATAGTCTCTGTGTTTTGGGTGGAGTGGGTGCCACCCTAGTCTGGGAGGTTGGGTGGTGTCTTAGTTATCTAGTGCTGTGGTAACCAAAGAGACTACAAGCGGGTGCTATTAAAGAACATAAATTTATTTTCTCACAGTTCAGGAGGCCAGAAGTTTGAATTTAGGGCATAGATCTAGGGGCAGGTCTTTTCTCTATTTCAGTTTCTAGTAGCTGCCAGCAATCCTTGGAATTCTTGGGCCTGTAGATGCATCTGCTTGGTGTGTCTCTCTTCATATGGCATCTTGCCCCCGTGTGTATCTCTGTGTCTACCGCCCTTTTTATAACTCAGCAGTAATTAGGTTTAGGACCCACCCTACATGACTTCATTAATATAACAAAAGAAAACCCCTATTTCAGACAGGGCCATATTTATAGGTACAGGGGTTAGGTCTTCAACACATATTTTGGAGGGAACACAATTTAATCCATACTGCCAGATTGGCTCAGGGATGGTCTTGTGAGCCAATCGGAGCCAATAAAAGGCAATCAGTCCTTTTCTGGTTCTGGGGGGAGAGAAGTACACCTTTTAATTAGATGAACCTTGCAAAATATAACTGGGGCTATTGGAAGCCATATTGCTACATCCAGAGCTTGAGAATGAAGCCATGTTGAAACCACGTTGATGACTGTATAGATGAGAATCAGAGGGAAACCAGGTTCTAGTGATGTTGTCTGAGCCCCCAGATCAATACATTTCTGAACTTTTCTATTTAACAAGCCATTAAGTTTGCCTTTTTTGCTTAAGCCAGTTTGAGCTCTGGGTTCTCTCATCCCCAATGGAATGGACCTAACAACAGACAATGTGGAAGGAATATATCATAAATGTCTGTGACCATTGGAAGAGTGGTCATGTGGAAAAGATTGATAGTCATCTCTAGTTACTCTAAAAGAATGACACCAATGGAGGGGAATCCATTAAAAGGCATATATGAGCTGGACTTAATTCAGAACTGTTAAACCCTTGGGACCACCCAACAGTGAAGCTGGTTTCTAGCAGCAGCTGTGATTTCCTGTCAATGTACAAGTTTAATGAAAAGCTGGGGATGCTCTGAATGGGGATTTCTATATTAAGTCAGAGTCAGGATTTCTAAGCTCTTTTCAAATAGAATTTCTTTGATTCTCCAACATACAATGAAAAACAAGGCATTATATGAGAGAATGTATATGAATGTGCTTTATCAATCATTAAGAAGAGATGTATGTGTTGGTTAAGAGTTAGAAAAGCCCATGTTTGAAACCCATTTTTGAGCATTATGAGCTATGTGACATTGAACAATAAGTTAATCTCTCTGAGTCTCAGTTTCCTCATTTGTAAAATGGGGATGATAATAATATCTTCCATATAAGGTTGTAAGGATTGAACTCAGTGTTGTATATAAGCATTCATCAGTGCCTGGCATGTAGTACATGCTCAGTAAATGATAGCTCTGAAAACATGAGGCAAAATTACTTTTGCTCTTCTTGTACCATTTTTGGAAACCCTGGTGGCATAGTGGTTGAGAACTATGGCTGCTAACCAAAAGGCTGGCAGTTCGAATCCACCAGGTGCTCTTTGAAAACTCTATGGGGCAGTTCTACTCTCTCCTGTAGGGTCGCTATGAGTCGGAATCGACTCGAAAGCAGCGGGGTTTTTTTTTTTGGTTTTGTACCATTTTTAGCAATAGCGATTCTGAGGGTAAAAAGAAAATATGTGCCATATTTCACTAAACTTACACAGGGAAGACAAGGGATGGTGAGCAAGCAGACTTGTTCGGTCGTCTTCTGGGATTTACAATCCGTTAAGGGGCCCTGGTGGTGCAGCGGGTAGGTGAAGAAGCCCTGGTAACTTACCTAAAGATTGGCAGCTCCATGGGAGAAAGACGTGGCAGTCTGCTTCAGGAAAGATAACAGCTGTCACATGGGGTCGCTATGCGTCGAAATCGACTCCGTGGCAACAACAACAACGAAATCAAACCCACTGTCGATTCCACTCACAGCAACCCTATAGAACAGAGAACTGCCCCATAGGGTTTCCAAGGCTGTAAATCTTTCTGGAAGCAGACTGCCCTATCTTTCTCCCACAGAGAGGCTGGTGGGCTCGAACTGCTGACTTTTTGGTTAGCAGCCGAGTGCTTTAACCACTGAACCACAAAGGCTCCTTCAAAACAACAAGGGAGCCAAACTCCAGCCATGTCTATAATCCATACCTTTAAACTGTGATCGGTACAATGATAGAAAACAAAGCACTTTATTAAAGTATATAAAGTATATAGCATATTGCTGGGGTTCCTACTCTTGATAGTTTTCTGCCACGTTTCCTTAGGCTGGTCTTTCACCCCTCCAGTTTGCTTTTGTAATATCCTAAACAAGAGGATATTAGTCAGATCCTGAAGGATTTTGTTCATTCCTATGAGTGGGGGTGGAATTAGAAGCTATTTAGTACCATCATGTAAGTTTTTTTTTCCTGTCTGTTTTCAAAGTTTTTAGCTAAGAATTTACACCATTCCTTTGTTTTATTGTTGCTGATGAATTTTTGGCTCTTTCTTCACCTTTCTCTCTGAATAAAAACCCAAACACTTCTGTGGGAAAACTCAGAGTTTATTATAACGTCAGCTACAACTGAAGTGATTAACACCAAGTACAATTCAGGGGTCACCATTAATCTTTCTATAATTTCTAAAAACTTTGATAGTTTTTGATAAACTTAAAGGGTTTTACATTTTAGGTGGGCAAAAAACAAGCTGACAGCAAGAAAATCCTTATATTTTTATATTGAATGACAGAAAAATACAGCAGAAAATAGCTGCCTCATGATAAGAGTACATAGAAGATTATTCTCGCTGGAAGGTTTTTCTCAACTTGAGTAGGTACCAAGTAGGTCTTCGTTTAGTTTCCTTGGTGGTAAATTTTCTGCATCTGCACCCTTAGCTTGTCATCACGTAATACTTATGGTAGGCAGAATTCTAAGATGGCCTCAAGATTCCGATGTGCACACCCTGTATAATCCCCTCCACTTGAACATGGGTGGGCCTGACCTAATCAGGTGAGTCCTTTTCAAACAGGGTCAGAGATGGAAGAAGTCAGGGAAACTCAAAGCTACAGCATATGCTCTCCTGCTGGCTTTAAAGATGTAGCCTGCATGAGTTCTAGAGCCATAAGGAAATGAATTCTGCCAGCAACCACACTAGCATGGAAGAGGATTCTGAGCCCTAGATGAGACTGCGATCCCAGCCAACACCTTGATTTCAGCCTGTGGAGACCCTAAGCCAAGAAGCCAGTTGACCTGTGCCCAGACATTTATTCTACAGAACTGTGGGGTAATAGATGGATGGTGTTTTAAGCCACTAAATTGTGGTGATTTGTTATGCAGCAATAGAACACTAATACAGTAATGAATTTTTTAGAAGTACTTTTAGATTTAAGTGATTTGCTTTACTTTAATTAACTCTGATTCTCTTCCTATGGGAAATGTTCATTTCTGGTTTTTAATTTACTTTTCTCAAAGAGGAGGTTTTTGTTCTGCTTCCAAACTTTGATGAATTTAGTTGCTGTTTGGTTGTTTTGTCTCACCTTCAATTCTGAGGTCAAGATGGAGACTTTAGATGGTTTACTGGTCCTAAGTACAGCTGGGGCTTGGAAACACTGATGAAAATGGTTTAAAAGTACAGCGCCACAAGAGTAGTTTTAGAGGATAGGTCAACATCTAGGTTAAGGGCAAACGGTAAGCCCAGTGTTATTATTATTTTTTTTTTAAATATTTTATTGTACTTCAGGTGAAGGCTTACAGAGCAGATAGTTTCTCATGTAACAGTAACACACATGCTGTTTTATGACATTGGT
>NW_004443943.1:17735079-17750667 GCF_000243295.1 Trichechus manatus latirostris | reverse complement strand
GCTGAGTCTTTATCTCTTCATTTGATGTTCTAGGGTTTCAGGATTGTTGATTCTCTGTTTGGCTTAGTTTTTCGGATCTTTGTTGTGGAGGGACAGCGTGGTGCTTCTGCCTAGAGCGCCATCTTGCCGGAGTCCTCTATTTTTTTTTTTTTAAACTTTTACAAATAAACTTATTTACATACATCCAGAAGACTGCACAAATCATAACTCACAACTCAGTTTCTACAAAGTTAGCATACATATGTAACAGATAAAGAAATAGAACATTTCCAGTACCCCAAAGGTTTCCCCTCTTGGTCATGAACATCCCCTTGAGGGGTGAAGGTGACCACTATTTTGGCTTCTATTATCATAGGTTAGTTTTGTCTAGTTTTTAACAGTATGTTCTCTTTTGTATCTGCCTTCTTTAGCTCAACATTACGTTTTTAAGAATCATCCACGTTAACGAGTTAAGCAGTAGTTGTTCTATTCTTCTTGTTGTATAGAATTCCATTGTAATAAATATGCCACGATTTATGTAACCATTCTCCTACTATAGAATTGTACCTGTTTTACTTTTGTAAAATGGGTTGTTTTGTTTTGGGCTATTACCAATAGTGCTGCTGTGAACATTCTTATACATGTATTTTGGTATTTTGGTGAATGTTAGTGTCATAGATTGAATTGTGTCCCCCCAAAATGTGTGTAAACTTGGCTAGGCCACAATTCACAGTATTATGTTATTCTCCACCATTTTGTCATCTGATGCGATTTTCCTGTATGTTGTAAATCCTGCCTCTCTGATGTTGATGAGGCAGGATTAGAGGCAGTTATGTTAATGAGGCAGGACTCAATGTACAAGATTAGATTGCGTTTTAAGTCAATCTCTTTTGAGATATAAAAGAGAGAAGCGAGCAGAGAGACAGGGGGAACGCATACCACCGAGAAAGCAGTGCTAGGAGCAGAGCATGTCTTTTGGACCCAGGGTTCCTGTGTGGAGAAGCTCCTAGTCTAGGGGAAGATTGATGACAAAGACCTTCCTCCAGAGCTGATGGAGAGAGAAAGCTTTCCCTTGGAGATGATGTCCTGGATTTGGACTTCTAGCCTACTAGACTGTGAGAGAATAAATTTTTCTTTGTTAAAGCCATCTACTTGTGATATTTCTGTTATAGCAGCACTGGATGACTAAGACAGTTGGTTATGTAGTTAGGAGAAGAATCACTGGGTCGGAATCTATTACTTATTTACTACTTGTTAGTAGTAACATCTACTAAAGCTATAGTATCTACAGCTTTAGTAAATATTAAAAAATAGTTTCCCAAAACTGCATCAATTTACACTCCCACAGCAGTGTATGAGAGTTAGAGAACCATATCCTTACAGAACACTCAGCATTATAATCTTTATTATTAAGCCTAATATTCTAAAAACAAGAGTATTTCAGAGTTATTCTAGCCAATTACTTTTACCCCCTAAATTATTATTCTATAGGAATGAAACTCAGGAGAAGCTATTTAATTAAAAACCATTATCTAAAATTTCTTTACAGTTAGAATGGAAGACAGGCAGCAGAGTTAATTTGCTTTCCAATCCCTCTCTATGCAGATTATAACTTTCTAATCCTCTTTTTCTCTGAACCCCTATTTTAATGGAAACCCTAATGTGAGCTGCA
The DNA here is from genome assembly GCF_000243295.1 of Trichechus manatus latirostris. Lineage (NCBI taxonomy): Eukaryota > Metazoa > Chordata > Mammalia > Sirenia > Trichechidae > Trichechus > Trichechus manatus. Next base: position 17,749,016 of record NW_004443943.1, on the reverse strand, counting down.
TACATTTCTCAATCACATAATACTTAGTTGCCTTTGTATCTGAGATTTACTGTATTTTAACATTTGTGTGCATTTTAAAGTTAAATTCTGAAGGCTTTATAAGCACCCTGCTTTCTAATTAACAGTGAGTGTAAAATGTTAGTATGGTAAATATTAACTATGCATATTAAGGAATATTCAGAATCAATCTAGGTTTTTTGTTCTTTTTTTTTTTCTTCCTCTCTCTTGAAGGTAAGATTTATACTCTACAAGGTTCAGGAGAATGAATGTATAATTTGGATAAAATACTTCCCTGAATACCAATATTACTTTACATAATAATTATAGGATTTTAAATGCCAATGAGTTCTGTTTCCTTTGTGTGAATTTATGAATGTAATAAAACACTTTTGACAAGGTAATCCAATAAAACAATCTAAGATTTAATTATCAGCTTTTTAAAGATTTTATGAACCAGATACTCTGTAGTGCCAGAATCACTTAAGAGACTTAGGAATCACAGAATCCTGTTAAATCTTTAATTTTGTTTTTAAAATTAAAACAGCATTTTTTACATGCTCACAGTTAAAAAAAATTAAGCATAGAAAAATATGAAGAAAATTTAAAAACCACTTCAGTCTCTGCCACTCAGATCTTAATATTTTGATGAAGAGTCTAGATATCTCAGTCAGTGTATGCGTTTGCATGCATACACTCAAACATATACCCAATTTTTCATAAAAATGTTAATACACTATATAATATTCTATTACTTATGTTAGGGGGCTAGGTGTTGTTTATATCCATTTTGTTGTTTCCATGTCACTAAATAGAGAGGTATGTCATCAGTTTTAACGGTTTCATGATATATGTTGTTAGGTGCTGTGGAGTTGGTTCCGACTCATAGAGACCCTGTGTACAACAGAATGAAACACTGCCCGGTCCTGCACCATCCTCACGATGATACAATACATACATGCCATAATTTATCTAACTCATCTTCTATCGACGGGGATTTAGAGTGCTTCTTTTTTTTCTATTTTTCACTTGTATAATTTTCTTAAGACAGATTCCTAGAAGGCTGATTGCTGAGCTGAAGAGTAAATATCGATGTGTATTAATTGCAAACTCTCCTCCAGAATTGTTAACTCCATTGACACCCCACTAGCAAGACAATAGACTGCCTGTTTTTTTCCACTTTTCCAATATTGGATTTTGTCTTTCTTAAAAATTGGCAAATGAAATTTGCATCTCTTTCATTATTAATGAAGTTTTACATATTTCCAAAGGTAGATTTGCCATTTATATTTCTCCTTTGGTTAATTGCTTCAATAATTTTATTGGGGAGGTTGTCTTTTTCTTATTGACTTGTAGGAGTTCTTTATATATTGGAATATTGTTCTTTGGACTTCATGTTTGTTATTTGACTTTTAACTCTGCACATAGTGGTTTTTAAATTAAACTGAATGTCATTTATTTATATAAAAATTTATCAACGTGTCATTTTAAAGTGTTAAGATTTTTTGTTGTGGTTAAAAATGGCCTTTGTTACCTCAGGATTTTGTAGAAATCCTCATCCATGTTTCCTCCTAGTAGTCTTAGACTTTAGTTTGTTTTTACATGATAACCTTTGATCCACTTGGGATTTATTTTTGAATAAGGAAAAAGATAAAAAGCCAGTTTTATTTTTACCCCAATTACTAGCCAGTTGTCAGTCTTCATGAATGTCCTCTCTTACTAGTGAGATAAAATAACTCCTTTTTTTTTTTTTTAATATTAAAGTGCCCTTACTTATTTAAGTATATTTCTGGGATCTATTCCATTCTATAGGTCTATTTTTGACTAAATTTTATTGAGTTTTTATTTCTGTGGTTTATGCTATTTTTTTTTGTAGGATAGGTATCCATTCATTATTCTTTTTCAGATTTTTTTTTTTTTTTTGCCATTTATGCACATTTACTTGATGAACTTAAAAATCATTTGGTTAAAATAAAGCCCCGCTAGCTTTTTTGGTTAAGGTTGTATGATATTTGTAGATTAATTGAGGGAAAATTGGCACTTTTATAGAACTCGCTTTTCTTAATTGAAGAAAAAAGATGTGTTTTAATGATATATTTAAGGATTCTCTTATATCTTTCAGTAGCATTTCATGTTTTCTTCATATAGGCTTTGGCCTTTTAAAAAGATTTTTTCCTGGATATTTTAAGGTTTTGGTTGTTGCTGTGAATGGAATTATTTTCCCCCATAGTATTTTCTAATTGTTAATTGTCAAAAAAAAAAAAAAAATTGGCTTTATTTACTTTATATCTAGACACTTCAATGAATCTTACATAGTTTTTTTTCTAATAATCTTTAGTTGATTTTAGCCCTCTTAAGTCTCACCAAGTGGTACCCAGGAGATGTGAATATAACTAGCTTATTGTAGAAGATGACCTAAGACCATTAAAGAACGGAGCCTAAAATAAAAGAGTTTATGGGATATAATTTTTACATCTTGTTGTTGTTGGTTACCATCCAGTCAACTCAGATTCATGGCGACCTTATGTATAACAGAACAAAAGGCTGCCCGGTCCTGTGCCTTCTTCATGATCGTTGGTGGGAGTCCATTGTTGTGGCTATTGTGTCAATCCATCTCACCGAGTGTTTCTCTTGTTTTCTCTCGCCCTCTGCTTTATCAAACATAGCTTTTTCTAGTGATTGGTCTTTCCTGATGACAATCCATCTCACCGAGTGTTTCTCTTGTTTTCTCTCGCCCTCTGCTTTATCAAACGTAGCTTTTTCTAGTGATTGGTCTTTCCTGATGACATGTCCAAAGTCAGTCAGTCAAATTCTTGCCACCCTTTCTTTTAAGGAACATTCTGGTTGTATTTCTTCTAAGACTGATTCATTCTTAGCCGTGCACAGTGTATTCAGTATGCTTTGCCAACACCACAGGTCGAAGGTGTCAGACTAAGTATACTAGAATGAGTAAACATGCTGTTCTTATTAGGTTTTTTAATACTCTTATATTAAAATTAGTACTCAATTAAGCAATCACTTAGAATTAATTTTTGTGGATTCTATATTGTTTCTGTGGGCAGGAGAAAAACTGGTTTAATGAAGCCTGAAGGTGTTGTCCCTGGTTCAGAAAGGAAACTGAAAGAATAGAAAGGAAACTGAAAGAATAGAAAGAAAAACTGAGCTGACGTCCTTAAGTATAGGAGTTTACTAGGTTGCAAATTCCTAGCTTGCTCATTTTTTTTTTTTAAATCCCCACAAACAAAATAAAACTTCTCTAGCTGTGAGTATTCCTACTTCCTCTTTCCAACACACACCTACTGCTCTAACCACCCTTCATCCCAAACCCCCAGCAAGTAGGTGTAAGGTGGTCTGACAATGCCATCTGCTGGTGTTCTGGGGAACTGTCTGAACTAACCTCTTCTGTTCCACCTCCACTTGGTGAACTGGGGGCTTTAGACTGGGCTCCTGTCTTAGAAGCCAGATCCAGGCTTGGGAGTGACCAATTTATGCTTGGGACTACAGACAAAGAGAGAAGGGAAATCAAAGTCCCAGTCCTGGGAAAGGCTGCTGGGGGAAGCATGAAACAAGGAAGGAGCCTGAAAGGCCACATCTACAGGGCCTGGTAGAGTGCAAGGACTAGATCCAGAAAGAGTGATCTGCAAAAGAGTTCCAGCAGGAAAAACTTGGAGAGAGCCCCTAGAGCAAAAGCAGGAGAAAGAGATGCTGTTTTTATGGAGTATCTGCATTCAGCCTTGGGGCAGGGATATGCTTAATTAGGGCCTTCCAGTCAGTTCTGACATCTCTCGTTCGGCAGTTTCTCATCTTCCTTTTCGTATTCGTTTAAATTTTCTTAATTCTTTTTCTGTAGCTTGAAACTCAGATAATTCCACATATGGTAAAATCTATTTCACATTCCTGTGTTCCTCCCCTCTCCCTTCCCCCTTTCCCTTTTCTCTTCTCTTTAGGCCTTTCTTCCCTTCCTCCCCCTCATCCCCCCATCCCCTTAGCTCCTTTTCTCTGTTCCCTTTCTCTTTAAGCTCTTATTCTTGCAATCTCAGCAAAATCTCCTTCTTTCTCTTTCTTCCTTCTATTTGGAAGCTGAACCATAATCCTAATTACAGTGATAAACGTACGAATAGTACTTGTGGGTCAGCTTTATCAAGGAAAAGGGAAACAGAGGTCGTGAAATAAAGAATCAGTGCCACTAACACCTGAAGTCCTTGGAGGTGGGCAGAAACCCCCTTTAAAATTATCTTAGGTCTTAGTCTTCCATTCAACCCCTACAGAATTTTTCCTGTGTGCCTCCATTCAAGATTTTTGTCTGCTTTCATGACTGCCAAATCCCCAACATTTAAAACAGCACCTGGCACATAGAAGGAACTTCATCAATATTTGGTAAATGAATGAATAAATATTTCTGATCACTAAGCAAATCTGACTGATTCTATTTTACTGTATTTCTGTTTCATTTTAAATGTTGCAAGGATGCTAATTTTCATTGTAAAAAATGTGTCAAGACTTTTGTGGGATAATTTAAGCATAACACATGAGGCTATTTCTAGTAGAAATGATTTTTTAAGTTCCAAACTACCAACTGACAGACTTTTAGAAAATAAGGTTTTGGTAAGTTGGAGATTTTCTGTACAGTTCCCCTTCTTCATATTTGAAGAGAGTATCTAGGTATGAATGATACACTCTTGAAACGTGATGAAACATATTCTACCTACAACCCAGTGAAAACCCGTTGCAGTCAAGTGGATTCTGACTCATAGTGACCCTATAGGACAGAATAGAACTGCCCCCGTAAGGTTTCCCAGGAGCAGCTGGTGGATTTGAACTGCCAGCCTTTTGGTTAGCAGTCAGGCTGTTAACCGCTGCACCACCAGGGCTCCATTCTACCTATAGAAATATATATTTTTTCATATCTATTTATATATATATGAGAAAACAATGAAAGGCCCAGCTTTTACTTGTCTTTGCTTCTCAAGTGTTCCTTGCATCCTCCCCAAAATAGCACCTTAGATTTTTGAATATAGAGGAGAAAATAACAGATTTGGAAAGCTGAAAAAAGCATTTGTTAAGTGGTCTTACTGTAGGTTTTCTCTTTTCGCAAAGTCTCGTTTGTCATATAAACCCTTGATAACAGAGAAGGAGAAATATTTATTCTCTATAAGGTCCTTATGAATTGGAATCAGCTAGACTGCAGTGGGTTTTTTATACAGCACTAAGTGGCACCGAATCGATGGCAGTGGGTTTGGTTTGGTTTTTTTTGGCAGTGGTGCACTGGTTAAGAGCTACGGCTGCTAACCAAAAGGTTGGCAATTCGAATCCACCAGCTCCTCCTTGGAAACCCTATGGAGCAGTTCTGCTCTGTCCTATAGGGTTGCTAGGAGTGGGAATCGTCTCGACAGCAAGGGGTTTGGTTTTCTGGGTTTTTTAAGCACAGAGAAGATGTTGTATTTGCCTAACATTTTTTAGAATCGCTCCCTTTCTTGTGATTCACCTCAAAACTGGAGAGACTAGGCAGGCCTCTTTTATTTTATAGATTGTTCCTCCGGCATTGTGTAAGAATTTTAGGAAGGTGGGGGGTGAGGAAGATCACTGCAACTTCCATTCCCATACCCCAGATTTTTCTGAACATCTTACAAATCTCTGTGATCTTGAAATGCTTCCACTACACTGCAAAGGGGAGATTAAAATAAATGAGAAGCTGGCCTGAATGCAGACCAGTGAGGTGAGGGGGCGTGTCATAGCAGAGAGTGGCAAACCTTGGTTAATTCCTCAGGATGTGTCCCTACATCCAGCTTCAGGATGGATGTCTGTTCCTGGCTGGCTTTGGTGTTCATGGTCCTAGGGCGAGGGCTGGTATTCTGTCTTTAGAGCATTGACTGTGTAAACTGTGGGATGCTTTAAGGTTTGAAAAGAGCATGGAAGAGCCTTAGAGTCAGAGGGCTCTCGGGCCGAATCCTGGCAGTGTCTCAGGCTGACTGTGTGACCTAGAATAAAATAGGTAACATCTCAGCACCTTAGTTTACTTCCCTGGAAAATGGGAATAATGAAGCCTCCCTAGAAGGGCTGATGTAAGGCTTGGCGCTAACACGCATAAAGCATGAGTGCCCAGCTAGTAGCTCTTTCTCAGCTCATCATCACAGTTATGGCTACAGTATTCACCTGTTACCTTTCTATTTCTCCCCCAGGTACCTTGGGATCACCAGGCCCCTCACCTACCCTGTGAGGCAGAATGGGAAATGCATGGCGAAGATGATTCTGGCTGTCTGGCTGCTTTCCGCCTCTATCACTCTACCCCCTCTCTTCGGATGGGCTCAGAACGTGAACGACAACAAGGTGTGCTTGATCAGTCAGGACTTTGGCTACACTATTTACTCCACCGCAGTGGCGTTCTACATCCCCATGTCTGTCATGCTCTTCATGTACTACCAGATCTACAAGGCCGCCAAGAAGAGTGCCGCCAAGCATAAGTTCCCTGGCTTCCCCCGACGCCTGGAGGAGCCCGAAACCGTCATCTCCCTGAACGGCGGTGTGGTGAAGACTCAGAAGGAGGTGGAAGATTGCGCCAACATCTCCCGGCTCATCAAACACGAGAGGAAGAACATCTCCATCTTCAAGCGTGAGCAGAAGGCGGCCACCACCTTGGGCATCATTGTCGGGGCTTTCACCTTTTGCTGGCTGCCGTTCTTCCTTCTGTCCACGGCCAGGCCCTTCATCTGTGGCACCTCCTGCAGCTGCATCCCACTGTGGGTGGAGAGGACTTTCCTGTGGCTGGGTTACGCGAATTCTCTCATTAACCCGTTTATCTACGCCTTCTTCAACCGCGACCTGAGGACCACCTACCGCAGCCTGCTCCAGTGCCAGTACCGCAACATCAACCGTAAGCTGTCGGCTGCAGGCATGCATGAGGCCCTGAGGCTCGCTGAGAGGCCCGAGAGACCTGAGTTTGTTCTGTAAGGTTAGTCATCACTATTTTTACTTTTCCACCCTCCCCCCCGCCCCAATTCTCTTATGGCCCTTCTGGTTGAGGCTGTCGCAGAAAACTTCCTGAATCAGTAGCTTGCTTATTTTCTACTAAACATATTTCAGATTTGAATTCAGAATGTATCGATTCCAGCCCTTGACCCAGTAACATTCCAAAGCCAAAGATAGGTACTTGGTTGAATTGGAAGAGGGGACTGATTTTATTTGCTGATGAATTGCAGTTGATGAGACTGACCACAAGGAAGGGTGGTGTTTTCCATTTTTTGCCCACAAATAATAGCCAAATTATTTCCCTTTCTCTCTGATCCCTGTAGCACCATCATTTTAATCACTATTACTTTTCCATCCAGTAAAACTTTTTTGATGATGGTCTTCATTGCTAATTTTTTTTCTTGAGGTAGGAAGCAAAGGCGATCTTTCCAGTGTGTAGTTACATTTACACAGTCTAAAAGGAAGCGGCTTGGGAGAAAGGAGAGTGGTGAGCATGGGGAGATGTAAGGACAGAGCAATGTATTGAAAGCCCTGGGAGCTTTCCTAAAATACTACCCCACCCTCTGATAACAGTTGTTAAGTTTGTTAAGCAGACACTGTTGTTGTGCGCCATCGAGTCGATTCTGACTCACAGTGACCCTATATGTCAGAGTAGAACTGCCCCATAGGATTTCTCAGGCTGTAATCTTTACAGCAGCAGATCACCAGGTCTTTTCTCCTGTGGAGCTGCTAGTGGGTTCAAACAGCTCACGTTTTGGTTAGCAGCCGAGCACTTAACCACTGTGCCACCAGGGCTCCATTACAGTAGAGTGTTGGGATCTGAAAAAGGATGACAAAGTGCTGAAGATGATAAAGAAGTGCAAGTTTCTCATGTAACCCACTTGCTAATGAATTTGGCTTTGTAAGAAGGAAGGAGACAGTATAGTAGTTACAGAAGATTTTGTTATAAGTTTGAAGACTTCTTCGTGTTTGAAAGCTGAGGGGAAATAAACTTTAGAATGAGAAGATGAAAGGTGCTGGTGGGAAACCAGGCTAGTGTTGGACATGAGAGAAGAGGAGCCTGCAGAAAGGAATAGACCAGAGAACCACAGACCATTATAGTGCAGAAGGACCTTCCCAATCATTTTGTCCAGTCCTTTCTTCTGATCTGGAGAGTAAGTGATAGTAGTTTTCTTCCTTTCCAGGATAAACAATCTACTAGACTGTATGTTGGTACTTCCAAATATTTACCCATTTGTATCCATTTTCTTGATCAGCATAAAAAAGGCCCAGAGTCAAGCAGGCACTTGGGAATCTTACTTAGGATACCTGACTGAATAGAAAGGAAAAGGCTATGAATACTTTTACACAGATAATTTTAATTCACTACTATAAATTATAATCTTTGCACATTTTCACAAGTATTCAAATATTGGTAATACAAAACTAAATGTGCTAATATAATATAGGCAGGATTCTTTTTTTTTTCTATTCAACTCTATGACTTTATTTATGAATTTGTTTTGAATTGCTGTAAATTGCTTTTAAGTATCATGTTTTGATGACTTTTGTTCTTTGATGTAAATATTATGAACAATACTTAAAAGCAGTTTCTAAACACTGCATATAGAAGAATAAAAGAATATAGACAAGAGGAGGTAGAACCAACATAGCACTCTGGACAAACGCACCATGCCATCCCTCTGCAGCAAAGACCTGAAAAACTAAGTAAAACAGATACAAACATCATCAATAAGTAGGACAAAACAGACAAATGTACAATCAACAAATAAATATAAAAGAGCAGGACAAGATAGTTCCAGCAAATGACCAAAATAAAGAACCAAATAACCTTCTGGAAGAAGAAAAGGCATTGGAACTACCTGATATGGAATTCACTATGAGTCTCAATTGACTTGACGGCAGCAAGTTTGGTTTTTGGTTAGATATGGAATTCAAAAGACTAACATTTAGGGTTCTTCAAAAGATTAGGAAAGAGATAAAAGAAAGTACAGACAAAACCAAGGAAAAAAACAGACAAAATCATCGAGAAACAGACAAAACCAATGAAAACATAGCTAAAATCAAGGAAAACACAGAGAAGGCAATAGAAAAGTTCAGAAAAATGATACAAGAATAAAACATTAAGATAAACAATTAGAACTCATAGTGACCCTATAGGATTGCGTAGAACTTCCCCATAGGGTTTCCAGTGCTGTATATCTTTACAGAAGCAGACTGTCACATCTTTCTCCCATGGAGTGGCTGGTGAGTTTGAACCACTGACCTTTTGGTTATCAGCGGAGCACTTAACTACTGTGCCACCAGGGCTTCTCCATACAAAAACAGCAACTAGAAATCCAAAAGATAAACAAGATTTCAGAAACAGCTCAATGGAAGGTTTTAGGAGCAAATTTGAAACAAGGGAAGACAGAATCAGAAAGGTTGAAGACAAATCCATGGATACCACTTAGAGGAAAAATCAGAGAAAAGAATGAAAAAAAAAATGAAGAAAACTTAAGAATTCTGTGGGACAAAATCAAGGACAAAAATCTGCACATGATCGAAATTCCAAAACGGAGAGAAAATGGAAACGCTAAGAAGATGGTTGAAGATTTGCTGGCAGAAAACTTCCCAAATATCATGAAAGACAAAAAGCTAACCATCCAAGAAGATCAACAAACCCCATATAGGATAGACTCCAAAAGAAAATCACCAAGACATATCATAATCATACTTGCCAGAACCAAAGACAAAGAAAAAAATCCTGAGAACAGCTTGAGAAAAACAAAAAGTCTCTTACAAAGGAGAAACAATAAGACTAAGTTCTGATTACTCAGCAAGAACTATGCAGGCAAGAAGGCAATGGATGACATATGTAACACCTGGAAAAAAAAAACAAAAAAACCTAACAACCAAGAATAATATATGCTGCAAAACTCTTACTCAGATATGATGGCAAAATTAGGACATTTCCAGATAAACAGAAATGAATAGTTAATCCATAAAAACCAAACCAAATTACAAGAAATATTAAAGGGAGTCCTTCGATTAGAGAACCAACAATATCGGACAACAACCTGAGGCTAGGACACAGGACAGCATAAGCCAGATAACAACCTAGGCAAAAAACTCTCAATAATAAAACAAAGCTAAAAGACTTAAATTAAAACAGGGAAACTGAGACATCAATCTGTAAATGACAACAATGACAAAACAGTGAAAGGAGGATTAAACAGTGTAGCTGTAGAACTTTCAAATGGAGAGTAAGTCAAGGTGATATCAAGTAATAAAAGACTGGTTCAGACTTAGGAATATAAGGGTAATTTTCAAGGTAACCACAAAGAAAGTTAAGAAACCTACTCATCAAAAGAAAAAAGAAAAACAGACTCGGTAGACACAAAATGTATAATAGCAAAAGAAATGAAAAGAAAATTCAAAAACAAAAGGAACTTAGCACAGGAAAGTAAGAGGAACAAAGAAAATGTCAGCACCACACACACACAAAAAATGACAGCAATAAACTCATACCTACTGATAATCAAACTGAATGTAAATGGCTTAAATGCACCTGTAAAGAGATGGAGAGTGGCAGAATGGATTAAAAAAATGACCCATCAATATGCTGTCTACAAGAGACACACCTTAGACACAAATACATAAATATATTAAAAATCAAAGGATAAAAAAAAAAAATCAAGCAAACAGTAACCAAAAAAAGAGCAGGAGTGGCAAAACTAATCTCAGATAAAATATACTGTAAGATGAAATCTACCATAAAAGACAGGGAAGGACATTATACAGTGATTAAAGGGACAATCCACAAAGAAGACATAAACTTAATAAATATCTACGCACCCAACGACAGGGCTCCAAAATACACAAAACAAACTTTAACAGCATTGAAAAGAGAAATAGTTCCACAATAATAGTAGGAAACTTCAACACACCACTCTTGGTAAAGGACAGAACATCTAGAAAGAAACTCAACAGAGATACAGAATATCTAAAGACCACAATCAACCAACTTGATCTCGCAGATGTATATAGAACACTCCACCCAACAGCAGCAAAGTATACATTCTTTTCCAGTACACATGGAGCATTCTCTAGAATAGACCACATTTTAGGCCACAAAGCAACCCTCAATAAATCCAAAAAATCGAAATAATATGAAGAATTCTCTCTGATCGCAATGCAACAAAAGTAGAAATCAGTAACAGGAAGAGGAAGGAAAAAAAGTCGAACACTGAATAATGAAAAAAATGGAAACTGAATAACACCTTGCTTAAAAACAACTGGGTAATGGAAGAATTCAAAGAGGGAATCAAAAAATTTCCTAGAATCAAATGAGAATGAAAACCCATCATACTAAAACCTTTGGGACACAGCAAAAGCAGTGCTCAGAGGTCAATTTATAGTAATAAATGTACACATCAAAAAAGAAGAATGGGCCAAAATCAAAACATTAGCCCTACAGCTGGAATAAACAGAAAGAGAACAGCAAAAGAAGCCCACAGGCACCAGAAGAAAGGAAATTATAAAGATTAAAGCACAAAAGATGAAATAACAGAAGAACAATGGAAAGAATCGACAAGACCAGAAGTTGGTTCTTTGAAAAGATCAACAAAATTGACAAACCATTGGTCAAACTGACAAAAGAAAAACATGAGAGGAAGCAAATATCCCAAATAAGAAATGAGATGGGGGGCATTACAACAGACCCAAACTGAAGTAAAAAGGATCAGAACAGAATACTATGAAAAATTCTAGTCTAACAAATTTGACAACCTAGAGGAAATGGACTAATTTCTAGAAATACACTACTTTCCTAAACTGACACGAACTGAGAAAGAAAATCTGAACAGACTCATAACAAGAGAAGAGACTGAAGTAGTACAAAACAAAAGCAAAAAACACTCCCAACAAAAGAAAACGCTGACCCAGATGGCTTCACTGGATAATTGTACCAAACATTCAGAGAAGAGCTAACACTAATACTACTCAAACTATTTCAGAGCATAGAAAAGGAAGAAATACTCCTGAATTCATTCTATGAAGTCAGCGTAATCTTGATACTAAAGCTGGGCAAAGATACCACAAAAAAAGAAAATTACAGACCAATATCTCTCATGAATATAGATGTAAAAATTCTCAACAAAATTCTAGCCAATAGAATTCAGCATCATACAAAATAATAATACTAATACACCACGAACAAATGGGATTCAAACCAGGTATGCAAGGATGGTTCAACATTAGAAAATAAATCAATATAATCCACCACATAAACAGAACAAAAGAAAAGAATAACACGATCATCTCAGTCAATGCACAAAAGGCATTTCATAAACGCCCATTCCTGATAAAAAAAACTCAATAAAATAGGAATAGAGGGGAAATTATTCAACATAATAAAGAAATCTATTCAACTACAACTGTGGAAAGAGAAGATGGAAAAGCTCAATATCATCAGTCAGAACAAGGCCAGGGGCCAATTGCAGAACAGACCATCAATTGCTCCTATGCAAGTGCAAGTTGGAGCTGAAGAAAACTAAAACAAGTCCATGAGAGCCAAAGTACAATCTTGAGTATATCCCACCTCGATTTAGAGACCATCTCGAGAATAGATTTGACGCATTCAACACTAATGTCCCAAGACCAGACGAGTTGTGGGATGACATCAAAGACATCATATATGAAGAAATCAAAAGGTCATTACAAAGGAAAAGAAAAAAAAAGACCAAAATGGATGTCAGAAGAGATTCTGAAACTTGCTGTTGAACATGGAACAGCTAAAACGAATGGAAGAAATGATGAAGTAAAAGTGCTGAACGAGAATACTACTGGAACTAATAGAAGATTTCAGCAAAGTTTCAGGATACAAGATAAACGTACAAAAATTAGTTGGATTTCTTTACACCAGCAAAGAGAACCTTGAAGAGGAAATCACCAAATCAATACCATTTACAATAGCCCCCAAGAGATAAAATACTTAGGAATAAATTTAACCGGAGACCTGAAAAACCTATACAATGAAAACTACAAGACACTACTGCAAGAAACCAAAAGAGACCTGCATAAGTGGAAAAACATACCTTGCTCATGCATAAGAAGACTCAACATTGTGAAAATCTCAGTTCTACCCAAAATGATCTACAGATACAATGCAATCCTAACCCAAATTCCAATGGCATTTTTTAATGAGATGGAGAAACAAATCACCAACTTCATATGGAAAGGAAAGAGGCCCTGGATAAATAAGGCATTACTCAAGAAGAAGAACAAAGTGGGAGGCCTCACACTACCTGATTTTAGAACCTTTTATACTGTCACAGTAGTCAAAACAACCTGGTACTGGTATAACAACAGATACATAGACCAATGGAACAGAATTGAGAATCCATACATAAATTCATCCACCTATGAGCAGCTGATATTTGACAAAGGCCCAAAGTCTGTTAAGTGGGAAAAAGACAGTCTTTTTAACAAATGGTGCTGGCATAACTGGATATCCATCTGCACAAAACTGAAACAAGACCCATACTTCACACTATGCACAAAAACTAACTCAAATGGATCAAAGACTTAAATATAAAATCCAAAAAGATAAAGATCATGGAAGAAAAAATAGGGACAACACTTGGAGCCCTAATACATGGCATAAACAGAATACGAACCATAAGTAACAATGAACAAGCACCAGAAGAGAGACTAGATAACTGGGAGCTCTTAAAAATCAAACAATTATGCTCATCAAAATACTTCACCAGAAGAGTAAAAAGACAACCTACAGACTGGGAAAAAATTTTCAGCTATGACAAATCTGATCAGCATCTAATCTCTAAAATCTACAAGATACTGCAAAATCTCAACAACAAAAAGACAAATAACCCAATTAAAAAATGGGCAAAGAATATGAACAGGCACTTCGCCAAAGAAGATATTCAGGTGGCTAACAGACACATGAAGAAATGCTCACGATCATTAGCCAG
>NW_004443943.1:17699368-17734014 GCF_000243295.1 Trichechus manatus latirostris | reverse complement strand
ATCCGGAGTGGAAAGGAGGAGTGTGCTGTCACAGTATGGGGAGAGCAGTTAGGGTCACATAACAATGTATGTATAAATTTTTATATGGGAGCCTAACTTGAAATGTAAACTTCATTTAAACTACAACAATAAACAAAAATAAAGAAAAAGAAAAAAGAGACAAGGGCCTTCCTCTAGTCAACAGAGAGAGAAAGCCTTCCTCTAGAGCTGGAGACCTGAACTCGAACTTTTAGCCTTCTAAAATGTGAGAAAATAAATTTCTGTTCATTAAAGCTAAAAGAAAAAAAAAAGTGTTGAACAGAAGATTTCAAAAGGCGGCTCCAGAAGACAAAGTAAAATATCATGATGAAATGTGCAAAGACCTGGAGAAGAAAACCAAAAGGGTTTCAAAAAACACTCTCAGCATTTCTTAAGCTGAACGAACTGAGGAAAAAATTCAAGCCTCAAGTTGCAATTTTGAAGGATTCTATGGGCAAAATATTGAACGATGTAGGAATCATCAAAAGAAAATGAAAGGAATACAAAGAGTCATTGTACCAGAAAGAACTGGTCAATGTTCGATCATTTCAGGAGGTAGCATATGCTCAAGAACTGATAGTACTGAAGAAAAACTCCAAGCTGCACTGAAGGCACTGGTGAAAAACAGGGCTCCAGGAATTGAAAGAATACCAATTGAGATGTTTCAACAAACAGATGCAGCTCTGGAAGTGCTCCCTCGTCTATGCCAAGAAATTTGGAAGACAGCTGCCTGGCTAACCGACTGGAAGAGATTCATATTTATGCCTATTTCCAATAAAGGTGATCCAACCGAACATGGATATTATCGAACAATATCATTAATATCACATGCAAGTAAAATTTTACTGAAAATCATTCAAAAGTGGCTGCAGTAGTATATAGACAGGAAACTCCCAGAAATTCAAGCCAGATTCAGAAAAGGACATGGAACCAGGGATATCATGGCTGATGTCAGATGGATTCTACCTGAAAGCAAAGAATACCAGAAAGATGTTTACCTGTGTTTTATCGACTATGCAAAGGCATTCGACCGTGTGGATCATAACAAATTATGGATAACTTTGCAAAGAATGGGAATTCCAGAACACTTAATTGTACTCATGAGGAACCTGTACATAGACTAAGAGGCAGTCGTTCAAACAGAACAAGGAGATACTGCATGGTTTAAAGTCAGGAAAGGTGTGCGTCAGTGTTGTATCCTTTCACCATACCTGTTCAATCTGTATGCTGAGCAAATAATCTGAAAAGAGGACTCTGTGAAGAAGAATGTGGCATCAGGATTGAAGGGAGACTCATTAACAACCTGCGATATGCAGATGAAACTTCTTGCTTGCTGAAATCAAAGAGGACACGAAGCAGTTACTAATGAATATCAAAGACCACAGCCTTCAGTATGGATTATACCTCAACATAAAGAAAACAAAAATGCTCACAACTGAACAAGTAAGCGACAGCATGATAAATGGAGAAAATAGTGAAGTTGTCAAGGATTTCATTTTATTTATATCTGCAATCAATGCCCATGGAAGCAGCAGTCAAGAGATCAAAGGATGTATTGCATTGAGCAAATCCAGTGCAAAAGACCTCTTTAAAGTGTTGAAAAGCAAAGTTGTCGCTTTAAGGACTAAGGTGCACCTGACCCAAGCCATGATATTTTCAGTTGTCTCATAGGCATATGAAAGCTGGACAGTGAATAAGGAAGACCAAAGAAGAATTGATGCCTTTGAATTATGGTGTTGGCAAAGAATAGTGAATATACCACTGACTGCCAGAAGAATGAACAAGTCTGTCTTGAAAGAAGTACAGCTAAAGTGCCCCTTGGTAGTGAGAATAGCGAGACTTCATCTCATGTACTTTGGGCATGTTATCAGGGGGGACCAGTCCCTTGAGAAGGACGTCATGCATAGTAAGGTAGATGGTCAGCAAAAAAGGGGAAGATTCTCAACGAGATGGATTGACACAGTGGCTGCAACAATAGGCTCAAGCAAAGCAATGATTGTGTGGATGACGTATGACTGGGCACTGTTTTGTTCTGTTGTACATAGCATCGTTTTGAGTTGGAACTGACATGACAGCACCTAGCAATAACAACAAAAGCATACAAAACCAACAGCCAGCATTATTCTCACTGGAGAGAGGCTGAAAGCATTACCCTTGAGAATGGGAAGAAGACAAGGATGCCCTTTATTACTACTCCTATTTAATATTGTGCCAGAAGTGCTAACTAGAGTAGTAAGGCAAGAAAAAGAAACAAAGAGCGTCCAAGTTGGAAAGGAAGAAGTAAAATTATCTTATTCGAAGATGGTATGATACTATGCATAGAGAACCCCAAAGATTCCACAAGAAAACTACTGGAACTGATAGAAATTTTCAGCAGAGTAGCAGGATGCAAGATCAACATACAAAAATTAGTTGATTTCCTATATACCAACAAAGAGAACTTCAAAAAGAAAATCAGGAAACCAATACCATTTATAATAGCCCCTAAAAAGATAAAATACTTAGGAATAAATCTAACAAGGGTTTAAAAGACCTATACAGAGAAAACTACAAAACACTACTGCAAGAAATCAAGAGACCTACATAAATGGAAAAACATACCATGTTCATGGATAGGAAGACTCAACGTTGTGAAAATGTCAATTCTACCTAAAGTGATCTACAGATATAATGCAATCCAGATCCAAATACCAGCAGCATTCTTTAACAAGATGGAAAAACTAATCACTGACTTTATATGGAAAAGAAGGAGGCCTCAGATAAGAAAAGCATTATTGAAGAAATAGAACAAAGTAGGAGGCTTCACACTACTTGATCTCAGAACCTACTGTACAGCCATGGTAGTCAAAATATTCTGGTACTGGTACAACAACAGATACATAGACCAATGGAACAGAATTGAGAACCCAGACATAAATTCATCCACTTATGATTAGCTGATCTTTGACAAAGGACCAAAGTCTATTAAATGGGGAAAAGACAGTCTTTTTAACATAGGATGATGGCATAACTGGATGTTCATCTGTAAAAAAATGAAACATGACTCATACCTCACACCATACACAAAAACTAAATCAAAATGAATCAAAGACTTAAAAATAAAACCTAAAACAATAAAGATCATGGAAGAAAAAATAGGGACAACAGTAGGGGCCCTAATAAATGGCATAAATACAATATAAACCGTAACTAACAATGCACAAATACCAGAAGATGAACTAGATAACTGGGAGCTCCTAAACATTAAACACTTTGCTCATCAAAGTGCTTCACCTAAAGAGTAAAAAGAGAAACCTACAGACTGGTAAAAAATTTTTGGAGATGACGTATCTGATAAAGGTCTAATCTATAAAATCTGTAAAATACTTCAACACCTCAACAACAAAAAGATGAATAATCCAATTAAAATAATGGGCAAAGGAAATGAACAGACACCAAAGAAGACATTCAGGCAGCTAATGGACACATGAGTAAATGCTTGAGATCATTAGCCAGTAGAGAAATTCAAGTTAAAACTACAAGAAGATACCATCTCACCTTGACATTACTGGCACTGATCAAAAAAACCCAGACAATAACAAATGTTGGAAAGGTTGCGGGGAGTTTGGAACTCTTATGCATTGCTGGTGGGAATGTAAAATGGTACAACCACTATGGAAAACAATATGATACCTACTTAAAAAGCTAGAAATAGAAATACCATACAATCCAGCAATCCCACTCCTAGGAATATATCCTAGAGAAATAAGAGCCATCACATGAATAGACATGTTCATTGCAGCATTATTCACAACAGCAAAAAGATGGAAACAACCTAAGTTTCCATCGACAGAGGAATGGATAAACAAAGTATGGTACATGCACACAATGGAATACTACATGTCATGGATTTAATTGTGTCCCCCAAAAATATGTGTATCAATTTGGCTAGGCCATGATTCCCATTATTGTGTGATTGTCCACCGTTTTGTCATCTGATGTGATTTTCCTGTATCGTAAATCCTATCACTGTGATGTTAATGAAATGGATTATCGGCAGTTATGTTGATGAGATCTACAAGATTAGATTGTGTCTTAAGCCAGTATCTTTTGAGATGTAAAAGAGTGAAGCCAGCAGAGAGACAGGGGAACCTCATACAGCCAAGAAAGAAGCACCAGGAGCAGAGCATGTTCTTTGGACCCGGGGTTCCTGTAAAGAGAAGGTTCTAGTCCAGGGGAAGACTGATTACAAGGACCTTCCTCCAGAGCTGACAGCGAAAGCCTTCCCTTGGAGTTGATGCTCTTTGGATCGGGGGTTCCTGTGAAGAGAAGCTTCTAGTCTGGGGGAAGATTGATTTCAAGGACCTTCCTCCAGAGCTGACAGAGAAAGCCTTCCCTTGGAGTTGACACCCTAAATTTGGACTTCTAGCCTGCTAGACTGTGAGAGAATAAAATTCTGTTTGTTGAAGCCATCCACTTGTGGTATTTCTGTTATAGCAGCACTAGATGACCAAGATACTATGCAACAATAAAGAACAATGATGAATCCTCGAAACATCTTACAACATGAATGAATCTGGAGTGCATTATGCTGAGTGAAATAAGTCTATAACAAAAGGACAAATATTATAGGAGACAATTATTATAAAAACTCAAGAAAAGGTTTACACACGAAAAAAACAACCTTTGATGGTTACAAGGAAATGGAGGGATGGGGAGGGGAAATCACTACCTAAATAGTAGACAAGTGTTAACTTTGGTGAAAGGAAAGACAGCACACAATATAGGCGAAGTAAGCACAACTTGACCAAGGCAAAGTCATAGAAGCTTCCTAGACGCATCCAAACACCTTGAGGGACCACGTTGCTGGGGCTGAGGGTTGGGAACCATGGTCTCAGGGGACATCTAGGTCAATTGGCATAACATAATTCATAAACAAAATGTTCTACATCCTACTTTAGTGAGTAGTGTCTGGGCTCTTAAAAGCTTGTGAGCAGCCATCTAATACATACCTATTGGTCTCATCCCATCCAGAGCCAAGGAGAATGAAGAAAACCAAAGACACAAGGAAGATATTAGTCTAAAGGACTAACGGACCACATGAACTACAGCCTCCACCAGCCTGAGCCCAGAACAACTAGATAGTGCCTGGCTACCATCACCAGTAGCTCTGACAGGGACACAAGAGAGGGCCCTGGACAGAGTGGGAGGAAAATGTAGAACAAAATTCAAATTCACAAAAAATACCAGATTTACTGGTCTGACAGAGACTGGAGGAACCCCCAAGACTATGGCCCCTGGACGCCCTGCTAACTCAGAACTGAAGCTACTCTTGTAGTCCACCTTTCGATTAAAGATTAGATAGGTCTATAAAGCAGTAACACAGGTGAGAGATGTGCTGCTTAGTGTAATCAAGTGTATGAGACCAGATGGGCAACACCTGCCCAAAAACAAAGATGAGAAGGCAGGAAGGGACAGGAAGACTGGGTGAATGGATACAGGGAACCCAGGATTGAAAGAGAGTGCTGACACATTGCAGAGATTGCAGGCAATGTCATAAAACATTTGAGTATAAATTTTTGAATGAGAAACTAATTTGCAATGTAAACTTTCACCTAAAGCACAATAAAATAATAATAAAAAAAGATTCTAGACCAAAAAAAAAAAAGAATATAGACAAATTTCATGAAATAGTTTTGAAGCAGTTCTTTCTTTCCTTCCCCCTTGTTCTGTCTGGTGACTGCATTGTCTGTCTTCAAAGAGTCTTTGTAATCCCTGTTGATTGCAGTGGTGCTTAGCGGTAAGTCCATAGGAGAGTAACCTTGGGTTTCTGCCCTGAATTCTGTCAATATACTGCTCCAGGGTTTTTGCTGAAGCTTTGGTGTTCAGGGTGATTCTACCCTTTCTTGATGGGAACTAGTAATTAAAATAAAGTAAAATAAAATAAAATGATTTCCAGTGGAGATTGGAGAGAAACATTAAGGCCCCAGAAACCCCAAGTATCTGTGATGGGATGCCGCTTTAAAGACAGAAACAAAAAAAGTTTGCTATATCATAGACACCCTCTACCACAGTGGTATTTTCCTCAGCATTAAGTAGCACTTTATTCTTTATTAAATCATCAAATAATAATACTAATAGCGTATTTGCTTAATGTGTTGCAGCTGCAGACATTTTCACTTTGCAATATCTCTTTGAAGTAGGAAAATCAGGTGATTGCCCTCTTTTGCTCTTTCTAATTTTTTTTTTCTTAGAGGGTGTCTTAGTCATCTAGTGCTGCTGTAAGAGAAATACCGCAAGTGGGTGGCTTTAACAAAGAGAAGTTTATTCTCTCACAGTCTAGGAGGCTAGAAGTCCAAATTCAGGGCATCAGCTCCAGCAGAAGGCTTTCTCTCTCTCTTGGCTCTGGAGAAAGGTCCTTGTGATGCATCAGTCTTCCCTTGGTCTGGGAGCTTCTCTGCACAGGAACCTCAGGTCCAAAGGATGTGCTCTGCTCCCGGCACTGCTTTCTTGGTGTTATGAGGTTCCCCTGTGTCTCTGCTCTCTTCTTTCTTTTATATCTCAAAAGAGATTGGCTTAAGACACTATCCAATCTTGTATACCTCATCAGTAAAACTGCCGCTAATCCATCTTATTACATCATAATGATTGAATTTACAACACATAAGGAAATCACATCAGATTACAAAATGTTACACAGTTATACAATACTGAGAATCATGACCCAGCCAAGTTGACAGATATTTTGGGGGCACACATTCAATCCATGACAGAGGGTAATAAATATACATAGTACAAAATAAAACCAAGCAGTACAGTGGGTTATATAAGACAAATAAGCCTTGTGGGGAATTCTTAGGAAGAAAATGTCCAAGGTAGAAATTATGAAGGAGGTGGTAATTGAAGTGGGTCTTGAAGAAATAATAGGATTTTTATTAAAGGGTATGACAGGGATGAGGGAGGGGCAGGGATTGGTCAAAGTAGAGGGTCAGTTGACATGGACAGAGGTACACAGAAGTGGATGGAGGTGGGTGGACAAGGAGCCTGGGGCATGCCTTCAACAGTACTGGGAGGCTTGGAGACTTGGTCAGTATAGAGGGCCCAGTGGGCATAGGGAGGGTGGGTAATGAAGGCTTTTGAGCAGGAGTGTGACCAGACCAGGCTGCGGTATGAATGATGTATTGGAGGAGCTTTCACTGGAGGAAGGGAGATGGGTTAGGAGGCCAATGTATATGTGAAGTCTCATGTCAGGAGAGAAGGAGCCCTGATGGCACAACAGTTAAGTGCTTGGCTGCTAACTGAAAGGTTAGTGGTGAGAACCCACCCAGCGGCTCCACGGGAGAAAGACCTGGAGATCTGCTCCTGTAAAGAGTACAGCCAAGAAAACCCTATGGGGTAGTTCTACTCTGTGGTCACTGTGAGTTGAAACTGATTCGACGGCACCTAACAATGACGTATCACGAAGACCAGTACTTGGAGGTTCGTGTTGAGAGTAGGAAAGAGGCCAAGGATATCTGAGACATTGGGAGTTGGCTAGCACGTGGGTGGTGAGGGAGAGGGAGACTTCAGGTGCTCCTACTTGAGACCTGGAGGAATACAGTACAGTTTATGACCTGACGTGAGCAGAGCCCCTGCGAGCTGTAGGGAAGTGCAGTCTCATCTTCAAGCTGAGAAGAGTCAGAGGTTCCAGGCTGGGATAATAAGTGTCTGTAGAGAACCATTGAGGACATAGACTGTTTCCAGTCCCCATAAGATAGAAGTCTGGGTGGTGGGTCTGGGCTGAAATGTGGCACTTGTCCTCAGGTGCTATGGTATGAGGCTGAGTGGCAAATCAAGATACTGTGTCTTACGGAAAAACTGATCTGGTCACCAGGAAAACTGATCCGTTGAGTCACCCACCCAAAGGGCCAGGCTGAGAGGGGGGAGTCAGATGAGGAGGAGCAGGAGGGAGTCCAGGGTAGCCAAGGGAGAGTGGCACTTTAAATGAGGTAGGGAGGCAGACACTGGGAGCACAGCCCAGGACCTGGGAACTCACTCTGGGCTCTTAAGCCTGGGGGTTTAGTTTGGTAAGTCAAGGTCTGTGCAGATATGGAGTTAGGGGAGTGTGGCTCTACACCAGTAGAGACTTTTTCTCAGCCATTGGCCAAGACTTCTCTATGGATCCTGCCGCTTCTGTGAATCTGGGAAGGATGAAGTGAGATTGGTAGGGTTTCCTGGTTTCTGCACATATATCTTATTATAATGCCATCTCCAAGGTTTGGAGGGGAAAACACTTCTCGTTATTAGTCATCATTATTCTTGTCAAGTAGGCCAAGTGTGGTAGTATTTTGAAGGCCATTTTTGAGAGTAAAGCCATTTTTAGTTTCAGTTGTATTATGAAAGTGAATTTCCAAGTGGGTTATTTGGGGCTGATTTGCAAAGGTATTAAGGCCTTGACAACTTGTAGATGCTATGAAATGTATGAAAAGGGCTATAGCACTTTTTCTTTCCCTTTAGACATACTTATAACTCCTTAGAAGCTGCAAATGATTCAAATTACTGAATGCTGTAAAAATGAAATCCACCCACCACAAAAGGAAAACTCACATTTATGGTTCTGCTAAATCATTTTCTTCTCTCTCCCTCTCCCTCTTTATAGGTAAAACTCCGACTATGGTAGAAGGACAAGTCACGATTTATGATCGATCAACAGCAAAATTATGAAGACAAAATAACAATGTGAGACCGAGGTGGAAACAACAAAATCATTTGCTGAGATTGCAGAGTGGAATGCAGCTTCTGTCATTTCTTGGGATGGCTAAAACGTGACAGGAAGGGTGATCTGCTGTACAAAGTATATTATGAAGGAGAGTGGTGACCTCTCCTTTTTTTTCTTTCTGTGAATCAGTGCTATTATGTGCCAATGAATATAGTGCTCAGTTTAAGGCTGCCCGATCATCTCAGCAGTAAGCACCAACAGAACTGGGTTCCAGAAAGGAAACAGTTTCTGGTGCTTCACATTTGTCTAAATCTGTGCAAGTGGAAAAAAGTTCCAATGCACACTTCCATGCTTCTGAGTCTAAGCATTGTGGTGAATATTCAGGAATCATTCATGAGGCTGAATGCTTTTTGCTGTATGGCAAAAGGGTGTTTTCTCAAACAAACTTCAACAAGCATAGTGTTGAATATGTTGCATGTCCTGTTAGAAAACAGAACCCAGTCATAACTATTACAAATGATGTCCCAGATCAGTGTTTGTTTACAGCTTCTGTCAAATAGTTCTGCTTTTCTGCAGGGTCCCTGTGACTTCCCCACCAGTGTACTTTCTTGTTAACTCACTGATTGTTATGATGTAACTCAGGAAGAGAACTCAGGATGAAGAGAATCATAAAACCTGAATAGAGGTTTTTCTTGTGCTCATGTTTCTTTTAAGGGGTCCTGAGAGGTAAAGAGGATTCCTTCTGTGACAATTTTTACCTAGATGAGGAGTGAGTGCCTACCTAACCGCATTTAATGCATTATATATTGCTATGATTACTGCTACACAGAACTCTTGAATATCATTACACATAAGGGCGCGATGGGGCCACTGGCTGGTCCCTAACTGTTTGTTATTTGGAAGGAAGTAGGGGAACCATGGCGTTTCCGTGAATGGTTGTGATGTTTCTGGAGGTTGAACATTAACAGGTTAATTCTCGTTGAGCAGCCTTGTATTAAATGGAATTGCATGGGTCAGAAGTTTCCTGGGCCACTGTTGGACAATGCTACAGAACACCATTCTGTCTGTTCTAGAGAATTTACTGTTGTGTTTCTCTGTATCCTAAATCAAAAGTGT
The DNA here is from genome assembly GCF_000243295.1 of Trichechus manatus latirostris. NCBI lineage: Eukaryota > Metazoa > Chordata > Mammalia > Sirenia > Trichechidae > Trichechus > Trichechus manatus. Next base: position 17,724,203 of record NW_004443943.1, on the reverse strand, counting down.
GCCTGATTAATTGTGCTTTTTTCTCCCCCAGAGATGGTAGACATTACATGCAGGTAAACAGAAAAGGTCTCTTTGCTGATAGTACTTTAAAAAAAAAGATGGTATGTTATAATCGGTGTGGAAGCTAGACGCTAAGGAGACATAAAGATAGTAAATCAGAAAACAAGAGGACTTTTGAGGGGAAAAATTAAATGCAAGCCTTCATTTGATAAAAGAGAACTGAAAGAGAATATTTATTATTTTCCTACAGTAAATGAAGCAGGTTTCTCACGGGATAATGTGGAATTGCAATGTGGAAATGTGGACTATGAACTTATTCCAACTTTCATTGACATTGCTTCTTGCCAGATCCCGGGAAGAGTCTGCCTTTCCTAAAATGGGAGGTGGGCACTGTCCTTTCAGAAAAAAGCTTGCGCAAATTCCTGAGCCGCAAATTTATTAAAGTGACTGTATGTACTTATATTCATAACTTAAATGGTTAAATATGGTCAGATAAATGTTGTTAAACTTGAAAATGTTTTATTATATTACACTAAATAAAGTTTATTTGTAGCCGTAATATAGCTAGTCAAATAACGGTTTTTCATTAAAGAATTAAAGGTCTAATGTCATAGTTGCTATATGTAGAATGACAAATGGGTGAACTTTACATATTTTCTAAAATCCTAACAGGTAGCCAAGACAGTTCTGTAATTAATTGCATTTCACTGTGAGGATTCATCCAAGTTGTAACTTTTTCCTTTCTTTTTTTTTTTTTAAGAAATGACCATTCATCCTTCAATTTGATTAATGAGCATTAATTGGGCTTCTGCTACATTCAGCACTGTAGGCGTTGAAGGAACAAAGATGTGTAAGGCACAGTCTTTACTTTTAAGGAATTTGCCATCAAGTAGAAAGCAGACATGTCTTAGATTGTTGCAATTAATAGCGTAGTAAGTGCTGTAGCAGTTTACAGGTAGGGACATGTTTCCTTCCTGTAGTACAGGACGGGTCATTATGGTTAACTGGATTGATTCATGTTCTCAAGTGTGTTTAATTTCTTATTAGGGCCTTAGTTATCCAAATTGGCACTTTATCCTGCCTCACTTGAATGCCTGATTATTAAACTCTCTGCTTTATTCCGACCACAGAGGCCAGACATCAGCTGTACACCCTGTTCTAAATATATGGCAGCCACGTGAAAAACAAAGGGTAAAACTTGAGAGGTAATGGGGAAAATATCAACCATTAAGCAATACTATTTCATATATGACATGATTTGCCATTCGTGCCAAAGGTACACCTTTTATTTTAACTAAGAATTGGGAAAATAGTTGAAGTAAAAACATTTTACATATATTTTATAACTGTTTAAGCAAGACTGACTATTATGACTAATCTCTTTTCTCACTTCAAGGTGTCAGCTGTCATCTTTTGGCAAGACAGAGGATTGGGAAATGATGCTTAGGAAGTAAAGTCCTCGTAAGAGATAACTGAATCAGTATTGCCTTAGTGTTTAGTTTTATTCTGTAAATATTAAACAGGAAACAGTTTAATAATTCTCAAAGCATTTACTGTTTTGTGATGTGCTTGAGACATTTATATATATGTATTTGATGATCATATTTTCATTCAATTGTATTAGATGCACTGATTGCAGCAATGAAACCAACAATATGAATAGAAAATGGAGACAATTTTTCAAATAGTTGATGCTAATATAATAATTTCTGAATTGCAATCTGGGGATGGTGGGGATTTCCTGTCAGCATTTTGAGATTGTCAGCTGAGTCTTCAATTTAATAGATATAAATGTTTATGAATCTTGCACCACTTTTTAAAATAGTCCATGCCTCTTCCCATTTCAGGGCCTTCATACTTGCCTCCCCCCCACCCCAATCTGGGATGCTCTTCAAGCTCCCAATTATTTATTTAATGTATGTCTCTGTCACTTTTCAGAAATTCTTCAAGGGCAGGGACCATGCCTGTGTTGCTCTTCAGTATATGCTCAGCACCTAGCACCATGCTTGGAGCAAATATAGTAGGCCTATAATAAATACTCTTCAAAGAGGGAAGGAAGGGAAAAAAGAAGGAAGGTAAGAAGAAAGAAGGGAGGGTGAGAGGGAAGGAGGATGGATGGGAGGGAAGGAGAGAAGATAAAGTTGACTTCTTCTTGTTGGCTGCCATTGAGTCACCCCTGACTCATGGTAACCCCATGCACAAGGGAACAAAATGCTGTCTGGTCCTGTGCCATCCCCATGATTGGTTTGCAAATCAGACCATGGTGATCCATAGGGTTTTCATTGGTTGATTTTCAGAAGTTAATCAGCACACCTTTCTTCCTAGTTTGTTTTAGTCGGGAAACTCCACTGAAACCTGTTCAGCCTCACAGCACCATGCAAGCCTCCACTGACAGACCGGGTCGTGGCTACACATGAGGTGCATTGGCTGGGAATCAAACCTGGTCTCCTGCATGAAAGGCGAGAATTCTACCACTGAACCAGACTTGCGCCCCTTTAAATTTCCAGGTAAGGAACTCCAGGAGCCTGCATGCCCAGTGAGTGAGGAGAATGAACTGGTATTAAGCTCCTCTGTGTGCACCTCAGGCCAGTACCCAGTGCTGCTTCTTTTGCACGAGCTACTCATATCAGGAGAGCAACCTTTTCTTAATTTTCTGCACTAGTGGAGCAGAGCTGTGTATGTGTTATGGCCCATATGTTGAAACTTGTTTATCTACAGCTAGCCAGATGGTCCCTAACAGCACACAAAGAAGCCATTTGGAAACTTTCAGAGGGTCAGCGCATTTTGAAAGTACTCGGAATAATGCATATTGTGATGTCACTACTTAACTTACTCCAAGGAGTATAAATAAAAAAAAGGAATACTTTGATAGAGATTACTTGTGAAACATGGAGACTTTGAGAACCTATTCAGGGGATCTAGTTACCAGAGACAGAAGTTTATTTAATTAGGTCTCTCTTTAACCTTGCTTTGTCTATAATTTCCCTGGAGAAGGAAAGTAGTTTCTTAACTTAGAATATTTCGCTTTTTAAGCTCCTGCTGGGCTAAATAAAATAGAAAAAACAAAAACCCAATAGAATCCTGCTTATGTAGCCCAAGCAACAGTGACGTGATGTGATCATTAGTAAAAATGTGAAAGCAAAGCTTACTATGGCTAATCTGATCTAGAAAGTGAGACGTTGACAACTATCAGAAGGAGATTTACAGTTACTAGTTACGTTAGACCTTTGGCATTAAAAAAAAAAACAAAAAAACTAAGTTGAAGGAATTCATACATCTTGTATTAGCTCCCTGGACAGGGACACATGGCATCTTCAAGATTCTATTATTCAAAACTATAAAAATTTTGCTCAGAGTGTACAGAACAAGACGAAGGTAATGGACAAGAAATAGTCAGGAAACTATGAAGAAATGAAACCCCAATCCACGATTCCTCCTTTAAGAAGTTTATTGATTCATCCATTCACTCATTCATTCAAATGCATATTTATTGATGTGTTAGACACTGCCCTAAGCGCTGGAACCCACAGGTGAGTAAAACAGAAATGATTTCCATTCTTGTGGAGGTAAAACTCTAGCAAAGGAAGTGAATGTTACATAAGTGATGGTAACAAAATGCAGCGTGTGCTAAGGTAAGGCCAGCATGAGGAAATTCAGAAAAAAATATCTACATCAATACATTAATATAAATATTTCAATCTCGGTACCTGTGCTGGTGGAAGGAAGAATTGGTAATCCAAAATAACAGATGGTAAGAAATAGCTGGAATTTATCTTTGATGTGTATTATGTAATATTTTTTGGTGCCAAATTAACTTTCTTAATTACATTTTGATTGAGCTATTATTAAAATGCTCTTTATTCTTTAAACCCACACAGCCTCACAGTGGGAGAAGTGGTTCAGAGCTATGCTGAAAGGCAGTAGAAAATCAGCTGTAAATATAAGTTTGTCAGGGATAATTGTCTTCGTGAATAATACACCTGTAGGAAAACAAGATACAACTGTATTCACATAAAATCAAAGAGCTAGACAATCTCATGGATGATCTAATATGACCCCCTACTGTTTTGGAGGCCAAAAACAAAAACAAAAACACTAAACTAGAGCATGTTTTGTTTGAATTTCCCTAAAGGAGTGTCGTACAGAGCGGTGCTTTGCAACCTGTCTTTGGGGAAGAAACCATTTTTAAGTCTGCCATGTAGCTCTGCATATGAAGAACACAATAAATGTGAGTTATGAGAAAAGTGAAATGGAAAAAATACATATGAAATATAAGTCCAGATTTTTTATTAGGTTCAATAGATACCAACTTACATTTCAAAAAATCTGATCCAGAACAAACATACCATGGAGAAAAAGAAAAGAATTATAAACACTGACCATTGTTCAGGGAAAGTGGACAGTTACACAATTAGGGAAATGATAGCAGTTCCCAGGCTGAGAAATAACTATAGCATGATCATTACATGTGCTGGACACTAAGTTTGCAAGGCTCTTTTACAGCCTAATGTGATGAGTGTGATGTAGGGAGGGCATGATAATACGGAGGATGAGGACCTGTAATGAGCAGTTCGCATCTAATAAGTACACCTGGAGTAGTAAGGGTGCAGAGAACCTACCTGCTCTGAAACATTCATGAATTATAACCTTTAAACAACTGGAACTTTTTCCCTGTGTCTTTGCTCTTTACTTATCTACAACTAAATTGAATCCAGAATGCTGATGTGAAGGCATTGAAATATGTTTAGTTTTTAGAATGGCTGTATTATATTAACTAAACTGTTCTTAAGTAAGACAGAGACTGAATTTTGTCAGAGGGTCAACGCAGAGTTTGAAGGCAAAGGGTTGTGATATGAGAAAGGTTAGTACCAAGTAACTACAACACTTTATATCTTAAACCCAGAGTTTTCCAAACATCACTCTGGATAAGAATTATCTAGGGAGCTTTTAAATGTCAAGATTCCTAGGCCTCATTTCCCAAGATTTTGATTAATTATGTCCTGCGGTGGAGTGGAAGGTGAAGAGGGCTTTTAACCATTCTACCAGGTGATTCTGGTACAGCTGATCTGGGTTTCAGATATTGAAAATCACCATTCCCAGACATGCTGGCAAATTGAATTTTTACCTAGCCAATTCTGTATGCAGTTGGTGTAGAAAAGCATGACCAATATGAAATAATACCCAAATCATTTGTACATGGTTGTAGAGTCTTGTCAGAGAAATATACAACATGCTCCCAAACTTTTCCTTACATACCCTTTAGTACTCAGTGCTTACTGTTGGTCCCAGAAATCCGGTAAGATGATGGAAGAAAATAATCCACAGATCACTTTAGATAGTTTGCAAATATGATAGTTAAAGACATACAGATGTTTAGGTTTCAGTGCAGAGCTGGCTAATCCTTACGTGAATTCGTGACTCCTCATATTAATTATTTAACATAGGCAGTAGCATGGGGTCAGTTGAGAAGGATTGCATCACATTTCTGTTCCCATGGCCAAGCAGCTAGTCAGATGTTTGTCAACAAAACAAAGATGAGATCTTCGTAACATGTGTCTTGAGTGTTGACATTGACCATCATTCATACTTTCACCATTGTGTGTGTATATTATGACAGTGATTAATAGCAGCTCACAGTTATTGAGTATTTACTACTCATCAGCCATTCTGAAAATCTTCACAACAGCCTTACAAGGTTGTTGTTCCATTTGATGGATGAGGGAACTGAGGCTTAAGGAGCCCACGGTCATTAACTTGTAAGTGAATGCATACTTTTCATTACACTCTGCTTTTCATTCTGCAAACTGCGTCTCAGTGGTTACTGACTGGTTTTGTGGGCCTGGAAATCTGCATCTGGACTTTGAGGGCACTTTCACTATGGTCTCCGGATACCTCCTCTCTTGCACCGAGTAGTCCAAAGCAGTTGTTGAAGGTTAAATCCCAGCCAGCTGTGAAGGGTGCAAGGGTTGTAATTCCTGATTTTTCATCCTATTCTGGGTTTCTCCGTTTCTAGGACCTGGAAGGCGAAAACGGTTAAGCACTCGACTATTAGTGGAAAGGTTGGCAGTTAGAACCCACCCAGAGGCTCCTCAGAATACAGAACTGGCGATCTGCTTCCGAAAGGTCACAGCCTTGAAAACCCTATGGATTGGAATCAACCTGACGGCAACTAACAAGTTTCCTGATGTTTTCTCCTACACATTTCAGCTGGAGCCTGCCCTCCCTGCTACTGCCCTGCAACATGTACCTTTCTCTATTTTCCTTATTAAAACTTGTCTGTCTTGTATCCCATTCTCCAGTCTCTTGCTGTCTCTTAACCATCAGGTAATAAATGAAATGCATTAATCTGTTTTGGGGCAGTGCCCTTACAAGGCACATAGTTACATTGAGACAAGCAACTTCTTGGATCCGTGTCTGAACCAGAAGGAGTGTTGATGGAAATTTCAGACAGTGTGAAAATTGGTGGTGGAGATGGCAGCTCAAATCATACCTCGTGCACTCCCTGCATCGACTAGGATTATTCCCTAAACTCTAGTTATTTAATTACTTGCAGACCTCCCAGGGGCCCCTGCAGCTGAAGACACGCTGTTATCCAAATCAATCTATGTGACTTGGACCAGATCTCTCTCCTGCCAACATTGGAGCAGATAACTGAGGGAATTCCCTAGCTTTTTAAAGCAAAAATGAATATGGGTAATTAGGTGACAGCTGAGATTTTTGTCTGGGAGATTTGGCCAACTGCCTCCGCATCCTAGTCTTTGTGGAGATCTGCTTCTGTGAGACAGCTTTTGCTCTCCCAGCCCAAGAGAGCAATTCTGGTGAAGAATACTTAGAATCATCCCTATTATCCCACCAACTTCCTCATCAGTGGCTTTGTGTGAAATGTTAGACTATATTTTGAAAGTGCAGATAAAAGTAACATCTGAAACTATTTTTGGGCACATGAATCAAAGATTACTCTTCATACTGCTTATTCTCTTGGTTCTTAGAAATTTAATTGCAGCAAGCTTTTAAATATTGGCTTTTAACTTATCTGCAAAAAATTTAAAAGATTTACTTAATTAAATCAATTAAGGGAAATTTGGCCCAATTCTCATTCATTCACATTTGGATCATGCAGAGCGCAGATTTTTGGATGAAAAAAACCCCTTAAATACTATAACATGAATTCTAGAGGGGCATGCAGTTTTACGATAATACTAACATAGACTGAAGAAAAGCAGCTTCATTTCCATCTCACCGTAGCAAGTATGAAAAAGAATACCAATGTATTTAATTTATCTACCTTGGTGAGGGCAATTGAGGAAAAGATGTGTGTTTTCTTTGAAAGAAATCTGAACTAGAATTTTAGAATGATCATAATAAGACAAGTTTGAACATCTAAAATAATAAAGCACAGCTTTTAAATTTGATATTTCAAACAAGTAGAAAAGGATAAAGTATACTAAACATCCATTCATCTGCTGTATTATGTTATTATTTTGTCATGTTTGATTCAGATCTTGTTTTAACAAAAGACATTTTTAAACACAGTGGAGGACCCCTTTTATTATTAGAGCTATGTGACAGGCAAGATCTGTAACCTCTGTGATCTGTGCTTCAATTACTTCATCTGCAAAATATTGTGAAGATTAAATGAGTTAAAATGTAAAGAACTGAGAACAGAAGCTGATGCACTGATGCCCCATTGATGTCAGCTGTCATTGCTCTTATTCCTCCTCCTCAATCTCGTTCTCCTCTTGTTTTCCCCAGACACAGACACTTTCCTGACTTTACTGTTCATCCCGCTTATCAACGCGATGCGCTTTTCCTACATGATATTTTGTGTATTTCAAACATTTACATAACTGGTGTCACACTATGTGTATCCTTCTATAACCTGCTTTTTTCTCAATGCTAGTTTTCTGAGAGAGCCTTGGTGGTGCAGTGGTTCACAGCTCAGCTACAAACCGAAAAGTCGGTGGTTTGAATCCACCAGCCGCTCCTTGAAACCCTATGGAGAAATTCTACTCTGTCCTATAAGGTGGCTGGGCATCCGAATCGACTCTGATAGCAGTGGGTTTGGTTTTTGGTTTAGGTTTCTGAGATCTCTTTATATGGGGAGATAATAGAGCAAGCTCATCCGTTTTAATTCCTCTATAATATTTTATAGACATGTGTAAATATGTCTTAATATATACCACAAGGATCTATTTACACTAAAAAATATTCTTTTTTCTTTGCTAAATCTTACAAACCCAGTGGAGTTAGAAACAGAATTTTGGCCCGTATTGGGATGAGCAGAATTCAGATATATTGTAGAGTGGGGGGTGGCAGGACATTTTTCTTTTACTGCTCTCTCTTGTTCCTTCTCCTGATTGTCAAAGGACACATCTCTGCTGATGGGGAGTCCTATGAGAGCAAAATGGGAGAACTGGTAAGAAACACAGAGGACAATGGGGCTGGATTTTATTGCAGCAGGGGGCTCATGGCAATGCCTTGTGCTTTATCCATCTGTGGTAGAATACTCAGGAGCTGAAAACACTGGAAAACACTAGTCTATGGAGAAGCACACCTGTATTTCTTACTCTCAGAAAGAAGCAAGAGCTTGGAGACTATTAACTGGGGCTTAGTCTTGGCTCACCTGCATTATCTGCATGATTTAAGGGGTGAGGAGAGGTGAAAACCACCATGTTTACTTCCTATAGATCAGCATTTGACTTTTGAGTGAAAGAAACATATGCTGGAAATAAGTTAGCACTTTATATATTCTTGAACATTTATTCAGACTTGTGGAAGAAACATTTTCATTACCTTTGCCAAATCCATATACACTTTTTGTTTAGATTCAGGTCTTCTGCTCATTGTCACTCATCAACCAATTTTTTGGCTCATTTGTTCATTTCTGTTATGTATTCATCAATTTATGTAACAGGTATATGTAATGGATTTTACTCTTTAAAAATGCACTTAATCATTAGTACACCTTTGGTGGGCTTCACACTACTAATGGTTCCATTCCTTTTATTTTGCTGTTAATTTAGAAGGAAGCCTGTTTCCTTTTAGTAATAAGCAATATTCATCTCTGGATATATGAACTAAGTAAGAAAAAGAAAAAACCTGTCCCATTCATTTCATTAAAAGATACAAATAAAATTATACTATTTTACACTTATCAAAATTTGCAATAATTTTTGAATCAATAGAAATTAATTAATTTAATGGTAATTAGATTTAACAGGAATTAGTAATGTTTAGACAGGAATTTTAAAAAAGTAATGATAATGTAAAATTTTCAGCAGTCAAGAGCTGTTTGTGTATTTTTAAAAACAGACGATGATGGCTATCCAATACGACTTTTAAATACATTTAAGACTATGACATCGCGGTTTTATTTTTAAAATGTCAGTATTTGTAACAATCCCAAAATTATATATTTTGTAAATATTTAAATGTGTTTATAAAATTTACGTATTTATTTAAAATTTTGCAAGAAGGTATGTAAGTTTTTCAAAATTATTTTGTGGGGTACCTGTGCAAAAAAATTTGATGCCCAAAGTTCTAGAATATGTCCAAAATGTAATTGCTGAGTAGTAGAAAGATACGTGCATCCTTAACTAGATTTTGCCAAATTCTCCTCCTAAGTGGTTTCCCCATTTTAACTCCACAAGTAGTAGTATGAAAGAATTCTCATATTTTCACGTTTTCGAAAACACTTAGCGTTATATATACTTTCTGTATGCTCTCATCTGATTTTGTAATGTTCTTAAACCACTATGTATAAGCCTGAAGTCTAAAGATTTGGACTCTAACCTTTAAACTAACATTGTAATAGTTCATTCTGATTCTCCAGTGCTAAATGAATGTCTTGGGGTCTTCCTTGCGTGCTTTGCCATGACTACCTTGCAATAAGCTAAACGAGTGTATGCATGACAAACCTGAGCATTTGTTTATTTATTCTTAAGATAAAATCATTCACTAAGTATTTTCAACTTTTTAATTTTTGCAAGTCTGAAGTGTGTGAAATGCTATCACTTTTTGGTTTTAACTTGGCATTTCCCTGATTATTAGTGAAGTTGACTTGTTTATTAGCCGTTTGAATTTTCTGTGAATTGCCTGTTCCTATCTTTGCCCATTTTCAGTTGGTTAATGTATGTATTTGTAATGTAGGGAACTAGCTTTTAAAACGTGTTGACTTTTGTGGCTCATTTTGGGAAAATACCTTTAAATCTCTTGTACTATCCTAATTCTCAACCCACTCCTAATTAGCCACAACATTTTCTTTAACAAAGTGTTATTTTTGATCTGTTCCTAGAGGGTTTCCTGTATGGAAATCAACGCCAATTTTTCTTCCCATTTAAAGAATGAACCCATCTTGACACTTCTGAATGTATGATAGAGCTACATATTTTATATGACTAGATACACAAATAACTTGATGGAAGTGAATAAAAAATAGAAAATAAAAGCAACTCGTCCTTTCTGAAAACTGAGGGTCATGTTGATTGGTTTAAGAAGATTTGATTATTTTAAACATGAAATTACTTTGGAAAGAGAAATATAAGCAATCTCTGACTTATGAGCTAATTGGCCAGAGAAATAGAGCCACTGAAATACAACTGGTTTATGGAATGGGATGAATTCTGTGGGGATTCAGATAATGGCCTTTTTCTCCTACTGCTTCTCAACTGTAATACATCAAATCTCCCTTCCTGGCCCCTGGATACCAACCTGGGCAAAGTTCAAAACTTTCTAGTCATTTTCAAAGGTAAGAAAGTCTCCTTTTAGTGATCAAGACTCACTTTAAAGTATTAAAAAGTCCAACCCAGTTCAGTTGAAAACTTTAATCTCAGATCCAGTTTAAATATTCTCTCCCCCGCCAGGTCAAGCCAAGCCTAAGGTTTTATCTCAGGGACCTGCAGTGGTCTCTTGTTCCACGTTTTCTATCCTTTCTCTTTTCCTCCATGGTTGGGTAAAGAGGGAGGGTTAGAGGAAAATTAAGGAAGACTAGAGGAACAAGGACAAAAGTCTTTTTCCTTACTGGTGTTATTTGAAGTTCTCCAACATGGCAGGTGTCTGGTATTGGCCATTTTGCAGGTCATGTTTTTAGATTCTTTGGAGACATATCCATCCTGATGTGGGTTCTGTGCTCTCCACATAATTCCTTAAGATCCCCTCAGCTGCTGTCCTCAGAGGCTACCCCACAGCCTCTTAATACTGGTATTCCCCTGGTTTTGGCAGGCAGCCCTTCTGGGTTGGACACCTTCAAGCCAACTCAAGCCGAGCTACTTCTGTGACATCTACTTCTTCCAAGGGAATCTCACACATCCTGGCCATGCCCAAGGCTAGGAATGTGGGTCCTTCGGCTTACACTATTGTTCTTTTACCTCACTGTGTTTGGAAGGTTGTTCCTGTCGGCCTTCTACCTTTAGAATTTGCTAGGCCCTGGCTACTCAAAGTGTGGTCCAGGGACCAGCAGCCTTGGCATTATCTGGAAATATGTTAGAAATGGAGAACCTCAGGCTCCACCCCAGACCGACTCTATCAGAATCTGCATTTTACCAAGATCTCCACGTGATTTGTATGTACCTTAAAGTTTGAGAAGCACTGACCTAGGCTAGAGGCAGGCTCTGGTCTCTTATGTTCAGGTTCACCCCTAAACTCCAGGGAACTCATGTAAGGCTCTCTCAAGTTCTCTGACAACACACTATTTGGGTCCACCCCAAGCTTCTATAGTCCAGTATCATCCATCCTGGAAGCCTTATTGTGGGAACCTCCAATTTCTATGGCAGTGTCTCTAGGAAACTCTATCACTTGGTCTGGGAAAAGGGAAGGACTTTCTTTTCTTTTTTCACGGGAAGGGAGGAAAAAATCCATAGCCCTCTCTGCTAAGGCCTATACCTCACTACCACCCTGACCTTCTTAACAACTCCAGTTTTTTGCTTAGGTAGACTGGATAAGGTGGGGAGTACAGGAGATCAGAGGATTTCTTTTTAAGAAGGCTTGAAGTAAGGCATCAGTAGATCCATAGTCATTCTCTTCAGAATATGGAGGCAACAGTCACCTCTTGTCCTCTGTTTGGGACTTTATTCTGAAATGCCATGATAAGTTGGGCAAGTTATATTTTTCCTGTTACAATCAGGAGTACCCTTATATTTTACAACATTATGAAATGTGGTTTAATTTTGGGAATCCTTTTAATATTACAAAAACACCAAGTTGATATGAGTAAAGGAAAGCAGGGTAATTTGTAGGCTAAGTTATTCAGACCAATTCTTCTAGTGTCAAGAAATAAACTAGTGGGATAAAATTAAAATTGAAAAAAAAAATCTTAAAAACATCTGACAAGATAGTTGGGAAGCAAGAGAGGTAAGTAGACTCAGAAAAGTAAGCAGAGATGAAAGCTATGTTTGCCCTGGGGGAACTACCCATAGGGGCACATCCAGGGTTCAGGCCTGGCAGACTTGTGTTGCAGAAATGAAGGGATCTCCCAAGAAGTGGAGTCTAATAAGAGATTCTCCCCATATTAAGCTCAGACCTCAAAGGGCTGAGATATCCTCAGGATAAGGATGAAGCAGAGCTAAAACTCCTCACCCTCCACCTCACCCACACCCTACTCCCATTTTCACTTCTAGGTGTCTTCATGTAAGGTTGCCTTGAGCTGCAGGGAGAAAAGGGAGACTTTCTTGGGAAGTTGGGGCCCATAACCTGTTCTAGTGCAGATTGCAGCCTTGGTTCTCACTGTCTAGGTGGTCCAGGGAGCCTCAAGCTTTTTAATTTGGTTTAAGGTGATTCAGAGTTGGTGGTGCCTCCAAGCATCTGGCAGAATCGAATGCAAATCCTCTCTGGAGGAAGGCATATTAATTCTAGTGTTTAAAGATTCTCATTAATATTTTTCAAGGACAATGAGCAGTACACTGTAAAAAACAAACAAATACATAAGGGAGTAAGTGAGAACCAGGAGAAAAAACAGAAACAGACCCTCAACCATTATAGTTATTAGAATTTGAAGACACAGAAATAAAAATACAATCAAGTAAAAGTAAAATATACCAGCTTTCGTATATCTGTTAGGCATATAAAACCAAATACTTTATGTCTTGTTGAGTTTTTATTTTTTAAAATAAGTAGAGAGATACTCAGGTTTGTCACACGGAAGGTCATTTAGTTTATTGCAAGGTAGTCATGGCACAGCTTATAGTAAGACCCCAAGACATTCATTTAGACCTGAAGAATCAGGGTAGGGTGAAGTTAATCCAATCAGTAAAGTCCAAATCTTCAACCAACCTTCAGGCATTTGCCTTTAATGAATAGTCTTGAGTGGCGGAAATCTTGACCAATGGCTCATCCTCGGCAGAGGTCACTCATAGCTGGGGTCCAAGGTTGGTGGTGGGCGGAATCTCCATCTTCAGAGAGGATGAGAGACTAAATCGACAGAGGTCATTCTGTCTCTATCTTGCTTGTTGAAAGAGTAAAAGTCCGGGGTTTTCATGTGGTTTAGGCCCTCTGGTCTTGAACGAATAAGGGTCTATTGGGGGTGTCCAGTTCACATTGCATCAGAGTAACCTATGTTATAGGTTCATAATCAGGGTTGCATACTCAGGGTGCCTAACACAGTTAAACTAACGGTTATGTCACACATTATCACAGTAAAGCAGTTGTTTACAAAAAGGAAGTTGCTTATAATATTAGAAGTTGTTTATGACAGAGAATTTGTCAGTTTGAAGTATGTTTACAAGTTAACTTAAATGTTCAAGACACATATTACATGTTTTACACATGTGATTTGGGATCACTATATTACAAGTTACATCACACTTTATATACAAGATACATTATAAATGTACCCTTTTAGGAAAATAGTTTTTACATGGATGGATAGGCAGAAACTTCTTAAAGTATGAGCACCATAACATGTAGACAGAAGATAACTTCTTTTACTGGTAAGTTTCTCATAGCAAGCATAGGTGTTCTTTTATTGCTTCAAGAAACTTCTTTTTTTAAAAAAAAATTGTAAACACTTTTTATTCAGGCATAATTCATATTCCATAAAGTACATACATCTTTTCTAAAGCTTGATAGATGAAGTTTTACATACGAATATATAGCCAGGTAACTACCACTCTCTGCAAGTATTGGACATTTCCAACATCTCAACAGATCACTTTTGCCTCCACTATTCAATAACCCACAAAGGTGACCAATATTCTAACCTCTATCACCATAGATTAGCTTTGTCTGTTTTTTGAGCTTTATGTAAATGGAATCATATAATACAGTCTTTGTATCGGGTTTCTTTTGCTCAATGTTATGCCTGTGAGATTTATCCATGTTGCTATGTGTAGCACTAAGTTTTTTTTTTAACTGTATATTCCATTGCCTGGATATACCATAATTTATTTATCTGTTTGATTGTTGATGAATGTTTGAGTTGTTTTCATTTGGGGACTATTGTATACAGTGCTGCTGTGAACATTCTTGTGCATGTCTTTCTATGGACATAAGCATTCAATTCTCTTATGCATATACCCAGGAGTGGAATTGCTGAGCCATAGTCTATGTATATGTTTGGCTTTCGTAGATACTGCCAAATAGTTTTCCAAACTGTAACCAATTTACACTCCCAGCAGCAACACACAAGAGTTGCCCAAAAGCCTTTCACTATCCTTCAAAATTAAGGCTATCTAATATCAGTGCCGACTTGACGTTCATGAATTTCTTCACAATCTTTGAATGGTAAATGCTGGGAAAAGAGAAGCTTCCATGGTGATTTCTTCCTTGCTGAAGTTGTCAGCCAACCATGCAGAGAGGAACAGAGTCAGGACATGAGAGAGTCCTAATAGCACTATTTAAATTCATGAATATTATTGTGCCCAAGGCCTTCTCTACCCTGACTTTTCTCTGTTAAACAAGCTAGTAAATTTCAGTTTTGTTTAAATTAATTTAATTTGGGTTTATGACACCAACAGCCAAGAGAATCCTGCCTAATTGAGACTCAGTACTGAGAAGAATATTGCAAAGGTTCTCAGTCTTTCTGTCTCTAATTTCTCAAAGTTCAGATTTTGAAGAGTGAACATTTTACCTCATCAACCATATTGTATAAGATTTTCTACTTTTGTACC
This sequence comes from Trichechus manatus latirostris, assembly GCF_000243295.1. NCBI lineage: Eukaryota > Metazoa > Chordata > Mammalia > Sirenia > Trichechidae > Trichechus > Trichechus manatus. The sequence goes on along the minus strand of NW_004443943.1, from coordinate 17,709,102 downwards.
TATTAATTATGACATACAATGTATGCATTCCATATGTGGACAACTGGAATTCCTGGGAATACTTGCCCAGGGTTTTTTTTTAAATTGTGGTAAAAGCATACATACCAAAACATTCACCAATGCAACTTCCACATTTATAATTCAATGACAGTGATCACAATTTTTTATTGTGCCACCATTGTCTCTATCCTTTTCCAAAATATTCCATCATTAACATAAACTCAATGCCCCCCCACAAAAAAAACCTCACCCTTTCCCTCTCCTTCCCACTCTTAAATCTGTTGTTGAGTGAACTCCATCTCATAGCTACCCAATAGGACAGAATAGAACTGTTCTATAAAGTTTCCAAGGCTGTAATCTTTACAGAAGCAGACTGCCACATCTTTCTCCCATGGACAGGCTGGTGTGTTTGAACCACCAACCTTTCAGTTAGCAGCTGAGCGCTTAACCACTGCACCATCAGGGTTCCTTCTTCCACACTTAGTAACCATTAATAAACTTTGGTTTCTATATATTTGCTTCTTTCATGTAAGTAAACCTGAATTATTTAAAAATAAAAATAGACAAAAACATGAGTCACTTATTGCCTTCAAGTTGATTCTGACTCATGGCAATGGGGACAAAACGCTATAAAGATAAACCTGTTTTATCACCTTCCACAACAGTGTTTATTAATCCACCAACATATGAAAGTAGAAGCCCGCCAGAATGGTATTATTTTTCAGGTAATCCTCATTTTAAGTAAACTTTATTTTTAAGTCTGAAAGGTTAAAAGAATTTTCATGCTGGAGAAGTTAAGGTTAAAGGGGTGAACACACCTTTGGCAAAATGCAATGTTATAACTAAACTTTAGGAGCCACTACAAATGCCCAGTGGAAAGAAAGAAAGTAACAACCACAACAATTGTGGAATCAGGAGATCTTTGCTTGTAGAAGAAATCCTTATAATGGGAATTGGGGGAAAAAGAAACAAAAGATGGCGCAGGGAGATAGTGAAGAAGGAGAGTTGCCAGAGCTCTCCTAGCATCTCCTGGTATCTCCCAGTACGGTGCATGGTGTGCCAAAGCCCTGGCTCTCCTGATCATTTTTAATCACTTCTTAAAAAAATTCAATCTATTTGTTTTCTTCTTGACAGATTTCAATAATAAGAATTATTGGAAATAATAAAATTCATTTTTGTTGAAATTAACTTGGTAGTCACAGCTGAAATAATGTTTTTATTCCAGAAAGTGAGTGTTCAGTAAATTTTTATAAAGCAATTTCCACAACCAATCAGATTCTGCATACCCTTTTTGGTACCTTTTAGAAGAATCAGTAATTTATCAGATGAAGGCAAGAAAGCATCCCTTCACCCAGTCCTACTTAAAAAGAATATGCCTGGTTTTCAGTGAAAACATATTTCCAGTAGATCTGGCCTAACTGAAATGGTTAAGACAGTTAAACAGATTTCAAGATGATTTGGGAAGTTCTGGCTTGCTTCCCACCACTAAAGTATATAGATGCGGCTAAGATTGAGCTCATGTACAAAAGTGTTCAAGAAATAGGTTTACCTAAGCAGACTTAAAACTATATGAAATCCAGGTGCCCCCAGTCTTCAGGGATCCCCCTCTTCTTTGACACCCAGAGTCACATGTGAGAGCAAGAAGTCCTGTCTTTCATTATCTTTTCCTTGTCAGGTATCTGAGATTCCATAAAGAAACATTCATGTCCTTATTCCATTCCTACCGTTATTTATTGCCTCAGTCAACCATTTCTCTTTCTGTAGATATCCTGTACCCTCTCTAGGTCATTTCTTGCTGTTTGGTAACCAGTTTCTCCTGCCTACTGCTCTTCCCCTTTTCTGCTACACAGCAAGTGTAGTCCCTGGGTCTTGCTTAAGTCATAGATAAGATCAGGCTGTAACACTGAGTGAACATAACTGAAGGTGGCTTGTAGCACAGTGGAGTTACAACACAGAAAATATTAAGTTGGATCAATACTCCCTGAGTCCAGAGGCCATGCCTATCTAAACCAAAAACTCTTTGCCATCAAGTTGATTCTGACTCATAGTGACCCTATAGGACAGAGTAGAACTGCCCATAGGGTTTCCAAGGCTGTAAATATTCACTGAAGCAGTCTGCCACATCTTTCTCCTGTGGAGCGCCTAGCGAGTTTGAACTGCCAAACTTTCAGTTAGCAGCCGAGCGTTTAACCACTGTGTCACCAGGGCTCCTTCATGCCTGTCGACAACAGAGAATTTTCCTGAATGTCTCCCCTTAATTTCCAGCTGCCGTCAACCTACCTCCCCACAGTGGGAAGGCCTTGGACAGGCCAGTCTCTGTTCATCCTGCTGACATATAAAATGCAGGAAAATGAATCAGTTCTAAGGTTGTACTTAATTTATTCTAAGGTACACTAGTTGTAAGATGCAACATTATTCTATGTGCCTTCTTACCAGTCAGGGACTTACTTACAGAGGGGCTAATTACAAAAGTGTAGGGGAACCATAAAGAAAAGTGCAGGAACCTGTGGCTGACATCAGAGGAGCTGTGACCACCTCTAACCATAAAGGAAGGAAGGAAGGGAGATATTATAGAAACTGAAAGGGGGTAAGCTTATAGGGAGTGGGGTAGGGAGAGAACAGAGGCACGGTGCTCTGCCCTTACTCTTCTCCCTCCCTCCCATCTCCTCCCAGGCCTTCCCGTTGGGTTGGCCCAACTCAAAATAAAACCAGCTGGTATAAGAGCAAGTCCATACAGTTTAGACAGTCTGCTTCCCAAGGAGAAGCGTGGCAAGTGGATCTGGAAGGGCAAATGGAAGGTATCTCTGATATACAGCCCCTAAGAAAGAATAAATTCTGCCAATTAAAGTATGAAACACTGCAGTCTCATCAGTTTCAATTTTTATTTTATACTTATTGAAAGAGCTCTGCTAGATACGTAAAGACATGGATTTTTTTTGTAATCGTATAATACCTTTCTAGATTTAAAACAACTTTATCTTTCAATGCTGAATCATAGTGCAATCTCTTTGAAAACATTTCGTGGCAGATTTTATTTTCCAAAGATGGCTACAACAATGGCTCCTACCTCATATGTACTTCTAAAACCTTACTACTCCTACACATGAAGCCTAATTTCTCTTCCTTTGAATCTAGGCTAGTTTATGACTCACTGGTAACTAACATGGAGGCCTGGTGGTGCAGTGGTTAAGAGCTACAGCTGCAAACAAAAAAGTTAGCAGTTCAGTTCCACCAGCCGCTCCTTGGAAACCCTATGGAGGAGTTCTACTCTGTCCTATAGGGTTCCTATGAGTAGGGGTTGACTCGACGGCAATAGGTTTTGGGTTTTTTGGTGGTAACTAACATAATGCAGCAAATGTGGTGCTGTGTGATTTCTGAGGTTAAGTCTGAAAAAATGATGCAACTTCCACCTTGCTTGCTGGAATACTTGCTCTGGAGCTCCAAGCCTCCATGTTAGCAGTCTGGCTACTCTGAGACTGCCACACTGTGAGGAAGCCCAAACTAGCCCAGCTCCACAGAGGTCACATGGAGAAGGCTTGAGACTACATAAAGAAGGAAAGATGCTCTTCCATCTCCCAGCTGCTCCTGCTCCCTCCATCCTTGCTGTTCCGGTTCCAGCCATCATTCTGACTGCAATCTCATGAGTGCCAGAGCTAGCACCACCCATTCAAGTGCTTCCTGAATTCCTGGTTCACATAAACTGTGAGAGATAATAGAAAGTCTGTTGTTTCAAGCACCAAGTTTTGAGGTGATTAGTTACACAGCAGTAGTAACCAGATCAATTTTTTAAATGCCAGTTATAGTCAGCAAACATAGTACCAGCAATGCATGTAATTGATTGAAGTGATGACAATATTAATAACCGTGACCGAGTTTGCACATGCACAGGTCATAACAACTATGTCATGACTGCCTCCTGGCCAACAGCAATTGTTTAAGATGCCATCTATTTTAAGATGCATCCTAGTGAAAAGAAAATACGAAAAAAAATGGGCAGGTTAGAATTGATGGAATGTGGTGGTATTGATATGAAACACAAAAAAACAAACCCGTTGCTGTTGAGTTGCTTCCGACTCATAGCGACCCTATAGGACAAAGTAGAACTGCCCCACAGGGTTTCCAAGGAGTGCCTGGTGGGTTCAAACTGTTAACCTTTTGGTTAGCAGCTGTAGCTCTTAACCACTATACCATCAGGATTTCCGGTAGTGGTATAGGGGGAAGGAAAAAGACAATGAAAAGAGTGATTTTGTTGGTAAGGAGATGTCATGGATTGAGTTGTGTCCCCCAAAAATATCTGTCAGCTTGGCTGGGTTATGATTCCCAGTATTGTGTGATTGTGTTATCTGATGTGATCTCCTTATGTGTTGTAAATTCTGTCACTGTGATGAGGTTATACTGATGAGGTTGACAAGATTAGTGTCTTAATGAAATCTCTTCTGAGATATAAAAGAGAGAAGCGAGCAGAGACACATGGGAACCTCATACCACCGAGAAAGCAGTGCCAGGAGCAGAGCACGTCCTTTGGACTTGAGGTTCCCGCGCAGAGAAGCACCCAGACCAAAGGAAGACTGATGACACAGACCTTCCTCCAGAGCCAACGGACGAAGCGTTCACCTGGAGCTGACGCCCTGAATTTGGACTTACAGCCTACCGGACTGTGAGAGAATAAACTTTTCTTTGCTAAAATCATCCACTCATGGTATTCCTGCTAGAGCAGCACTAGATGACTAAGACAGGAGACTTACTTTCAAAATAGCTTAATATTTTGTAGCTAAGATGACACATGCGTACTGACAAAAATAATCAAATGCAAAAAAAAAAAACCCTACTAAAAAGACAGTAAAATCACCAAAACCTCACCATCTAGAGATAATTTCCAGATTTCTAATTGAATACAGACACACATCTAGATACATGATTTATAAATGAGTTCATCCTACACTGCAGCCTATTTATTTTTCCATTCAAAAATCTGTGGAGGTCATGTTTCTACCTCGAGAGATAAAAATCTAAACCTTATTTTTTAATGGTAGTGGAGTATTTCCTTTACTTAACCAATCATCTAATGATGGACATTTTGTTTTGTCTTGCTTTTTCAATTTTGCTCTTGTGAGTGTTAAAGCAATTGTTATATTTTATGCGTATGCTTTCCGTACTGTGTAATTATCTCTGTGAAAAATTTCTAGAGAAGAGATTACTGGATTGAAAGGAATGCACATTTCTAATTGTGATAATGGAGTGACAAAAATGCCTCCCAGGAAGTTGTGTTCGTTCATACTTCCATCAACAGTCTATAAAAATGCCAATTTTCTTTCTCTTTTACTAAGATTTGACTTTTTCATTCCTCTGATTCCAATCCTATGGTTAAAAAAGGCTCTTTTTTGTTGTTTTTATTTGCATTTTTGACAGTAATGAAATTTCATTATTGTCTTCATATTTTTTGGCCATTTTGATTTCTTTTGTGACTTCACTATTCATATTCTTTAACCACTTTTCTTCTTATAACTGATTTGTGACAACTTTTTGTACAGGAATAGTAATTATTTGTTTATCATGTGTATTACAAATTGTTTCTCTTAAGTCTTTTAAACTTTTTTAATTGTGGTATTTTATTTTTGCTTTCGCTGTCCAGAAATATTTAATTTTAATGAAGATAAAATAACTTGGTTTGTTTAATAAGATTTGCCAAAAGTGTTATGGTGTTTTGTAACACATATTTCTAATATTTCCTTTCTCTCTAAACTTTTCCAGGGCTCAGTAGAAAAATTAAATCCATTTAGATTTAAAATAATTTACCCACGTAATGACCTCTGTTAGATTTTTTAAATGGATTTTTAACAACTTTTTAAATTTTCTTCTGGTTTTGGTGTCAAGTTAAGAAAGACTTAACAAACAGCACAACAAGTAGGACAACAATAATGACAAAACATTTGGCTAAGTTAGCTACACTGGAGGTTAATTTTAAAAGATGGCAGCTACTCCAATTTCACAGTTGAATATTATTGTCTAAGAATTGTCCTAGGTATACAGGGTTCAGAGAAGCTTCTTAGTAAAAATCATGAATCACTATATCCCCAAATTTCCTATTTCCTTTCTAGATCAGGAAGACAAACCAAACCTCGTTGAAAGAATTTGTCTTTATGCAACAGCAAGACCTCATGGGCAATTTCATAAGACCTGACTGACTTATGTGGACAGAATCTGTAGAGGTCTAGTGCCTTGGGGAGACTCAGGGACATCACAGTGCAGAGGAAAAGAGGCAAGCATGAGGGAGAGGGGACAAGGAATGGCCTCTTTTGAAATCAAGATTTGAACTGACCACAACCAAAACCACATAAGCAGTAGAAGGCTGTACTAATGATATAGTCATACTTTTCCTCCACTTCCTCTTGTAACTGAGAGCACAGCTTTCTAGGAAAGCACACATTGTTTAGACTTTCTCCAGAAATTTTCTTACTCATAACTAAATTCATCAAGCTAACTTTAACATTAACACTAGACTGTGTAGTTAGTGTTTTCTTGTGTTTACTGCTACTAACAATGGTAAAAGCATAATTTTCTAAAGCTGAAATGGAAGGCTTCTGATATAAAGATCGCATACGGATATTTAAAGAAAATACATAAGTAGTATTAAAATATTTTAAAAATATATTTGATTTAGGAATTTGGCCTAAGAAAATAATCAGAAATAAAGCAAAGATTTATATACAAAGAAATTCATCTCAATATTATTTCTGTAACCCTTATAAAGGTATCACCGAAAAGTAGTGTTGCAAGCAAAGAAACACAGATCAATAACAATAACAACAAAAAGTAATTTCAAAATAATTCAAGTTCTGTATCAGTTAGGGTCCTTTTGTTATAAGCAACAGAAAATAACTGTGGCTAAATTAGACAAAAAGGGAAATTGTGCAAAGATGTGAGTAGACCACGAATACGAAGGAACGGCTGAATATCCAGGCCTTGTAAAAAACAGCCTAGGCTGTTGTGAGGATCCAGGTTGTAGGAATGAATGAATAATGTTTACAGGGCACCACCATCAGAGTGAGTCAGCTCCAAGTATTTTCCATCCTTCTGTTACTTTTTCAAGATTCAAATACCTGGGAAGGAGATTCCAAATAGCCTTCCTTGGGTTGTGTCCACCATTTGGCAAGGGAACAGAGCTACCTCGAGGAACAGTTTCACAAACACTTCATAGACTAGGGAGTGATAGCAAAGATTGGTCACCTCAGAGATACAATGAACTACATTCCAAATTTCCCTTGTAGCTGGGTGGTGGCCATGTGACCGTTCTGGCCAGTGAAATGGGGGCAAAAAGGATGTATACTACCTCCAGGCCCAGCCCACTAAAACTCCTGCAGAATCCTGCATGCTCTCTCTGCTTCCACATTTGTAAGGCCATATGCTGAAGGTCCAGTGCAGGACTTGGAAGCCCTAAACCTAAAATCCAAACCAGTTGCTGTGGAGTATATTCTGATCCATGGTAACCCAGGAGATATCAAATCCACTACCTGGAAGGAGCGAGTTCCTGCATCATCAATGAAGACCACCCACTGAGCATCCCATCAGATGTGACTTGAGCTAGAAATAAACTTTGATGATCTCAGGTAAGCCACTGAGATTTGAGGGTTGTTTGTTTCAGAAGTTAGGCTACCCTAATACTCAGCAACGGGTATGGGGTAGGCAAAAATAACCTGATTGTTATGTATGCTTTTTTGTAGTTCTCTCAGATCACCTATGTATAAGCCACTATTATGTATGCTTTTATAATGTTTTCAAGCCTGATATATATGACTCACTAATAATGCAAATTTAGAAATAGAGAATTTCTGAACTTAGAAACATGTATACTTCTATGCTGCACTGTAACCATTAACTGTAAGTCATTAAAAAAAAAAAACAAAAACAAATCCATTGTCATCTAGTCAATTCTGACTCATAGTGATCCTATAGGACAGAGTAGAACTTCCCCCATAAGGTTTTCAAGGAAGGGTTAGTGGATTCGAACTGCTGACCTTTTGGTTAGCAGTCATTAGAAACTTATAAACATTTAAAACTATAACTATTAGCAATTAAAAAATTATTCTAACTTTAGAAATACATAATGGAACTATGAGAAGTATGTTGTAAATAACTTCCCGAAATTGGGCCATGAACCTGCAAGTTGTGATAAAGGAATGTAACAATAATCAAATCTCTATAAATTGGTCTTGAGACATAAATATGTTATATAACAACCCCTTAATTGGCTTTGAGACACAAACATATTATAAACTACCTACTTAATCTCTAATCTAGAAGAAATAATGCAATATGTAGTTAATGTCTGACCTTGAAGATGCAATAAAACATACAGGTCTAGTCTATGTTAAACATGACAGCACCTGACTCTTATTTTGCAAAGTGTATATAAACGCTGAGTTTCTGCTTCCTTGCTGAGACAAGGCAGTGGCAAAAGGTCTCTCTCCAGTTTTCTCTTTATCTGCAGATAACCAGAGACAAGAACTGAGATACTGTCTGCCACAACCAATCTCAGACCCTAGCTACAGGAGACCTCCTCTGAGTTTGAGATGTAGTCAAGCCTTCCTCTTCAGACCAGTGGTTAAAGGTAAAAGCCTTAAGTCTAAAGATTTGGACTCTATTGAACTAACATTGCAATTGTTAATTCTGATTCTCCAGTTCTAAATGAATTTCCTGAGGTCTTACTTGCATGCCTTGGCATGACTACCTTGCAATTAACTAAACAAGTTTATGCATGACAACTCTGAGCATTTCTTTCTTTATTTTTAAGATAAAATCCTGCAAGACACTCATCCCACTTCAATTTCTATAATTGCATTTTTTAAACGCAATGAAGAGGTTACATAGATTACTGCAATACTTTACAAAATTTTCTATTTCTCTCTTATCTAATCCCCTTACAGAGTACTCCCACATCTTATCCTCCAAAACTCCCAGAAAATTCTTCTTCCAGTCCTAGCCCACACACCTCTTGCCCTTCAGCACCAATTTTACCTCTTTCCTTCTGAATCTGCCTCACAAAACTCAAAGAATCATTAGTCAAAACAAAATTCTCCTGTGAAGGTAGGAGAAAGGCAGAAACTACCTATCAGGGAAAGGGGAAAAGTCTGGGAAATCTACACCTTAATATACTGTCACAGTCCTGGCAATGAAAATTTGGAATGTATGTCCATGTACATTTATATGTATATGTATATATCTAATGATTAACACTGGTTAACTCTGGATATTGGGATTACATGTGATTTTCATTTCCTTTTTTATACTTTTCTATATTTAAAAAATGTTAATAGAATACCAACAACATTCTTCAAAGAGATGGAAAAACTTATCATTAACTTTATATGGAAAGGGAAGAAGCCCCGAATAAGTAAAGCACTACTGAAGAAGAAAATTAAAGTTGGAGGACTCACACTACCTGACCTCAGAACCTCCTATACAGCTACGGTAGTCAGAACAGCCTGGTACTGGTACAACGACAGATACATTGACCAATGGAACAGAATTGAGGGCCCGGATGTAAATCCATCCATCTACGGTCACCTGATCTTTGGCAAGGGCCCAAAGTCCATCAAACGGAGAAAAGACAGTCTTTTTAACAAACGGTGATGGCAAAACTTGATATCCATCTGCAAAAAAATGGAACAGGACCCATACCTCACACCGTATACAAAAACTACTTCAAAATGGATCAAAGACCTGAATATAAAGTC
>NW_004443943.1:17619520-17698536 GCF_000243295.1 Trichechus manatus latirostris | reverse complement strand
AAAGGACCACAGCTACCAAGGCCTCCACCAGACTGAGTCCAGTACAGCTAGATGGTGCCTGGCTACCACCACTGACTGCTCTGACCAGGATCACAACAAGGGTTCTGGACAGAGCTGGAGAAGGATGTAGAACAAAATTCTAACACACACACAAAAGACCAGATTACTGGCCTGACAGAGACTGGAGAAACCCTGAGAGTATGGCCCCCAGATACCCTTTTAGCTCAGTGGTGAAGTCACTTCCGAGGTTCACTGTTCAGCCAGGGATTGGACAGCCCCATAAAACCAAATGGGACTAATGAGGCATAGCAGTCCAGGGACAAGGGCTAGAAGGAAGAAGGGAACTGGAAAGCTGGTGATAGGGAAACTAAGGTTGAGTAAGGACGGTGTTGATGTGTAGTGAGGTTGTTAACCATTGTCATAGGGCAACATGTGTACTAACTGTTTAATGAGAAACTACTTTGTTCTGTAAGCCTTCATCTTAAGTGAGAATAACAGCACAATTGGAAGAGCATAGTCCACGTCACTGAACTGTGAGTGTAGAAATTTTTGAAATGGTGTATCTTTGGCTACGTATATTTTCAAAAAAAAAAAAAAAAAAGGTCAAGAAGGGAGAGGGTTGACATGTCGTGGGGTTGTTAACCAATGTCATGAAACAATATGTGTACTACTGTTCAATGAGAAACTATTTGTTCTGTAAACCTTCACCTGAAGTACAATAAAAAAAATGTTAATAGAAAATACATTTTTAACAGTAAGTGGGACTTACAGATTGTTCTTATTCTCTTCTTTATAATTTTCTGCATTTTCCAAATGTTAATAGAATGTATAATTGGAAAAGAACATCGATTGATCATAGTATTTGATATCACTGTGTACTGAGGGACGGTCTGCAGGAGTTCCTTCCTGATTTAATAGAATTTTGCCCCTAAAAACTCTGCAGACCTGAACTTACTTACCTGCTGTAATTACGTGTCTATCTAATAATAATGTTTTGATTTTCTGTAGCACTTTAGAGGTTACATATCTCACACACACACAACTGATTTTTACAACAGTGTGGATTATTACCAAAGCTCAAGCAATTTGCATATGCTTACCTTGACTGTGTCACCATGGATTCTAATGAAACTGAGCTTACCTGTCCTTCAAAATACAGGCACTAGAATTTTATCAGATGGTTTTTAAGCAAGCAAATTCATATCCTTAAAACATGGAGCTGAAATGATTAATAACACTAGACAATTCCGTTAGAATTTATTTAGAAAATTTCCTGTGCTTTCCTTTTGTCAATACTGAAATCCACAGAGATATTAAAATGCAATTTATGTTGTGTTTAAAGGAAACAACATTTGCTTAATACAATAGAAAAACATTGAATGCTAATCCCATGATATGTGCCCCTCCTTGAACTACCAAATGCCATTGAGAGCAGTGAGTGAATTATCTTGGGTGATTTTAATTTAGATTATTAAAACATTTCCATAGACATAGAAGTCTGAGTTGATTAAACTTTAAACTTATCTGATTAAAGCACTTATTATATTATAGTTGAAGTTACAGGAAAGTACTTCAATTGATTGGATAATTATGAATAAATAGGGAAGGATCTGACTTAGAAAACTTGTTTCAATTATTTAAGTGATTGCTATATGAAGGAAATTAAGAAACTGAAATGGTCTTGACATCATATCAAATTGCCAGACAGAAGATTTGAAGATGGATAACTCCTTGGTGTCTATGATGCCATTAATTAGGAACTCTGTCCCTAGTTATTTGTTGAGACATTGTTTACTTAGTTTAAGAGATAAAAAGATAGAGACAAAAATATGAAAATTCAACTAATAGAAGAGTTTGACTAATTGAATGTTATAAGCCAAGTGTCTCTAGCTCATTTTCCAGCTTAGTTTTAGAGAAGTCTCCTAGCAAAGGTGTCATTAGATGCCCTCAATGGATCTCAGAAAAGGAAACATAAAATATATTTCTATTGGTTCATCTGATCTCAAATCTGTTATTCTTACTGACAGAAGGGACTTGGTCAGAAAAGTTAGTCTGTGTGTTTTTAGATTTGGGAGGTGAGTGGAAAAGATAGTACTTGAGTGCCTTTACAGGTATTCCCTTATTTAATCCTCACATGAACCCTATGAACTCATTGTTCAGTGGAGTTCCACTGTGATAGCTAAGGTTATGTGTCAACTTAGCTAGACCATGATTCTCAGTGGTTTGGCAGGTATTATGTAATCATCCTCCTCTTTGTGATCTCATGTGAGCAGTTAATCAATTGAAAGGGGAATTTCCTTGGGGGTGTGGCCTGCATCCAAAATACGTAGATGTTCTGACAAAGCTTGCCCTCTCTGGATCCTGCATCTACTTGTCATCTTCTGACCTCCAGTTCTTGGGATGTAAGCCAGCAGCCTGCTGTCTGATTTGCTGATTTTGGGTTTGTCAGCCCCTGCAACCACATGAGTTAAGAGAAGCCTCCAGCCTGACTTCTAATCCACAGATTTGGAACTTGCCAGCCTCTACAACTGTGTGAGCCATTTCCTCAAAACAAATCTCTCTCTTTCTCTCTCTGTCTCTCTATATATACATACACTTCACTGGCTTTTCTCTTTTAGAGAACACAGCCTAAGACATTTGGAAACAAGAGTGATTCTAGGGGAACGAAATTGTAAGAATGAGTTTTCTGAATTGATTCTCAAGTCTGGCTAGTCTTAAAGGAGCTGACGACTCTGCCTCCAGTAGTAAAGAGGGCACTACTAATCCACGGTGTGAGGTGGCAATAGAAATATTCAAACTATCACCACCAATGGATCAAATATTTGTAAAAACAAGACTCTGGGTGATTGCATATTTGATACTTTGATACAATTTTTGCCAGAAGGAGAAGTATAGGGAGGCTGGTTGGTCGGTCCTGTTTTCTCTAGATAAAGTGGTGAAAGAAAGAGATGAGCTCAGGGCTTCAAAGTCACAGCTCAAGTGCTGCATAAAAGACCTGAAAGTTGCCACTACTACCCCGAAGGAAACTCTTATTTCTTGTAGTAACAGAGCTAATATTGTGTAAAACCAAACCCAGAGTCTTATTGTAAGAGAGGCTGAATTACAACTCAACTGAATTCCCAACCTTGAGTGGTGTCTGAAGTTAAAGTGAAGATGTTGATTGGGAAGAAATGGGATCCTGAAACTTAGGATGGTGACATATGGGCAGATAATTAGGAAGCTGGGGACACTGAGCCCCTAAATTCCATTGAATCATTCCTGCCAACAGAACCAGGCCTCTTATTCATATCTGATGAGATTACTCCATCCTTGCTATGCTATCCTCCTCAGTAAACTCATTATCCCTTCCATCCCCAACTAATGAGATTAACCCAGCTGTGCCTGAAGAGTCTTTGAAATATTTCCTGGGGCAGCACCTGGGGCATTGCCTGGGGCATCACCTCAGGCAGATGCCTTTCATGATACTGCTGAATGTCCTCTGGGGCCCAATCCACCACTCATTTTTGCTTCTAGACCTGTAACTAAACTTAAGTCCCAGCGAGCCCCAACAGGTGAAGTACAAATTGTGATCCGGGAGGATGAGCACTACACTCCAAAATAACTGCTTGATTTTTCTAATTTATACAATCAGAAACCCGGGGAATATGTGTGAGAATGGCTATTAAGGGTGTGGGATAATGGTACAAGGAACATAAAGTTGGATCAGTCTGAGTTTATTGATATGGGCCCACTAAGCACAGACCCTTCATTCAATGTTTCAGCTCAAGAGGTTAGAAAAGGATCTAATTGTTTATTTGGTTGGTTCACTGAAGCATGGATTAAGCAGTGACCTACACTAAATCATGCTGAAATGCCAGACCTGTCTTGGTATACTGTAGAAGAAGGTATCCAAAGGCTTACAGAAATTGGCATGTTAGAGTTGATTTATCAGGTGGGACCCATAAACCCACCCCTGGAGTACCTGGGGGATACACCTTTCACCATAACAATGAGGAACAAATTTGTGAAGTGAGCCACAGCATCCTTGAAGACTGCTGTGATTGCTATTTTATGTAAGTCAGATCTGATGGTGGAAATTGCCCTAACTGAATTAAGACACCTAACTACAATGGGGCTGATTGGAGCGTGCGGTGGTAGGGGCCAAGTGGCTGCACTTAATTGACAAAGACAAGGTGGGTGTGGCTACTATAATGGACAGCAGGGTCAAAGCAGTAATCAGAATCGTCTGACTTGTATGGATTTATGGCACTGGCTACTTAGTAATGGTGTCTCTAGGAGTGAAGTAGATGGAAAATCTACTAAATATTGACTAGATCTGTACACAAAAGAATACTAGGTCAAGTGAATGGCAGTCTAACTTGAATCACCCAAATAGAGTCATGGCCCCTCAATCATTTCTCAGACTTGAGCCAGTTTACAGACCCACAACCCCTTGAATGAAGGGGAGGCCAGGTCCCCTTGAGGAAGGACCCCACTGCACTGCCAAAAATTTATACTATTTATCTTTCTCCTAGCCTTCCTCCTGAAAATCTATGGCCTTTTACAAGAGTGACTGTTCATTGGAGAAAAGGAAATAATCAGGCTTTTTGGGGATTAGTAGACACTGGCTCTGAACTGACACTAACTCGAGGAGACCCAAAACATCACTGTGGCCCACCAGTCAGAGTGGGGGCATATGGAGCTCAGGTTATGAATGGAGTCTTAGCTCAGGTCTGTCTCACAGTGAGTCCAGTGGGTCCTTGAACTCATTCTATAGTGATTTCCCTAGTTCTAGAATGCATAATTGAAGTAGATATACTCAGCAACTGGCAGAACCCCCACATGGGATCACTGACTTGTGAAGTAAGGGCTATTATAGTAAGGAAAGCCAAGTGGAACTCATTAGAACTGCCCCTACCTAGGAAAATAGTAACCAAAAGCAATACCTCATTCCTGGAGGGATTGCAGAGATTAGTTCCACCATCAAGGACTTGAAGGATTCAGGGGTGGTGATTCCCATCTCATCCCCATTCAACTTGCCTATTCAGCGTGTGCAAAAAAACAGATGGATCTTGGAGAATGACAGTAGATTATCATAAACTTAACCATGCAGTGACTCTAATTGTGATGGTGGCTGTTCCAGATGTGGTTTCATTGCTTGAGCAAATTAATACATCTCCTGGCACCTGATATGCAGCTATAGACCTCGCCAATGCCGTTTTCTTGATTCTGGTTTCTAAGGAACACCAGAAGCAATGTGCCTTCAGCTGGCAAGACCAGCAATACACTTTCACTGTCCTACCTCAGAGGTATATCAACTCTCCAGCCCTTTATCACAATTTAGTCCACAGGGAACTTGATCACCTTTGCCTTCCACAGATGTCACACTAGTCCATTACAATGAGGGCATTATGCTAATTGGACCTAGTAAGGAAGAAGTATCTATGATCCAGACTTACTGCTAAGACATTTACATGCAAGAAGGTGGGAAATTAATCCAACAAAAGTTCAAGCACCTTCCACCTCAGTGAAATTTCTAGGGGTCCAGTGGTGTGAGGCATGTTGAGATATTCCTTCTAAAGTGAAGGATAAGTTGTTACATCTGGCCTTTCCTACAACTAAAAAGGAGACACATGCCTGGTTGACCTCTTTGGATTTTGGAGGCAACAGATCCCTCATTTGGGTGTACTACTCTGGCCTATTTGTCTAGTGATTTGAAAAGCTGCTAGTTTTGAGTGGGGCTCAGAACAAGAGAGGGCTCTGCAACAGGTTCAGGCTACCATGCAAGCTGCTCTGCCACTTAGGCTATATTATCCAGCTGGTCCAACGGTTCTTGAAGTGTCAGTGGAAGATAGAGATGGAATCCACTAGTGGTGAATCATGGTGCAGACCCTTATGATTTTGGAACAAAGCTCTGCCGTCCTCTGCAGATAACTACTCTCCTTTTGAGAAACAGCTTTTGACTTGTTGGTGGGCCTTAGTAGAGACTGAACGCCTAACCATGGGCCACCAAGTCACTATGCGGCATGAGCTGCCCATCATGAACTGAGCATTGTCTGACCCACAGAGTCATAAATTTAGATGGGTACCACAGCACTACATTATTAAATGGAAGTGGTATATATGAGACTAGGCTTGAGCAGGACCTGAAGGCACAAGTAAATTGCATGAGGAAGTAGCCCAAATGCCCATGGCCCCCACTCCTGTCACCTTACTTTTCTTCTCCCAGTCTGTACTTATGGCCTCATGGGGAGTTCCTTACGATCAGTTGACTGAGGAAGGGAAAACTTGTACCTGGTTTAGAGATGGTTCTGCGTGATATCCAGGCACCGCTCAGAAGTGGACAATGGCTGGACTGAAGCCCCTTTCTGGGACCTCTGTGAAGGACAGTGGTGAAGTGAAATCCTCCCAAAAGGCAGAACTTTGAGCAGTGCACCTGGTTGTTCATTTTGCTTGGAAGGAGACATGGCCAGATGTGCAATTGTATACTGATTCATAGATTGTGGCCAGTGGTTTTACTGGATGGTCAGGAACTTGGAAGGAACATGATTAGAAAATTGGTGACAAGAAGTATGGGAAAAGGCATGCGGATAGACCTCTCTGAATGGGCCAAAGAAATGAAGATATTTGTGTCTCATGTGAATGCTCAGCAAAAAGTGACCTCGGCATAGGTGGATTTTTAACAATCAAGTGGATAGGATGACACATTTTGTGGATACCAGTCATCCTCTTTCTTCAGCCACTCCGGTCATTGCTCAACGGGCTCATGAACAAAGTGGCCATGGTGGCAGGGATGGAGGTAATGCACGGGCTTGGCAACACAGGGTTCCACTCACCAAGATCAACTTGGCTACATCCACTGCTGAGTGCCCATTTTGCCAACAGCAGACACTAACACTGAGTCCCTGATATGGCACCGTTCCTAGGGGCAATATGCTCACAACCTGGTGGCAGGTTGATTACACTGAACCACTTCTATCATGAAAGGGGCAACGTTATGTTCTTACTGGGATGGACACTTACTCTGCATATGGATTTGCCTTCCCTTCAAGCAATGCTTCTGCCAATAATACTATCCATGGACTTACAAAATACCTTATCCACCATTGTGTATCCCATGCAGCATTTCCTTGGATCAAGGGACTCACTTCACAGCAAATAAAGTGCAGCAATTGGTCCATGCTCATGGAATTCACTGGTTTTATCATGTTCTCCATCATCCTGAAGCAACTGGCTTGATAGAACGATGGAATGGCCTTTTAAATACACAATTACGATGACAGCCAGGTGGTAATACCTTGCAGAGTTGCAGCAATGTTCTCCAGGAGGCTCTATACGCTCTAAACCTGCATCCAATATGTGATGTTGTTTCTCCCATAGCCAGGGTTCATGGGTCCAGGAATCAAGGGGTGGAAATGAGAGTGGAACCACTATTATCCCTAGTGACTCACAAAATTTTTGCTTCCTGTCCCTGTGACCCTATGCTCTAGAGGTCTTAGTTCCAAAGGGAAGAATGTTCCCACCAGGAGACACAACACTGATTCCACTGAACTGGAAGTTAAGAATGCCCCCCGGACCCATTGGGCTCCTCGTGCCTCTGGATCAACAGGCACAGAAGGGAGTTACTGTATTGGCTGGTGTGATTGATCTTGATTACCCAGGGGAAATCAGACTGATATTACATAATGGAGATAAAGAAGAGTATGTCTGGAATACAGGAGATCCCTTAGGTTGTCTCTTAGTACTACCATGCCCTGTGGTTAAAGTCAATGGGAAACTACCCAATTCCAACACGACTACTAATGACCAGACCCTTCAGGTTTTGAGTCAACCCACCAGGCAAAGAATTATGACCAGCTGATGTGCTTGCTGAGGGTAAAGTGAATCTGAACAGGTAGTTTTAAATACCAGCTACAATCGTGTGATCAGTTGCTGAAACACGGACGGTAATTGTTTTTAGTATCTCTTCCTTGTTTTGTTATACATGTACGAGTGCATATATGTATATAAACAAACAAACAAAAAACCTGTTGCTGTGGAGTCAATTCTGACTTATAGCAACCCTATAGGACAGAGTAGGGTTTCCAAGGAGTAGCTAGTGGATTTGAACTGCTGACCCTTTGGTTAGCAAGCAAGCTTTTAACTACCGTGCCACCAGGGCTGCAACCAAACCCATTGTCTTTGAGTCAATTCTGACTCATAGCAACCCTATAGGACAGAGTAGAACTGTCCCATAGGGTTTCCAGTGAGCAGCTGGTGGATTTCAAATGCAGACCTTTTTGGTTAGCAGCAGAACTCTTAACCACTGCACCAGTAGGGCTCTTTGTGCTGCATATATATACACACACATATATACATATATCACAAATATCTTTGTTTTCTTTCTCTTAACCACTGCACAATATATATGTGTATATATATATGCAGCACAAGGAGCCCTATATATATATACATATATATATTGCATATATATACATATACACATATATATGTGTATATACACACATATATACATGCATATACATGTGCATATATATGCAGCACAAGGAGCCCTATATATATATATAACATATATATACACCTATATATATTGCAAATATCTGTTTTTTTCCTTCCCTTATTCCATTATTTATTATAAAGTATAGATGTACACAGGGCTACTGCGTTTTCGTTCATACACATGTTAGTTATATCATGCTAGGCTCAAGTATGACTTTAATAGTGTTTATTTAGAGATTATATACAGTTTAAGGAGACAGAGTAGAGGTGCAGAGTTGACAAGGGGTGGACAGGGATGGTTAAGGTTATGTGTCAACTTGGCTAGGCCATGATTCTCAGTGGTTTGGCCGATATTACGTAATCATCCTCCATTTTGTGATCTGATGTGACCAGCTGATCAGTTGAAAGGGGAGTTTCCTTGGGGTGTGTCCTGTATCAAATATATATATAGATGTTCTGGCAAAGCTCTCCCTCTCTGGATCCTGCATCCAACTCATCATCCTCTGACCTCTGGTTCTTGGGACGTGAGCAAGTAGCCTGCCATCTGACCTGTTGATCTTGGGTTCATCAACCCCTGCACTACATGAGTCAAGAGAAGCCTCCAACCTAACATCTGACCCACGGATTTGAGATTTGCCAGCCTTCACAACTGAGTGAGCCATTTCTTTGAAATAAATCTCTGTCTCTATATATATTCACTTCGCTGGTTTTGCTCCTCTGGAGAACCCAGCCTAAGACACTCATTTTAAGTAGAATTTAGGTTTTAGAGTCATTACATAGAATGAAAATCATTTTCAATTCTTCAAATTGTCCTTAAAGTAAACATGGTTTCAGGCATAAAAACATGTAGACTATAGTAATAAGTATGTACCATAATGTACACTATAGAATTTGTAAGCAAGTACAAATGTTACAAAAGTTTTAATTAAGAGAAAAAGACAAAAACAAAACAAAAAGTAAAACCCTCCAGGGCACATCCTCATTGAATGGAATGGCTGCACAATTCAAATTGTTATTGCTCTCTGTCCCCCAAACTCTCATATCTAAATAGTTGATTGAATTCTGTAATTTAAATACTCACATGATGTGATCCCACTGAATTCTCATTTTACTGAAGAAGGCTGAGGCTGTGAGTGGTTGCACAAATTCCCAAGGCCATGTAGATGGGAAGAGCAAGTTAAAGGCTGCTTTTTACATTTTTAAGCCCAAGCTTCCTTCCAACTCCTAGGATGCCCTGGGTGGCTAAAATGGTTTGCACTCAGCTGGTAAGGGAAAGGTAGGAACCAAGGAAGAAAAGGCCTAGCCATCTGTTTCTGTAAAGATTATAGCCAAGAAAATCCTATCAAACTGCTCTACTCTGTTACACATAGGGTCTCCCTGAGTAGGAGTCGACTTGACAGCACAAGACAACAACCTAGGACACAGCGCTACCATGCTCCATTGCATCAGACTTTGATCATTCAGGGGACTTTTTCCAAGTCCATCAAATCTTTCTTGACACATGAATAACAGAGCTGCTCAAAGCATTTTATATGCAGCTGTACCACGATTTTTTTCCCCTCTGTTCTTTCATTCGTTTATTCAACCGGTATTTATTGAGCATGGATTGTGTGCTGGCATTGTTCTAAGGACTAAGGACAGAGCAGTGACTAAATTTCAATACCTCTTTGACTATGCACGTTACTTAATATCTGGAAGTTTATTTAATTTCTAATCCTTGTGTTAATCAAATATTTGTCATTTATAAATTGAAAGAAAGCTTTACATTTTGCTGTATAATTTTCTATGTAAAGAAACATGCCTTACGTCTTGATTCGGTAAAAAGAAAATGTTGGTCTGGTATTCAGAAGAGCTCACTTTGAGGCCTAGCTCAGTAATTTTATTAATAACTAATTTTTATCAGTTTAGTAAAATGTATTAATTTTATTAATAAACTCAAACCAAACCCATTGCCATCGAGTCGATTCTGACTCATAGTGAGTCTAGAGAACAGAATAGAACTGTACCATACGGTTTCCAAGGCTGTAAATATTTATGGAAGCAGACTGCCACATCTTTCTCCTGCAGAGCCCCCTGTGGGTTGAAATTGCCAACCTTTAAGTTATCATTCGAGCGCTTCACCACTGTGCTATCAGGGCTCCTAATTTTATTAATAATTGGTTAAATTTACTTTAACTCTCAAGGACTTAAGAGTCTTCATTTGTGAAACTGTATAGGCTCTCCCTCTTAGAGTCGGGAGAATCAAATGTGACAACCCACACATAACCCATAAAGCTTCATAAACTTTAAAATACAATACAGATATAAGTATTAATAAATTTTTTGTAAAATTATTCCATGATGTAAGTCTAAGCTCTGGGAGATAGCAAAGAATGGTGGATAAGAGCACAAGGAGTGGAGTCCAACAGACCTGGGCTGGAATTCCTGCTCAACCACTTACTGGCTGTGTGACCTTGGGCAATTTGTTTAATCTCTCTGTGCTTAACTTCATCATCTGTACAGTGTGGATAACAATAGTATCACCTTTTAGGGGTGTTGTGAGGATTAAACTAGATAATACATGTGAAACAATTAGGACACTATTTGACATATTTTAAGCCACCAATTAGTATTACTTAAGGTTATTTTTACATTATTCTAAATAGGCATCACCTGGTGTTAGGTAGCCTGAGCATTATGTTTGAAGAAAGTGACTTCAAGAACTGAACTTCTGTTAAGGATGATGGTATAATTTGGGAAAAATAAGGGTGGTGGATGAATAACATGATAAACATATTAATTTCACTGAACTGTATATGTGAAGATTGGTGAAATGTCGTATATATTTACCACAATACAAAAAAGAGAATACAGTGTTTATGAACTTCTCTGATTTTTAATTTCTGTTTCAGGGATCCTTAGCTTTTGTGTATGTTGGAATCTCTTTTGCTTTCCCAGAGATCGTTGTGCCTGCAGGGCCAGGAATTGAGGGATAGGCAATGCACAGGACAATGACGAGATCTCAGGAGGTCTGTCATAGGGGGCAGCACCCTCCTGACTAGGGGACAACACACAGCAGGGGCAAGGTAGCAGCAACCTGCTCAAAGTTCTAATAAGCGATGCTTCAGGATCTATAAGCAACCCACAACCGCTGGTGTAGGATCTTGTTTCTTTCAATGGCTGATTCAACCCATTGCTCAGAGGATTCTGGAAAGGCTGACTGAGATGAATCTGTGACACGGGTTGCTGAGCTGTAGTGGACCCTGAGAATAGGGGCATGCTGTACAGGGTCGGGACTCATATGTCTTCCCAGTGACTGCAGCCTGGGCTGACAGAGAAAGGCTACTGTGGTCACCAAGGTACTTCTTCCTTGGCCAAGTATTGACTGTTTTAGTCTTGAAGCTTGGAATAACAAACCTTCTTTTCTCCTTATTGGGCACCCTTATTTTGCTTTCAGTTCTTAAGGAGGTCTGTCAGGTAGCTTTCCTGATGAATGAGCATGATTAGTGGACAGTTACACCTTTAAAGTGCTGATCCACAGGGAGGATCTTTAAC
Source organism: Trichechus manatus latirostris (assembly GCF_000243295.1). NCBI lineage: Eukaryota > Metazoa > Chordata > Mammalia > Sirenia > Trichechidae > Trichechus > Trichechus manatus. The sequence goes on along the minus strand of NW_004443943.1, from coordinate 17,686,524 downwards.
AGTGATACACTACTTTCAGTTGAAACCCAATCTGGGAGTTATGCTTTGTGCCCAAAAGCTAAGAAATGAAAGCTGCAAAAAGGAATCAGAACAGGAGCACTGAGCCAACCAGAGGTAGAAGAACTAGAGAGCATCTTTTCCAGGAAAACCCATTTAAGTATTTTCTGCATGTCCATGTGCTTAAGTTAACTGTATTACAAAGCTGTACATACATCTCCTTACACTTTGGAGTTAGTCATTCTAATAAAATTATTGTCATCTTCATAAAGTCATGTGCTAAGAACTCTTTCACTTATTATGACAGACAGTTATCTGCTCTTGGTGGTCACCCAAACAGTCAAAATTTTTGGAGTCCAAGAAAGAGGGGTCTATTAAAAAGCTCTTTAACTCATGAGCAGTGCTGCCCTAGCTAGTCTAGGTGGCTATCTATTTTTTTTTTTTGTCATTGCTGTAAATACATCTACTACACAACTTTTGCCAGTTCAACTTCTTACAGGTATACAACTTATTGACAGCAATTACAATAATCAGCTGTGCAAACTTACCCTTGATCAATGGGATTTTTCCATCACTCTTAACCCCCCTTTTCCCTCTCCCTCCTGCCCCTGGTAACCACTAATAAACTTTGGTCTCTATACATTTTCCTTTTCTTGCCTTTTTATATAAGTGAGGTCACACAATCTTTGTCCTTTTGTGATTGGCTTATTTCACTCAGCATAATATCTTCAAGCTCCATCCAAATTGTAGCATGTATCAAGACTTCATTTCTCCTGCTGGCTGAGTAGTATTCCATTGTATGTATGTACCACATTTTGTTTATCCATTCATCCCTTGATGGGCATTTAGGTTGTTTCTACCTCTTGGCTATTGTGAATAGTGCTACAATTGAACATTGATGTACAAGTCTCTGTTTGAGTCCCTGCTTTCAAGTCTTCTGGGCTACCTATTATTTCAATATTCCTCAGTTTCCAATGATAGCCTTATATTGAGCAATTTGTAGGCTTAGATTCCTAATATCTTTTCCTGTCAACTCTTCAAGCTTCATCCTTCTATCAGATACTGGGGAAGTCAAGTCTGAAATCAGTTGATAATGTTAGGCATGGCTATAAGTTCTTGTACAAAGATTATAGGAAATAAAATTCTTAAATTATGTTACTCAGCTCTTCGGAGTCTGAGGTTGTTTATCAGGCTTTTTGATGCAGAAGTAGGCTTTCTCTCTTTCTTTCTTCCATTCATTAAGTCATGCTTTGTCTTGTTCCACACAGAAGTTGAGAAAATTCCTGTTAACTTGTTCTAAGCTTTCCTAGGCTGCACGGTTATAAAGAGGAGAAGAGTGATGGCTCTGCCTATTCTGTTTTTTAATTTTCTCCAGTTTCTTAGGGAGGCAGAGGATGACTCATGTTCCCTCAGCGCCTCTGCTTTCCTCTTACAAGTGTCCATGTGTCATAGTGACGACAGGAAGGGAGACCCTTACTATGAGATCTCAAATCAGTTTCTTCCGTTTTCTAGATAATGGGATGGTTTGTGTGCCTCAGATTGTTACTGAAGCATTGAAGTTGATAAACGAATATGCAAGTACCTTGCTACCCTCTTGTAAATGGTTGCTGCTATATCCCCCTGAGGCACCTGTATAGCAGAACTACAGGGAAGTGCCACACATCTCCTCTTCTTCCCACTAGCGAAAAGGATGCTTGTCGTTTCTTGCTTGGGCATGAGTACAAACACTAGATGCTAGTAGTACGATCCTAGATTTAGGTACGATAAACCAACCAACAATTCACTGTTCTCTTAAACGGTCACTTTCTAACAAAATGGAAGGCTTAAGGAAAATTTAAAACAATAGTAAATAGCATTTTTTGGGTTCTCCTATTCTGTGCTTAGTATTTAAAACGTGTTATATTGTTTAAGCCTAAAATAAACTTGCAATAAGAACTTACTATCTGCATTCCTTTATGAGAAAACTGAAGCATAGAGGGATTAAATCACTGGTGTAAGATGTCGTGAGTGACAGAGTGATAAATTAACTTGGGGCTCCATGCCCCAACCCACCAAACTTCCTCTCTGCATACTCTGTGAATTATAATCAAAATTTGTTAAACATTTGAATAAAACATAAGAGTTTCTAGTTAAATATGTCCTTCTATAGGGTCACTATGAGTTGGAATCTACTCAACGGCAACAGTTTAACCAGCTAAAAGTGCTTTACTACTCTTTTCTCCCTTAAAACTCACCAAAAGCAACAAAAAGAACAAAAACCAGGAAAAAATAAAAACAAAATATCTTTGCATTCAATGAAACAATAAAATGATCATCACTCCAATCTACAGTCTATGAGGTATTCCTGCCCCAAACTGTATTTTGAACCAAATGACAGCAGAACATGACAGCTGAGGCATACGGATTTCCCTAAAATGTCACAATCCTGAAGGAAGGCTCATTCTACAACCACAGGATATCTGCTGATACAGCAGGACACAGCTCACTAAGTGAGGGATGTCCTCCTAGAGACCCAGTTTAATAGTTCTCAATGGCAAGGATGGCATTTCTAAAAGAGAAATGTCAAGGACACTCCATCATCTAAGACCCCTCCTCCTAGCTGGGCAGGCAGCTGGAGGGGAAGCAAGATGAAGGGGAGTGGAGGAGCAGTGTTCACTTAATCACATTACAGAAAAGACTTGATTGTCAGCTGCACTAAACATCAGCCACAAAAGGGAGACAAACTCCAAGGCAAAGCATTAGATCTGCCCACCTCTGAACTTGCCTTCTGGCAGACTTCAGCAGACCTGCGCTCCCTCTCTACCAGGATATTGCCCTCACCTCGCTCTTCTGCTCCTGGTGTGAATCTACTGCCCTTTCTCAATTTCTAGTGCTGCAGGGATGGCAAGAGGAGAGACTTGGGAAGGAGCAGAGCAGTTGAGGCTATGGTTTGAATCCTTCTTCTGCTTTAGGCTTCTCCATTTAGGTATTGGAAGTGTGAGTCAGAAGAAGGAATGTGGATAATCAGAGCTTAATTGATTGCATGGCTAGTGGCACAGATTGGTTATGAAATTCTGCAATACTCGAACTCCAAATCCCAATATTAGAATTTTTTATACACTTAACTCTGCCTCCTGCATAATTCTGAGTATGATTCATCCTCTTTCTCCCAGGCATCCTTTTCAATTACACATCTCTTGGTTCTAACTAATTTTGCCCCTGTTTATCTCTGGGTTTATTATTCACCAACTGCCTTCATTACCATTTCAGTATTTCACTAGGGAGGAGGAAATATTCCATGGTGATGCTAAATAACTCTGAGCAAAAATGTTACCTCCATGAACTCTCACCAATATGGAGGGCTGAAGAAAGACAGAGAGAGGTCTGTTTGCTTTTGCTTTTGGGAGTGGTGGGTTTACAGCAGAGGCTGTAAATCTTCTAAATCTCTCTTTTTTAGCTATATATTTTATCAGCAAGAAATGTTGGAGATGGGCATCATTGTGAGGTGGATGAAGGTGTTCAGATGGCTGTTTTCTTTCATTCTGATTAACACTGTTAGCTTAACATATTCACAAGTGCTTCTAGTCCACCCTGTAAGCAGTGATAGGCTTGGTGGGAGCGTGCCCAAAATGATAAATCTGAATTTGCATTGTGGACTGCTCTAGCTCACACTCTCCCTCTCACATTATTCTTTAGCAAATCATTGGCCCAATTTAAAGAAGAATCATTGTTTTTGTTCTAAAGGAAGTAGATGAAAAATACATCACAAAAATAAATAGGAAGAGTTCAGACAAATAAGTCTGTATATTTTCACAGAAACTACAGTGTTTTCTGTAAAAAAGAGTTCAAAGGGCTCTAAGAAGGGAATATAATACATCAGGCAGAAAATGAATAGTGTGTCAGTAGAATTTAAGAAAGAACTGCAAGAAAATAAAATCATTACAGAGACGAAACATGCTTTAGAAGCAACAAGAATAAAATAAACAACACTGAAAACACAGCCAGAGATATGAGTGCTGGACAGGCTTGACGAAATCACAGAAACAAAATGGAAAAACCAAAAATATTAAAAATACTTACAAAGAAATGATTAAACTGGAAGATAGAGAAAGGACAATCAACTTAGGTACAATTGATTTTCCTAAAGAAAAGAACAGAGAAAGCATTCGAAGATATTCACCTTTCACTCAAGAAATATTTATTGTATGCCTATTATGTAACTCTAGACATAGGAGGAGCCTTCGTAGCTCAGTGGTTAAAGCACTTGGCTGCTAACCAAAAGGCTGGCGGTTCGAACACACCAGCTGCTCTGCAGGAGAAAGAACTGGCAGTCTTGCTTCCGTGAAGATTTACAGCCTTGGAAACCCTATGAGGCAGTTCTACTCCGTCCTATAGGGTTGCTATGAGTCGGAATCGACTCGATGACAGTGAGTTTGGTTTGGTTTATACATAGGAGATAGAGTGTTGAACAAAAATATAATAGAAGACAACGTCACTGACCTGAGTGCTATTGTTGTTGTTAATTGCCATCAAGTTAGAGCTGATTCGTGTACGACAGAAGACTGTGTACGGTTCTGTTGCTGGGTGGAGTGTTCTACATATAGCTATTAAGTTCAACTGATTTATAGTGGTGTTTAAGTCCTCTATTTTCTTACTGATCTTCTTTCTAGTTTTCTGTCCATTATTGAATGTGGCTGATTGAGCTCTCCAACTATTGCAGAGCTGTTTTGCTCTTCAATTCTATCAGTGCTTTCTACATAGAAAACTTTGCCCAGTCCTGTGTCATCTTCATAATTGTTGATATGCTCAAGTCCATTGTTGTGGCCACTGCGTATTTTGAGTGCTTTCCAACCTAGGGGACTCATCTTCCAACACTATAGTGAACAATATTCTGTTGTGGTCAGTAGGGTTTTCATTGCCTAATTTTCAGAAGTAGATTGCTAGGCTTTTCTTCCTAGTCTGTCTTAGTATGGATGCTTCACTAAAATCTGTCCACCATGGGTGATCCTGCTACTACTTGAAATACCAGTGGCATAGTTTCTAGCATCATAGTAACACACAAGCCACCAAATAAACATGTGAAATTACAGATGAAAAGATAGTTTATCATAGAAAGAAAAAAAGATCTTTATATAGAATGATTGACATTAAGATAAATCTGGGTTAAGTAATAAAATATAGGGATAAAGAAAAGTTTAATAGGCAGAAAGTATATATCGTATACAAGGAGAAAAATATGTTTGGCCTTATGCTACTTAAAAGCACAGTTCAATGCCTGAAGAAAATGGAGACTATCTACCAGTATCTTACAGGAAGACTGTATGGTCTGCTTATTCAAATAGAAGGTTATAAAACAGGCATTCTAAATTATGTGGTCTCTATGAGCCAACCTTGAAAAATTTACTTGAATGACAAAATTCAGCACATTAAAAAATGAATGATGATGCCATGGTACATGAAGTGAGAGTGGAATCCATGGAAATAGAGACAAAACAACATGGGTGTTATAGATTGAATTGTGTCCCAAAAATATGTGTTATAAATCCTAACCCCTATACTTGCGGATGGAGGAGCCCTGGTGGAGCAGTGGTTAAGCTCTCAGCTGTTAAATGAAAGGTCAGCGGATTGGACACATCACCACTCCGAGGGAGAAAGATGTGGCAGTTTGCTTCTATAATGATTACAGCCTTGGAAACCCCATAGGGCAGTTCTACTTTGTCCTATAGGGTGGCTATGAGTCAGAATTTACTCGAAGGAAATGGGCTTGGTTTTAGACTTGTGGATGTAATCCCATTTGGGTATAGGGTTTTCTTTGTTATGTTATTGAGGCTACACCAGTGTAGGATGTATCTTAAACCAATCACATCTGAGATATAAAAAGAACAGGTTAGGCACAGAACAAGGAAGCACAAATGGGGAAAGATGGATGCCACGTGGAGATCTCCAAGAAACTCCAGAGACAAGAATTTTCCCCCAGATTGGACAGAGAGAGCTTCCTTTAGAGCTGGCACCCTGAATTCTGACTTCTGTCCTCCTAAACAGTAGGAAAATAAATTTCTGTTTGTTAAAGCCACCCACTTGTGGTATTTCTGTTATAGCAGCAGCAGCAAATTAAGACAATGGGAAATTATGACTATAGAACAGATAGAAACCTTGGGAATGTAAAAACAATTGTATAATAAATAGTAGGAATTAGAGGGAAGGTTGGTAGAAGGACTTATAAGTGTTAATTTCCATATCTTGAAACATAGAATTAATAAATATTAACTAAACATGGAAGTAGAAAAGAATTCCAAGCACAATTGAAAAAAAAAGAAACGATATATCCTTAATTTCAGGGACTCTATAAATGAAATCTCTTGTACATAAATATTAATTTGAGATTTAGTAATTTTTCCGTTGCTCTTCAATACCTTCTGGTAAATTTAAAAACTAAAATTGACAGTGAAAAATCATATTTTGCTCATGACATAGGCTCTAAAATGGGGCCTAGAATGTGTAAATTACATTTAGTCCAAATTTTCTATGAAAATCCCTTAGGAAGGAGCATGGTGGTGAAGGTCACTACTGCTTACTAAGTTCAACACAGCCAATTTAACTCTAGCTTTGGAAGAGATCACTGTTTCCTCAGTTGAGTTTGTGTATATTTATGTTTGGGGTCATATTATGCAGGGAATGCCTCTTTTTATATACCAAAACCCATATTCAGTGCAGTGAGATGCTCGCACTATGAGAGGTGCATTGTCATTGAAAGTGAATGAGGAACAACAGATTGAAACCTCTCTCAGGCTCATTTTGTGAGTGGAATGGTAAGTTGAATTGCCTGCACTATATAAAATTTACTTTTCCTCTCTTTCCCTATCCCTCTAAGCTGAGTATATACAATTATCTATGCATAAGCTAGGTAAATGCTTAAATATTGTTTGACTCCACTGAAATATAGTATTAAAAATAGCAGGTAGTATAAATCCATTTTGTAAAATTCTGTCTGTCATTTATATATCTATCATTTTATCTATTTGTATGTCTCTTCTTATATAAATCCTATTTATCCATCCATGCATATTTTTATGTGTGTGTATATGTATGCGTATATGTATATATGTATGTCTACATGTTTGTGTGTGTGTATATATATTATATATTTATATAGAGAGAGTCTTGGTGGCACAATATTTAAGCACTTGTCTGCTAACCAAAAGGTCATTGGTTTGAACCCAACAGTGGTTCCTCGGAAGAAATGACCTGGCGATCTGCTCCCATAAAGATTACTGCCTAGGAAATCCTGTGGGACAGTCCTACTCTGTCATATAGGGTTGCTATGAGGTGGAATCAACTCGATGGCACACATCAACAACATATATATTTATACATATTTAGAGAGATGTGTGGCATAGTGGTTAAGAGTTACGGCTGCTAACCAAAAGGTCGGCAGTTCAAATCCACCAGGCGCTCCTTGGAAACCATATGGGGCAGTTCTACTCTGTCCTACAGGGTCACTATGAATTGGAGTTGACTCGATGGCAAAGGGTTTGGTTTTTTTTTTAGAGAGGTGTGTGTGTGTGTGTGTGTGTGTATTGGGAGAGAGAGAAAGACAGACTTATCTGATTTAACTGAAATGATGTTCATCATATGTTAACAATGATTATTACTCGTAGGTAAGACTATTTGGGTGCATTTTTTTTTAACTGTCTTCTCTTGTATTTCTGTATTGGTGGGAATATTTTATGAGAATGGATAAACTTATAAAAACAATAGTCATTATTTTCCACTTTCCAAGCATAAATAATTATGCAAAATGAATTCCTAATGTGTTATGCCATTGTATCTACAGGCAGATGTGCACAGATGCAGAATTTTGTGTTTAGACACCAGGGAGCTGGCCAAGTTGACTTGCAGAGAAGTGGATCTCACATCCCTTTCTCTGCACTCAACCTCTCTTGCACATCTCTGCTGGTTTCTCCTACTGAGCTGGCTATCATTTCCTAGAGATTCACAGCTCTTGTTGCTCCTCGGCTGTAGTCCTGGAGAGGACCGACTCCCACTAGGGAACACTCACTGTCTACTTGTCATGATCAGCTTCCTACTCATTTGTCCTCTTGCTTTCTCCTTTCTCTTTGCTTTTATGCTGCTTTCTGCCTCTCTCTGTCTTGTCTTCCCTCCACTTCTCCCTGCTTTCTCTGTGGTGCCCTGTACGTCATGCTCTGACGGTCATTTCTTCCTTTATGGGCTTTCTTTTCTGTTTTCTCTCTCATGGGGTGGGGCTATTCGCTGTGCTCTTAGGAAAGCCTGTCATTTTGTCCAGGAAGGCCTTATATAGTGGCTATGCCACCAGAGTCAGTCTCCTCCTAAAAAACTCACTCTCTATCCTCACTTCCAGGAATAATTGAAAGCATTTTCAGTGGAAGCTATGGGAATCAAGAAAGGCAGGCTATGAGTTGGTCCAAGGACCAGTGGCAGTGAAGTCGCCAGCAGGGAAACCCTGAAGGGTATTACATTAGCCCACTATTTGCAGGTACATTTGCAGAGACATTCTCCCATGCCCCCTCTGTTTAATGCCGAATCTCAGTCTGCTGTTGACACAGTCCTCCGCCAGTTATTACCGAGATTTCCCAGGGGTACTCTCACCTGTGCTCATAACCTGCTTTGCTGTTCTTCTGTTCTGGACTCTCATTAGCGTTTGCTGCCCAAGAAGCCCCTTGAGAGAGGGGCTTCACGACTGCTGCTGGCAGTCCCTCTGTGCACAGAGTAATGACAAATAGTTTCCCTGAATTGACTGACAGCCCTATCCCTGCTGCAGACACAGTCCATGGCAAAGAGGACCAGGTCTGAGATAGACATCATGCTGTGGTCCTGTTTTCCTAGTCTATGCTTCGAGGCACTTGTGCAAACACCCACTTCCTAAGTCTCCTTTGTAAAAATCAGCAATCCAACATCCTCAAGCAAATCAGATCAGGGAGGCTACCCACCTGGCCGTTGCATGTGCTCTGACGTGCCTGAATCCCTTCTCAGACTCTACTCCTGAATTTTTTCAAGGCAGAGTATGTCAAATGCTATAGCTCACACCCAAACTCTTTTGAAAATCAATAGCTAGCTTTTGGGTTTGATTGACTTCAAAAACATTGTTTATTTATCCCAGTGTGACTATTTAAAAATACTACAGCCACTGAGGTATAATTAACCTAAAGAACAAAAAGATGTGCAATGAAAGCATTAGTTATTTCAGCTACTTTTCCTCTTATCATTTTGAACTTTTTTTTTAATGTGTGAGTGTAAATTGGTTGAAAACTTTCTGTTTTTGTTTGTCTGGAAATGTCTTGGTTTCACCTTCATTATTGAAAAATAATTTCTTTGGGTATGGGATTCTAGGTTGACAGTAATGTCTTTCAGTACTTTGAAGATATTATTCTACAGCCAGCTGACATCTATTATTGCTGTCGAGAAGTCTGTTTATCTAATTGTTAGTCCTTTAAAGGGAATTTTTCTCTTGTGGATTTTAAGATCTTCTCTTGTCTTTAGAATATGTAATGCAGTTTTTCCATGTTATATTGAGATGTATCTATCTTGCTTTTGCTAGGTTGCCTGAATCTGAGGATGATTGGTGTTTCTCCCGGAAAATTCACATAGTGTTATGGGTTGAACTGTGTCTCACCAAAAATGTGTGTCAGTTTGGCTAGGCCATGATTCCCAGTATTGTGTGATTGTCCACCATTTTGTCATCTGATGTGATTTTCCTATGCTTTGTAAAACCAGTCTTATGATGTTAATGAGGCAGGATTAGAGGCAGTTATGTTAATGATACAGGACTTAATCTACAAGGTTAGATTGTATCTTGAGTCAATCTCTTATGAGATATAAAAGAGAGAAGTGAGCAGAGAGACTTGGGGCATCTCCTACCACCAAGAAAGCAGAGCCAGGAGTGAAGCACATCCTTAGGACCTGGGGTCCCTGCACTGAGAGGCTCCTAGACCAGGGGAAGATTGATGACAAGAACCTTCCCTTAGAACTGACAGAGACAGAAAGCTTTCACCTGGAGATTGTGCCCTGAGTTTGGACTTCTAGCCTCCCAGACTGTGAGAGAATTAATCAATGTTTGTTAAAGCCATCTGCTTGTGACATTTCTGTTGTAGCAGCACTAGATAACTAAGACACAGTGTCTTTAAAATATTGTCACTCCCTCTGTATCAATCAGGGTTCTCCAAGGAAACAGAACCAATAAGATATAGATACAGATAGAGACAATGATTTATTTAAGATATTGGCTTGCAAGTCTGAAATATGTAGGGCAGGCCAGTAGGCTGGAAAGTCAGGCAGGATTTCTGTGTTACTGTCTTGAGACAGAATTCCTTCTTCTCCTGGAAACCTCAGTGTTTGCTCTTAAGGCCTTTAACAGATTGAGTTAGGCCTACATTATTGAGGGTAACTTCCTTTATTTAAAGTCAATTGATTGTAAGTGTCGATTACACCTATATAATACCTTCAAAGCAACATTTAGACTAGTGCTGAACAAACAACAGGGTGCCATAGCTGAGCCAAGTTGACACACAAAATTAACCATCATATATACCCTCCTTGTCTCCACTCTGCTTCATGAATTCCAAATAGACATGGTTTGGACCTCACTCTATCCTTCTTGCCTCTTTACTCCTTCTTCAAGTTTTTATCTCTGTATTTCTTTGTATTGCATTCTGGCTAATTGCTTCCCATCCATCTTCTAGTCACTAATTCTCTCTTCACACTGTAATTTGCTGTTCAACCTGAATGTTGAGTTTCTATGTTCCATTCTAGCTTACATACATACTTATAAATCTAGATTATAAATATTTTTTTCTTTTTAAAATATATTTTTAAGGATAAAGTACAGCATTCATATACAAAAGTGTATGTATTAATTATCTATCATTGTGTAACAAGATTATCACAAATTTAGCAGCTTAAAACAACACACATTGATTATCTCACAGTTTCTGTGGGTTGGGTGGCTGGGCAGGTCTTAGCTGGCTCTTCTACTTCAGGGTCAAACATTTAAGTAATTGATTAGACTTTTATCACTAAAATAGTGCAGTGTTTTTTGTACATACCCATGTCTTCATGTCCTGATTTGCTGCTGTTATTTTTGTATAAGAATAATTCATCTGTAGTGGTGATGGCTCATCTTGTCATCTCCCTGATGCTCTTTTATTTTAAAAAGCCCCACATTTAAAAGCTAGGAGGCATTATTTCAGAACTAGAGATTAGCATAAGAGTAGGGTTATGCAATGGTGGCATGTTATTCTCATTATAATCAATTCCTTTCTTGGCATATTTTTTTGAGGAAGGAATTATGTAGCAGAGGATATTATTATCACCACTTACGATGATACTGAAACTTCTATCTTAGGGCATTAATAACAACTTAAAATCCAAATGGTGTTTTGGAATTGTTAGGAAATTTATAAACTGGGTGATTTCTGTTATAATTTATTAATTCCATTTTATCCACAAGGAATTTTATACTGGTAATCTCTACTGCTAATCAGATGACTTACCGAGATGCAACATAAACTAGGCGAAAATAGAAGCAAACACATTAGTTCGTATAGATGGGTCAAGCTTCTTCCTAGATTAGTGTTCAGTTTCTAAATAACAAGATGTGCCAAGCTGATAGCGGCAGGGCCCATTGTATTTATTGTTCCACTAGTTCTAGAAGTTGAAATAAAATTGAAGCACATTTAGTAATATTCATCTGCAGTCAACATAGCACAATGAGCACTAGAACAATTTTTTTTTCTTGTTCTAAGCTCTTGTTTCCACACATATTATCCTTCTTATATGAAAATAATAGACAACAGTGATTCACCTTAAAGGTGAGTGAGGGTTTGGGTTTCGTTTTCGGGAATGAAGATAGCTTTGGTCTAAGTCACCAACAGCCGTTTATGACCAGTTTTTGGATGCTGCAGGTCTACAGTTTGTTGTCAGGAAATGGAATGAAGATGTTTGACTCACATGGACAGTCAAACTTACATGGTGTTATATTCTTACCAGTTGAGCTAGCCAACTGCCAGTTTGATGACAATAATAAAATTAATAATAATTAGACATGTTTTATCACTATAGAATATTTGTCCTTTACAAAGAAGTTTTTACTTACCTTATTTTTATCTTTCCAAGAGCTCTTTGAGAAGATATTTTAAAATACTGCAAGTAGGGACTTGGGCAGACATGGCTGTGGCAGCATGCTTGTCGGTTTTCCCACTCTTGCCTATTCTGTAATATTCTTTGGACTTGGGCAGACATGGCTCTAGCGGCATGGTTGTCCATTTCCTACTTTTGCCTCTTTGAATATATGCCAAATAAAACTTTCTTTTTGCTTTAAAAAATATTGCAGCTATTTTGCAATAATTTAAACTATTTTACAAGGCAAGGATTATTAATTCCTCCTATTACAGATGAGGTAACCAAGGCTTAGAGAGGTTGCATGGTACAGCTAAAACTGAAATACAAATATCCTGATTCTCAGATGAGTGTCTTTTCCCTACACCAGTCTAGTTATTTTTCAGGACTATTGCTGTGATTGGATGAGAGCTCAAAGAGTATAAAGGGAGCATCTTGGCCATACACCCTTGACACTGTCCCTGATATTCTTATGTTCTGACTTTCCTGGGAACTCTCAAGTTATTATTGCTCCATATGTGTTCATCCAATACTTTAAGCCTCTTATCATTTTGGAAAAAATAAAATAAATGAAAAACTTTCACCAGAATGTATTCCTCTGGTACATTGAATGAAGGGATTGGACAACTGAGAGGGAGTAATGTTTTGGGACTTCATTTTTTTAAAATCTCTTTTTGTGTATTTCTGTTTTTTATTAATAAAGTTACTTTTGCTTCCCAGCTTCTCAGTGGGTACCAAGTTCTCTGGAATACTACACCCATTTTTTTCTTGTCTGCCTTTCCTATCCTGTTCTCAGTTGGAGATGGATGGAGGTGGTTAATAGAACTGGGAGAATCATTTCAGATTTTCTTTGTGGCTACCTTAGGGCTGGGACAAAGTGAAATGACAAATAGCTTTTCTTTAAGAAGTCTGAGAAGAGTGACATGAGTATCTGACATCTTTTCTTTCACTTCATTGAAAACCTGAGAACTCCCACATGTTGCTTTTCAAGCCCTCTCCAGGTTTTGCATTGCAGGTCCGTATTCAAGAAGAGGTTAGCTTCCTGAAACATTCACTTGGAGAGTGCCCATCAGAGATACTCAGAGTGGCAGCCAAAAACAGCACCATGAGAATCATTAGACTACTGTTCAGTCGGCTTGTTAAACCAAAAGTTTCCAGTTCTCATGGAATTTTATTGACGTTTTGGGCTTTTTGTTGTTGTTGTTTGTTTGTTTGTTTGGATTATGAATGGTTCTCCTTTTCAACTCCCATATCCAACCTGTTACAAGCTCTATATGGTCCACCTTTTCAATAATGTATCTCCATTCCTCTCTCTGTGATCTCACTACCATTGCCCCAATTCAAGCTTGCGCCGTTCTCATTTGATCAAACCAGCAGCATTCTAACTGCTCTCTCTGCTCCATTCTGGCTTCGCTCTCACCCACTCTCCACTGCTGTCAGAGTGGTGGGATTGTGATCAAATGCAATTTTGATTATGGCACTCCCCTGTTTAGACTCCTTCACTATCTCCATATAATTTTCACTAGCTTAGCATGAAAGACCTCTCCAGGTTCTGGTTCCTGCCTTTGTCTGCAGCCTCATTTCTCACTCAGGTGCAGTTTGTCCAGCCAAACCAGATCACTTGCAGCTGTCTGAGATGTCATGCTATTTGCTGCCTCTGACCTTCATACACACGCAGTTCCATGTACCTGACCTTTTTATCCCACTTATTCGCCTGCATAGCTCTTTTACATCCTCACAACTCAGAGGAAGCATGACTTTTCTCTTGGGAACTTTCCGGACTCTTCCTTCCCCCAGGCTGGGCTAGGTGCTACCAGTTGCATGTCTTCACTTAGCCCTCCATGCTCTCCTGTCCCATAGTACATGTTACATGGTACCGTAATCACTTGTGAACGTGTCTATCTTTCCCAATTAATTGTGGATTCTTGAAGGAAAGAAATGGGTCTTACTTAACTTGGTATCTCCAGTATCTCTCATAGGTTCTTTCACATAATGGGCACTCAAAACATGCAGGAATGAATGAAAAAAATGACACAAAAAGATACCCAAACAAGTTATTTCAATTACACTTTGTCAGAGATAACCCAGCTGCACACTCAGATGCTGGACTGGTTCTAGAACTTTTAGATAGTCAAGGACAATGTGGTGATGGGGGCCTGATAATTTGCTCAGCTCCTGCCTGGTCCTGCAAAGCTGCCCAGATAATATGCTCCAGGGGAAAGAGTGTTTCCCTACCTCCTTCAAGCTCTAAATGCCTGAAACTGTGTCATAAATAAAATATTTTCCCATGATGAGCCATTGACCTCTTAACATTCCGTCTTTAAATGTCAAATACAACAAAAGTATAAGTGGCCATAAATGTGTTCAAATTCATTGGTTAAAAAACTGAACCAGAGCTTCCTTTTAAAAAGCGATTTCCCTGAGGCCATGTAGCTAATAGTGTGGCATCTGGGCTGGAACCCAAATGTCCTGGCATTCTATTCTGGTGATTCTATGACATGATTCTGTTGTTAGTTAATGCAGTCCCTTCTCAGTTCTAGGTGTGTGTTAAGAATCCGTGATGCACTTGTTGCAATGTAGATGCCTGGGCCCATGCTCAGAAATTCTGAGTCAGTAAGTCTATGGTGGGTCTTGGGAATCTCCATTTTAAGCCATCTCCTGGGTAATTTTGATGCAGGTTAGAGATGAAAGATTAAGCTCATTATGGTGAAGATGCTTCCTCCAGACGTTATGTACCTTCTTAGGAGAGTTTGCTTTTAGAGCCTACATGTACTACTCTCATGCACAGCTCTTAGACTTTCACCCAGGGCCAGTGCCAGTTGGTCACGTTTTGGAGTACAGATGTTGATCACTTTCCAAGCCTCTGCGGTTTAGTTTGAACACTGACTATTTTTAGCATGTCTCTGAATTTCCTGGTATTTTATCCAAAATGCATCATAGAAAAGGGTGGTATCTTATCATTTACCACAAGATTTCTAACCTTACCTCAGAATTTCCTGATATGTTACAAAAGAGTTCCTCTTCTAACTACCAGGTTTTTTTTTTTTTTTTTAAAGGAGACAGAACTGTTTTCTTCTAACAGAAAACTTTCAAATTAAATATAAAACTCTATAAAAAGTGTTGTATATAGACAGAGACTAGAGAAAGCACCTGGGGGTCAGAGACTTTGTACTAGTCATCTTGTTCCCTCAGTACCAATGCTGGGCAGAGTCGGTCTTCAGGAAGTGTTTGCAGAGTGTAGGTTTCCTTACAGGAGTGATCATTTAGTTAGTAACACCTTAGAGTGAATGAATTTATCATCCACTCTTTGTGGAGCTTTTGATATTCAAATGGAAAGAGATGTTAATGAAAATCTAACTCAATCTTTACCAAGTGAGGAAATGAAGGCCAAGTGTGAGATGGTAGAATAAGAGAGTATTGGGTGCATATGAATAGAAGGGTGTCCTGATAGGGAGAATAGGGGGTTACGTTTCAAAAAGTATTTGTAATTCTATGGTTAACCAGCCTCACAGATTTGCTTCCATCAGGTCTGCAGCCCGTAATATAGTGACCACATCGCTGGACAGGTTGGTCCTGAGATCCTCCAGGGTTTTAAATCCAGGCTACATCCTGATGGCTCTTCAAGTACTTTAATTTGGTTCCTTATTTGTTTCAAAATGTGTGTTGTAGAGAAGGGGAGGGCCCTTGATTTAGGACAGAACTTCTGGGCACATTCTGTAATTTTGTAACTCAGTTCTTCTTTTGAAGGAGAAGGCTGGGGTTTCGGCTAATAATGGAATCATTTCTCCTTGGGAGAGAAATAACCGTTCTCTATACTATGTGTATGCATATGTATATACTATGTATATATGATATACATATTAGCATGTATATAGCATATATGTATATACTATATATATATACTCACACATGTATGTATATATATGCATATATACGTGTGTGTGTGTGTGTGTGTGTGTGTGTATGGAGTCCCATGGTGATGCAAACAGTTAAGCACCCAGCTGCTAATTGAAAGGTTGTAGGTTTGAGTCTACCCAGAGGCACTTAGGAAGAAAGACTTGGCAATCTACTTCTGAAAAATCAGCGATAGAAAACCCTGTGGAGCACAGTTCTATTTTGACACACATGGGGTCGCCATGAATTGGAGTTGACATGATGACAGCTTGTTGAGTGTTGTTGGTTATGTATACTTCTAGATCAGGGATCAGACAACTTTTTTATGCACAAAGAAATCTTAGCGCCAATTACCTCATTTTCCACTTGGGAGATGTGGCCAGAACCAGATGTACTTGTGTGTAGAGTGGGATTTGCACCATAGGAAGAGAACTTGGAAATTATGAAACTCAGAGCTTATGTCTGGTACAGCTGCCTATCCTTCCCTTCACAGAGAGACAGAGACTTTATATTTTACTCTGGGATGTAAACAAATCTCTTGGCGGGGAGGTAAAAATCTCTACCCATAATATAAACAATCGGCTCAGGGGAGAGAAGACAGTCACTCCAAGTCTATCATCCCTAGAATGTGAACAATTGTCTCCTGGGAGGAGATATCTCTCCAGAGCTGTGCACAATCTCTAGCTTCCAAGTCATGCTTGCCATTCAAACATCCTTTTACCAAGTGTTATAGGTTGATTCCTTTTAGAAGCCCTGGTGACGAAGTGGTTAAGTGCTCAACTGCTAACCAAAAGGTCAGTGATTTGAACCCACCAGCCACTCTGTGGGAGAGATGTGGCAGTCTGCTTCCATAAAGATTTACAGCCTTGGAAACCCTATGGGGCAGTTTTACTCTGTCCTATAGGGTCACTGTGAATCAGAATGAACTTGAGAGTAATGGATTTTGTTTGGTTTTATGGGTTGATTTGTGTCCCCTAAAAAGATATGTTGAAGACTGTATTTAGAAATAGGGTCTTTGCAGATATACTAAGTTAACATGAGGTCATGCTAGAGTAGGGTGGGTCTAATTCAATATGACTGGTATCCTTATAAAAAGAGAAGAGACACACAGATAGACACATGGAAGGAAGAAAGCCATGTGATAAGGAAGGCAGAGATTGGAGTTATGCAGGCACAAATCAAGGGATGTATGGGGCTACCAGAAGCCACAAAAGACAAGAAAGGATCATCCTTTCCTGAGAGCTTCTGGCGAGAGCATGGCCCTGCCTATACCCTGAGTTCAGACTTCCAGCAACCAGAACTATGAAACAATAAATTTCTGTTTTTTTTAAGCCACATAGTTTATGACTTAATCACATAATTTACTACGGCAGCCCTAGGAAATGAATACACAGATTGGCAGCAATCCTCGCTCAGAAAGTCCTCGGCATTCAGAAATGTGAAAGTATTCATGGACCATTGCTTCCTGACACTCAGGTTGTGACTTACTGAGGAGGAGATGTAGAACAATCGACATGAGGGAATTCTTTCTTAAGTCCAGGACAGAGTGGGCCTTACACAAGGGGGCACTGACTTAAGAATTGGCTTGTTCTCTATTATGGATCTAAATGTGTCCCCCAAAAATATGCATTGTAAAACCTAACTTCTATGCTTGTCATTACAATTCCATTTGGGAATGGATTGTCTTTGCTATGTTAATGAGACAGGATTAGTGTAGGGTGTGTCTTAAATCAATCTCTTTTGAGATATAAAAGAGATTAAACAAGCAAGCAAGAGAAGCAGAGAAAGGGAAAGAGAGATGTCAAGTCACATGAAGACTGCCCAGGAGCAGAAGCTCAAAAGAGACAAGGATCTTCCTCCAGAGCCAACAGAGAAAGCCTTCCCCTAGAGATGGCACCCTGAATTCTAACTTCTAGCCTCCTAAACTGTGAGAAAATAAATTTCTGTTTGTTAAATCCACCCACTTATGGTATTTTGGTTATAGCAGCACTAGATAACGAAGACATCTGCCAAAGGAGAAAGACTGGTCATCTGATCCCATAAAGATTACAGCCTAGAAAACTCTATGAGGCAGTTCTACTCTGTCACATGGGGTTGCTATGAGTCGAAATTGACTTAACAGCTTCTAACAACATAGACATCATAACTGCTTTGTCCTCATGCCAGAGAAGCTTCCATCTGTTAAAGCAGATGAGAAAAATAACACTTGGAGGAAGGGGGACTTTTTACTTCATAGTGGAAAACTTTCTTGTATTTTTCCGGTTGTGAACAGGATAATAAGGATGGTTATTCTTCCAAGCAGTGCCTAATATTCAGGAGCCTTTTTTTCTGCCTGTGGTGCTAGGATGGTGCAAATTGTTAACATGCTCAGCTGCTAACGGAAAAGTTGAAGGTTCAAGTTCACCAAGAAGTGCCTCAGAAGAAAAGCCTAGAAATCTACTTTCAGCCACTGAAAACCCTATGGAGCATAGTTTTACTCTGAAACACACGAGGTCGCCATGAGTCCTAACTGACTTGACAGCAACTGGTTGGTTCTTCTGCCCCAGTCAATGGAGCAAGGCAGATTGATGACTGGGTACCTCCATCATGTTTCAGAGTAATGTGGTGTTAAGAATTTCTTTAGCCCTCCATGATGGGCATTTGCCTATGGTGTATCTTATGCTGGCTTCTTTGGGATCCAGGTCTCATAAAAACTACTCTGACTCCCCTATACAACAGCACAAAGTCATGCTCATTTTTTCCTGCTTTTTTCCAATTAGGCCTTCTCAGGAAAAATATATGCAGGTTTGGGTATGGTTGTAGACTTTTCCTTACCACTCCATTCCTTTAAATGTCTGTGATCATAGGCAGATTTCAATTTAATTTGAGAGAGGACTTGACTGTATAAATACTGAATGACAGGTACATTTTGCCTTCCCCCAAATAGACAGAAGGATAGTCCTATGGCAACAGAAAGTAGAAATGAGAACCAGCTGATTCCTACTACACTAGATTAAGAGACGATGACAGGAAAAGAAATAATAATGTCCAAGGCAGAAAGGTAGGAGCCCTGGGGATGCAGTGGTTAAGCACTGGGCTGCTAACCAGAAGGTCGGTGGTTCAAATCTACCAGCCACTTAATGGAAGAAAGATGTGGCAGTCTGCTTCTGTAAAGGTTTACAGCCTGGAAAACCCGATGGGGCAGTTCTACTCTGTCCTAGAGGGACGCTATGAGTTGGAATCGACTTGACAGCAATGGAATGGGAATGAGAAGGCAGAAAGGCTGAGAAACGGGTGTTTAAAAAATGAGTATTAAGAATTTAAAAAATAGCTTCTAAAATCTAATAAGGGAGAAGTGACGGGAAAAGATGAGACGAGGGGAACAGAGAGGTTGGTGTGAGAAATACAAGAAGATTTTATAGGGACAATAAGAACACCTAGCACTAAAACAGCCAATGTCTTCGAAGTGTTCAAGTTAGAACCCTATTCAACTCTGTACCCAATTTCTAGAGAGAATTATCTCAGTTCTCTTTCAGAAGGTATCTAGACTTAGCCTGGACAATGTCATACATTCTACATTTTAATTAATTTTTTCACATCCTGTTTGCTTTTAGAGGGGATTTATGGTGACGTTCTGAGGATGACTTTAAACAACGAAACTAGTAAATGGTAAATACAGAAACTATAAAAGGGAGGAAGACGCAAATCTCTTGTCAGGTTAATTATTGTCATTGAACTTTATATTTAGTTCCTAGTTTGCTAGTAGCCTGGTGTGGTGGACTGTCTTGCATGAGCCTCAAGAATTATATCCTCTGCTCTTTTTGGGAAGTTCTTTCCTCAGCCTTGGTGTTTGGTTAACAAACCTGTGCTCATCTGTACTCAGCTGAAAACTCAAGGAGAACTGTCTCTACATCTCTGAAGGGTGTTCTCTCTCTCTCTGCAGCTACCACCGCTCCAGTACTCTGCTCTGTCAACTCTAGCTACCTTGGCTTTTATTGGCGTTCTAACTCCGTTTCCCTAAATGCCTGGGTTCCCCCTCCCTGCACCACAGACCAGAAACTCTCTCCGGCAGTAAGCTGGTCCATCATAGGGCTCACCTCCTTTGCTTCTCCTTTCTTGGGCCATCTGATATCTGAAAACCATTGTTTCTTGTGGTTTGTCTGGTTTTCTAGTCGTTTTTGTAAGGAGAGTAAATCCAGTCCCTGCTACTCTATCTGGACTGGAGGCAGAAGTCTTCTATTGCCTTTTAAAAACAGATTAAATATTTGATTATGAGGAAGACATTTGCCTAATACCAGAGCAAATAATCAGAAGTCTTGAAACTACCTTTCCATTTCTGGCTTCTATGATTTTTATTTATATATTTCACTTTCTTATACCTAACAGAGATCTTTAATATAATTATTTTTAACCGAGGTAAAATTGATATACAGTGAAAGGCAGAGATTCTAAGTGTACAATTCAATGAGTTTTGACTATGTTGGTTTTGCCTAAATCAAGATAGAGAATATTGAAATCGTCTTGAAGCTATAGATCAATTTGGGAAGAAATGATCTTTTCTTGAGAATATTGATTTTTAATCTATATAATTTACCTCACCATTTACTTATGTTGTCTTTATTTTCTGTGAGCACTGTTTTGTATTTTTCTATATAGATTTCTTGCACATTTTTCATTAGATATATTCCTAGGTATTTAATGTTTAAAAATGCTATTGTAAATCTTATTTTTAAATTTCATTTTCTAATCGTTTGCTGCTGACGTATAAAAATGCAATAATTTTTTGTAAATTGTCCTTAGTACTGATCTTCCTAAATTTACTTACTAATTTTGTTTTTCTATGTGTAAATTTCTTAGGATTTTCTATAAACGACAGCTAACAACAACAGCAACAGGTTATCAAAGGACTTAGGCCCAGGAGAAATGGACAAGAACTCGGTACTGGGCGGGGTTTCTAAGATGGGACTTGTTAGTAAGGGAGCCCTGGCAGCAGCTCGGCTGCTAACCAAAAAATGTGCGCAGTTCGATTCCACCAGCCGTTCCTTGGAAACCCTATAGGGCACTCTTCTATTCTGTCTTACCGGGTCGCTACGAGTTGGAATCGACTTGACGGCAAGGCGTTTGGTTTTCTTTGGTTGTGTTAGAACCTTATTTTGGGGAATAGGGTTTCATGTCTGAGCATAACTGGAAGGTGGACTAATCTGGTACCCTGCACTTTTAAATTTTCCCTCTTGACCAACAGAATTAATCCTGGAGTTTGGGGCTGAGGCTCTGGCTATGAGACGTGTGGATCATGGCTCTGACGTTTACTTTTCACTTTCTACCTGGAGTTCTGAAAATTCCGCTTGTGAAGTGTTAAATAATCCTTCAAAAAACAAAACAAAATACAGACAGGAAACCCCTGTGAAAGACGTTTATTGTCTGTTCACTACACCAGCACTTTGACACCACACCCCTCCCAGCCCTTAGAATCAAGACACGAACACTAGCTGAATGTCTAGATGAGTTTGTCAAATTATTTCTAGTGCAAAGTTTCAATCAACTGGTAGTAGCTGCCAGATACACTGCGTTGAGAAAGATTCTAAAATGCCCAGGCTCAGAGGGAACGTTAACTCGATCTGTTAGCTGTCTGCCATGAGGTGTGAGAGGAAATAGTAGTCCATGTACTGGGTATTTATTACTTTTTCCCTGGATCTCTCACTACCCTTTGGTTCCAACTGTATTATAGTGCTCTTACTCTCCCGGCTGACACTCCTGTTCTACCAGGCTTGGTGAATTGCCTGATGGCTCTCTTGCTGTTTTGGACCTCAGTGTCTGTCCCTGAAGTTTTTGATGTTGCCCGCTCTTTTGGCATTAGTGTCTCTTGTCATCTCAGCTGAGGACTCCTCACTCTAGATTCTATCTCTGACACTTCAGCTGATTCTTTAGCTAAGAACAAGGGTGGGGGAAGGTTGTTTGGACACGATTTAAGATGTCTTATTAAGTACCACATAATGACCACTTTAATTTCTCAGCCTTAATTATAAAAATTTACCTTTTTATTAAAAGAGCAGGAATTTTAATAATATTTCACAAATCATGTCTTTTAAGGTTATAGTAAAACAAACAAACACTTTAAAAGTAAATTAAATCTAAATACCTGAACTAAATCTAAATTTAATCTAAAACTAAATTTCAAATACCTGTTGGTATTTGAAACACCAGTGGACCTTCCAGACTAAGACACTAGGAGAAAGACCTGGCGATCTACTTCCTAAAAATCAGCCAATGAAAACCTTATGGATCACGACAGAATATTGTCCAATATAAGGCTGGAAGATGAGCTCTCTAGGTTGGAAGGCACTCCAAATACACAGTGGCCACCACAATGGACTTAAGCATACCAACGATTGTGAAGATGGTGCAGGACTGGGCAACATTTTGTTCTGTTATACATGGGGTCTCCATGAGTTGGAGCCAGCTTGATGGTAACTAACAACAACAAATCTAAGATACTATTTAGTTGCCTTTTCATTTTCCCCACCTGTTCCCTTCTTATTTTACTATTAATGCTCAATCCAGAAGCAGAGACACCTCCTAGGGACTAGACGCCAGAGGTGACTTATCTCAGTGTCCCAGCATTCCTGAGCTGCTCACCGCTATGTCCTATTCTCACTCCCTTAACTATATGGTTCACTCCCTCCCCTCTTTCCTGTCTCTGCTCATGAGTCCCCTTAAAAATTAAGCCCTTCCCATACTGTTCTTTATACAGTAACAACCCGTTAGCTCCCCTTTCTCAGCACTTGTAATTCTCCTTTTCTACTTGTTTTTCCTTATCACTACTTTACTTGTTATTTTATTGTCTCACTAGCCCCACTAGAAAATAAACTCTACAGGTGTAGGTATATTTACGAGCTTTGTTTATTGCGGTATTGTCAGCATCAAAAGACTACCTGGAATATAGTAGCGGCTTAATAAATACTTGTTCATTGAATTAAATGAGTGCATAAATGAAAGAATTAAAGAACTGCTAGAAGAAAGAAAAATTAAAACATAAACATAAGCTTAGCATCTCCTCTCCTGTCTCCTGCTTCCAGAACTCCTAGATCACATCTCCCAAAATAGAAGAAAAGAAAGTAAGGGTTTACCAGTGTGGGACCAGAAAGTGTCCATGTTAGGCAAATAGCTTAAGAACAAAAGTCACGGGAGCTATACTGTCTCTTGTAATTGGAAAACACGGGGATGAGCCTATACTGCAAAACAGCTCTATTGTGGCTCTCTCCAGCGTTTTTCCTCAGCTTCCACAATATGTCTTGGCCTCATTCTTTCTGGTGCCTCCACATGGCTGAGGACATGGCTACTGAGAGCTCTAAAGTAGTAGGTTTATAGCTGGCAATCCAAGGGGACAGAAAGCGTATTTTTCTTAGTGTCTGCGTATGAAATCCTAGAAAAGAGCTCTGATTACCTTGGTTAACTCCTCCAACTAGAATCTACCGTAAGTTCCGAGAGAGAAGGGACTTCTTCTCTTTGGACACTGCTGAATCCCAAGAACCTAGAATCGTGCATGGCACAAAATAGGTGCTCAATAAGTATTTATGAACAAGACACTGACTGGCAAGGATACTGGAATCAGATGGAGTGAGGCAAGTGTTGTTACTCACCACACCCCTGCCTCCATGACCCCTCTGCCCCAACCCCCACCCCGCAAATACAACAGGGGAAGAGATGCTGGGCAGATACTGGGGGCCAACCATAGAGTCTAAATGTCTTTATAATTTTTTTTTCCAGTCAGAAGGAGTGATTTTCCATTTTAATCCTAAAGAGGTGCCTTTTTGGGAGAGCACAAGTCTTTGTTTGAAGGGATTAAGCATTAAAGCTAGAGCAGTACGTGAGTCCCTTCCAGATATAAGCATGATGTGACAAAATGCCACTCATTACATAAGTTCTACAGAAACAAAAATAGTAAATGTATACAAGAACTGAAGGATGGATCCATAGGTACTGTCAGAATATTTTAGAAGTTGGTTAGCAATATCACGCTTGGTTTTTAAAATTTAAATGTAAGCAGGAACATATGAAGCACATTTTTATAGATGAAAAGAGTAACATGTCCATCGTGGGCAACTCGAAGTTTATTAAAAAATGTTCTAAAATTGTCCGTACTCTTTAATCTAGCCAAGCCATGAATTTCTTCCACAAATCTCTCCTAAGGAAATAATGAGAGACATACACAAAAATTCATGTAAAGTCATGGTTACAGTTACTTATAATTAAAAAAAAAAGAAAAGAACACCCAACCGTTAAAAGCAGGAATTAAATAATTTGTGGTCCCAGTCATATATGGACTATGATGAAAAATCATGGTTTAGGAGACTAATGACACATGTAATTGTTCAGTGTATATTGTTAATTATAAAAAGCAAGTTGCAAAGCATGTAAAACATGATCCCAATTATTTTTTAAAGGAAAACTGTCATGAAAAAGTTTGAAAATATGCGCAATAGTAGCAGTGTAGTTCTCGCTACATAAAGGATGAAAGAATGACTGGTGGATTTTCTTTTCTTTTCTTCCTTGTGCTTTTCTGTGGAGCTTGGAATTTCCACAGTGAACATTTATTTCTTTTGTAAAGATAAAAAGACCTTAACATTTTTTTGGTAATTTTTTATCCAATGTTAAATTACATCTTGTGCTTAAACAGCTAACCAGTCTTATGAATTGCCCCCAGTTATATTTGGAATCTTGAAATTTGTATAGAGACACTTCAAAATGCATGTATCCTTTAGAACCTTTTATTTTCTTGGCAGGAGGAATTTGGTCCTGCGGCTTTTGTTTCAACTATAATTGCACATTTCTCTACTTTTTAAATGATGTGCATTGAAATTGACTGAAAAAAAAATGTTGAGGAATTACTGGAAGGAGTCCACAGTAAACATCTCTGGGTGTAGGACTTAAAAAGTCACAGTGTTGATCTAGCTTCTCTTATAAAATCTACCGCCGATGAATGCTAGCAAGCGTCGTGAATGGCTCACCGATGGGATCTGTGGACAGATTTAGAACAATGTGGGAGGAATACAAAAGGTGATTGCCAGAGGACTGATTAATTAAAGGACTAGTAGAATGGTGTTATGCAGGTAGGAAATCAGGAACGTTGCTTGTTTACATGCAAACAGACTTAGGGAAAAAAGATAGAAAATAAATAGAAGCGGAAGAAAATCCACTGTATTACTTAGGAAAACGTGTTACTGAATCTGTCTTCAATGCACTGGAGTGATTCCACAGGCCCAAAACATTTTACTGTTTAATTCAGTCCAGAGAAAACACTTAGTAGCTCTACTGATTCATTTTTTATGTTTAGTTCTTAAAGAAACCACAACTTTTATTTTAATTAGAGTGTCTTACTGATGTTAATGGTTCCACTTCTGAACAACAAAAGCTTGAAAGAAAAATATGTTATTTACCTTGCAGACGAACAAAACAATCAGGAAAATTTTGTTTGTGGAGAAGGACCAGTAACTCAACGATGGGTGTAGAATTTTAAAAAGTGAACACCACTGTAGTGCAACTCTTTATTAAGATTTTAATCATCTTAATTTTGCAAGGATTTTCCATAATTTGAGCAAGAAAGCAGAAACTTAAAAGAAGATGGATTATTTACAATAGGTTTCCTGTAGTTAACTACCCTAGGGAAACAATAATGACAATATGCAAAGGCTATTCTGTGTAAAATAGTAGAAAAGTTTGAAAAACCTGTATGTCTAATAATAGGACAATAGTTATATGACACATTATGATACAGTCATTCATTTAATATGATAGAAATATTAAAATGATGGTTATAAACATCATGCAGTAGCATACAAATAGTTATGCCCTAATGTTAGTTAAAAAACAGAATATTAAGTTTTATATTTATTTATTTCTGTTTCTACTTCTATTTATATAGGTATGTGTGTATATATGTAACATTTAAGGGAAATATAATGGAAGAAAAGACCCTAGTATATACTCCATTCCATTATTTTTCTTCTTATGCATGTTGGAAGTATCAATTAGGATGGTGGTTTTTTTCCCCCCAAATTTCCATACTGTGGTTATATGAAAAACAAATTTTAAAAAAGTTCACTCATATTCGCCCCAAAATTTAAAAAAAAAAAAATTGCTCTAAGAGTCAACCCATTCCAAGATTCCTTCTAAGACTGGGCTGGCCTCATATTCATTTTCTTACTTGGTAAAGCATAACAGAAAGCATAAAGTTTACTATTTTTTTACATTTGCAGGGAACTGATAATGTCAAATTTTACCTGAACCCTGTGATTCTGGAAAACAGCGATGGTCAAAGAAATCCCCTCACCCTTTGTGTTCAGGAAAACGGCTTACTGCAAATAATCACTCTTTCCATCTGACTTAGATAGACTCACGAATGCTTCCTTGTTTAGCTATGAGAAGGTCGGACACAGACCCATTCCTTGCCCTCAGAAAAGAGTAACTGATCAAGCAGAAACAAAGTGCTTGTTAATTAAACTTTGATTATGCTTCTCTCCTTCCCCCAAGTCCCTGAACTTTAGCCCACCCTCAGCATAGTCAACATACCACCACTCTGTAAGGGCCCCTCCCAAAGACTAGCCTGACCTCAGTGTAAAACATTCTGATTTACTATCCCATAACGTCACCCTTTCATCCCTACACCTGGGTTTTTTCTAGCCTTTTTTACTATCAGTCTCTATAAAAGAAACCGCTTTTTCCCTAACTCTTCCTAAGGCTTGCAGATCTTATGGTGGGAATGTTTTCCCTATTTCGTCGTCCCCCTTCCCCACTACTACAATAGTCTCTTTCCTCCTTTCCTTTCTGAGTAAAGTCTCTCCCTATCAAAGTCTGCGTTTGTTTTTTGACACAACCTATCATTTCCCAAGGAGACTAAATTTCTTTTAAGGCCGGAACATTTCTTCTCCTTGGGATTAGATGAGGTAATGCCTTTGGAAATTTTTTTTAAAATAAAAAAGACATTGTAAAAATAAAAGCTAATATTGTCATCAACATCTCTCTGACCCATGGTATAGAGTTGTGAATACAATAGACACGTGTTCAATAAAGGCTTCTTAAATGGATGAATGACCTCTTAAGGGCTAATGGTACACGAGTCAAAAGATGGTTTTTCATGTCTGCTTAGGGACTGGGTGACCTTAATGAAAGTCATATTATAAACTTGTCTGTTGGGAGATTCAAGGTGTACCCTGAGTCCAAGTTTATGTTTGCTTTAAATTGAGTTCAAAGGAATATCTAAGGAAGCTTGTACTGAACGAGGACACGAAAGGCAGTCTAAAGGGCAGCTTGGGAGGGGAGAGAAATTAGCTCTACCCACCTAGGTAATGTTGAGGAGGGGTAGTGTGGGCTCATATGAACCTCAATTATTTATTATTTTAACTCAGCAATACCAGGAAGAGCAATGTCCTTTATAGGCTGTAGCATGAGGAAATGCCAGGTGTCCATCATTTATAGTCTCTGCCTGTTCACCAGCAAAGGTTACAACAAAGATTGATTTTGGAGTCGTCAGTCATCAGAGAGGACAGTTGTGGTGACTGCCTGGATAAGCTAGATTTTAAAATGATTTTTTTTTTTTAAGAATAAAGACTCTTCCTATTCTGATAGGATTCACTGGGCTGTGTGCAAACTGTGTCTGTGAGGTGAAGCCTAAGACAGAAGCTAGCCAATTTTGAGAGGCTTCCATAGTTTAGTGATAAGGCAGTGGTGGTTCAGTGAAAACTCTAGCCTTCCATGTGGGAGACCCAGGTTCAATTCGTGGCCAATGCACCTCATACACAGCCACCACCTGTCTGTAAGTGTAGGCTTGCATGTTGCTTTGATGCTGAATGGGTCTCAGCAGAGCTTCCAGACTAAAATGGACTAGAAGGAAAGGTCTGGCAATCTACTTCCGAAAATCAGTCAGTGAAAACCCTATGGATCACAAAGGTCAGGTCCCCAACTGATCACGGGGATGACACAGGACCAGGGAGTGGTTCCTTCCACTGTGCATGGGGTCATCATGATTTGGGGCCTGACTTGATGGCAGCTAACAACAACAAAGTTTACTGAGTAAGCATTAAGCAAGAAAACTAGCTTCTAAAAAGTTAAGCATAAAATGACCCTCCTTCAACAGCTTGTGAGGTCTCACTTCCCCTTAAGAACCAAATTTGCTTGACGGTGGAAATTGCATCGTATACTCGGTTTCCCTGACAAAGTATTTCTGGGATCCCCTACAGAATGCTTACAAGTTACAGAAATCTAGGTAGTCATTGGCTGCTGCTCTGCCCTCTGCCTTCTGCCCGTTTGCTTCCCTCTGACTCACTCCTAGCCTGCTGCCTACCCAGGCTTCTTACCCTGCAGCTGGATGCCTCTTCAGCCCTTTACCCCAAGCTGGGTGCCATCACTTCCCTTCATCCCTCCACAGTTACCTGTTAGATCTGCCAAGATTTTATTGTAGGCTTGAAGGTTTCAGAAGGGAATTACAGCACAGAGAAGGTAAAAAGGATTCCAGATATGACAGCTCTCAAAGCTCTTCTGTGGGGTCATCTACAGGGTGTACATCTTTCCCAGCTCCCAACATGCCTCTCAGTGTAGCTCCCAGCCTGCTGCTTCACCACCCACTTGAAGTGCCCTCCAGCATGACCCTCTTATCTGGGGGTCCCTGGTTAGTGAAAACAATTAATGCACTTGGGTAATAACCAAAAGATTGGAGGTTCCACCCAGAGGTATCTTGGAAGAAAGGCCTGGTGATCTACTTCTGAAAAAAAACAGCCATTAAAAACTCTACGGAGCTCTGACACACATGGAATCTCCAGGAGTCAGAGCTGACTCAATGGCAACTTGTTGATTAGGTCCCCAAACCCTGAAGGCCTACTCCTGACTCCAAATGTCCACATTTCCAATCTAAGTGGGACCCCCAACTCCCTCCCAGGATGAGTGGGAACAATCATTCCTGTAAAGGAGTAGGCCATAGGGATGTTTTCCTGGAAGGTCCTAGAATAAATCAGTTTAACAATACATGTTTTTCTAGCTCTGGGTAGGTCAATATTTTATGATACGAAGTGTGGAGCCCAGGCCCTGGATAGGCCCCCCTAGTCCAGGCCTGTTCTGTTTTACAGTCTCTCTTTCAGGGTAGGTGAAGAGCATTCGAGGACTCTGCTGCTGGCTATTCAAACGAAATTCCACAACTCCTGGAAATAAATGCTTACAGAAAAACACACTCTGCCCCATGCATTTGTGTATAAGAATGTTGTTGTTTGCCGTTGAGTCGATCGGACTCACAGCAGCCCTATAGGACAGAGTAAAACTGCTCATAGGGTTTCCTAGGCTAAAATCTTTACAAGGTGATATCGTCAGTTCTTTTCTCCTATGGTGGGTTCGAACAGCCCACCTTTCGGTTAGCAGCCGAGTGCTTAACAGTTGCGCCACCCAGACTCCTTTGTGTATAAGATTATAAAGCCACAATTAGGACAGGAACATTACTCTACTGACTGTTTAAACCGTAGAAACATAGATCTGCTAAAAGATCTGCCCAATTTACATTTCTAAGCAGAACACTTGGCTCTCCATCTGAACAGATTGCATCTGGGCTTACATTTAGGTCTTCCCCAAAGCTGTGGGTGGGCATTGCATAACCAAAAGACTCACTCAAGTGGCTTTTCACAGAACTAAGAACAGTCATCCCTCAAAGCAAACCCAAGTCTCCACCCTAGAAGACAGAAACAGCTTACAACTTTTCTAGCTTGGAAATAAAGCTAGCTGAAGAAGAGTTACTAGAAGAGAATAGCCCTACCAGATATTAAAATGCATAATAAAGTTACAGGAATTAAATCAGTTTATAACTGCGTTGAAATAGAAAAATCAGTGAAAAGGATTACACAGTCTAGAAATAGACTTGCATATGTTTTAGAACTTGACATGTAAGATAGTACTTGAAACCAGTGAGGCAAAACTAGGCAATGTAATAAAATATGTTTAGGCAACTGAAAATTTGGGAACAATATCTAGCTAGATCCCTGCCTCATGTCTAACACCAAAATAAATTCCAGTTCATTAAAAAATGTATACTTAAAGAATTAAATCAAAGAACTACTAGAAGAAAAAAATAAATGATTTAAAAATTAATTTTGAAATAGGGAAGCTCTAGGGGCTTGACATAATCCCCAGAAGCCATAAAAGACAAGGTTGATAAATTGGACTACATTAAAAAAAAAAGTGAAGTCTTTAGTATTATAATACTGTAAACAAACCAAACAAAAACTCAAGAATAAAGTAGGAAAAATTGTGAATACATATGATAAAGATGTAATTTTATATATAGGGTTTATATATATAATATATATAATAATAAACATTATATATATATATATATATATATGAACTGACTCGAAAGCACATAACAACAACTATATATGTATCGTGGCACCCTGGTGGTGCAGTGGTTAAGAGCTCATTGTAGGATAAAAACATCACAAAGTTTGGTAAAGCCAAGAGAAAGTTTTATTCGACATACATTCAAAGAGGCAAAAGCAGGAAATGAACAAGCATGCTGCCAGAGACATGTGTGCCTGAATCCAAGGAATATTACAGAACAGACAAAAGTGGGAAAACGGACAAGGATGCTGTTAGAGCCATGTCTGTCTGAGTCCATGGAAATGTTACAGAATAAACAAAAGTGGGAAAATGGACAAGCACGCTGCTAGAGCCATGTCTACTGAGTCTGAGGAATGTTAGAGAATCATCAGTATATATTAACATTACAAATGGGTGAAAACATTGAAAGCTTCACCTTTTCACAGATTGGCTAGAAACTGTGATCCTACATTTCGATTTGCCCTTCTTAGCAATCACTGGTACAGGTTTCAGTAACGACAGTCAGGAGGGTCTTCGTTGGTCCAGCAAATCTTACTATTCACTAAACGCTAATAGAAAAAGATAAAAGTGGAAAGTATGTGGGTTTTTTGTGCTGTGTTTATGATTTATTTATGTGAAATTTTCCCTAAAAGATGTTTTCCAAGACGGTCCTGGCTATTGCCTTTATACCTCAGAGCCCAGTTAATGTGTCCTTGTGAGTCCTTGTGAGTCCAGCTCCAGCTGGGTCACATTTTAGGACAGGGAATAATGACTCCAATATTATCTCCTAAATCAGTTAGCAGTTCAAATCCGACAGCTGCTCCTTGGGAACCCGATGGCGTAGTTCTACTCCATCCTATAGACTTACTATGGGTCAGAATCGACTTGACAGCGAAAGGTTTTGTTTTGTTTTGAGATATGTATATGTATACATATTCTTACAAATAAAAAAATAATAAACAATCTAAAAGAAAATGAACAGAGGACCTGAACAGGTAATTCACAGAAGAAGTGTGTGTTTGTGTATTCATATATATGAGTACATATATAGGTTCTAAGTGTGGGTTTATAACGTCCTATGAGTCGGAATTGACTCCTCGGCAACGAGTTTGGTTTTTTTGGTTTTATTCATATGTATTTACATATACATGAATAGGACATACATATAAAAGATATATATATTAACAGGACATTCTAAATTCTCACTTAGGCTTTATAATAAATGTACATATTCTTGATTCTATTCAGAATTTAAAAATGTAAATTAAAACAATAAAATTCCATTTTTACTTATTGGTTAACATTGGTTGTTGGCAAGGAAGTGGAAAAGCAAGCACTTTCCAACATTATTGTTGAGAACAATTTGGCTTCATTTATCAAGATTTAAAATGTGCATACTTTTAAGCCAGGGATTCCACTGCTAGGATATATTTGCACAGGTACACAAAGATACATGTACAAATAATTTAACTGCAGCACAGCTTGCAATAACAAAAAACTTGAAAGTAAGCTAACAGTCACTTACAAAGAGGATTCATTAAAATATGGTCTGTACAAACACTATTTAGTCCTGAAAAAAAAATTACATCTGAGTGTATGGATATGGAAAAATGTCCAAGATACATTAAGTTAAAAAAGCAAGTGACAGAACAGTATTCTATGAATGATTCCCATTTTAATATTTTAAAAAGTATTATATAGAGAGAGATGTACTTGCATACATATAAACCATTTCTCAAAAGATACAAAATAAACTGTTAACAGTGGTTACTTCTGGTAAGAGCATATGAGAAAGTCGCATGATAGGGAGGGGAATTTACCTTTTGTTGTGTACCATTCTACAGAAATGAAAATTTTACTATAAACATGGAACATTTTTACAATGCTTAATATATTTAATCTTTGGGTACAATCTTGGCTAGGGCACAGCATTATACGTAGGAGGTCTAGGTATTTGTGTTCCCCTGGAGGTGGTGCAGTGATTAAGAGCTTGGCTGCTAACCAAAAGGTTGGCAGTTCAAATCTACCAGCTGCTGCTTGGAAAGCCTATGGGGCAGTTCTACGCCATCCTGGAGGGTCACTGTGAGTTGGAATCGACTCCATGACAACAGGTTTGGTTTTAGTTTGGAGGTGAGGAAACCAGATGGGGTAAGGAGCACGTGTAGACACCAGGGGACATCCATGCACCTCCCACTCCAGAAAGTAGGACTCCTTACCTGCTTACCTCATGCACCCCAAGGAAGTGCAGTGTAACCAAGCACCTTTCTTGTTATTTCCTGCCTTTGCCCTTGGAGAGAAGATGTCTGGATCTTGCTAGGAATATATCTCTGACTCTCTTTCTTTGTCTTTAGTCAGTACTAAGGAGAAAAGGAAAAGCCTCTAAGGAACACTATTGCCATCTTCCTTCTTTCTCCTTTTCTTCCGTCTTCCCTCACCACAGCTTTCCCCTGCTGCTGTGCAGTGCAAAGGTGGCTCTGGCACAGTTATCCCTCTCTGGGGCTCTATTGGGAGCCAGCTCTACACTAGGTTTGGTACCAGCCTGTCATCATGCCCCAGGCCCAACTTCCTCTTGAGAAAATATAGTATATATAGAGACAGTAGCCATTGTAACTGAGAAGACTCATCCCAGGCTTCCTCTACTAGTTTTCCAACATTAAGTTCTGAAATGGTAAGAAGCATACCACATCTAATTACTATAAATGCCCTTGCACATTAGAAAAGATGTTCAGGGAATGTTAGGGAAAACTAGAAGTCTTGACATAGCTTGCGTTTGCTATTGCCGTTGAAAGAAAGTACTTACTGAAGGTACTCTGGAATTTGACAACCACTCTTGGATGTTTTTGTCTTTCCTCCTTTTTCTTTCTTCTCTGGGAAGCCAGACATGATCCTTTAAGTCTTGTTTTCAGAACTGCCTGAGGCGGTGACTGCTCAATATTCTTTCAGTTTTATTTCTTTTTCTGCGCCACCAAATGCACGACAGGCAGTGGTGTGGAAATGATAGTATTCTCATGACAGGATGGGAAGGTAAGGACCTGGAAAGATTCATTATTGATAAGTGACTGCCCTCAAGGAAAAGCTGGAAGGGAACTTAGTTCCCCTTTGCTGGTAGAAGAGGACATTCTCAGCCCACTGGGCTTAAGGGAAACTTCCTCTTGACTGCAAATTTTCCTCAGTCCAAGAATATGTCCTTGAGAGGCCATTATCCAAAGTTGCAGTAACTTTTGTGTAGGTTGGATGGCTCCCAGGGATTGAAAAAATGTTAGGTATGTGTAAACCAGATAATGTGTGTATGTGTGTGTATAGGCTGTATGTGGGCTATGGACAGAAAAAACCAGGACCAACTATATAACTTCTTCATCAAGGGCATCAAGGGAGTCCCTCTGATTTAGATGACTTGGTTGGAAGAGAGCAGACTCTCAATGCCTCCTGGTGTGATACTGTGACACACCTACATGGTCACATTGTAGTGTATGTGTGTGAGAGAGAGAGAAGGAAAGAGACAGTGAAAGAAAGACAGATACTCTGAGAAAGAGTTTTGTGTTACATCCAGTTCCGACAAATGGATTTTTGCCACACATTTTTCAGACAAGAGCTTATATTTTATGCAACTCTCCATTAAATAGACCATCAGCTAATATGACAAGACTTGTTGTTTGTTTTTGAAATCAGAGAGTATTCTACAAGCCATCTCATTGGTATAATATTGTTGGTGACAATAAAGTGTTAGAGCTAAGGGTTTCAGAACATCTGTCTCCTACCTAAGCCCATCCTCCTTTCCTCTCTGGAAGGGTCTCAAGGAAGATACACCCACATGGAAGACATGGAGAGTATACTGACAAAGCTTCATATTGACAGCTGGGTTTGAGCTGGAGTTCTCAATCCACAGAACTCTGGTGAAGCCAATTGGATCATATGAGCATAATTTTTACTTTTCTCAAGCTAGTTATGCCGAATACATCATACTTGCCAGCTGCAAAGGAGTGGAACTACCAAGAGAGGGAGAAGAGAAAATGCAATTGTTTCTAATCCAGTGCCCCGACCTCAGGCTTAACTGTGGACAGAGAAGAAGAGAGGGCAGAGCAGTGCAGAAAACAAACTTTGGGCCAATTTACCACTCTAACTGCATTGATGAAAGCAGCAAAGGGAACCACTCCCAGGGGCATTTTACTTCCTGTGGTAGAAGTGACTCCTTCTTCCTGTGGTGCTTGCAAATGGAAAGAGGAAGAAGTGAAGAAACCTCTCTGTGTGGTGATGGGGGTAGGTGTAGGGATATGGGTAGGTGACGAATAGAAAAAGGAGGCTCCTGAGTATCCCTCTTTCTCTTGAGGCTTCTGGGGGCCTTGAAATCATCTAGCCCAATCCACACATTTTGGAGATGAGGAAATTAATTTAAATCAAGTGACTTCTACCAGCAGAACAAGATTAGAACCAAAGTCCACCTCTCACTCAGGAATGCATTTTAGAGACTTATCATAAAATCAAATGCTGTACAAATTGACAGAATATCCTATAACCAAATAATCATGAAATTGCTGTTATGATGTGAATTTATGTGCTTATAAGGACATTTTTTTTTTTTTTTTCTGAACACATCTCATTGTCCTGGACATTGCAGAGAAGAATTGTTACTAAATTAGGGCTACTGATGGATATTTTTCTTTTAAGTTTGGACTTCAAGGCTATGCCTGTTGAAATATGTAAGAAACCAAACTGATTGTATGAAATGTGGTAATTTTAAAAGCTTACAACTGCCTTTTCACAAACCACTGTCCTCATTTAACAAACCCATGGAGATGGATACTGTAGAATCTTCCCAATATAATGACTGTTCTTCAGAATAAATTTCATAAAAATAGACCTAGAGCAGCCCAATTATTTTCACTCTTGTCTGAAAAGCAAGTGAAGGCTCTGAAGCTTGCCTTCAAGAACCATGCCACCAGGGTGGAATTGGCATTGCTGTGATTCACTTTATACTTCTGATTATGAAATCTATTTATGAAAATACCCAGAAAAAGGTTGTGGAGGAAAAGCAATGAGCTGGGAGAATTTGGTGACTGAAGAAAGTTTATTGAATGTGAATAGTTGATCTGAAATTGGACCATGATACAAACACAACAAAATCATAGTAAATAGAGAGTCTAGAATTGCAGAGTTCAATTAGAACCAGTTGGTCTGTAGAGAGATCTAGATTTAGTTTGTTTCTCATTTGACAGAGGATTTGCCGTGCATATTCAACTTCTTGGTATAGAGAGGCAAGAAGTGGTCCTTTTATATGACAGTGTTTGTTGCTATATAAAACAAACAAACAAATCCATTGCTGTTGAGTCGATTCCAACTCATAGAGAAACTATAGGACAGAGTAGAACTGCCCTATAGGGTTTCCAAGGAGTGGCTGGTGAATTCGAACTGCCAACCTTTTTGTTAGCGGACGAGCTCTTAACCACTGCGCCATCAGGGCTCACGTTGCTGTATAGTACTCACAAAATTAGGATATATCCCTGTTGTTGTTACTGTTGTGTTGTGGTTAGTTGCCGTCAAGTCAGCTCTGACTCATGGCGATCTTATGTGCAACAGAATGAAACATTGCTGAGTCCTACGCCATTTTCACGATGGTTGATATGTATGAGTCCACTGCTGTGGCCATTGTGTAATACCTTCCAACCTAGGGGACTTATTTTTCAGCGCTGTATCAAATAATATTCTGTTATACCCATAAGGTTTTCATGGACTAATCTTCAGAAGTAGATCACTAGGCCTTTCTTCCTAGTCTGTCTTACTCTGGAAGCTCCGCTGAAACCTGTCTACCATGGGAGAACCAGTTAATATCTGAAATATCAGTAGCATAGCTTCCAGCATCATAGCAACACACAGGTTGCTACGGTATGGCAAATTGACAGATGAGTGATGGGGATATGCCTCTATTTGTTTACTTTGTGAGGGTCAAGATTTCACCATCTGCTTAAGTTAACGGCAGGCAACATGAAATGGTAGTGTGGTACAGAGGAACAACCTTAAGCTTTGGATCTAGATTTTACAATTTAAGCTCTGAATTCACCACTTTCTATATAAGCACCTTGGACAAGTTACTGCTTTTCTGCTATAGTTTTTCGCAGGTGGAAAATGAGGATCTGTTTCACCCACCTCAAAGAATTGGTGTGATGGTTAAATGAGAGTGCCTGGGCAAGTAAAAAAAAAAAAAAAAAAAGGCTTAGCATAGAGCTTGGCACACATTCAGCTAAGCAAACGCTGGCTGTTAAATAGCTTAGCTTCTGGTACATTGTATAAATTTAAAAACATTAGCTTCGTTTTCCTTCCTTTGCTCTTTGAGTCCAAAAGTCTGCTTCTCTTAGGATAGCGTTGCTAGTGATAGCAATAACCATTTAAAGCTAATTAAATGTTTTTATAGACAACATGTGTATTTTTTATTTTACAGCTCATATCACCATAAGCTCAAATGTTTTCTGTGACTAAGTCACATTTCCTCAGTACAGGCAATGAAATTCCTCACTGGAACCACAAGAGTCTAACAGGATCCTCCACATGTTAATATTAGAATCACATGTTAGATTGGAATCTTCAGGATATGGAACAGTCAAGGGCTTTTTATTAAAGTTATTTGAAAATGCAGCTGGCGAGTAACATAAATGAGGACCCACAGCCTAGAAGCAAGCCAAATATTTCTGGTAACCACATGCATTTTTTTTCGTTTAGTAAAACATATTATCAGGATAATACTACTGACTTCACAGTGCCATAGCGTTAAGCCCCCATTGCCAAGCTCCCTTTGGGACTGATGGCACAGAGCTATGAGACATCACAATTCTTCTCTGAGGGGATCAGTGACCTGTGGCGGACACAAACAGACAGCAAGAAAATTGGTAATTTTCCAATCAATGTGCTTTTAGTGATGAAAGGGAAGATTTTTAAAAATCACATGGAGAATGAATCTTAGAATGCAAGAGTCTAAGTATTCAGCATGTTTTTACCCTTTCCAACCGTTTATTGGACATTTCCTATATGCCAGGCACTGTGCTAAATAACCCTCTTGAAATACTATCTAATTTAGTTGTTTCAACAACTTTGGGATATGATCTTTATTATGCTGATTTTAAAGATGAGGAAACTGAGGTAAAAAGATGTCCAAAATGCAGGTCATAAGTGGTAGAGTTCGAATCTAAACTGAGGTCTGATTCCAAAGACCAAGGTTTTAACCATTATACACTATTTTGTATGTGAGAATGTGCTTTGGGTGGGTGGAGGCCTTTCTACACAACTTGTGGCCAAATGCTGGTATTGTAGTCAGCTCATCTGGGAGCAACTAGGATAGTCTTAAAAGTATTAGGTTTGAACAAAAATTTCCCTTGCCTGTTATGATTCAGATTGTAAATTCTGCAGGAGTTCTAGAGTAAGTTTGTAAAAGAGTCTTAGCTGGTTCCTTCAAACCAGGAATGGAACCAGACTCACAGAGAACTCTGTGATTCCAGTTCATTCATTCACAAATGTGTTCAGTGCCTGCTACCTGCCAGAAACACTTCAAGACACCTGCGACACGTTAGTGAGCAAGACAAGGCTCCTGCTCTACTTACATCCTAGCTTGTATTCCAGGCTCTGAAAGCTTTTGTAGCCTACAGTGACATTTCCTCTTTGTTCCTTGAGCCTAAATAAATGTCAGGAATACTGAAAAGGTTGAAACCAACATGATTCTATCAACAAATTCATACTGGTTGGATGTAATGGGATGAAACGGGCTTAAAAATCACTCACCCTCAAGGTATACCGCTTTGCTTGTGTTATTCGTAATCTATGTGGACGCTTTTGGTGTTCACTGGCTTCTTAAAGTATCATAGATGTAAGTACTAATTGGGGAAGTTTAGTAAAATGTTAACTATTGTTTACTTCTGCCTTGGAAGTTCAGTTAAATGAGTTCAGTGGTTCTCTGCTAGACAAACTTTATGAGACTTAGAAGTGGTCTTTTATTCAGTATATATTTATGAGAGTGTCAAAAACAATGCCAAAAAAAAAAGGACCTGGGAGATTTCTGAAATCCGTCCCCATCTGACCAACTGTTTTTTCATCTCTGAGATCAGGAAGAGGACAGTCAGCATAAAACTTCTACTCTGAGAGGCAGCTGCAGTATAAAATGGTTAAGTTTAGGGATTCTGGAGCTGAAATGCTTGGGTTCAAATATTTGGCTCTGCCTCTAACTAGCTTTGTGACCTTGGCCAGTTTCTGAAACTCTCTGTGTTCTTCAATTTTCCCATCTGTAAAATGTAGGTGAAAAGAACAGTACTTATCACATAGCTTCCCTATGAAGAAAGAAGGAGTTAACACACGTAAACTATTTAGGAATGTGCCTGGCACACAGTCTGTCCTCCATCAAAGTTGGCTATCATTGATGGTGGGGTCACTGGCTTGTGGGGTTTCCGATTATGCAGTCTTGACTTTTCTCTTTAACGCATCCTCCCAGACAAATAACTGTGGACCCTTACTAAAGCTGTGTATTCAAGATTAGTCTGAGAGTATTCTCTGACCTGCTCTTTTCCATACAATTGCAAGCACTGTTGTCTGTGAGACGCTCAGATCCCTAGGGCCAAGGGGGAAGATGGAGGAGATGTGGAAGGGAGAAAAATCGTGTGTGTGTTGTTTTCTGTGTCGATCACTAAATGGGCCATTGCTTTCAAAGCTTGGGGGTCTAGAATCCTTAATTAAATTAGCCTCATCGTTGTTTGGGGAGGACACTAGGAAGCAGAACGCAAGCTGAGGAGCTATACATTATTTTCGTGGTACATGGTGGAACCCAAGGCCGTTTGTTACCTTGAATTTGCCTAGGATTTAAAGTACAGCAAGTTTCATTTTGGAGACTTCGGTTTGTATAATCGGTTTTAGGTAAAAGGCTCACTTAAAATTCACAAGACATGTCCACCTAGTGAG
Organism: Trichechus manatus latirostris; assembly: GCF_000243295.1. Lineage (NCBI taxonomy): Eukaryota > Metazoa > Chordata > Mammalia > Sirenia > Trichechidae > Trichechus > Trichechus manatus. The sequence goes on along the minus strand of NW_004443943.1, from coordinate 17,647,239 downwards.
GGAAGCAGTATGTAACTGTATTTAAAAGCTACTGCTCTTTCTAAATTGTGCGTTTAGGTGTTCCAAGGGCAAGGCCCCTATAAGGAAAGTGTTTGCTAAGCACAACCTAGACAGAAACAGTCATGAGCTGGAGAAAAGAACTCCTTGGTCAAGAGGGGGATGGCTAATTGAATGATCAGTAACTTCGTTCCTGGAAATGACAGGATTCTCATGACAGGATGGGAGGGTAAGGAAACAATAGGTTGCACCATATTTCAGGTTGGGAAACAATAGTGACTATAATGACGGTTTTGGGGACACTCTTGGGGATTTCAGAAGTCTTCTCATTTTTCTGTTTCTGATGCAGAAAGAGAAAGAGTGGAATTGCCACAGGAAGCAGAATCCACATGCAACAGATAGCAGTTCTTTTTACCCATAGTGTGAATATTTAGTAAGAAGTAGCCTCAATTTAACTTTGCCAGCATGAAGACACACCATGTATTGTAATATTCAGACTGCAAATAGCTAGGAGGGAAGGCTGTGCCTAAAGGCAAGGGATTTTCTTATGAGAAAATAAAAATTTTCCTGAGACAAGATTTAATCAAGTGATGATGGAAACAAAATGTAGTGACAAGAGGTGTTATTCTATATCCAATGATCTTTCAACATGGTTTCAATATACTTGCTCTCTGTGTGACCTTGGGCAAGTTACTTATCTCTCTGTGCCTCAGTTTCCTAATTTATAGAAAGAGATTAATAATAGTATCTGTTGCATGGATTCTAGTGTGAGGATTAAAGGAACTAATATATGTAAAATACGATAGTACCCGGCTCATTCACAGTAAGTGGTCTGGAAGTGTTTGTTTTTTATTGTAATATATATTAATGGTGACTAAATACTATATTTATATGATCTAATAGATTACTATTCTTAAGAATAATAATTTTATCTGAAGATAAAAGTCATCAAGAAGTGTATAAGTACACTTTGTCTCATCTTCCTCCGTTACCTATGCCAAATGGGAACCTATTTTGTCTGGCCCACACGTTCATAATAGGCTTGGGCCTGTGAGGAAGTGAACAATCTGAGTAGGGCTAACCTTTTATTTTCAAACCTATTAAATGATGGCAAACATCTCACACACACACAAAGAAAACCTCTAACCAAATGATTTGTTTTATTTGTCAGTATCACTTATCCCCAAAAGGATTTGGAGTGGCATTAGAAAATGGCTCAAGGCTGTTATATGTACTGCTTGGGATTTCAGATGAGGAAATTCAGTAGCATGATAGGGATATTTGAAAAGCGTACCTCTCCTATGTCTTTAATAATTCTCCACTTATTGTTTCTGGAGAGACACACAGGTTGCACTGTTCCTGTCCCATCTATCCAGAAAAAAATACTTGGCAGACTAAAGTGGTAAAATAGCCAAGAAAATAGTCAAGATGTGTTCTGATTAAGCAAATTTATGCGCCGTCTTTTGTTTAATGGAAACAGACCCAGGCTTTTCTGTAAAGTGATCTGACATCCTTGTTTTTACCTTCTTGTCCCAGCTGCTTTGAGGTTTGGGTCCCTACCAAAAGCAGCCTATCTTTGGGAGAGGAAGTCCTGTTTTTCTCAGGAAAATGATGGAAAGGAAATAAGACGGTGAGTCAGTCAGCCAGTAGGCCTCCACTACATGAACACTCAGTTCTCCTCATTCCCTCTTCCACCTGGTATCTGGATGTCTCTGGATTAGCTTCTGTGGCTGCACTCACTGTAACAAACTTGATATAGGGGCTTTAGAGATCCTTCCTCCAATCTCCTGAAGTCCTTGGCATTGACTGAACTCTCTGGTCAACTGAGAAATACCAGAAACTATATGAGGAACATTGCTACTCTAAGAAGGGACAAGAAGCATGTAATTACCCCTGCCTAGGGCCCCAATTAGTCTTAGAAGAAATACAACCAGAATAGTGAGACTTTGGCTTGCTTATTTTGGGCAAGTCATCAGGAGAGACCAATCTCTAGAAAAGTCTATCATGGCTGGTAAAGCAGACAGTCAGTGAAAACGAGGGAAACCCTCAATGAGATGGGTTAACACAACAGCCGTAACAATGGACTCAAATATACCAATGATTATGAAGATGGTGCAGGACTGGGCAACATTTTGTTCTGTTATATACATAAGGTCGCCATGAGTTGGAATCGACTCGATGGCAACTAGCAACAACAACAGGGCCCCATACCGCCACCTGTCTGTCTGTTTGTCATACTGTAGTGGCTTGCATGTTGCTCTGATGCTGGATGCTGTGCCACTAGTATTTCAAATACCAGCAGGGTCACCCATGGTGGACAGGTTTCAGGGGAGTTTCCAGACTAAGACAGACAAGGAAGAAAGGCCTGGAGATCCACTTCCTAAAATTAGTCAAAGAGAACCTTATGGATTACAACAGAATACTGTCTGATACAGTGCTAGAAGATGAGCTCCCTAGCTTGGAAGGCACTATATAGTAGCCACAACAATGGAATCAGACATACCAATGATCATGAAGATGGCGCAGGACTGGGCAACGTTTCATTCTGTTATAAGTAAAGTCACCATGAGTTGGGATTGACTTGATGGCAACAAACAACTACACCGTAACAGGGCCCCATAGTAACGCATTAGAAAAGTTGACCAAGAGACTCTTGTCTTAATGAGGAAAGAACTGTTACTTGATAGTGATGCATTAAAATAACAGATTTAAGTGTATATTTCTGCCGCCAGTATAGAATTAAACAGGTCTGGGTTAAACAGGATAGAGGGAAATGAGGAGAGCCAGCCAAGAGTGAAGAGTCATTAGCTATGGTTACTCAGTATAATTGTATTTATACAGTATAGAAGGCATGCCACTGAGCCAAGGCGGAATACTCTTACTCAGTCTTTCTCAACTAGGCTTCTTCTTCTGAACCACAGCACACAGAAGGTGACTTGGGTGACTATTTTCTCAGTCTTCCTAAGGATGGTTGTCTTAGTTATCTAGTGATGCTAAACAGAAATACCACAAGTGGATGGCTTTAAAAAACAGAAATTTATTTTCTCAAAGTTTAGGAGGTTAGAAGTCCAAATTCAGGGCTTCAGCTCTAGGGGATGGCTTTCTCTCTCTGCCGGCTCTGGGGGTAGGTCTGTGTAGATAGATCAGGGCGGCCTCTTCTCATCCGAGTCCACAGGTAGGCCTCTCACTGACCCTTGGCCCCTCGGCCTCTGCCCAGCCTCTGCCCTACTGGGACAAGTGTTACAAAGATCTTTATCTCCTCTGGTAAGTGTCCAGAGGCACCCAATTCCACCAGGAAGCATCCTGCCTAAAGGCACTCAGTTTTCTCTTGCTCTGTGGGTCAGGTCTCATGCCATCTTATGCCGGTCTCCTGGTTCTGCTGCTGCCATATATCTGCTGTCGCTTCTCTCCATCTTGTGCCATCTCTACTGTTACAGCTGTCTTTCTGTGTCTCCTGGTTCTAGGAGGTTCTCAGCACAGGGACCCTGGGTCCAAAGGACATGCTCTGCTCCTGTCTCTTCTTCTTGGTGGTATTGAGGACCCTCTCTCTGCTTGCTTGCTCTGGATCCTGCATCCAGCTCATCATCATCTGACCTCCAGTTCTTGGGATTTAATCCAGTGGCCTGCTGTATTGCCTGCCGATCTTGGGTCTGTCAGCCCCTGCAGCTACGTGAGTCAGGAGAAACCTCCAGCCTGATGCGTGACTCACGGACTTGGGACTTGCCAGCCTCTAGAAATGTGTGAGCCATTTCCTGGAGATAAATCTCTCTCTCTCTCTTTACACTTCATTGGTTTTGCTTCTCTAGAGAACTCAGCCTAAAACAACGATACAGAACATTTAGATACATAAGAGAGACGTTAACTGATGACCTATGACGAATGCCTTAGGACATTAGAGTTTAATTCTCTCAGGTTAAAAAAGGGTCTCCATTGTTGTTGGTTCTGCATTTTTTGAGGGCGAAGGTAGTAATGTAGACAGTTTACAGTTGTGAATGCTTGTTTGTGTGTAAATTGACATTTAGGCTTTCATTTTTTCACTCAAGAAATATCTATTAATCTCTTGTCCTATTCTAGGAACTGTGCCAAGAGCAGAGGATATAGGGGATGTAATAGTGAACAAGAAACAGATAAAAACAATTAAGTGCTGATCAGTGCTACGTTGAGGGGAAAAACCCAAGAGGAAAAGAGAGAAAGAAAAATGACAGGTTTGGGAGCGTGGATGGTGGGTGTATTGGGAAGTAAGCATACTTCCTTGCTGCCAATGTGAGCCACTGATGTTACTAAGCACACACAAATGTTGACTCAGCTTAGCTGATGCACTTTTCTGGCAGGTGGTGGTAGCCATTCAGGCAACATTTATGCATTTATGCCCAGGAAAAAAATGTTATCTGTCTGCCTCACAGATATTTTATAAACTTAACCAGTTCTTTCAGGAGGTCACTGTTTGGTACTGGGAATAACTATTTTCAGTACACAGGAGAGAGCTGGGACATGGTACCCAAAACCAAACCTATTGCTGTCGAGTCAATTCCGACTCATAGCGACCCTGTAGGACAGAGTAGAACTGCCCCATGGTGTTGCCAAGGAGTGGCTGGTGGATTCAAACTGCTGACCTTTTGGTTAGCAGTCTGAGCTCTAAGGCATGCAATAATGGTGAAGAACATTAATCAATAAATGAGTGGAGCTTTTAGAACCCCAGGAAGTTGAATTTATGGCAGTCATAAAATAAATTTGCTCCACATTTTCTGTATTTATTGTTGAATTTTTGTCACTAATAAACACTTCCTTCTTTTTTCTTGATTTTATTTGTTGAAACCAGAGCAATCACAGGAAAAGTAAACTCTTAAAAAAAGTTACATTTTTCTCTCCTGTAAAAGTGAAAAAAAAATCCTCAAAATTCTGGTGCAATGTATATTGCGTGTGTGTGTTGATTTTAGCTGTGTTGCTTCAATTCCTGTCACATACTTCTGTGGTGATACAATATTGGATATCTGACCTTAGAATGCTTCCAAATCTGATTTATTCCTACATTTATAGAGAAAGACCTTGCAACATTTTAGAGCTTTTCTTTTTATTTTAAATAACTGTAAAGCTTATTTTTAAAGTAGTTTTCTCATTTACTTCTAAAGAGTCTATGCTATGATATGAAGCAATGATTTTGAAATTTCTAGAATTTATTTTAGAATAAAAACATGTATTTATTAATCTGGTAGAATGATGTATAAAGAGTTAATTTCAGGAAGATCAACAACTTAATATAGCAGTAGAACTGTTTTGTTCTTCTCTCCTGCACTGTCTCCAGATGGACAAATGTGAAAAATGGTAACAGTTTCTAAATTTCTACTGCTCTGATGGGAGACCTGAGAGATTTGAAAGGAAGCTGTGACAATGTCTCACTGTTCAGACGTTGTCCTCCCCACTCCGCCCTGCGTTTAAAAGAAAAGTTTGATGTTGAGGAGAGGAACATTGAGCGCACCCATTTATTTAATTCATTGGTTCTTTCAATGTTCGTGTATTTGACAAAACAGAAAAATATGAATCTCTATGAACTCCTTTGGCTTCCTTCTGTTAATGCCACATATTATTTTATTTAGAGGCAGACCCCCAACTTCATAAAAACCAGATAATGCCTTTAGCATTAGTTAGGAGCCCTGGTGGCGCAGTGGTTAAGCATTGGGCTGCTAAACCAAAAGACTGGCAGTTGGAATCCACCAGCTACTCCTTGGAAACCCTATAGGGCAGTTCTACTCTGTCCTATAACAAAGAAAATAAAAATGTCCTCAGCATAAAGAAAACAAAAATCCTCGCAACTGGATCAATAAGCAACATCATGATAAAAGAAAAGATTGACGTTGTCAAGGATTTCGTTTTACCTGGATCCACAATCAATGCCCATGGAAGCTTAAGTCAGGAAATCAAACAATGTATCGCATTGGGCAAATCTGCTGCAAAAGACCTCTTTAAAGTGTTAAAAAGCAAAGATGTCACTGTGAGGACTAAGGTGCACCTGACCCAAACCATGGTGTTTTCAATTGCCTCATATGCATGCAAAACCTGGACTATGAATAAGGAAGACTGAAGAAGAATTGATGCCTTTGAATTATGGTGTTGGCGAAGAATACTGAATATACCATGGACTGCCAGAAGGACAAATAAATCTGCCTTGGAAGAAATACAGCCAGAGTGCTCCTTGGAAGCAAGGATGGTGAAACTTTGTCTCATGTACTTTGGACACATGATCAGGAGGGACCAGTCCCTGGAGAAGGACATTATGCTTAGTAACGTAGAGGGTCAGTGAAAAAGAGGAAGCTCCTTGACAAGATGGACTGACACATTGGCTCAAACATAACGATTATGAGGATGGTGCAGGACTGGGCGGTGGCTCATTGTGTTGTACACAGGGTTGCTATGAGTAGGAACTGACTCAACAGCACCTAACAACAACAACAAGAACATATCAAAGCTATTTGGGGGGCTGAATCTCAGGGGAGTTTTTCATCAGGACTTCACATTATGCCAGAGGCTTCCAGAAGTTGGATTATCTCCTGAAGAAACAAAGAAAGAGTGTATCTCAAGTGAATCTCTAACAAATGATGTTGCAGTTCATATGAGACCAAATTTGCACATTTGATTATCAGTTTTGCAAAAAGTTGTACAAATTTTACCACCATCTCAAACTGCAACACATAACAGGTATGCTTGTAACGAGGTCCAGGTGAGAGATGTGGATACCTTGGGGTAGACTAATTATTATTATTGTGGAAACCACTTAAATGATGCCTCCAATGGATTCTGAGTCTGGAAGGCTATCCCTGTGAATAGGAAAACAGTACTTCACACTGATAATTACAGCTCATATCAGCTATGGTTATGAATGTTTAGAGATTTAAAGAAAAATTAGATGTAAATGGAAGTTAATTTCTTCTACCCAAATATTCTATCGTGGCTCAATAAAGAGTGCTTCTCTGTTTTATAGAGAACATTCATTCATTATAAACGCATTAACTTGGTAAATTTTTTGCCTGCTAAAAATATTAACCAAGCGTGCATTTTTAACCACTTCTACACAACAGATTAAAACAATGGTGCCGCTTGAATACTGCTTGAGTTTGGGTTCTGATTATTACCAACCCAAATAAATGCCCAACCCTTCCTCCATTTTACTGTGTAATGAGGAAACTTTCCTATTTCATGGACTCAGTTATAAAAATGTACTGTATCATCAAATGAGAGATTGGGTAACTTGGGAGTATCCTAACATAAAACACAAATATAAATGCAAGACTGACACAGACACTCTACTTTTAGAAGTGAAATGTCATAGACTTTGACTAGATGATGGTGGCTATTCATTCGTTCACCTTCTGCCAACACATTTTGTCCAGATATAATTTACAAAAGTGTTTTTGGCTGAATTAAGTTTCTATTCACTCTTCAGATTAATTTATACATAAACACAGACCTAGGAAATAGAAGAAATTTTGGCACTCTGGAGGCAATGTGGTGTTGTTGCAAATGGCATTTTTAGTTCCTTTTGAGATCACCACAGGCTGACTATCCTTTGGGAGTCCCTTCAAAGGGGAATTTGTCGTCTCTCCTGACACCCAAATTGAACTCTTCTAAGTATGCCCTTTGGTTGTAGGGGTCGTGTGGGTCTGGAGGGTATGCTACGAGTCAGGAACATGTCCTGGAGGAGTGTCAGTGTTTTGCATAGTGTCTATGTCAATACTTCTCTACAAGATGAGTGTCAAGGAGTATAGTCTCTACCAACATCGCTCTCATGACCTCTTTATTTTCTGTAGTACATGAAATGGATTGACGTGAAGGGGAAAACCTAGAAAAGATATGTATACTTCTAGAGTCACAGATTTTAATATTTTGTAACTAAGATTGACTCACTTTGTTCTGTCCCTCTACCCCATAGCTGTAATGGGACTATATATAAGAGTTTTAAGACGGGCATGTGTGTGTGTGTGTGTGTGTGTGTGTGTGTGTGTGGATAGCAGTGTATTTACAATTAGCTAACATCCCTCTGACTAAGGTGGAGAGAATGAGTTAGAAGACAGCTAGAGTAGATATAAGTAAACCAGTCAGGAGGCTGTTGAAGACGTCCAGGTGAGAGATGAGATAATGGTGGCTTGGACTAGGATGGTGGCAGTAAAGACAGAGAAAAACAAAACGAAACAAGACAACCAAACCCATTGGTGGCCAGCTGATTCCAACTCGGCAACCCTGTAGGACAGAGTAGAACTGTCCCATAGGGTTTCCAAGGCTATAATCTTTACTGAAGCAGACTGCCACATCGTTCTCCCTCAGAGCGGCTGGTGGGTTCACACCACTGACCTTTAAGTTAGCAGCCAAGTGCTTTAATCACTGTACCACCAAGGCTCCTAAAGACAGAGAAAAGGGGCATATTGTGAGATATTTAAGAGGTCAAAGCAATAGGACCTGATAATTATATATTGAGGCTGAGGGAGAGGGGGGTTTTGAGGATGAACTCTAAATTTTTAGCTTGAATAACTTGATGGATGCTATAGCCACTTATTGATTTAGGGAATACTCAAAGAAAGTCAGATTTGGGGGGATTAAGATTATGAATTTACTTTAACATATTAAATTCAGAGCACCTTTAAAAACCAAAATGCAGATGTGAAGTAGTAGTTGGCTACATATTCCAGGTGCTCGAGAATAGTCTGGACTGGGGATATAACATGTTGAGCCATATACCTGTAGATGGTTATTGATGTCATGAATGTGGCTGGAATGGTGAGATTATCTCTCCCCTACTTTCTCAGACATTTCTTTCTCTAATTCTTTTGACCACTATATTTGGAAGATTTAGGAGCAGAGACCAACATGTCTTCCAAAACAGCAGAATTAGCTGCATCTCAACAGACACAAGTAGAAGGTGCACTTGCATTATAGAACAGTGAAGACACAGAGGGGAGAAGGTAGATCAGATACCCTATCCCTACCAAAGGGAGGATGTGTGGCAAAATTACTCTCTACCCAGATACTATCCTGTGGAAGAGGAGAGAATGTGGAGACCTTTGAAGGTGGTGGAAACGGGCAAAATTGCTTTGAGAAGGAATTTGAATTTTGAACTGAATATTTATTATTTATTCAAAAGCAACTGTTACACTGAAGGGGGCTTTTTTAAACCAGAGACTAAATTACCTTGAATTGTCAAATTTAAGTATTTTTTCCACCATTGGTAGAAGTGGGAGCTCCAGAATGATGAGATTAGGTATGCAAAAAAGGGCTTTTGTCTATTTGTTTTCTCATTGTGTCGTGTAAACTAATGCCCTGCTATACCATAATTCAAAAATCTAGGTTTGTCTGACTCCTAAACTTGTTACAGACCTCACAGTGTCTTACAGAGTCCAGAGTTCGTTAGTGGCAGAGCTGGAGCAGAACCAAGCTCTTGCTACCGTGTTTTCACTCAAAAATTATTAGATAAAACCTGCATTATTTTAAAATTTATTTTCCTGGGTATTTTATAGCCTTGGTGGTACAGTGGTTAAAGCACTTGGCTGCTAACCAAAAGGTCAGCTGCTTGAACCCACCAGCCGCTCCACAGGAGAAAGATGTGGCAGTCTGCTTCTGTAAAGATTTACAGCCTTGGAAACCCTATGGGGGTAGTTCTACTCTGTCCTATACAGTCGTTATGAGTTGGAATCAATTCGAGGGCAGTAGGTTTGGTTTGTTTTGTTATTTTATATTTAGTTCATGTATTAATTCAGTCATGTGATACAGAGTGTTTGTTTTGATATATAAGTAGTTTTAATTTTTGTTTACAAACAGGTAGTAATTGAGCTCTGATATATATTACTTTTTGCTTTGCCTTTGGTTCCTATGAGTCCAGAACTGGTAGCTGGACTGCTCTGTCAGGGAAGTTTCCAGCACTTGGTAGCAGCAAAATCCGGAAGGGTGAGGTAATCTTCTCAGCTGGATCCAAATAGGAATGATTACAAACCTACAAGACAGCAAAAAAAACAAAAAAACAAAACAAAAAAAAACCCACTGCCAAGGGCAGCTGTCTCCACCTTTCAACTTATGCAAGAACTGAAGAACTTCAAGAGAACTGGTCTTGCAAATGCAAATCCATAAAGTAGTAGCAAACACCATTCTTCCAGTGTGCATCCAGCTCTCCCAGTCAGTGTGCACTTGGAAGAATCCACTGCATGTCCTTTCAGCTGGCACCTGGGTCTGGTTCAGAGAATAAACAAGCCAACCTGGCTTCAGCCAACTGTCGGAACCCATCTCTGCTCTCCAGCTGACCAATTCAAATAGCCTGTGGGATCTTCACCTTATCTGCCTCTTGCCACATATTATTTCGTTTATCCCTCACAACCACACTATGGGTTAGGTATTATTAGTACTCCTATTTAATAAATAGAGAAACTGAAGCTCAGACTGTTGAAGATTCTCATTCTATATTACACAGCCAGTGACTCAGACCATGTCTGACACTGGGTTTGTACTCTATCCATGATCTGCCTCTCATGGGTCAGTAATGAAGAGCAGGGCAATCAAGTCAGGTAGCCCTGGATTTAAGTCCTTTACTTCCTAGCTGTTTGGAAAAATTAACAGACTTGAACTTCGCTTTGCTTGTCTGGAAATCGGGGTTGATAATGCTTATACCTTGAGGATTAAATGAGATGGCATAGGTTATATACCCTTAGCAATATGTCTGAAATATAGTTGTTGTTGTGTGCCGTGGAATTGATCCCGACTCATAGTGACCCTATAGGACAGAGTAGAACTGCCCCATAGGATTTCCTAGGCTGCAATCATTACGAGAGCAGATTGCCAGATCTTTTCTCCCATGGAGCTAGTAGGTGGGTTTGAACCACTGACCATTTGGTTAGCAGCTGAGCACCCACCAGAGCTTCTTGACATGTACGTAGTTCTACCCCTTGCCATTGAGTCTATTCTGACTCGTGGCAACCCATAGGACAGAGTAGAACTGCCCTATGCAGTATCCAAGGCTGTAAATCTTTACAGAAGCAGACTGCCATAACTTTCTCCTGCGAAGTGACTGGTGGGTTCAAACTGCAGACCGGTTAACAGCCAAATGTTTAACTATGGCACCACAAGGGCTTCTTTGAAATGTAGTTAAAAAACCAACCAAACCCACTACCTTCAAGTCGATTCTGAATTGCGGCTACCTGATAGGAATGAGTAAACTGTCCCACACAGTGTCCAAGACTGTTAATCTTTATGGAAGTAGACTGCCCCATCTTTCTCCCATGGAGTGGCTGGTGGGTTCGAACTGCCCACCTTTCAGTTAGCAAATGAACGCTTAACCACTTCACCTCCAGGGCTCCTCATTTGACATGTAGTTAGAACCCAATAAATAGTATTTTTTGGAGGTGTTGTTTTTGTTATTCACAATGCCTTTGGAGGAAAATTCACCTGAAACTGTTGTAAAAACTCTGAATTCTTAGAGATCAACACTTGACCTACAGCTCTTTCTGCAAATAACTTATGATGCTGACTGTGAGCCATGTGGGCTCTAGGGGAAGCGCTTCTATTGGAAGTTCTCCTTCTCACTGGGTGCGGTATGCCATTCTTTGATACAACATGGATTCCCTCAGCTAGTTTAAGCACTGACCTTTTGATATTTTCCCTAAGAGCAATGACAAGATTTGAATCAGACAAATCCCTGGGAGACAGGGAAGGACAATAGTATAGACAACAAATGAGTAAAATTACGAGTACCCTGAGGAAGTATATTTGGGGCTCTGATCCTCATCTGTTGTTAATGTCCAGAATCTTCTGAAACATGTATCCCACGCTGAGAAAGCTTCTTCCTGCACCTCCAGTGGGACATTGTGGTAGACATCATGGATTTGGGTGTCTGTCCAGGTCCTCTTTTCAGAGAACTGCACACCCAGCAATGATGCAAGAACCAAAACTGCAGTGAGGCTGTGTTGGTCAAGAGCAATGTGGGACACAAGGGAGGAGCGAGGATGGACTGGAACTGGTTCCCTGGTTATACTGGTTAAAGGCTATCTCCATGCTGCTTAGTGTGGAGGAGTAGGAGATTGATGTTAGAACCCATAGCAGAGACTTTCTTTTCCACTGTGTACCAGCTGTGTCACCTTAGTGTGGGAGGGGTCATAATCCTCCACAAATCCTCATAAAAGTAAACAAACAAACAAAAGACACTTAAAAACCTTATCTGAACAAGGGAATCCTAGCTAATGATTCCAGTTAAAGTGCTGATGCCCAGTGTAAGAAATCTGGTAAGCAGCCACCCACCCCCTCAGAGAAAACAGCTTAATGAGTCTTCCTTCTGTCTAGAGTGTAAAATGTTACTCTCTTAGAGCAGAAGCCAATTCCTGGTCTGCTGTCAGAGCCCTAGACTTCCCCTGACATTTCTGAAGTATGCTGGGAGTTTTCTGCAGGTCTGTATTTAACTGGGCCTCAGAGTAGCTTCAAATTTCTGAGAAACTCTTGGAGCTTGCCTTGACCCAGCCCCCAGGAATTCCCTTGTGGTTTCAGTCCAGAAATTCCCTGATATAATAGAGCCCATCAGAGCCTTTTATTTCCTCCCAGAGGGAGTGAATGAACAGGCAGGCAGCTGAGAGGAATTTTCTTCCCAGTTTCTTTGCCTCCTTGGATCTAATGCAACGATTCTTGACCCTACCAGATCCAACATCTAATTTTATAGCAAACATTTGTAATGTCCTCTTGATCATCTTGAGATGAAATACCTATTCATACAATTAAAAACATTAATGTAACATCTTAGCTATAATGTAAAGGAGACATGAAAAGAAAGTAATTTATAATAATTTATAATAAAATTATATGTATTTCAATACGTATATTATCAAACATGACCACAGGGCTGTTGTAGTTGTTGTTGGGTGCCATTAATTCCAATTTACAGCAACCGTATATGACAGAGTAGAACTACCCCATGTGGTTTTCTTGGCTGTAATCTTTATGGAAGCAGATTGCCAGGTCTTTCTCTCGCCAGGGCTTTCTCCTGTGGAGCTGCTGGGTGGGTTCAAATGGCCAACCTTTTGGTTAGCAGCTGAGTGCTTATTCATTGTGCCACCAGGACTCCCCTGATCACACTAGAAGACCTAAAGAAGTTGTTAGATGCTTGCACTTATATATGGAACCTCCGTGAATGCAGACTCCAGGCACAGACTCACAGTCCATGATTCAAAAACTCCCATCATCCGTGCTGCTAAAAGATAAGTCATGTAACCTTAGTGCGAGGTCATCATCCTCCGCAAATCCTCATGAAGGTAAACAAACTAACAAACAAAAAAAATACATTGAAAAACCTTATCTGACTAAAGGAATCCTAGCTAATGGTTGCAGTTAAAGTCCAACATGGTAAACAACTCTTGGAAGTTCCAAATATTGCAAACTCTTTCTTTGGTTTACTTGGCGGTTGTGTTGCTGGAAAATTAAAACCTTGCAAAAGGTACTTGGTGTTTATATGTAAAAGAGTGAAGCTCCCAACTCTGATCATTATAACTAGGTTTTCCACTTCATTGCTGTCTGAAGTGACATGTAAGATGCATGAGCAATGCAGGACAATTGTTTATTGGGTGGGACTGTCCCAGGTATTGTACGACATCTAGCATTCCTGCCACCCCCCACTCTCTCATTGTGGCAACCAAGATTGTTGGTTAGACCAAATTCTCCTCTTGTTGGATTTCACAAGTTGGTATTTAAATCTGCACAATTGAACCTGTGAGCCATGCTGCTGTTCATAGCAATGAGGCAGTATGCTTGTTCCTCTGAAAGATGGAGAATTGTATTCTCTTATTTTAATAGCCTTTCTGGGCTCCTGGCTTGTGTTCAGTTTGAAGCCCGATCCCTGGGGCATTACCCTGAATTCTAGCCCGTTATAAAAGTGCATCCTGCCTCCAGCCAACGTCTTCTGCTTCCTTGTCTTCCTTGACTTGGTACTATGTCCTGTGAACCACACGCGGACTGGGACTGGCCAGGCGTTGCGATCCATCCCAAGCCCTCAGGATTGCACACTTTTCATATTTGCTCTGTCATTCTAGGAGATGCCATCTGACTAATAATGCTTAAGAAACTTTCTCTAGAAAGGACCTATTAGACATCAATAAATTGAGTCCAATGGCATTAGCAGCCAAAAGGAATTAAAAGTAGGTCAGGTCCAGTACATTCCAGCCATCGTTTCGGGCGGTGGAAGAATGACAGATAATTTAGAGGGAGAAAGACGACTGTTAGCAGTATTTCCTACTGCTTTGCTCTTCCAGATCCTCTTTTGGAAATGGCTTTGATGGGGTCAGACCTCCTTCTGGTCAGGGGAGGTCCAGTCCTTAGTCCAGCCACCAAGCCATTCCTGAGCCCTCCCCCTCCTTCATCAGTCTCTTATCCTGCCAATTCTTCCCCTCATCCTACTGCCCTGACAACACTCAACAGCTTAAGTATTCCCAAACCTTTACCAGGCATTCCTTCAGTTTAGGATGCCTGCCTTCTTCAGCTCTTGATTGATTGCAGCTCAGACAATGCCTGCCTCATAAAGCCTTGCTTAACCACCGCTGCCAACAGTGTTAATCCCTCTGGGTTCTGTGCTGGCTCTGTACATTTTATATGCTTCTATTGTCACTCATACCACATGCATTATAATTTTTAATCTAATTATTTGTTCATTTCACCATTACACTGGGATTGCCTTGTGAGCCAAGCCCATAACTTTAAAAGAAAAAAAAACTTTATTTTTTAGAATAGTTTTATATTTACAGAAAAATATGTTCCGATATACTCCCATACAGTTTCCCTTGTTATTAATGTGTTATATTAGCATGATACATATATTACCATTAATGGACTGATACTGATACATTATTATTGTCCATACTTTATTTATATTTCTTTAGTTTTTACCTAATGTCCTTTTTCTGTTGCAGGATCCTATCCAGGATACTGCATTGCATTTCGTTATCATGTCTCTGTAGGCTCCTCTTGACTGTGACGGTTTCTCAGACTTTGCTTGTTTTTGAGGATCCTGACAGTTTTGAGAAGTTTTGGTCAGATATTTTGTAGAATGTCCCTCAGTTGGAATTTATCTGATATTTACCTCGTGATTTGAGTGGGGTTAGGATGCTGTCTTAGTCATCTAGTGCTGCTCTAACAGAAGTACCACAAGTGGATGGTTTTAACAAACAGAATTTTATTCTCTTACAGTCTAGTTGTCTAGAAGTCCAAATTCAGGGCACCAGTTCCAATGGAAGGCTTTCTTTCTCTGTCAGCTCTGGAGGAAGGTCCTTGTCATTAATCTTCCTCTGGTTAAAGAGCTTCTCCATGCAGGAACCCTGGGTCCAAAGGATGCACTCTGCTCCAGGTGCTGCTTTCTTGATGGTATGAGGTTCCCCTGTCTCTTGCTCACTTTTCTCTTTTATATCTCAAAAGAGATTGGTTTAAGTTGTAGATTAATCTTGTAGATTGAGTTTACATGACTGCTGCTAATCCCATCTCATCAACATCATAGAGACAGAATTTACAACACATAGGGAAATCACATCAGATGACAAAATGGTGGACAGTCATACAATACTGGAAATCATGACCTAGCCAAGTTGACAGATATTTTTGAGGGACACAATTCAATCCATGACAGATGCATACAATTAACATGACTTATCACTGCTGATGTTGACTTTGGTCACCTGGCTGAGGTTGTGTTTGTCATGTTTCTTCACTGTAAAGTTACTCCCCCACTCCTTTCCATGCTGTAGTCTTTAGAACTCATATGCACAGTCCACTCCTAAAGAGTGGCAATTTTGCTCTACCTCCTCAAGGGCAGAGTATCCACGTAAACTATTTGGAATTCTTCTGTACAAGAAACTTCCCCCCCTCCCCAGTTTACTATATTTATATATGTAAATCATTGAACGTCTAGTGCTTAGTACACAACTGGGCAAACGGTAGACACGCAATTACATTTTGGCGATTTTTGTTTTCCAAGCAGACATTTTAAATTTCTCTCAATACAGACATAAAGATACTAACAACAACCTCAACGATAAGAATAAAAATACTAAAGTAACAAATACTGTTTTTGAAGCACTGTTCTAGATGTTTAAGCTCATTTAATTCTCACAATAATCCTATGAGGATGACGTTTATTATCACCATTTTACAGATGAGAAAATTGAGGCAAAGTGGGTTTTAACTTATCTTAAGTTCACACAGCTAATGAGTGGTGGAGACAACATTTAATTCATGCTGTCTGATTCCAGAGTCCACATTCTTAAAGCTATAAAGCCTGGAGTGCCTCTTTGGTCTCTGTTCCAATTACCTTGACTTTGGTCCATTGAGCTCATCCCCTATGAGAAGAGGGTTCAATATACAAATGGCCCCCAGCTGGAAGCCAGGATACAGTGTTGTGTGTCTAGCAGAGTCTTCTTGTTTGCACCAAATACTTCTTTAAATCCCTGAGGGCTTTAAGATGTACTGAAGCAGAACTTCTTAAAAATTCTTAAGAGCCCTCCCTTCTGAGGCTTTCTTTGGAACACTAATCAAATTCTCCACGTTATGGAGCCCATAACCAAACCTGGTGCCCTGGTTATAAACAGGAGGAAATGCTTATGCTCATGGTCCTAACATTTCCAAATCTTAAATTAGGACACATGACTCTTCCAGTGTTATAGGGTATCTCGGAGACGTAATAAGAATGTTTAGCTATTGTAAATTTCAGGGTATTTTGATAGTTGATGCTGAGAATAGGCTTGAGTATTTAACATTGAAACTGTGGCAGGAAGTCTGGGATACATGGTCAACATCCAAATTAGGTATGAGTTGGGGATAGATGTCCCAGCCCCAAACATTGTTTCTATGTTCTATGATACATGAAATCTGGTCATTATAGATTAATTCCTTTGGCTCTTGAGTATTCTGCTGCAAAATTGAACAAAATGTGTGGATTAATTCTTGGTTTTTATAGTCTATCTCATGTCTGATTCCAGAGTGAAACCAGCCACTGTAAATAAGGAAAGGAGAAACTAAAGATAGATAGGAAGTTGAAATTTTTGTAGCAACCAGCTGCTAGTCTTTAGTAGCAAGGAATTATGGGATCTTTTACAATTCATCTTGGTTGAGTTTGTTTATATACTGAGTAATAATACCCCAAAATAGAATCTACTCTAAACTCAGAGTTTAAGAGAGATCTTAACAGCTTATTTTTTAACTCCATTTAAAAACACAACAAACAATATATTTCCAAAGCATGATCTTACATTTTGACTTACAGCCATAAGGAATCCAAGAATAAACCCCTTTAGTCATGGAGTTCCTTTTAACCAAGAATCACAAAGATTTAAAACAATGTGTTGAGCCTTTCAGATGGCTATGGAACAGGCCAATTTATTTGTCATCAAATGAATGTGCTAAGCTCCCACATGTGCATACTAGAATTGGCCCAGTTGGGAAAAAAAATCATTTATGCAGAATTACTGTGTAAAATTTCCCTCACCCTTAGAGATGATTTATTGAGAAGGCAATGTTTAGCAGGCTGTAGATAGTGGAGACAGAAGTGAGAGCTGAATTACAACACTCTTGGCAGCTAATATTGCTAAATAAATGAGAGAGGGAGGTATTTTCCATCTTTTCTTCACCATTTTACATTGAGGTCCACAGTATTTTGTTATCTGCATGCTTTCAGAATGAATTTAGGACATTATGAAGGGGACTTCACTTAGTCTTTCTATTTGGTTTCAGATAGTAATAAATAGCTAACTCTTAGTGCTTACTCTATGCCAGGCACTCCCTGAGCACCTTAGGTGTATTAACTCATTTCACCCTCACAAATCCCCTATGAGTTACCCATTAACCCATTGACTTCGAGTTGATTCCGAGTCATAGCAGAACTGCCCCATAGGGTTTCCAAGGATCAACTGGTGGATTTGAACTGCCGATCTTTTGTTTAGCAGCCAGAACTATTAAACACTGTGCCATTAGGGCTCCAAAAATCCATTGCCGTCGAGTCAGTTCCAACTCATAGTGACCCTGTAAGACAGAGAAGAACTGCTCCGTAGGGTTTACAAGGAGCGTCTGGTGAATTTGAACTGCTGAGCTTTTGGTTAGCAGCTGAGTTCTTTACCACTTTGCCACCCACTGTGAGTAGTTACTATTATCTCCCCCTTTTTACAGATGAAGAAACTGAAGCATGGAGAGGTGAAGCAACATGCTCAAGGTTGCAGAGCTAATGGAAAGTAGAATAGGAATTTGAACCCCACCAATCTAGCTTCAGCGTCTGCTTTTAACCAACATACCATGTGAATCCATTGGTATAAAATCATGAACATTTAGGGCGTCTTTACGTCATCTGCCATAAAGAACTCTATTTCGTATTTTATGTGCTGACAAAACAATGATCAATTTGGCTAAAACTCCAGCTACTCCAGTTATTCAATTTCTGTGTCCGTAACTACCAGTTATAGAAGTCTGTGAAGTTCATCCTGTCTAGGAAAAAAGAGTAGGGAATACATATTAACACCAAAACATATTTCAGAGGACTCCTATATCCTAAAAATATTCAGAAATATGGAATAAACGTAAAGTACAAGAGTGTTCATCACAGTATAATTTATGATGGCAAAAAATAGGAACAATTGAATATCCCCTGTCCCTAGTTAAGAAATAGATTTTATTATTTTGTTTAATTGGCAAACATGTATATAATGTTTACCATGTGCAAGGCACTATTCAAAGTAAATATTAATTTATTGAAACCTCATCAAAATTCTGTGAAGTGGGTATCGTTAGTCTCAATTTACATATGTGATAAATGAAGAACAGAGAAGTTAGGCAACTTGCCCAACGTGATGGAGCCAGGCTTTAAACCCAGGCAGGCTGGCTTCAGAGTATGGCCTGTAACCACTATGTACCTGAATGTTGCAGGTCATGGCAATTGTGTTTTCTGAGAAATTTTTGTTTTCTGTTTATTCTGTTTTTCATTTCTCTGTTGTTGTTTCCTCCTGCCTTCCTGTGGGTGACTTGAATACATTTTAGAATTCAATTTTGACTTATGTACAGCGTGTTTTTTAGGAGTCACTGGGTGGTGCAAATGGTTGACTGAAATGTTGGTGGTTTGAATCCACCCAGAGGCACCTAGGAAGAAAGACCTGATGATCTACTTCTGAAACATCAGCCAGTGAAAATCCTATGTAGCACATTTCTACTCTGACACACATGGGGCCACCATGAGTTGGAATCAACTCAATGGCAACTGGTTATAGTGTTTTCTAGTGTGTCTCTTTGTATAGCTTTTTAGTGATTGCTTGACGTACCACATCTTACATACAGAACTTATCAAAGTCTACTGGTGTCAACATTTACCAGTTTGAGTGAAGTGTAGAAACCTTACCTTCTTTTACACTCCTTACCTCCTCTCATTTATTATATAATTGTGTTGAATGTTCCCTCTACACACACTGAGAATCACATGAAACATTGTTATAATTTTTGCTTCAAACCATCAAACAAAATTTAGACAAGTCAAGATAAGAAAATTCTATTATACTTACTCATGTCGTTGTGCCATAGCATGATTCTAAATTCATAGTGACCCTATGGGACAGAGTAGAACTGCCCCATAGGGTTTCCTAGGCTGTAATCTTTACGGGAGCAGATTGCCAGGTCTTTTCTCCCACGGAGCTGCTGGTGGGTTCAAACCACCCATCTTTCAGTTAGCAGCCAGAGCTTAACCATTGTGTCACCAAGGCTCCTTCTAGGAGGTATTAGCAGGAAGAAATTAGAGTGTTGGAATCTAAAAAAGAATGGCAAAGGGCTGATGCTGATAAAAAAGTGGGAGTTTCACATGTAACCCACATGCTAAAGAATTTGGCTTTGTAAAGAAACAAGCAGACAGTATAGCAGTTAGAGTGGACAGCAGGTCAAATCAAAAACTTGTCTTAAGTTTGAGGCAGTAGAGACTTCTTCATGTTTGAAAGCTGAGTGGAAAGGAACTTTGTAATGAGGAGATGAAAGTGCTGATGGGAGACCAGATTAGCATTGGACATGAGAGAGAAGGAGGTGTTCCTTCTCACTGAGCCTGCAGGAAGGAATAGACAGAGAACTATAGACCATTATAGCTGAGAGGGACCTTCCCAATCATTTTGTCCCATCCTTTCCTTTGACAGTAGAGGTAACTGAGACCTGGAGAGTACGATATCCTACCATTTACACATACTTTGTTTTTTCCTACATTCTTTCTTCCTTTCTAATGTTCCAAGATACATTTTTTTCCTTTCTGTTTAGAGAACTTACTTTAGCTATTCTTTTATGGTATGTCTGCAGGTGACAAATTCTGTTAGTTTCCTTTTACCTGAGAATGTCTTGATTTTCCTTTTGTTCCCGGAGGATATTTTTGCTGGTTATAGAATTCTGGGTTGACAGTTCTTTTCTTTTAGTATTTGAAAAATGCCATGCCATTTTCTTCTGGCCGTTATTTCTGATGAAAAATTTGCTTCATTCGAATTGTTTTTTTCCCTGTAGGTAACGCATCATTTCTCTCTGGGTGCCTTCAAGATTTTTTTTTTTTTTTGTCTTTAGTTTTCAAAAGTTTGACCATAATGTGTCTCGATGTGAATTTCTTTGGGTTTATCCTGTTTGAGTTTCTCAGCTTCTTCACTCTATAGGTTAGACCTGGAATTTTATGTCTTCTGCCTAATTTGAGAAAATTTCATCCATAATTTCTTTGAACATCTATTTATTCCCACTCCCTTTTTCTTTTCCTGGACTTTAATGACATGAATGTTAGATCTTTTTTATAGTATCACATGTCCCTAAATCTGCTCATTTGTTTTTTTCAGTCTGTTTCTCACTGTTGTTCAGATTAGGTAATTTACACTGTTTATTTTCAAGTTCACTAATTCTTTCCTTTGTTCTTTCCATTCAGCTTTTGAGCCCATTCATTAAGTTTTTAAAATTTTGTTTATTGTATTTTATAGTTCTAAAATGTCCTTTTGGTTCTTCTTTATATCTTCTGTTTCTTCGCTAAGATGTTTTATATTTTCATTTGATTCAAGCCTGTTTGCAACTGCTGTTTGAAGATTTTTATGATGGCTGCCTTAAAATCCTTGTCAGGTAATCCTAATGTCTGTGTCTTCTTAATGTTAGTGCCTGTTGATTTTCTTTTCTCATTTAGTTGAGATCTTCTTGTTCTTGGTATGAATGATTTTCAAATGAAACTTGGAAACTTTGCATACTATATTGTAAGACTTTGGATTACATTTAAATTTAAATCTTGTGTTTTAGCGGGCTTTTTTTAACATGGAGACATGGGGCTGTAAGTGGAAAAAACAAAAATTGTTAAAATTCTTAAAATCTAGCATTGTTTTCTGCACAATGTCACTTCTGCCACATCCTGTTAGTCAAAGTAAGTCCCAGCGTCAGTCCAAATTCAAGGGGAAAGAGAATCAGACTCTGCTTCTAGATGGGGGAATGGCAAAGTCACATAGCAAAAGATCATATGAGGTGGGAGAAATGGTAGTGGTCAGCTTCAAAAACAATCTGTCACATTAGTAGTTATTTCATCTTGTAGAATTATGGATTACTCTTGTTTCCTCACATATTTTCCCCTAGTTTTCTATATTAAGATTATATTCCCTTTAATAGCAAAAAAATACATGTCAAAGACAGAAAAAAAGACATGCAATGTCAAATTACACTGTGTCCAGCTTCTGCAAAGGAAATGTAACAACCATGCTCTTTGCTCCTTAGAAATGTAAAATGTTTAAAGGTAATGTCTGGAATGATTTCAGACTCTAGAAAATCACACTCTGTATGTCTTTTATGTTTCCAGTTTAAAGTGTGGGAAGATACTTGCTATGTATGTATCTGTCATCCTTCTCTTTGTACAGACCGGAACAAGAGAAAATCCTCACAGCCTTCTCTCCTGAGGGAGCTGTTGGGAAATTGAAGATACCAGGTTGTGCTAACAACTCTCCTCCCTTTCCTCTTCCCAGCTAATTGGTACTTACAGGTCGAAAACACGCTTGGATCTGTGTTGCCACATAACTACTATGCCCATGAAAATAGTTGTTAGGTTGTTGTTGTCAGGTGCCATGGAGTTGGTTCCAGCTCATAGCCACCCCATGCACAATAGAACAGAATGCTGCCCAGTCCTGTGCCACCCTCACAATAGCAGGCATGTTTGAGCCCATTGTAGCTACTGGGTCAATCCATCTTGTTGAGGGTCTTCCTCTTTTTTGCTCACCCTCTACTTTACCAAGCACGATGTCCTTCTTCAAGGATTGGTCCCTCCTGATAACGATGTGTCCAAAACAAGCAACACGAGGGAGCATTCTGGTTGTACTTCTTCCAAGACAGATTTGTTCATTCTTCTGGCAGTCCATAGTACATTCAATATTCTTCACCAACACCATAATTCAAATGTATCAATTCTTCCTTGGTCTTCCTTTTTCATTGTCCAGCTTTCACGTGCATATTAGGCAATTGAAAACACTATGGCTTGGGCCAGGCGCACCTTAGTCATCAAAGTACATGTTTGTTTTTTAACACTTTAAAGATGTAATTTGCAGCAGATTTGCCCAATCAATACATTGTTTGATTTCTTGACTGCTGCTTCTATGGGCACTGGTTGTTGATCCAAGTAAAATGAAATCCTTGACAACTTCGATCTTTTCTTCGTCTGTCATGATGTTGCTTATTGGTACAGTTGTGAGGATTTTTGTTTTCTTTATGTTGAGGTGTAATCCATACTGAAGGCTGTAGTCTTTGATCTTCATTAGTAAGTGCTTCATCTTACTGATGAAAAGAGTATAGTAACCTTATTTTCTTACATTAGGGCGGATAAGGAAACATAGAGATTATCTAGTCTCTCCCGGAGCCCCTGGCAAATAGAGCCCCTTAAATTATCTTATATTTCCTCCCCCCAAAAAGTTTGAGTTTCCTGAACACTAAACCAAGCCAAACTCGTTGCCATCAGGTCAATTCCAACTTATGGTGACCCCATGTATTACAGAGTAGATATGTTCCATAGGGTTTTCTTGGCTATAATATTTATGAAGCAGATCACCAGGACTCTCTTCCAAGGAGCCACAGAGTAGGTTTAAACTGACAATCTTTAGGTTAGCAGCTGATTTCAAACAGCTTATGCTACCAGGCTTACTAAGTATTTATTGGTAGAGTTCCCTTCATAGACTCTAGGCCCTAGCTTCATAGACCATCAAAACAGGAAGGAAGAGACCTTAGGAAACATGCTGTTCAGCATCTTCATTCAGGAGATGAGAACACCGAGACACACCGAAGGGAAGCAACTCCCTCAAGTTAGGTAGTGGTTGCAAGTTAAATTAGAACCTAGGTGCCCTGAATTCTAATGTTCGTATTTTACTGAAAATTGAATGAGAATTACATTTTCCCTTTTGTGGATTGCAGGTGTGAATTTTCATCCAGGTGTTTTGTGTTGGGTCGGGAAAAGCCACAGAGAGATTAATGACTCACAAGACATCAGCCAGAAAGTTCACGTTAGGATCTGGAGTTCCTGAGCCTAAACATACACACCAAGCATCCTCTCAGTTCTGCTAAGAAAAATTGCTAACAAATGGACAGGCGGCACTATTCATCTTGGTCTGTTTTGCTCCTGAATTCTCTCATTTTCTATTTCCCTCAGGGTTAAATATAGTGTTGATGTTACTGTCTGACCTAATGTCTTAGAGGTCTCAGAAGACCAGGCCAAGCCATAACAGCTGTTCAAATAGCATGAATGAGTTAATCGAGGGAGGGAACTCACGGAGGGAGTGGCTAGGTTCCTGCTATGATTTCTGTGTCTCTTTGCATTGTCTTGGTAAAGATTGTTGCAGTTTTTTTAATTTATTGATTCAGCAATTATGTGGAGCTTGTACTGTTCTGTAAGTGAAAAAAATCAAAACCTCTGTGTTTGGAGCACCTAGGCGTACCCACTAGATCAATGGCATTTTATGGTCCAGTTATCCTGCATAAAGAGCTTTGCCCACAAAGGTAATTAAGCTTAGCAAGGTTTTCAGTGGGAAACCTGGGCTGGAACCACAAAAGCTAACAGGCAGGCAGGTGGTTTAACAGGAAAAGTCAAGGCAAGGACATGACTAAGAGGTTAATATCATTGGGTAGGGAATTATTTTTTAACCGGTGACTTTTAGAAGGATCCAATCTTTGGGTGACATTAACAATAACTGTCAGAACTGGGTATGGAACCTGGCTTCTCTCTGTCCAGGATCCCTCTCTTGTTCTAGTTAACAGAGTCTCCTTCCAGGGATTTTTCCCTCTGATTGTAGATATACCATGTGGTACAAGATCTCTCCCAGCAATATACACTCTGAACATAGACGCACAGGCATTGCAGGCGGATGGGCAGAGATATCTGATAGGAATGCTCACCTTACTGTGGCAATGCCCAGATCTGTCCTGCACCCAGTATACTCAAGGCGTTGTTGGTCTCTCTTCAGATTTTTTTTTAGCTAAGCAAGTATCATTCCAATTTATCTTCTTTTTTGCTTGTTAGTAGTTTTCTGTTTCTTATAGAATGTTTAAATGATAGCAAGGGGCACAAAATGACCTGGGCCTAACATAACATTATCTGGTTTAACAAAAGCACCACGAGATGTGTATTATTAGATCCATTGCATGCATAAGGAAGTTGAGGATAGGGAGAACTTAGGTAAGTTGCCAAAGTTTATGCTGGTAGTAACGAAAAGGGCTAACATTGGAGCTCAAGATTGTTTTATCCTGGACCGCTGACACCACAGAGCCTCATGAGTGCAATGAGCAACTGAAAGTAGGCTTCAGAGGTCAGGTCTCAGGATGTATTCAGGAGAGCTCCAAGGAACAGATGCTTAGTATCAATCTCACCCTTTGCCATCCTTTTTTTATTTCCTGTCAAATTTTACCTGGTAGGTTTTATCTCTTGGTATGAAAGGGTTAGGGCACATTTCTCAGAATCAAAAATAGTGTTACAAGTGTAAGAACTGAGCTCCAGAGATGTCAAATGGATTGCTTTTGGTCACATAGCAATTTAGTGCCATTTCAGGGACAGGACCATGAGTTCCTGATTTCCAGCATCCCACATAGCTCTTATTTCCTTGATTACTTCTTGAAATAATAGCATGTTATGCTTTCTAAAAGCAGTATAGTGGAGTTGCACCAGTAAGATACACTTAACTTTTGAAATTTAAGTGTTTAAACATTTGGCAATAGAAAGAGACAATGATAAATAGACAGAGAGAGAGAGAGAATTTTAATATTGCGAGCGATTCCATCTGCCAGTCTGGCTTATGAGCGAAAGTGAAAGTGAGATGGGAGAGGTGAGTATGATGATCCCTCAGTGGGTTTCCATTCCCACATGTCTCTTACAGTGTGAGCATCTAAACATGCGGAGTGGCCATGTATTTTATATTTACATGTGTTTTTTTTTTTTAATTCAACATAAATCCTGAAACACAATTCATCTATTTCCATTGCCCTGTCACTCCCAAACTCTAGTTGTCTGTTCAATATTGGAGAAAAAACTGACTGGTGGACTTGCTGACAGATGGTGGTGTACTTCATGGACAAAGACATTTTCAAGGATAATTTGGACTACAACTGGTATTTGTTTAGTGTACTCATGTTAGAATTCCAGCCCCATGTAAGTTGCAGCTCCATGTCTTAGCATATAATGAAACTATAGGGTATGGGCTCTGGTGCCAGAAGTGTCACATTAATATCTAAGTTCTATATATGGTTTAGAGCAATCTTTCATTTCCTTAGGTTATTGGAAAAGATCCATGTAAAATGTTTAGCATAATTCCCTGTCTATACTAAGTGCTTAAATGTTAGCTATTAGCATAGTTATTATAATGGAGTTGTTCAAAGAAAGTTTTGATGCAATATTAGCCAAATCTAGTAAAGAAAAGAGCTGGTACTCCTGACTTTTAGTTCATATTCTTTGTTTACATTCATAAAAATTGACCAGATATTCTTCCCTAAGTTCTAGATCTCTGATGAATGGCAATAGAGATATCCTCGTCTATTTCTGTTTCAGTTATATTACATAACTATCTGCATAACAAATCATCCCAAGTCTTACTGGCTTAAAAGGTACGCATATATTTAGCTCACAAGTCTATGGGTCAGCTAGGTAGTTCTCATCTGTGTCTATGATCAGCTGTGGGTTGGATAAGCAATTCTGCTGATCTTGGCTGGGCTCTGTTACATGTATATGGAGCACTGGTTTTAGGCTAAACCAGAATGGTCTTTGAAAGTCCATATAGTCCCTCCTCCTCCAACAGGCTAGCCTGGGTCTGTTCATATGGTGGTGGCTGACTTCTAAGAAAGAGAGCAGAGCCCAAAGTGTCTCCTGAGGCTTAGGCTCAGAAGAAGCATCTCATGACTTCTTCTATAAGTCACAAGGCTAGCCTAGATTCAAGGGGTGAAAAAGAAACCCATCATTTTGATGGGATGATCTGCAAAGTTATATTTTCAAGGGGCATGGATACAGAAAGAGACACAATTTGGGCCATTTAAAAAATCAATCTACCACAACGTCAGATGTCTTGGGATCTGTCAGTGGGATCTGAAGTGTTCTCTGGATGGTTTTTGTCTTCCTTGGAAGAGAATTCAGGTTCCAGCAACTTATTTTCCTCCATTAATGATAATCCTGGTATTAAGATATGGTTTTTAACAGATAGAATTCTGGTCCTGTCACAATTTGACCTGGAGAGGCAACAATTTGTTTCACATTTGGAATAAAATGCACCATCTGGATATGGCCTAAAATTGCAAATGCATTTGTCAATTAGGATTGTTCAAAACAGCAGTTGTTGCCTAAATTAATGACAGGATAATCTTCTTCACGATGGTCAGAAGAACATAGACAAACAGCAAAGAATACTACTTTCTATAGCTAGAATATAATTTTCCTTCTTTTCCTTAGCAATAGTAGAGGTGGTGGTGATGTTAGTGGTGTGTGTGTGTGTGAATAAACTTAGAATTTATAAAAAATGTTCTGAGAACAGAACAGTGGCTCATTATCATTAGATGTCAGCTAAGAGGTCTACAGTGTTCCTGTGGCTGCTACTGGTGGTGGTATGGGCAATGGCGCTAGCCACTGATGAGTATGAGGGTCCTACTAGGTCCAGTGTTCAGGAATAGAAGTGTGTCACTCTCTGATAAATGTTACAGGGTTGCTAAGAGCACAGGCAATAGAAAACAAGCAATTCTACTATTTATTTCTTATAGGAGTAGAAAATGCAGTTTGTAGCCATGTTCTTTTGTTTTTGCATTTTTTAATTTTAATTGAATTATAACATATATTTACAGAAAATCTGCACAGACCATTAATATTCATCTTGATAAAAATTTTTGTACAAATACAACTATATATCAACATATATAAAACATAATTAGCTTCTTAGACCTGCATCAACAAATATAAAACATAATTAGTTTTTTAGAAGTCCCTCTCATGCCCTTCTCAATCACTACTCCTCCACAAGGGTAACAGCATAGATTTTTGTTTTTGTACTTTAAATAGATGGAATCATACAGTATGTACGCTCTCTTTCTTTTTCTTTTTTTGGTTGCCTCTTTCTTTTTTATATTTTATTGTACTTCAGGTGAAGGCTTACAGAACAAATACTTCCTCATGAAACAGTAGTACACATGTTGTTTTATGACGTTGGTTAACAACCCCACAACATATTAACCCTCTAACTTCTCAACCTTTTTTTTTTTTTTTT
>NW_004443943.1:17589364-17594565 GCF_000243295.1 Trichechus manatus latirostris | reverse complement strand
TTTCATGATATTGGGGAAGTTTTCTGTCACTAGTTGTTCAATGATCCTCTCTGTGTTTTCTGTTTTCTCCCCCTGTTCTGGAACTCCAATCACTTGAAAATTTTTGCTTTTGATTGTATCCCACATAACTCTCAGGGTCTCTTCATTTTCCTTTGTTCTTTTTTCTGAATTTTCCTCAAACAGAGTTGTATCCAAGTTTTTGTCTTCAATTCCACTGATCCTGTCTCCCACTTTTTCAAATCTGCTTCTCAGCACTTCTATGACCCTGTCCATTTCTGAAATCTTGTTGTTTATCTTTTGTATTTCTAATTGTTGTTTTTGTATAATTTCTAGTTGTGAATTTATTTTGGCATTTTGTTCCTGCACGATTTTCCTGAATTGTTCCAATTTTTTGTCTGTATTTTCAATGAATTTGTCTATTTTTTCCTCATTTTTGTCTGCTTTTTGCTGCAGCTCTTGGAGAATTCTGAGTATTAGAGAGTCGAATTCCCCATCAGGTAGTTCTAGTGCCTTTTCTTCCACTGGAAAGTCATCTGGTGTTTTATTTTGGATGCCTACTGCAACCTTCCTGTCCTGTTTGTGTAAATGTTTTGATATTGTCTGCTGTCTTTGGGGTATTCAGTAGTTATTTTTCTCATTTATTGATTATAGATTTGTTTGTTTCGTCCCTTTTTAAAAAATTTGGCTATGTCTGAGCAGGCAGGCTGTGTGTTCTTTGTTGTTTGCTCATCTGTGGGCACAGTACTTTTCACCTCCTTCTCCAATTGGCAGGGTCAGTCACTGAGATATGGAACGGCAGGGCAGGTCTAGCTGAAGAGGAGTTACGGGGATGGGTTGTTTGTGGCACTTACTACAGCCACCAGGGCAGGTGGGTAATCAGTGTAGGGCAGGTTCCAGTAGGCCATGCCTGTGCTGCTTGGTGGTGTGATGTCAAGTGCACGGTGCAGGTAGGCAGGATGTGGTGGGGAGATTGTTATAGGTGGAGCTAAGATGGCTATGGGAGAGAGAAGAGAGGAACAGGAGCCAAAAACATGCAAACAAACAAAAAAGAATGCTAGGGGAGCTTGCCGTTGGAGTGGAGAGATAAGAGACTATGAAATGGAGAAAAACAAAAAGGGGAAGAGGAAGAAAAAAAAAGAAAGGAAAGAATGAATAAATAAAAATTGGAATGGGAAATGAAACAACAAAATTCCCAGGGATCCCACAGGTGCGGCTATGACATCTGGGGAAGTTGTTCTCAGGTGTTGCAGTACAGCCTGGACAGAAGGCGTAAAGGTATACAATGCCAGGTATTCAGGGAACAGAAAGAGAAGGAAGATATAGAGAGATGATAAACTGAGTAATGAAGAAAGACAAAAGGGGAAAAAGAGGGAAAAGAAAACAAAACAAACTAAAAAAGAACAAGAAAGACCCCCCAAAAAACAGAAAAAAAAAAAAAAACCCCACCTAAGAAAGAAATGCTCTCAGGGATCCCTCTGCACATCTGTGTAAGCTGAAGGAGTAGGTTCTAAGCCACGAAACACTGTCTGGCCAGAACAGGCTCCCAACTCAAGAAAAGGAAAAGAAAACAAACAAACAATTGAAAACAAATGAACAAAAGCCCCGGGATCCCACCAGTGCGGCAGCCCAGACCGGGAAGCAGCTCCACACTCAAACGGAGCTCCTCAGCCCCTCAGGAAGAAGCAAAGATGGCGCAGGGAGCCAGGTATTTGAGCAAAAGGAGGGGGAGGTGGTGAGAGGTAAGGAAGAAATCAAAAAAGCAGAAAAAAAGCAACACCAGCAGCCAACAAATGGCACTCAGAGAGCCAGCTAGTGCAGACTGGTGGAATCCAAGCAGCCGGTGCTTCCCGGACAAGAGACTGTGTCGGTGGGAAGCAGAGGAGGCCAAGTGGGAGTGAAAAAGGTTGGGGTGTGGGAAAGCATATATCGCAAATTACCAGTTTTTTTGTCTCCTGCTGGAAGCTCCGTGAAGCTGCTTTCTCGTACACCATGTTTGCTGGTGTCCGATAGGAGTCCAAGATGGTGGATCCGCGCTGCGTTAGCTAATAGGGGACCTCTGCATGAAACTCTCCTCGCTCTCCATTCTCTGCCAGTTTTCTCACTCCATTTGGTGCTTGGCTGAGTTCTTTATCTCTTCATTTGATGTTTTAGGGTTTCAGGATTGTTGTTTTCTCTGTTCGGCTTAGTTTTTCGGATCTTTGCTGTGGAGGGACGGCGTGGTGCTTCTGCCTAGAGCGCCATTTTGCTGGAAGTTCCCCTTGCTCATTTTTTAAATTAGATTATTTGTCTTTTTGTTGTAGAGGTGTTGGATTTTCTAATTGCTTCACATTCTTACCAATGTAGTCAGTCAGTCTAATTTTAACCATTCATATACGTGTGTATAACACTGTGGTTTAAGTTACATTTTCCTGAGAGTTAATGATTTTGAGCACCTTTAAAGTGC
Source organism: Trichechus manatus latirostris (assembly GCF_000243295.1). NCBI lineage: Eukaryota > Metazoa > Chordata > Mammalia > Sirenia > Trichechidae > Trichechus > Trichechus manatus. The sequence continues at coordinate 17,592,122 of NW_004443943.1, read as the reverse complement.
TTATGGCCATCACCGTCTTTGGTGAAGTGTGTCAAACCTATTGCTGATTTTCTTATTGGGTTATTTATCATTTATTATTAAGTTCTACGAATTCTCTATATTTTCTGGAGGCAAGTCCTTTGCTATTTGTTGTGAGTGTTTTCTCCAGTCTGTGGATTGATTTTTCATTTTCTTAATGGTGAATTTCTAAAAGAAAAAGTATTGAATTTTCATGAAGTTCAATTCATCAGTTTAAAATTTTTCTTTAATATTTTGTGTCTTCTATATAAGAAACCCTTGCCTATGTCAAGGTCACTAAGATACGATTTTTATCCCCATAAGGATAAGAGTTTCAGGTTTTACAACTATGTCTATGATCCATTTTGAGTTAATTTTTGTTTATGGTGTGAGATGTGGGTTAATTTTTATTTTTTTCTTATACTATATTCAGTTGAGACAGTAGTGCTTGCTGAAAAGGCTTTTCTTTCTCCTTTGATTTACCTTAGATATTTGTCAAAAAATTAATTGATCAGATATATGTAGGTCTTTTTTCTAGACTGTCTTTCCTGTTCCATTGATCTGTATATTTATCCTTACACCAATATAAAACCATCTTGATTAGTGTAGTGTTAAAGTAAGTTCTGAAATTAGAGTACGTTCACCAACTTTGCTCGTTTCTTTTAAAATTGCTTTTGATACTCTGGTACCTTTGAATTGCCAAATATGTTTTATAATCAGCTTGCCAATTTATACAAAAAGGCTGCTGGAATTTTAATGGGGATTGCTTTGAATCTATAGATCAATTTGGGGAGAATTATCGTCTTAAAAATATGAGTCTTTCAATCCATGAACATGGTATATATTTCCATTTATTTAGGTCTTCCTTAATATCCTCAGCAATGTTTTGTAATTTTAATTGTTAAGCTTTTGGTTCTCATTTGTTAGATTTATTCCTAAGCATTTTATATCTATCCATCCATCAGTCTATCTTTTAAAAATTTAGTTTTCCGGATTTTTGCTGCTAGTATATGAGAATGTGAAGGAGTCTTGGTTTCACAGTGGTTAAGGCTTGGCTGCTAACAGAAAGGTCGGTGGTTCAAACCCATGAGTTGCTCCACAAGATAAAGATGTGGCAGTCTGCTTCTGAAAGGATTTACCAATCTTGGAAACCCTATGGGGCATTTCTACTCTGTTCTATAGGGCCTCTATGAGTTGGAATCAACTCAGTGGTAATGGGTTTGGTTTTATACATGAATACAACAGATTTTTAAAACACTAACCTTATATCTTGCATCCTTGATAAATGTTTTTATTAATTCTAGTAGTGATTTTGTAGATTGTTTGGGATCTTCTATGTAAACAATCATGTTATCTGCAAACAGTGACAGTTTTCTTCATCCCTTCCAATCTTTATGCCTTTTTTTTTTTCTTTTTCTTGCCTTACTGCAATGTCTAGGATCTCCAGAAGAATGTAGAGTAGAAGTGATAAAAGTGGGGCATTTTCCCTTGTTCCTGAACTCAGTATGAAATAATCACATTTTACTTAATAATCACCATTAAGTATGATGTTAGCTGTAGGTTTTTCATAGATGCCCTTTATCATTTTCAGGATGTTCCCTATTATTCTTAGTTGTTCTGAGATTTTATAATGAATAGGGTTACATTTTTTTCAATTTTTTCCTGCATGTATTGAAATGATCATATGGTTTTTCTGCTTTATTTTTTTAAAATATGTGAATTACATTGATTTTTGAAGGTGTAGGATAAAGAACATGGTTTGGCCATAAGACTCTGGTTTCTGAAAATAACCCAAGTAGTCAAGATGCCTTTGTTTTCCAAAATAGCCAGGCAAGTAAGGACTACACAGGTCCCACATCTGGTGAACTGACTTTAGGAAGGGTGGGGGGCTTAATGCAGTCATGCATATTCATTGATTGGATTTATTATAACTATACATTAATCCCCAAGTTATGCATAGTCCTTGAGCTCCCAATGACAAGGAGACCCAGGACCTTGGAGTACTCTCTTTGGGGGCCTCCTGGGTCATTCAGAATATCCCTGCACGGGAGAGGGAGCAGCATGTCCCTGGGGACAATGGAGGCCCCATGCCAGGAACTCTCCTAGACCTTGCCTGATGCATCTCTATTCTGTCCTTTCTGGTTATAATAAATGGGTAACTGTAAGTATAGACAAGAGTCTCCATGAATTTTGTGAGTCGTTATAGAGAATTAATGACCCCGCAGGGGAAATGAGCCAGCAGGGGCTGGCAGTACAGAGTTGATTTATATAGACCCAACTCTTTGTAGCTGGGTGATAGAGAAAGGCTACATGGGCAGCTAGAATCCTTCTAGTTTGTGACCTAGTCCCAGGGGACTAGAGAGAGAAAAAGAGAAAGAGAGAGAGAAGCTGGTCTGAAGTGCAGGGAGTTGTGCAGACTCCTGAGCTTATGGCTGTTCACCTGAATCAGGAATGTTTTGACCCAGCTCAGGATAGCAGGGGATGAGGTCTGATTTACCTCTGGATTATTAGGGTCAGAGAGACAGTTTTTGCTATGCAAGTGGCTAGCAATGAGGTATGGAGATGTGGGAAGGTGAGGCCTAGATCCACTTTCAGCTGGGATGCAATTTGTGATGAAGGTGGTTGTCATGGTTTGAATTATGTCCCCCCAAAAATTCGTCTATCTATTTGGCTGGGCCATGATTCCCAGAATTGTGTGGCTGGCCTCCATTTTGTGATTGTAATTTTATGTTAAAGAGGATTAGGGTGGGATTGTAACACC
>NW_004443943.1:17587521-17588682 GCF_000243295.1 Trichechus manatus latirostris | reverse complement strand
TGGTTATAACCTCCTTTTCATTCCTACTATCAGTGATCTGTATTATCTTTTTTATTTCTTGATTAGCCTAGCTAGAGGTTTCTCAATTTTACTGAATTTCTTTAAAAAAAAAAAAAAAAAAAAAAAGCGGCTATTGGCTTTTACATTTTCTCTATTGTTTGTCCATTTTCTATTTTATTGACTTCTACTTTACATTCTTTCTTTCTTTTCACTTACTTTGGAGTTACTTTACTCCTTTTTTTCTAGTTTATTTATATTTTTTTTTTTATTGTGCTTTAAGTGAAAGTTTACAATTCAAGTTAGTTTCTCATGCAAAAATGTATACACACATTGTTATGTGACCCTACTTGCTCTCCCTATACTGTGACAGCACACTTCTCCTTTCCACTCTGGATTTTCCGTGTCCATTCAATCAGCTCCTGACCCTCTCTGCCTTCTCCTCTCACCTCTAGGCAGGAGCTGCCCATTTAGGCTCATGTATCTACTTGAGCTAAGAAGCACACACTTCACAAGTATCATTTTATGTCCCATAGTCCAGTCTAATCTTTGTCTGAAGAGTTGACCTCAGGAATGGTTTCAGCTCTGGACAAACAGAGAGTCTGGGGGCCATGTCTTTCGGGGTCCCTCCAGTATCAAACCATTAAGTCTGATCTTTTTACTAGAATTTGAGTTCTGCACCCCAATTTTCTGTCAGGATCTCTCTGTTGTGTTCCCTGTTAGGGAGGTCATTGGTGGTAGCCGGGCACCATCTAATTCTTCTGGTCTCAGGCTGATGAAGTCTCTGGTTTATGTGGCCCTTTTGTCTATGGGGCTAATACTTTCCTTGTGTCTTTGGTGTTCTTCATTCTCCTTTGCTCCAGGTGGGTTGGGACAAATTGATGCATCTTAGATGGCTACTCGCTAGCTTTTAAGACCCCAGACACCACTCACCAAAGTAGGATGCAGAAAATTTTCTTAATAAGCTTTGTCATGCCAGTTGACCTAGATGTCCCCTGAAAACATGGTCCCCAGACCCCTACTCCTGATCCTCTGTCCTTCAAAGTGTTTGTATTCAGGAAACTTCCCAGCTTTGGTTTAGTCCAGTTGTGCTGACTTCCCTGTAGTGTGTGTTGTCCTTTCCTTCACCTAAGATAATTCTTGTCTACTATCTAGTTAGTGAAT
>NW_004443943.1:17572214-17586610 GCF_000243295.1 Trichechus manatus latirostris | reverse complement strand
GACTTTGGGCCTTTGTCAAATATTAGCTGCTCATAGGTGGATGAATTTATGTCTGGATTCTCAATTCTGTTCCATTGGTCTATGTAGTCGTTTTTGTACCAGTACCAGGCTGTTTTGACTACCGTGGTGGTGTAATAGGTTCTAAAATCAGATAGTGTGAGGCCTCCCACTTTGTACTTCCTCTTGAGTAATGCTTTACTTATCTGGGGCCTCTTCTCTTTCCATATGAAGTAGGTGATTTGTTTCTCCATCTCATCAAAAAGTGCTATTGGAATTTGGATCAGGATTGCATTGTATGTAGATCACTTTGGGTAGAACTGACATTTTCAAAATGTTGTCTAGCTTATTTTTTTAAAGTGAAACATTAGACCATTTATTTTAGATCTTTCTTCTTTTCCAGTATAGGTATGTAAAGCTAGAACTTCCCCGCTAAGCACTACTTTGAAAGAGCCCTGGTGATATAGTAGTTAAGCACTCAGCTGTCAACCAAAAGATCAGCAGTTTGAATCCACTAGCCATTCCTCAGGAGAATTATTAGACAGTCTGCTTCTGTAAAGATTTACCGCCTCAGAAACCCTATGGGGCAGTTCTTCTCTGCCCTATAGGGTCGCTATGAGTTAGAATCAACTGGACAGCGAAAGGCTTAGTTTTTTTGGTTTTAAGCACTACTTTAGCTTTATCTTCTAAATTTGATATGTTTATTTTTGTTGTCATTCTATTAAGAATATTTTCTAATTTCTTTTGTGTTCTCATATCTTACCCATAAATTATTTAGAAATGTGTTGTTTAATTTCTATGTATTTAGAGTTTTCCTAGATATTTTATAGTTATTGATTTATAATCTAATTATATTGTCATCAGAAAATGCATCTTATATATCAGTGCTTTTAAAATTATTGTGTCTTGTTTTATGACTCAGCAAATGGACTATCTTGGTAAACGTACCTCGTGAACTTGAAAACAATATGTGTTCTTGTTGGATGTAGTGTTCTGTTAATGTCAATTAGATTGAGATATTTGATTGTGTTCCTCAGAACACTATGTCTTCACTGATACTTTTATGTCTAGTTTTTCTACCAGTTGTTGAAAAGAGGATGTTAAATCTCCTACCCTAATTTTGTAGTGTTTTATCTCTCCCATTTGCTTCATGTAGTTTGAGGTTCTATCATTAGATGAATAGTCATTTATAATTTTTATGTCTTGTTAATGTATTGTCCCTTTTACAATTATGAAATGCCTCTCTTCCTCTCAGGTAATTGTCTTGAAGTTTATTTATTCTGTTATTTGAAGTATATTTCTTCTAATATAAAAAATGGCCACTCCAGCTTTATTATGCTTACTGTTTGCATGGCATATCTTTATTCCTCTATTTCCTTTCAACCTATCTGTGCCTTTATATGTAAAGTGTGTCTTTTTTAGGCAGCTTATAGTAGGGTCTTGCTTTTTTATCTCCTCTGTCAATTTCTGCCTTTTAATTGCAGTGTTTTCCTTAGACCATAAACATTTAATGTAATTATTGATATTATTGGATTTAAGTCTACCATTTTATTTTTTGTTTGAAACTTTGGTTTTTGTTCCCCTCTTCTATCTCCCCTTCCTTTTTTTGGGTTATTTGAATGTTTTCAGAATTCCATTTTAATTTATTAGTGGTTGTTTGGCTATATGTATTTGTATTAGTTTTTCTAGTGGTTGATTTAGGGATTGCAGCACACATGTCCAATTTCTCACTATCACTATGAGTCAGAATCAACTTGACGGCAATGGGGTTTGGTTTTTGTTTTGGTATTTATATGTAATACTGTGCCACTTAAAGTAAAATGTAGAATCCTTGCAACCATATAGATACATTTACCAACCCACACTAATGTTTATAATTGTCATAAGAATTATATTTACATTTATTGAAAATCTCACCAGATGTTATAATTTTTGTTTTCAACAGACACACATAAGGAATTTAACAAGGAAAAAAAATGTTTTTACATTTGCCCAGATATTTACCATTTCTTTTGATTTTCTTTCACTTCTCAAGATTTATGTTTTCCTCTTACATCATTTCCCTTCAACCTGAAGAATATTCTTCATGTTTTAGTAATTCTCTTAAGAGTGGGTCTGTTTATGACAAATTCTTTAAGTTTCTCTTTATCTGATAGTGTTTTATTTTGCCTTCATTCCTGAAGGATAGTTTCCTTATATATAAGATTCTGGGCTGACAAACATGTTCTTCTACTGTTTTCTCATCTCCATGGTTTCAGTTAAGAATTCTACAGTCATTCAAATTGTTATTCCCCTGAATGCAATATATTTCTTTTCCATTGTTATTTACAAGATTTTTTTTTTCCTTTGGTTTTCTGCAGTTTGATTATGATGTGTACAGTTGTGGTTTTCTTTAAGTGTATCCTATGTGGGGTTCAGTGAGGTTTTTAATCTGCAAATTTATTTCTTTCACCAAATTTCAGATGTTTCGGGGTATTATTTATTCATTCTCAAACTCTCTCTTCTCATTATAGAATGCCAATGACATGCATGATAGACCTTTATTGTTCTGTAAGTCTCTGAGGCTCTGTTCACTTTTTTTAAAGTATTTTTGTCTCTGTTCTTCAGATTCAATCATTTCTATTGATCTACATTCACTTTCACTGACACTTTCTTCTTTCTTTTCCATTCAGCTATTGAGCACATCCAGTGAACTTTTTATTTCAGATATTACATTTCCCAGTTCTAAAATTATCCTTTGGTTCTTTTTTATAGTTTCCATTTCTCTGCTGAGAATTTTTATCTTTCTGCTAATTTCAAGTATGTTTAACCCACTTATAACATCCAGTTTAAAAACTCTGTCTGATAATTCCAACATCTAGGTCATTTTGGGATTGGCATTTATTGATCGTCTTTTCCCTTGAGAATTAGTCACACTTTTTGTTGTTCTTTATATGCTTAGTACTTTTTGATTGTATACTGGGCATTATAGATGCTATGTTGTCTAGGATCTGTATCCTGTTATAATCATCTGGAAAAATTTTATTTTTTTGTTATTTGTTTTAGCAGGTAGTCAACCCATTTGGTTTCAGACTGGATGTTTTGTCTTTCCTTCTGTGGGAAGTGGGTCTAATTTCAGTTCAATTCTCAAAGCCTTTGCTATGCTGCTTTGATCTGTCACACAAATACATAGTTTAGGAGTGAGTCCAAGATTTGCACAGTTCATAATCAGAATTAGGGAATCCCCTTCTCCAGTTCTCTCATCTCCAGGATTCCTCCACAAGCTCTAGTTTGCTGAGGTCTCTGCTTCCTCTGGCCTGAAAGACAAGGTTTCTATCAGTGATTTTGTCACTGATGTCACTGTTCTGCCAAGGAGGTCAGTGACTGGAGTCTTCCCTGAGGGCAGAGACTTGAGAGAAAAGAAAAACAAGGGAGGGGAGGGGAGGAAAGGAAATCATTTGTATGGGTCACGTCTTCTAGTTTTGGCTCTTCTCTACAATCTATCTTTTGTTTACTTTTAGAGTCCTTAGGCAGTTACTTTTAGTATTTTGTTTAGGTTTTTAGTTTTAATCAGCAAGAGAGGTAGGTTATAACAGGCTTACATCACTACAGTGGAACCAGAATTCTATAACTTCAGTTTTGATTTCTTCCTTAACCATGGATTACTATTACTTAATTTCCAGACATTCAGGAGATTTCCTGGTTATCCCTTTTTGTTATTGGCTTAATTCCATTGGAAACATAGAACATACTCAGAATAATTTTAATTTTGTGAATCTTAAGTTTTTTTTTTAATGGTCCAGCATATATTTCATGTTAATTTGAAAATAATGTTAATAATTCCATGGCTGAATCTATATCTATCTATCTATCAATCTATATCTCTCTATATATACACACAAACATATGTATAATATACATAGTCAATTTTGTTCTTGCATGTTCAAATCTTTGGTACTGTGGTTTGTTTGTTTTTTTATATCTATTGTAAGAGCTATGGTAAAGTCATCCACTATAACTGTGAATTCATCTTTATCTCATTGTGATTCTGTTATTCTTTGCTTTATATATTTTAAATGTACATTAATTGGTGGATACATATTGAATTGATCCCTTTATCATTATGGAATGTCTCTTTTTATCTTTATTAATACTTTTGGCCTTAAAGTACTCTTTGTGTGATATTAATATAGTTATACCAATTTTCATTTCTCTAGGGTCTATAGTGGAGCCCTGGTGGCACAGTGGTTAAGAGCTCGGCTGATAACCAAAAGGTCAGCTGTTCAGATTCACCAGGCACTCCTTGGAAACGCTATGGGGCAGTTCTACTCTGTCCTATAGGATCTCTGTGAGTTGGAATCAACTTGATGGCAACAGGTTTGGTTTTGGTTTTGGTATAGTAGCCCTGTTGGTACAACAGTTAAGACCTTGGCTGCAAACTAAAAGGTTGGCGGTTTGAACTCATCCAGAAGTTCCGCAGGAAAAAGACTTGGCAATCTGCTCCTATGAAGATTACAGCCTAGAAAACCATATGGGGAAGTTCTACTTTGTCACATGGGGTTGCTATGAGTTGAAATCTACTTGATGGCATCTAACAACAACAAATATGCTATAAATTTAAGAGATTATCCTAGAGATTACAATACACATCCTTGACTTAGTATAGTATAATACAATTTTTTTAACGTTAAATAATTCCAGAATATTGATAGAACCTTGGATTCTTTTAGCTGCATTTATCCTCTCTCACTTTCTGCATTATTGCTGAATGCACTTAGTCTATATGTATTTTAAGGCTAATGAAAATGGCAGGATATGGTGCCAAGTATTCCAGATTGGCTACCTAGAAGCTTCTTGTTGTTGTTAGGCGCCATTAAGTCACTTTTGACTCATAGTGACCCCATGTAACAGAGTAGAACTGCTCCATAGGGTTTTCTAGCCTGTAATCTTTACAGGAGTAGATTTCCAGGTCTTTCTCCTGCTGAACCTGGGGGAGAAGCTTATAGTAGATTGTATTATTGTTCCCAAATGTTTGTTCCATCTTCTGTAAAAGAGGATTATATACGCATGACTTTTGCCAAGTGAATTGCCTGCCATTCTTCTTGTGAGAGAAGTATACCTCCCCCACAGTGATGTCAGGTTTGGTCCTGTGACTTGCTTTGGCCAATGGATGTGTGTAGACATGACTCATGGCATGTTCAAGCAGAATTATGTTGTTTGGCTCCATGTCTTCTTCTTTGTCCCAAAAATCACACTTCCCAGACAAAGTCTACTTCTTAAGCCTAGAATCCAGAAAGAGAAGAGGAGGAGCAGAGCCATAGCTGACCCAGAGCTGTGATAGATGTTTATTGTTGTGACTGAGATTTGCGGGTTATTTATTAATGCAGGGCATCTTAAGAAAAGGTATCATGTGTGGACTTGGTGAATTCACCATTATTAAGGTCTGGTTTTTATTCCTGCAGGCTCCAGAGACCTGACAATGAGGTCACACTGAGAGTGGACCCATTGCTTAAGTGCAGATTTCTATACTCATTAAATTGTCATTTTATTACTTTATCTAAATAAATACAATCTGTAGGAACTGAAATACTTCAGACCCCATGGCTAGCTCCTTATTTCTCTATAGGAAAGTCTACAGGGGAAGTCAAGTCACAGTTGGAAGGTTGCTTAGTAAGCATGGTGTGTTAGACTGAATAATACCTCCCAAAGATGTCCATGTCTTAATACCGGAACTTGTGAGTTTTACCTAATACAGCAATCTCTTTGGAGAGAGGATTAAGTTAAGGATCTTGAGATAGGGAAATTCTTATCTTGGATTTCTAGGTGGGCCCAATGAACACAGGTTCTTATAAGAGGGAGGCAAGCGATCAGAAGAGAAGAAGGCAAAGTGACAACAGAAACAGACTAGAGTGATTTGGCCACAAGCCAAGGAATGGCAGCAGCCACCAGAAGCTGGAAGAGCAATGAAGGGATACTCCTTTGGAGTCTCCAGAAGTAATCAGCAGTGCTGACACCTTGATTTTAGCCTCATTTTGGAATTCTGACATCTGGAACTGTAAGAGAATATATCTGTGTTTTTTTAAGCCACTAAATTTCTGGTAACTTGCTACAGCAGCAATGGAAATGAAGGAAATGGGATCAAGGGAAAAAAAAAATCATGAGGTCAAATATTTAAGGAAATTAGTCTAAGATAGTTTAACCCATCCATGTAATAATACCAGTTACCAGTTACTGTGCCGTTGAGTTGATTCCAACTCATGGCGACCCCATGTGTGTCAGAGTAGAACTATGCACCACAGGGTTTTCAACGGTTGATTTTTCGGAAGTAGATTTGAGGCTTTTCTTCTTAGGCCCCTCTGGGTGGACTCAAACCACCAACCTTTCAGTTAGCTACCAAGCACTTAACTGTTTGCACCACCCAGGAACTCCCTAGAACTCCTTAGAAGCAAAGATGGCAAGACTTTGTCTCATGTACTTTGGACACGTTATTAGGAAGGACTAGTCCCTGGAGAAGGACATCGTGCTTGGTAAAGTAGAAGGTCAGTGAAAAAGAGGAAGACCTTCAAGGAGATGGATTGACACAGTAGCTGCAACAATGGGCCTAAATATAGCAATGATTATGAGGATGGTGCAGGACTAGGCAGTGTTTTTTTCTGTTGTACATAGGGTCGCTATGAGTTGGAACTGGCTTGATGGCACCTAAAAACAACAGGGACTCCCCATCTAATAACAGGTCTGAATAACTAAAGGTCATTGGGTAAAGCTTCAAAAGCCTTGTACGTGTATTACTACATTTGACTTTGTGTGCATTTTTTAAATGCAGTATTGGCTGATCTATCCATTCATAATTGTCCTAATCTTACTTTAGGTATTTATTGCAGTCAAACAGGCCTCAGGTAAATTGTTCATTCATGAGACCAATTTTATCTTTGTAGGTTTGATTTTGCATAATTTTGCTTTGTTGATTTAAAATTTCACTCTCAGAGGTCAAACTAATTTCCATTATTTCCAAGTGATTGGGTAGAGCCTCATTCTGGACTCCAAAACACCAATACCACTTATCAAGAAAGAGGTTTGTATTCAAACAAGCTAATCATTTCTTGAATTGTGAAGTCTCCCCTTCATTATGTAAAACAGAAGACTTGATACTTAGCCACAGTCTAACTAATGTTTATGTAGATAAAGCAGCAGCAACTGTTTATGTGGCTAACTCTGCAGAACTTTTTATTTTTATGGTGAAAAGGTAGTAACTTTACAGGAAAGAAAAAACTAAAATTTGTTGGTATTTCTTAATTTTACCTCTGTAATAATTATTTATGATCTCTTTAAATGAGGATAAACTACAACAAAACATTTCAATATGTAGCGTAATAGATTCTAACTCATTGTTGTTGTTAGGTGCTGTCGAGTTGGTGCCGATTCATAGCGACCGTAAGTACTATAGAACAAAACACTGCCGGGTCCTGTGCCACTCTCACAATTGACGCTATGCTTCAGCCCATTGTTGCAGCCACTGTGTCAATCCATCTTGTTGAGGGTCTTCCTCTTCCTCACTGACCCTGTACTTTGCCAAGCATGACGTCCTTCTCCAGGGACTGATCCCTCCTGACAACATGTCCAAAGTATGTTAAGACATAGTCTCGCCATCCTTGCTTCTAAGGAGCATTCTGCTTGTACTTCTTCAAAGACAGATCTGTTCGTTCTCATGGCATTCCGTGGTATATTCAATACTCTTTGCCAACACCACAATTCAAAGGCGTCAATTGATTCATCATCCAGCTTTTGCATGCATATGATGCTACTGAAAATACCATGGCTTGGGTCCGGCGCACCTTAGTCTTCAAGGTGACATCTTTGCTTTTCAACACTTCAAAGAGGTCTTTTGCAGTAAATTTGCCCAATGCAATGCGTTGTTTGATTTCTTGACTGCTGCTTTCATGGGTGTTGATTGTGGATTGAAGTAAAACGAAATCCTTGACAAGTTCAGTCTTCATCATGATGTTGCTTATTGTCCAGTTGTAAGGATTTTTGTTTTCTTTATGTTGAGGTGTAACCCATACTGAAGTCTGTGGTCTTTGATCTTCATCAGTAAGTGCTTCAAGTCCTCCTCACTTTCAGCAAGCAAGGTTGTGTCATATGCATAACGCAGGTTGTTAATGAGTCTTCCTCCAATCCTGATGCCCCATTCTTCTTCATATAGTCCACTGAGAATCGACTCGATGGAACGGGTTCTAACTCACTGGTAATGCTCAATTCTATAACTCTCCATTGTTGTACAATGGAGTGTATAAAATATTATGAAACACAAATTTCTAAGAAAATTTACAGCAATAACTAACAAAGTAATTAAACTGAATAACCACACAAGGCCAAATCTCTACTCTATAATGTATGTGTATTAGCAATCCAAATCTGACTCTATTTCTTCATTTTAATGTTAAAATTTATTATATTTCTTTACACATTCTCTGTGAGGTATAATTGTACTCTGTTTAAAATATATTTGCAATTAAATCATTTTTTCAAAAAAGGTTAAAAAGAAAGTCGCTTTAAGCACAGGGCTTCTAGGGCAAGCAAAAGTTCAATGATAAGAAGCATAAGGTCTTAACCTTGTAGTTTAAAAAGAATTTATGGAAAAAGAAGGTAAAATACTAAGTGACTAAGTCATCTTTCAAGTAATATCTTCTGCTTAGAGGAAGCAGTCTTAAAGTTGGAAAGTCGACAAAGAGACTTGAAAAACAGAGCATAATTCCCTGCCCAGCTGTTTTCTTGCTTGACTTCAGAGGCAGACATTACAACTGAAGGGACTTTTAAGAAGCTCAGTCAGGGGCAAGCCAAGGCAGGATGGGAAATAGAGGCAGGCACTACAGCCTGAAATCAGCTTCTGAGGCTGGTACTACAGAGAGCAGGGGTGGGGGCAGTTTGCAGCCAGATGTGCAGGGTCAGTTTCACAGATTGGTCAAAATGGTACCAAAATGAACTTTAACACTGATATGTTTTCCATTACTGAAACAGATGGTATTTTCAAGGCAAAGTAGATAGACTGTGGATTCTTAGCCTAGGTTCATGAACTCTTCAGGAATCTATGATAGACTAGGAAATATGTGACTTCCTGAAATTATTTACAAGTGTACATGTGTGTTTGTAGATTTTTCTGGGGGTAGATGTTGCTTGCTGTTATTGTTACTTGCCGTCCAGTCAGCTTCTGTCCACTACCTGTCTGTCAGTTTGTTGTATGGTGGTGACTTATGTATTGCTGTGATGCTGGAAGTTTTGTCACCAGTATTTTAAATACCAGCAGGGTTACCCATGGTGGACAGATTTCAGTGGAGCTTCCAGAGTAAGACAAAAAAGATGTTCCTTAGCTTACATCAAGTTCTCACAGGAGTCATGGCCTTCCAAATGTTAAGACTGTCAACCCTAAACTCAGAGGTTATACACTGGTGGCCTGTGTAGTGTAAGAAGATAGCATTTGTATGGCTGCTGTTACGGCTGCAGAGCATTTTAAAAGGCATGTGTGTAAGATTGGTCTGATGTCCTGTCGCAGACCTAGCAGCATAGCACCTATTTGAAAATAAATCCAATTTAAGCATTTATGTAACTCCATACCCCCAGAAGGCATTTGAGTTTGTAACCATTGTGCCAACACAGCTTGATGGATAAGTGTAAAGGTTGGTGGTATAGAAATCATCAGCAAGGATTTGTTAAAACTACACATTTGCAGGAGTCCCTGGGTGAGATAAATGGTTAAGTGTTCGGCTACTAACTGAAAGTTTGGAGGTTTGAGTCTACCCAGATGTGCTTTGAAAGAAAGACCTGGCAATCTACTTCAGAAAAATCAGTCATTGAAAACCCTATGGAGCACAGTTCTACTCTGACACACATGGGGTTGCCATGAGTTGGAATTGACTTGACGGCAACTGGTTTTTGTTTTTTTCCTGGGGTAGTACCTGGGAGTTTGTTAATTTTGTAAAGTTCTCTATGAGATTGCTACTCAAAGCGTGGTCTGTAGAATAGCAACACTGGCATCATTTAGGGGTTTGTAAGAAATAAGGAATCTCAGAGCCACTCCCACCCTCAAACCTATCAAATCAGAATCTGCATTTTAAGAAGATACTTAGGTGCTTTGTATGTGTATTAGAATTAGATCATTATTGAGGTCTGTTTTGGGAATTACTAGCCTAAAGGCTCTCTATTTTCTTACTGATATAAGGGCGGCATTCTAATTAACGCAATAATATTTCTCTAGGTATGGCTAGTTCTTTCAAAGCATCATTTTCACATTTGAGTATATTTAAAAATAAACTATATTAAATCTTTTTAATGAGTAACATTATGTATTAGTTAATATTCTTTTGGAGGTGAATATACACATTGAAATGTTATCAAAACACAAGCCTGAAAAAAGAGAAACATATAGACAAACATGGATTTCCTAGTATCGTAACAGTATTACTGGAGCCCTGGTGGCACACTGGTTAAGAGCTATGGCTGCTAACCAAAAGGCCAGCGGTTCAAATCCACTAGCCACTTCTTGGAGACCCTATGGGGCAGTTCTACTCTGTCTTATAGGGTTGCTATGAGTTGGACTCGATGGCAACAAGTTTTTTTCTTACTCTCTTTTTAAATTTACTTTCAATTTGCTTGATTCTCTTAGAAGAAATAACTGGAAGCTTCAAAAAGCATAGCTCTACCAACAGTTGGCTGGGCTCTTTTCTTATGGGATTGAGATATCAGAAGACTTCATCTCTCCTCACAGCATTGAATGACTGGGATGTTCTCTACTTACCAATTCAAAGGAAAAACAAAACCTCCAGTTGGTTTTGTTGAGGGCTTTTTTTTTTTTTTCTTTCTTCTATCCAGCCTCATTCAAAGGGCATCTTGGCAGGAATATGGAGCATATATTTTCTGAGTATGTTGTTGTTAGGTGCCTTCGAGTCTGTTCCCACTCATAGTGACCCTATGTACAACAGAACAAAACACTGCCCGGTCCTGCACCATCCTCACAATCGTTGCTATGTTTGAGCCCATTGTTGTAGCCACTGTGTCAAGCCATCTCATCAGGGGTCTTCCTCTTTTTCACTGACCCTCGACTTTACCTAGCACGATGTAGTTCTCCAGGGATTGGTCCCTTCTAATAACATGTCTAAATTACGTGAGATGAAGTCTTGCCATCCTCGCTCCTAAGGAGCATTCTTACTGTATTTCTTCCAAGATAGATTTGTTCATTCTTCTGTTAGTCCATCGTATATTCAATATTCTTCACCAACACCATAATTCAAAGGCATCAATTCTTCTTTGGTCTTCCTTATTCATTATCCAGCTTTTGCTTGCATAGGAGGTGATTGAAAATACCATGGCTTGGATCAGGCACACCTTAGTCCTCAAAGTGACTGGCTGTACATTCTTCTAATCAGATATGATTAATTGGTTCAATTATCAGTCAAGAAGTTGCAGTTTTTCCTCTCCTTCCTCCCCTAATTTTCCCTGCTTCCTCACTCATTTCCTAGTGAACCAAACCCATTGCCATGGAGTTGACTCCGACTTATAGCAACCCTATAGGACAGAGTAGAACTGCCCCATAGGGTTTCCAAGGAGCAGCTGGTAGATTTGAACTGCTGGTCTCTTAATCACTGCACCACTAGGGCTCCAACAGCTAGTATTAAACGAGTTGATTTAAGTACCCTCTGAATTATTATCATCTCTACCTTCTCCCTGAAGCAGATTTAAGGCTACTTCTTAGAAGGCACCTGGCGCTTTCCTTTCCTGAACATTTGGTAGAAATAGTTCTTAAATATAACCTACCACAGTGGTTCGCAGATGCTCATTCAAGCTGCTCTGTAACCCAGAGCAATACCAGAGTTACTGCGCCCACCTGCTCCAGAAAGTTTCCCACCAGAAGAAAAAAAAATCCTTACTTAGCCATGAAACCCTGGAACAGCACAAATTAGTAGGAGATTGAACACAGGTGATTACAGGCAATGGTCTACGCCTTTCAATTAATTTTTAAATTTTATCTTAACTTTAAAAATAAACATGTTGGCATTTGTGGTAGACAGAATAATGGCCCCCAAAGATGTCTACGTCTCAATCCCCAAAACCTGTATGTTACCTTACATAGCAAAGGAATGTTGCTGATGTGATTAAGGATCTCGAGATGGGAAGAGTAGCCTGAACTATCCAGGTGGGCCTGATGGAATCACAAGCGGCCTTTTAAGAAGGAAGACTAAAAGCAGTCGTAGGAGATGTGACTACGGGAGCAAGAAGTTGTAGGGGTAATAGGAATGGGCCACAAGCCAAGGCATACAGGCAGCCTTTAGAAGCTGAAAAAGGCAAGAAAATAGATTCTTTCCTCCCTAGAGCCTCCAGTAGGAACCAGCCCTGCCGACACCTTTACTTTAGCCCATTGAGACTGATTTTTGGACTTCTGACCTCCAAAAGTGTAAGAAAATATTTACATTGTTTTAAGCTACTAAACTTACGGCAATTTGTTACTTCAGCAACAAGAAAAATAATGCAGCAATATAGATTTTTGTTCAGTATTTATACTGTAATTTTATATTATGATATTTTATACAAAAATAGCTATGTTATGGATATTAATATCAAAATCATCAGTTTTTCTTGTCTAGAAAAAAATATATATATATATTTTATCTTTCACTATCCTGACTGGCACCACCATCAGCCTGGTGAGTGTTTAGAAGGAACTAAGCAGGTCTTTAAGGACTATGACTAGATTATGATTCAGTCCCACATCTGTCACAGAGCATTACATTTACATGACAATTTCTCAGTAGGGGGAGTGCTTTGCCATTTGCTTTGGGGAGTCAGGAAGATGGAAGTTCAAATCCTAGTTCTGCCACTTGTTAATTTGTAATCTTAGGTAAGAACTTAACTTTTCTAAGCTTTGGATTCCTTATATTTAAAATGGGGATCATAAAGGTGTAATGAAGACCATATGAAATAATATATGCAAAGTGCTTAGCACAGTTCCTGCTATATAGTAACTACTGTTGTTGTTAGCTGCCACTGAGTCCATTCTGATTTATGGTGACCCCACGTGTGCAGAGTAGAACTGCTCCATAGGGTTTTCAAGGCTGTGATCTTTCAGAAGCAGATTGCCAGGCCAGTCTTCCGAGGTGCCTCTGAGTGGGTTAGAACTGCCAATCTTTTGGCTAGTAGTTGAGCACTTAACTGTTCACACCACCCAGAAACTCCTAAATGGTATCCATTTTTAGCTGGTTAGTACTGTAATTGACTTGGGCATCGTACACTGATGTCTGTTCATTATGATTATATCTGGGCCACATGTGACATTCTGCCGTGGAGAAATCTGGACAATTTAGGAAGTGATGAAAAAAATCTCTAGTAGATATTTTTAGATCAATCAACCAGCTCAAAATAATGACCTTAAGTGTGTAGAGAAGTAGTATCATAAGAGCATTTATTCTCACTTGAAAACACAGTATTCTCCCAGGAATGAAATGTGTACCCATCTTTGTTCTACATGTGACAAAAAACCAGTGCACACTGTGCTGAGATGTGTTTAATGTGTGGGAGGTAATTCTTTCTTATGCTTTTATTAATCACCTAGCAAAATATAGCATCCTGCCTGAGTTCTTGGAAAATCCAATGACTTGGAAGTTGTCAATGTAAAAAAACTGGATTGTGACGATGTTAGATATAATTATGCTATTTGCTAACAAAGGAGTACTACTTAATTTCAAAAGCATTTTTTAATAGTTTATCTCATATTTGAAACATCAGAGCAAAATATACACTATCCTATAATAAACTCACTTACTGTTCCCATTTCTGAAACGTAGTCATAGGTGTTCACACAGAATCTAGAGAGAAGATTTACAGGAGAGAAGAAAAGGCACTTCTAAAATGGTGCATTTCAGGAGTCTCTCAATATGTAAAGTAGAGGTACTCCTGAGTAGGATAGTTGAGCACACTAAGTCCCATTGTCGTCATTTCTTACATTGCCATAATTCTGTTGAAATTATGGAACAGCACCGAATCAGGATTTAACGGGCCTGGGTTCTTTTTTTTTTTTTTTTTTTAATATTTTATTGTACTTTAGGTGAAGGCTTACAGAACAGATAGTTTCTCATGCAACAGTGACACACATGCTGTTTTATGACATTGGTCAACAACCCCACAACATCTCAACCCTCTAAATTCTCAACTTTTTTTTTTTTTTTTTTGGTGAAAACACACATAGCCAAAGATACGCCATTTCAAAAACTTTTTTTACATACACATTTAAGTGACATTGACTACGCTCTTCCAACTGCGCTGTTATTCTCACTTAAGATGAAGGCCTACAGGACAAAATAGTCTCCCATTTAACAGTTACTACAAATGTTGCCCTATGACAATGGTTAACAATCTCACAACACATCAACAATATC
>NW_004443943.1:17558850-17563996 GCF_000243295.1 Trichechus manatus latirostris | reverse complement strand
TATCTCTTCATTTGATGTTCTAGGGTTTCAGGATTGTTGATTCTCTGTTTGGCTTAGTTTTTCGGATCTTTGTTGTGGAGGGACGGCGTGGTGTTTCTGCCTAGAGCGCCATCTTGCCAGAAGTCTATCCGGGCCTGGGCTCTTGTCCTAGCTTTGCCACCAACTAAACATGTGACTGGGGGCATCTGTTTCCTCATCAGTTCTCCAGGCATCGATTTCTTAATCAGTAGAATCAGGGGCTGAACTTCAACAAGTTGTGTATCGTGTTAACACGCTTAGCAATATGAATGGATCTGAGTTGTTATTATTTTTCTTTGAAATTGACTCACCTTTAGAAACAAATTTCTTTTGAAAGGAAATGTTCTATCATGACTAAAAATAGAAAATCGGTATCACTGATGATAAATGGCCGCAAAAATCAATAAAGAAAAAAAAAACCTTGTTAAGTTCAAGCTAGATGAGGTTTTCTCTTGAAGGCTTTATTTAAGACAGAGCTTCTCTCTATGTAAAGTCAAGCTAGGAAGTGACAGAGAGGCACTGGAGACATAGTAGCACTAAACTTGCTGAAAGAGAATTGAAAAGGGAATACCACCTCACTATGCGATTTAATGCTATTTCATTGCTTGTTCTATGTACTCCTTAGAATCAACCACTAGTGGTATACACCCAGTGCTTTGGAAAACACTCAATTAGATTATTTCAGTGGTCCCTTCTAAAGGCTAATATTCTATAATTTTATGTGTCATACTGGAAAACATTCTGACCTCTAATTACAGTCAGATAAAAGGCAAGCATGCTCAGATGGAAAGGAAGTAGTTTGTAAGGGAATTCATGACGATGATGGTGACAGTTTTTCTCAGGAAAGGCACAGTGGGGACCGCTGCTTCTCTTAGTGCAATGAAGTCAGGAAACATTGCCGTGATGTTGGCAACGGCTGGCCTCTCTCACTGGGAGTTCAAAAGCCAGGGACCAGTTTATGAGGAGCAGATAGAGATACTTGCTACATGAAAAAGTTTTGCAGACCCTCACTGTTGACTTGGGTTATTTTTATTATGATGCTACTTTTATGTCTGTAGATGTTTATAGTTCTTATACAATGTAAAGACCAAAAGAAATTTATGAAATATTTATAAACCATAGGAACCTAAATTTAAAATAATCTGCTGGATGGTGTTGTTTTGCTGAATTTGCTGTTTGCCATGAGATTGTGTACTAACTGCTGCAGGTCAGGTTATTTTAAATTTGACAAACCTATACTAGAAGATGCCATTCAATTATCCTTAAATTAGACTGAAGCATCAAAGATGTGAGAGATGGGGAAGGAGAGTTGGGAGCAAGAGGAGTAAATGAGCGTGTGGCAAGAAGACCAGGCAAGGGTTTGCTCAGCTATCAGATGAGAGACAGTTTGGGAAGCAAAGGTGAATGAGATAAATGTTGTAATCTTCATGATGTGGCACCGTCAGCCTTCTTACTGGAGAGGACGTTGCTGGCTGGGACCATATCTAAACACATCCTTGTGAGGGACATGGGGACATGTATTAGAGCACTAGACCAACAGGTGTCTGGCAATTCAAAAACAAGTCTGAGAGATGACGACAAGTCATATGTGGGCTGGGAAGAATGGCTAATGGGGAAGAGGTCTGATATGAGGGAATGATGCCAGGTGTGGCTTGGATGTTTGAAGATGGATGCTATTGGATATAGATCTGGCCTTCAGGGGAAAGGAGTTTGTATGAACTAGATAAAAGGTTCAAGGATTCCAGGGAACTGGTCGGGGTATAGTGCCAGCCTTCAGTCTTTGAGATGAACTAGAGAAAGTGACTAGGATTGGGAACTGCTAGGTGGCACAGACGGTTAATGCACTTGGCTGCTAATGGAAAGGTTAGAGGTTCAAGTCCACCCAGAAGTGCGTTGGAAGAAAGACCTGGTGACCTACTTCTGAAAAATCAGCCACTTAAAGCCCTACAGTTCTACTCTGACATTCATGAGGTTGCCATGAGTTGGAATCAACTCCATGGCAACTGTGTGTGTGTGTGTGTGTGTGTGTGTGTGTGTGTTTAATAGAAGGTGAAGCAAGCACATCAGACATGGCAGAAGGATCAAACACAGAAGCCTACTGCTAGCGGGGTGGGTGATATGGGTATGAGGCAGTTTCTAACGGGACACCAGGTCTACTTCTCCTGGGCCCAGGATGTGGTGTGACTAAGTAAGTAAAACCCATTGCCATAGGACAGAGCAGAACTGCTCCATGGGGTTTCCAAGGCTGTAATCTTTACAGAAGTGATTTTTCACATCTTTCTCCTGCAGAGCAGACGGTGGGTTTGAAATGCTGACCTTTCCATCAGCAGCTGAGCGCTTAACCGCTGCACCATCTAGCCTCCTTGACTAAGCCAATACCAAAAAAACAAAAACAAAACAAAACAAACCCATTGTTGTTGAGTCGATTCTGACTCATAGCTAGTATGACTTAAAAAGCAAATCCTCTGGGAGGTACATTTACATTTTGAAAAATTTACGTTTACTTCAGCAATACTGTATACTGAACACTGTGCTGACCTGGTCTTCAAGTTCTCTGTGTCATATAATTATTACAGTTTTAAGATGTAAACACTATTATTATTCCCTTTCTTTTTTAAAAAATCGTTTATTGTACTTTAGTGAAAGTTTACAGAACAAACTAGTTTCTCACTAAACAATACACATATTGTTTTGTGACATCGGTTGCCAACCCTATGACGTGTCAACACTCTCCCCTTCTCGACCTTGGGTTCCCTATTACCAGTTATCAGTTTTCCTGTCCCCTCCTGCCTTCTAGTTCTTGCCCCTGGGCTGGTGTGCTCATTTAGTCTCGTTTTGTTTTATGGACCTGTCTAATCTTTGGCTGAAGGGTGAACCTCAGGAGTGACTTCATTACTGAGCTAAAAGGGTGTCTGGGAGGCCATACTCTGGGGGTTTCTCCAGTCTCTGTCGGACCAGTAAGTCTGGTTTTCTTTTTTTTTTTTTTTGGTGAGTTAGAATTTTGTTCTACATTTTTCCCCAGCTCTGTCTGGGACTCTCTGTTGTGATCCCTGTCAAAACAGTTGGTGATGGTAGTCAGGCACCATCTAGTTGTGCTAGACTCAGTCTGGTAGAGGCTGTGGTACCTGGGGTCCATTAGTCCTTTGGACTAATCATTATTATCCCCTTTCTAAAGTGTGAGGAAAATAAATCGGAAAGGTTAAATAACTTGCCTAAAGTCACACCGCTAAAAAAAGTGGCAAAGCCAAGATTCAAAACCAAGATGTTTCATGTCCATTATTTGTGTTCTTAAAGCACTTAGCTATAACATCTCTGCAAGTCCCAAGACTCTCAGAATTGACCTCAATAGTGTGGGAGACAGTAATTGGGAGAGAGGAAGGTTTTGGACTTGGCTGCCTCCCCCTGTAAAATGCCCCTTCCTGACCTTAGCAGAAACTGATGGGCTGGTGCCCATCTCCTCATTGTTGTTGTTGTTAGTTGCCATCAAGTTGATTCCAACTCATGGTGACCCCATGTGTGCAGAGAATAACTGCTCCATACAGTTTTTAAGGCTGTGACCTTTTGGAAGCAGATGGCCAGGCCTCTCTTCCAAGTTGCCTCTGTGTGGTTTCAAACCATCAGCCTTTTGGCTAGTAGTCAAGAGCTTAACTGTCTGCATCACCCAGGGAGCCTGTCCATCTCCTTGTTGGTGTGTCCTGTCAATCTGACTCATAGTGACCCCATGTGACATCGTAGAACTGCCCCATAGGGTTTTCTTGGCTGGAATCTTTATGGAAGCAGATCATCAGGTCTTTCTCCCATGGATCAGCTGGGTGGGTTCAAACCACCAGTCAACCTTTCGGTTAACAGCCAAGAGTGTAGCCATTGTGCCACCAGGGCTCCTTTCCATCTCCTTAGGGCCCAGGCAAGCTTTCTGTACTCCTTCTCCACATCTTTGTGGTAGCCCATTTGGCCTAAGTTAGGCTGTTTCCTTCTCATACCTTAGCTGCTTTACCATAAGCAGAGAATCCACTGCTTCTTAGCGTAAGGAGTCTCTGAAATATTATTATCACCATGCAGTAAGAAAGCTGTGCAATGTTATCCATTCCTTTGAAAAACTGGTGACGAACTCAGGGGAGAGGACCAAGCAATTGGATCAGACATTGGTATTCAGCTCCGTCATTGAAAAGGAACAGTAGCACCAAGATTGATGAAGAACAGATCAAGAGGGAACAATTCTACAAAGAGGCTAACGCAAATGCTCAAGCTGCTGAATCTCAAACCAAAGCTGGTTGTTAATATCTACCATGGGCTAATTTTCTGCTGACCTAGTGGACATAATAGAACCAGGTGTTCATTAACAGGAAAAAGACTTCCTCTTCCTTGCAATGTATCTGCCCCAGCAACAAAGCATACTGGTATATATATTAGTGCCAACAGGTGTGCAGTTGAATAATTATAATCATGAGCCAACCTGTACACTGAAGAGCAGGATTGTGTAAATCAGTGATACTCAATCCTGGCTACACATTAGAATCACCTTGGGAGCTTTTAAAACTATTAATGCCTTGGCTCCACCCCTAGATGTTCTGATTTAATTGGAGCTCAGGCATAAGTAGTTTTTTTAGAGCTCCCTAGATGATTTTAAAAGGACAGCCAAGTTTGAGAACCTTTTGTGAATCATTCTAAGCAATCCCTTCTTTGATTTCTCTGGGCGGAAAGAATTTCTCCCTAACAGCATTGCCTAGAACTGACAACCCAAGTAGGGAATTCTGCATGGGGGTGGAGGGGAGGTGGGGCTGAGACATTTTCATTCTGGTCATTTCCAGATGATGCCTGTGCAGCCCCAGCTTATGTGTTCCTTCTACCACACCTTGGCAGGAAACAGTTAAACCCTGTGAGGAATAAAAGAGAGGCAGGCAACAGAATCCTATAATACCGGGTATACAACCAGTTGCCATCAAGTTGATTCTGACCCATGGGGACCCTGTGCGTGTCAGAGTAGAACTCTGCTCCATAGGGTTTTCAATGGCTGATTTTTTTTTTTTTTTTAATTGTACTTCAGGTGAAGGCTTACAGAACAAATAGTTTCTCATGAAACAGTAGTACACATGTTGTTTTATGACATTGGTTAACAACCCCACAACAT
>NW_004443943.1:17514007-17557937 GCF_000243295.1 Trichechus manatus latirostris | reverse complement strand
GCAGCCCCTCCAACATTTGTTATTTCCAGTGTTTTTGATTGGTGCCAGTAATGCTGGGGTGAGAGGGTATCTCATTGTGGTTTTAATTTGCATTTCTCTAATGGCTAGTGATCGCCAGCATTTCCTTGTGTCTGTTGGCCATTTGAATGTCTTGTTTAGTGAAGTATCTGTTCATTTTCTTTGCCCATTTTTTAATAGGATTACTTGTCTTTTCGTTGTAGAGGTGTTGGATTTTCTTGTAGAGTATGGAGATTAGACCTTTGTCTGACTTGTACTGTCCAAAAATTTTTTCCCGGTCTGTAGGTTCTCTTTTGACTCTTTTGGTGAAGTCTTTTGAAGAGCATAGGTGTTTGATTTTTAGAAGATCCCAGTTATCTAGCTTATCTTTTGGGGTTTGTGTGTTGATGGTTATGGTTTGTATCCTGTTAATGTCGTGATTAAGGCCTGTAGTGTTGGTCCTATTTTTTCTTCTATGAACTTTATAGTTTTAGGCTTTATATTCAGATCTTTCAATGGCTGTTTTTTTGGAAGTAAATCACCAAGCTTTTCTTCTGAGGAGCCTGTGGATGGACTAGAACCTCTAACCTTTCCATTAGCAGCCAAGTACTGTACATTAACCATTTGCACCACTTAAGGACTTCATCTGGTACATAAAAACAAACAAACAAAAACCCACTGCCACTGAGTTGATTCCTATTCATAGCAACCCTATAGGACAGAGTAGAACTGCCCCATAGGGTTTCCAAGGAGTGGTTAGTGGATTCAAACTGCCGACCTTTTGGTTAGCAGCTGTAACTCTTAACCACTGCACTGCCAGGGCTCCTCACCTAGTACATAGTAGGTGCTTATTGCATGTTTGTTGAATGAATCCAAGAGGAAAGAGTAGATTCTATTCACTTTGGAGTTTTATATATTTAATTCTCCCTTTTTGTCTATAAACCCAAAAAGTAGTGGGTTTTTTTTTTTTTGGTACCAGAATTACTTCTGTAATAACTAGTGACTATTACATTTTTCTTAATCTTTTCTAGAATGTACTTCATGATGTAAATACATTTAATCCAACAAATATTTATTGAGAATATATTATATATCATGCTTGGAAAGTAGAGGGTCAGTGAAAAAGAGGAAGACCCTCACAAGATGGATTGACACAGTGGCTGCAACAGTGGGCTCAAGCATAAAAAAGATCGTGAGGATGGTGCAGGACCGGGCAGTGTTTCATTGTGTTGTGCACAGGCTCACTATGAGTCGGAACTGACTCAACAGCACCTGACAACAACAACATTATTATGTCAGACACTGTGGTAAACACCATGAATATACAGATGAGTAAGACAAATTATCTATATCCCCCACAAAAGGTTCATTGTCTTATAGGGAGAGACAAATAATATTGATAAAAAAGTGCAAAAGCTTATAGGCATTCTAATAGAAGTATATACATATTACAGTTGGAGTGAAGGGAAAGGAGTAGTCATTCCACTCTGAGAGACATGAGGCCGCCGTCATTGTGCAGAGTGAGATCTCAATGCCAACTTCATTTTCCTCTTTCCATTTGAGTGGCTCAAGGAAGCAGCCACCTCAGAAGCTACTATACCACTGAGCAGCATATTTGGAACTACAGTGCTAGATATATGTTTGCCTTTTTGGATAAAAAAAACAAAAACAAAACAACCTATCAGGACTAACATTCCTATTTTCGCAGTGAGTGCCGGAAATCACTAACCCTCCAGCTTGGAAAGGGTTGGTGAGATGAGTGACGTGGGCCAATTTGGTGGCCTTCAGTTTAGAAGACGGCTGATAGTACAGGAGAGAAAAGAACAGAGTCAAGGAATCTTAGGCCCAATTGCTTTGGATTTGGGGAGTATTGTAAATTCAGCAATTGGGTTTGCAAGTATAAGCTGTTCAGGACTCAGCAGTTTAACAGTCTCTATCCTGCATTTCCTTCTTTGTCAAAGAATCACCAAATGATAACTGGCACTCTTTCAGTTGATAAATGTTGATATGTAGGAACTATATACAAAAACAACAACAACCAAAGCCATTGCCATTGAGTCGATTCCAACTCTCAGCAACCCTATAGGACAGAGTAGAACTGCCCCATAGGGTTTACAATGAGCTGCTGGTACATTCAAACTACCAACCTTTTGGTTAGCAGCCATTAGCTGTTAACCACTGCACCACCAGGGCTCCAGGAATTATGTAATTGCTATATATTCATCTGACCTCATTTGCTGCAAGCACTAAGATGCTTAGAAAGTACAGATCCTTTTGAAGCACCAGATATCAAGTTTATCCGAGGAAAAGATAGAAGGAAGGGAACACTTTAGTGGAAGGCAGCTTTCTCCTACCTCTCCTCTTAGTTCCCACCCACCTCCCATCATATAAGGGGTTAATAAATTGAAGCGGACAAAATTGGGAGGGAAGAAATAGTAAAAACTTGGTCCAACGGAAGGAGCTTTTATGTATCTTATCTGTCAGCCTAGGAGCATCCAGTTTTGGAGCTAGGCTGGAGACGCTCATGATCAGGCTTTCATCATGTTCTGTCAGAATTCATAAGGTTCATAAATTCTCATGATTCTGTCATTCAACAAGTTTCTGTTCCCTCTTCATAATCAAGGCTCTAACATCTCTAATGCCTATGTATGTATAAATACTTAGTAAATGTCATTTCCTTTTTCCTTAATTTACCTATGTGCCCAGAGAATTCTAGTGCCTGTAGTGTCTTCACTGCTTCCTTCCTAGTCTCTGTCACTGTTGTCATCATCATCTTTACCAAAAACAAAACAATAGCTAAAAATTTTATAGCACTTACTATATGCCAGGTACAGACTGCCACATCTTTCTCCCGTGGAGCGACTGGTGGGTTTGAACTGCTGACTTTTTGGTTAGCAGCCAGGTGCTTTAACCACTGTGCCCCTGTGTGTGTGTGTATCCATATATATTTATCAAGCAATCCAATGAGGCATTATTTTCACCTTTATTTATTCATCTTTATTTTACAGATGATGAACTTGGATGGCAGACAAGTTTAATAACTCGCATAAGGTCACTCAGCTAGTAAGTAGCAGAGCTCAGATCTGAAACCAGGCAACCTGACTTTAAAGTTCATGTAACCACTATTTTGCTTTTGCTCACATTAGAAAGGGTATGATACACTCAGTCACATTCTGGTGTTTCTCACTTAGAATTTTTATCCCTTCCAGTGGCCTATTCATTGTAATAAAAAATATTAGCACAGCATGATGTAATACATTTCTAATGGTAGAATCTGAGGCATCAGTGACTCAACATTTTCCGCATACCCTCCTACGCATGCGCGTGCGCCACCCGCCTCCACATGCGGGCGCGCCACCACCTCCAGTTGCGGGCGCGCCACCGCCTCCGAGCGGGTGCTCGACTCTCCTGCCCCACCCGCCTGCGACACCCGCTAACGCATGCGCTCCTCCCTCCTGCGACACCCGGCAACGCATGCGCGTCTCCCTCCTGCGACACGCGTCCTACGCATGCGCACTTCGCCCCTGCACCACCCGCTCGTCGCATGAGCGTCTCCCTCCTGCGTCACCCGACCGACGCATGCGCACTGCCCTTCTGCGGCACCAGCCCGACGCATGCGTACTGCCCTCCTGGGCCCACCTGCCCAACGCATGCGCTCCTTCCTTCTGCGACAACAGCCAACGCATGCGCGCCGCCCTCCTGCGACATGCACCGTACGCATGCGCGCCGCACTCCTGGGACATGCACAAACGCGTGCGCACCGCCCTCCTGCGACACCTGCTGACGCATGCGCGCCTCCTTCCTGCGACACTGGCTGACGCATGCGCCCTTCTCTCATGCACCACCAACCCGACGCATGCGCACCGCCCTCCTGGGAACACAAGTCCTACACATGCGCGCCACCTTTCTGCGACATCCGCCGACGCATGCGCACCTCTCTTCTGCGACACCCTCTGACGCACGTGGCTCTCCTGCGACACCCTCCTACGCACACTCGCCTACGTACACATATCTAAGCACATCTACCTACGCGTACCCACCTACGCACACCCTTCTCTATCCCTGAAAGGAACCACTTAGCTGATGTCTCACTATGTGTAAAACAAGCTCTGAACGCTGATCATTCGGTTTGTTCTTAGAGGAAAGTGGCCATAATTTCATGTAGGGTTGTCACCTTTCACAGTCACAAGCAGTTGCCTTGGTAACAGCATTTGGGAAGGACAAAGGCAAGGAGAGCTTTTGTCAAGACCCGTTAAACTGTGGACAACCTTTGCCTCGGCTGGGCCTCTGCTTAGCACTTTACCTGCTTTTGTCGCTCCTTCTGTGGTTATCTTAGAAGCAGAGTGTGGCCAAAACCAAACCAAACGCACTGTAGTGGAGTCAGTTGCAACTCATAGCAATCCTAGAGGATAGAGTAGAACTGCCCCACAGTTTCCAAGGAGTAGCTGCTGGATTCAAACTGCCAACCTTTTGGTTAGCAGCCAAGCTCCTAACCACTGCACCACCAGGGCCCCCAGAGTGGGCAGAGGGTGGTAAATTGGAGCTATGGTTGAGCCAGGCATTGGAGAATATGTGAGCTTGAAGGGACTTTAGAGGGCGGTTGGTTCAATGAATCTGTTCTGCAAGATTCTAGAGAGATGCCATGAACAATAGCTGGCAGGCTTCTACTTAGCCAGGCGGTCTCTTGCATTTTGTTTAGATCTGATGGTTAGAGTTTTTCTGTGAACTGAGGTAGGATTTTTTATGCTGACATGACAAGTCTATGAGATTAGTTTCCCTTGAGACTTCTACCTGGTCTTATCTCTACCTTTTAGAGTAACACAGTATGCCTGATCTCGCCTCTCTGTGACAATCCATCAAATATTTGGAGACAAGGAACCATGTTCCTCCTGAGGCTTCTTTTTCTTCTCTAGATCCTTCATCATTATCAATACGGTTTAAAGACCACTCGGCATCTTTAGTGGTTCCCTCTGGATTTTTTTTTTCCTTCAGTTTTTCTATGTCTTTTAAAAAATGTAATTCCCAGGACTGAAACGTTGCATACGTGGTCTAACCAGTGCAGAGTATAGCATAGTCATTGTTTTGCTAGATTTGGATATTATCCTACATGTTGTCCAAGAATTAACTAACTTTTTCATGAGCACATCACATAGCTTGCTCTACCCAAAGAGAGGAATAGATTGAGATTATTTCACTCATATTTTCTACATCATTGGAAAGAGGTGGACAGATTATTCTGTATAAAACATAAATTAAAATGACATTGCTTATGCTTTTCTGTGTATTTTGTATGGGATATTTTGACATACATACTAAAAAGTATACTTGATGGTTAAAACATCTTAGCCTTATTTCTCTTATAAAAATAGGCATTCCCTGTTGGTCACAGGAAGGTGCTCTGGTGGCGCAGTGGTTAAATGTTCGCCTGCTAACCAAAAGTTTGAGGAATCTGTCTGCTTTGTGACTTAAATTGTCAATGAGGGAAATGGGACTGGAGAGAAGCAGACAATACTTGACTTCTAATTCCAGGCTGAGTAGGGTTACTTTCCCTTAGTATCTCAAAAATGAACCTGGGAAAGGAAACTGGGAGAGAGGTGAGGTGGGGCTTCCTCTCTACACCCAAATTAGAGAGCAGGAGAGGGAAAATGAGCCACTCTTCTTTCTACCTTAAATTATGCCCTCTTAGTATGGGAGGCAGTGTAATATGGTGAAAGAACATGGGATTTAGAATTATACACACCTGATACAGAATCTCAGCTCCGGAACCTTCCGGCTATTAGCTCTCTTGAGAAAGTTAATTCCATGAACCTCAATGCCGGTTCTCACATATAGAAGGGTGATGATGAGCACCTCATATACTTTATTTGGAGTTGAAATAAGACACTATATGTAAAACACCTACTTTGGTGACTTGCCCAAGTACCCACTCAATAAGAATTTCTTTGAGGTAAGTCAAGCATCAAATTGCCAATTGAGAATTTGATATTGCCCTGTCTGCTAGTATGAATTCAATTTCAGGCACAATATTGGACATGAAGGAGTAAAATTTGCTTTCCTGCTCCCAATAAGCTTATAATCCAGTGGGGAAGACAATAAAATTTCATAAAAGATGTACCAAAAACGTTAGAGGAATAAAGAAGAGGGGAATATTACATATACTTTGATGTGTGGGAGGGTATTCTTGAAGAAAGTTTTATGTAAGTTAATCCTTGAAGAGCAAGTAGGAGTTTGATTAGGTGATCATAGGAAAATGCATATTCCAGGTGGAAGAAATGGCAGGAGCAAAGGAAGAACAGTGGCAATGGTGGAATAGGGAATGAAGGTGTAGTGAACCCTTTGTACCTGTCAGGTGTATGTGTCCCGGCATTTGTACATGTTGTATTACTGAATCCTCATAACAGCTGCTGAGGGAATTTTCCTCTTCTGTTACTATGCTACTGGCTGGCTGTTTACTGAGCATTTCCTATGTGCCAGACACTTGTCTCACTTCATCCTTAGGGCAGCCATGTGACGTAGGTACTATTATTGTCCCCATTTCACAGATGAAAAATTTCAGGCTCAAAGAGATAAAACAACTTGTCAAGCGCCAAAGAGGTAGTAGGAGAAGCTGGGATATATATCCAGGCAGCCTGACTTCTGACCCTGTGTGTTTAAAAATATTAAACAATATGGTTAAGTTTTTATAGCTAACAAGAAGTAGAATCAATTTTTGAACCTAGATCAGCCTGACTAAAGTCTGTGTTTATTCTTCTGTAGAAGCCTAGCCCACAGCCTGGAACATAAGACCCTCAATGAGTATTTGCGGAATGATGGAAAAAATGAATAGACTGCCTTGGAAAAGTGATTCAACAGCTTAATATTTCAGTAGTCTCATTTGTTTTCTAAATGTAATTGTGCTCAAAAGAATTTACATTTCCTTAGAGGCGAAAATTGTATAGTCAGTATTAAATATTTCAACGGAATAATAGCTTTCATTTTAGCTAAACATAGATTTATTTACTGAGACTATGAGACAGAATACTTCTTATTTAAATCATGCATATAATAATAATAATTGTAAACACATGTAGTGTTTTCTATTTGCTAAGCACTAAATACTTTACATGGATGGGCTCATTTACTGCTCACA
Source organism: Trichechus manatus latirostris (assembly GCF_000243295.1). NCBI lineage: Eukaryota > Metazoa > Chordata > Mammalia > Sirenia > Trichechidae > Trichechus > Trichechus manatus. Next base: position 17,550,811 of record NW_004443943.1, on the reverse strand, counting down.
GCATGTATCACTATTTTATTATTTTTTGCATCATTTTGCATTTTTACCAAACCATGTTTAATGAAAATAATATAATTAGGTAAGGAAAGTCTGGCACTGAAAACTCCTACAGGATTTTTAGCTAGGATTTCACTGTAGAAATAAATAGTTTCTACTCTGCAGCCATTTCTTTTGAGATAAGAACCTGGGGAGAAAACAGGGGGATGAGAGTTGTGAAGAGGAGAGGCAGCAGTGAGACAGACATCAGGGCAAGGCTTGAGACAGAAAAGTGGATTTGGAAGCTCGTTTTACATGAGGCTTACTGGGATGTACAGGAACAAACACACGCACACGTACAATCTTAGTAAAAACTAGTTCATTGCAAACCCTCTTGATATAAAAAGGATATTGATAGGCAGTTTCTTTTAAATTTCTCAAAAACTATTTGGGTAGAAATGACTGAATGATTTAAGGGGTCAACTCCTAGTTGCTATGCATCATGGGTAGTGCTAGTAACTTGATTTGGAAGATTCCACATATTAATTTTCTCTATTATGTGTGTTTTTTTCTTTACTTATGTTAGTCTGCATGCTGAGGTCCTGTATTACCTCCATTATACATTATAAAAAGGAAGCCCAGGATCACAGAGGCTAATAACTTGCTGAAGGTCCCACAACTCATAGTCGGTGGAGCCAGGCTTTTAACCAGTGCTATTTGCCTCTCTATAGAAGTAGTGTTGCCTATTGATAAAGGTTTAACTTTTTCTTTGTTGTCAAGGAAAAAGTTACTACTGGTTTGGTTTGGACTCTGTTTCTTCAAGGAAATGGAAATAGTGCTGATATTCTGAGCATCTTCGCTCGCCCTTTCTTCTTTTCTTTCTATGCTTTTTGCTTAAACCGGTCTTAGTGAGTTGAAGTCAAGGACTTTGCACTCACTACTGTTCTAGAAATTCTTTCCTTCTCTCTGCCTCTGTAAAACTCTGAGAATATTTACAGCTGTGAAATTTGGGAGTACAGTCTAATCCACCCAGGGGTAAGAAAGAAATCAGCTTCAGAAACTTACTCCACAGAATATGGACCCTATCTTTCAATCCTGAGTCTTTCTGCTTCCCAGGAAGCACAGAACACTCTGTAAACAATGCTACCTTGGCTCTTTCGAGACAGGGCTCTAAACCAGATAGTCTCATAAGATTTCATCTGATTGCAAGTTCTGATTTAAGACATTCTAGCCTATAGGTTAACAAATATTTTGGGAAATTATGGAAACGGAGGTTTTTTTTTTTCTTCTTAATGTCGTTGTTGTTAGGTGCCGTCGAGTTGATTCCGACTCATAGAGACCCTACGTACAACAGAACGAAACACTGCCCAGCCCTGCACCTTCCTTACAGTCATTGCTATGCCAAGTTATATTTTAATAGAAAATATAATTTGAAGTCATTAATTATAAAACACGCACTTGGAAATGCTATTGCTTTAGATTATTTATTTATTTCTTGCACATTTTATTTTTCACCCAAACAAGGATATGTCCTTATACAAGATAACTGTGGAGTCCCTAGGTGGTGCAAATGGTTATGTGCTCAACTACTAACCCAAAGGTTGGCAATTCAAACCCAACCAGAGGCACCTTGGAAGAAAGGCCTGGTTATCTGCTTCCAAAAAGTCACAGCCTTAAAAACCTTATGCAGTGCAGGTCTGCTCTGCACACATGGGGCTGCCATCAGTTGGAATTGACTTGATGGCAATGGGCTTGGTTTTTTTTGGTTTTATGCTTCAGAAAAGAAAATCAGTATTAGTCTTTGGAACTGGTGACTGAGGCAACAGGCATTTCTTGTTGGTGGCAGTTGACTGCAGTCTTCTACCCAGAGCCCCCAAAAAGAGTTGACAGGAAACCAGAAAGGAAGTGAAATTCTGCTATGCATTGCCTATGGTTTGAGGAACACTTTATTGTCATTAGGGACCATTTAAAGTACCGTAAAACAATAGATCTCTCTGCAACTACGCGTCCCAGTTCTGTTAGGCTGGAAAGTATGAACAGTAGCCGAGGAGGATATTTCTATAGTCTGTTTCTCTGGACTTTAAGTAATAGATTCCAGTGGGTCTGAGACAGTTTAAGTTTGACCTTTAGTGAAAGCCACGCTGGCCACTCCCTGTTTTGTGGGAATTAGGGTTTGTGGCCGGGAACTTTCTGGTGAGTATTCTATAAATATGCTTGGATAGTCTATAAATATGCATAAGTGTGAGTATATGACAGAGGTCTGGCTGGTCATGGTTCTTCATTCCCCAAATCACAGAGATGTGTCCAGAGAGAGCCATGTGACTCAATCTAGGCCAATCACTGTGGTTAGGCAAGTGAAGGTCTATGACTGGCAGCATCAATCCAGAATGCATGATTCAGATGCAAGAGCAAAGTTATCCAAAGAAAATGGTGCTGCTAGACAGACAAAAACAGCAATAACCACTATGGAGAAGTGTGACAACAAAGTCTGAGCTAAGAACGGCGGGAGAAAACAGGCTTCTGTTAGAGCAAGAAGTAGATGGCAGCCAGTGTATAAGTTAAGAATTAATTTACGCAACTGTTAACAGTGATTATCTTGTGCGGGTGAGGGGCAATTTTGAGGAAACTATCACTTTTTAAGCCATAGAATTCTGTAGTATTTACATTTGCTACTATACTTGTTTAGTGTTTTTGAAAGCAGAAAACAATATTCATTTAAAAAAGGTTTTAAATGGATGCACCGACACATGCTTCTAGTATTGGGGATACCATGGTGCACGTTATATAGAGGAACTTACTGGACAATACAGAGTTAAAGGGAATTCCTACAGTGGGAACCCAGAGGACTTCATGCTTTTCTGAAGAACACCTGAGGTACATGTAGTTTAGCCTGACAGAAAAGACTCAGGAATTAAACTGTATAACACAGCTAGCACAGTGTGCATATGTTCAAAAGAAGCTACACAGTAAATGTTAACTTCCTTTCCTTTTTCTTATTTTTCAAATTTCTTAGGACATTAGTCATTCCTGGATTGAAATACAAGAACTGAACTACCAGGAAATTATCACTTGGAGGATCAATGATATTATCCCTGTCCCTTAGTATATAATCAAATTCGTTAAACACACTTAGATAATGATTTATGTATAAGTGGACATCTTCTTCCTCAAGGGCTCGAGGACTTAGAGGACAACAAAGTAGAACAAAAAAGAGAGAGAAAGTTATCATGGATCCAGGCAAGAGAAAACCTGAGACTCTTGGGAGATAAATGCAGGATTTTGTTGTCCGTTAACTGGTTTGGTAACTTTTGTGTAGATCATACTAAATAATTTCTCTATACTAATAAGTGGCTTTTTGGAGCGCTGGTGGTGTAGTGGTTAAGAGCTTGGCTGCTAACCAAAAGGTCAGCAGTTCAAATCTACCAGCAGCTTCTTGGAAACCTTATGGGGCAGTTCTACTCTGTCCTATAGGGTTACTATAAGTCGGAACTGACTTGAGGGGAATGGGTTTGATTTGGTTTTTGGTTGACTGAAAAGTATTGAAGATGATGTCCTAAAAGCTCACTCCTCAAAAAAGATCAAGGGATTAATTCTGCCTGATCATGTCCCACTTGCAATTCAGGATGAACTGAATAGAAGGGTAGGATCACCATTCATGTGGAAGTACTAACTCATTACCGTTGAGTCAATTCTGACTCATAACGACCCTATAGGACAGGGTAGAGCTGCCCATAGAGTTTCCAAGGAGCACCTGGTGGATTTGAACTGCCAACTTTTGGATGGCAGTCATAACACTTAACCACTATGCCACCAGGGTTTCCGTGGAAGTACTAGGGCTAAATTAAATCAGGAAGGTGTTACCCAACATGAGGCAGTGGTGGAGCTGTGGTGGAAAAAACGAACCAAAACCAAACTAGTTGCCCTCTAGTCAATTCAGACTCATGGTGACCCCATGAGTCTGCGCCATAGGGTTTTCTTGGCTGTAATCTTTAAGGAAACAGATCGCCAGGGCTTTCTTCCACTGCACTGCTGAAGGGTTCGAACCACCAACCTTTAGGTCAGTAGTCCAGTGCAAACCGTTTGCAGAAGTACTACCCATTGCCGTCGAGTCAATTCTGACTCATACCGACCCTATAGGTACTAGGACTAAATTAAACCAGTAAGGTGTTACTCAACATAAGGCACGTGTGGAGCTGTGGTGAAAGAAACCAAAACTAAAGCCACTGCTATCGAGTTGATTCCGACCCAGGGTAACCTCATGTTACAGCATAGAACTGAGATCCAGAGGGTTTTCTTGGCTGTAATGGGGTGGTTCTACTCTGTCGCATGGTGTTGCTATGAGTCAAAACTGACTCGACAGCACCTAACAACCACCACCACCACCACAACAATCTTTATAGAAGCAGATCACAAAGTCTTTCTTCCATGGCACCGCTGGGGTAGGTTCAAACTGCCAACCGTTTGTGCCACCCAGGGACCCACGGTGGAAAAATAGAAGGCTGGAAAATATCATGAGGCAAATCAAGTGTTAAAGAGAATATGCAGATGAGAGAGTCAAGAGCATTCTGAAATCACTCTGTTAGAAAGCCCAAGGCAGCTAGTGTAGTTCTTAAGGGCTGTGCAGGCACCAGAGGATGCCTGAGTATGCTTTGAGAAGAGCATACTCTAGTGGCTCAAAGCTGCATTGTCCAAGTCAGGGCCCAGTAATGAAGAAGGCATGGAGACAGGGTGAATAATTTTATTTTTATAGAGAAATTTAGCAAGATAATACAAAAGGAATTGGACTTTTATTTCAGAAACAAACAAAAAAACTCCAAAACCCTGGTTGCAGTGTAGAAAATAGATTAGACTAGAAAAAAAGTAAACAGTTGTCATCTAGTCAATTCTGACTCATGGTGACCCCATGTATTGTAGAGTAGAACTGCACTAAGCAGATCATCAAGGATTTCCTCCTAGGTGCCTCAGAGTGGGTTCAAACCACCAGCCTTACAGTTAGTAGTCAAATACTTAGTCGCTTGCACCACCCAAGGACTCCAGAGTAAGACTGTTGTCAGTTGCCGTCCAGTTGATTCCAACTCATGGTGACCTCAAGTGTGCAGAGTAGAACTGCTCCATAGAGTTTTCAAGCCTGTGACCCCTTGGAAGCAGATCACCAGACCTTACTTCTGAGGTGTCTCTGGGTAGATTTGAACCACCAACCTTGAAAGAAAGGCCTGGGATTCTATTAGCAAAAAATTAGCCTTCGAAAACCCTATGGAGCACAGTTCTACTCTGACACACATGCGGTCTCCATGAGTTGGAATCAACTCTATGGCAACTGGTTATATATATGTAAAGCATTTCACCTAGATTCTGGAACATAGTAGATCCACCAGTGTTAGCTATTATTGGTTATAATCATCAACATCAACATTATCACCTTTCTGATTGCAAGTCTAGCATGCTATTATCATGGCAATGGGAAGAGTATTTCTTGAACCCATTCCTGTAGTCCAGGGACATGGTAGAAAGTATATGGGTAGAAAGGGAGCAGTCTCAAGGGACTGCTCAGTGAGAGTACCCCTTGGACTAACAAACTGGAAAACCCTGTTAGTGCTCTCTTTGACTAATAGTTGAGATTGTTATGAAACGTAGGTTGTCTTCCATTCCAGAGACCAAATCAGAGTGATGCATGGACTTTGGATGGTGGTTGGATTGTGGTTAGTACTTTTATAGCCTTATCTCAAACCACTATGTCGCCTCTCTACTGTGCTTCAGCCATATTGGTCTCCTTTGAGATCCTTTAGTCCACAAGTCATTTCCTCCCCAGGGACATCACCTGTACTATCCCCTCTGACTGTAATGTCCTGCCCCCAGCTCTTCACATGGTTTACTTAGTTTTAAATTCACATACTTCCAGCCACAGCCGAGATAACCTAGCTCTCTTCAACACTCATTTCCAAATTCTTTCAGGAGGATATATAACTGGTCCAGCTTGGATCAGGTATCCAATCACAAATGGCTAGAGATCTAGCTCATGTAGTAAGCATAACTCCTAGAAGTCCATCTTTGTGGGTGGGCAGTTAGGGAGAGAAGGGGTTAGTCTCATCAAGGATGGGTAATCGACTTCTAAAAGTGACATTTCAGAGGACGGCTAGAGAGAGATCTGCAGAGAGGGGAGAATGGGGCAAGAGAGGAGAACTAAGAGAAAACTTGATGGATGAGCTGGTGTGCTCCTCAAGCTCTAACTACTGTATCTTTATTTGCCACCTGTTTTTGTGAGAGTTAGCCTTTGAGTGAGCCTTTCCAGAGATTTACAGGAAGAAGCTACTGGAAAAGGCTGGCTAGGGTGAAAAGGCTGTATAGGGTGAAAAATGTGGTGGAGACTTGATAGCAGTTTCTGACACAGATTCTTTTACTGGTTTAGGCAAGGAGATGGTCTTAAGCTGCTCTGTGTACCCTCTTTCATTCTTCTCTCCCTTTTTTGAACAAAAGAACATATTTTAAGATAGTTTTGGTGAGATTAGGGGTGTCTTCCCAGAGATAGTAATTGTTCCTTAAAGGGCTTGATCTGATCTTCCTCCTGGCCTCTTCAGAAACAGGCTCAGCCAACCACGGTAGCCGAACTCTGGAGTTACCTGGGACTCTCTTTAATCTTCTGGCCTTAGAACTTTTATACATAAAATTTTATTTTATGCTTTGTCTTGTGACATTTGCTTTGGCTATTATCTCCAGAAGTTAAACCATGTCAAAAGGTTTTTGAAAAATATAAGTATATTGCCTTCACTGATTCATTGTCATGTGAATAAAAAGAGACAACTTCAAAGGCTGCAGCAGGTATTAAGAACAGCATTTCTTTGCTGAATCCAGGCTGGTGAGTCTTAATCAAAATGCTCTTCTTTCTCATAATCTTCACCCATGTTTCTGAAGTGTCTTTCAAGCACTTTATTTTAGAATCTCTGTGTTTCGTTTGGGTCTCTATGGACATCACATGTTAAACTGAGAGAGGTACTATTATGCCCTCTCCTGGGCAGTCTTTATTTCTCGCCTCATACTCACATTTTCCCAACACAATTTTCTTCATTCCTTTATTTAGTGTTGATTTTCAAAGAAGTTTTCCTATAGGGCTTAAGGAAAACGAGGAAGTAGGTGGCTATCCTAGTTTGTTGGCTGTTTAAGAGGGTAAAGGGTTACCTAGTAGGTTTTTCTTTCCAGGAATAAACACTCAGAAGTGGTTTTCAGTTAATTTCTTCCTCTTAAACCATCTAGGTTAAACTTTCCTACCTCCTTTTATGAGAGGAAAGGGGATTTATTGTTAGAACAGCAAAAGATAAAAAAGAAATAGGACATTTGGAAACTGTAATCACTACTGCCTATCTGTCAGTTTGTCATACTGTGGTGATTTGCATGTTGTTGTGACACTGGAAGCTATGCCACCCGTTTTTAAATACCAGCAGGTTCACCCATAGTGGACAGGTTTCAGCGGAGCTTCTAGACTAAGACAGACTAGGAAGAAAGGCCTGGCAATCTCCTTCTGAAAATTAGCCAATGAAAACCTTCTGGTTCACAACAGAATATTATCATACAGTGCTGGAAGATGAGCCCCCTAGGTTGGAAGGCAGCAATGAACTCGAGCATGCTGGCGATGATGAGAATGACATGGAATTGGTAGCATGTACAATGGTACATGGGGTTGCTATGAGTTGGAGCCGACTCCACAGCAACTAACAACAACAAAACTGTAATCAAGGTGATGTTTCAACTTATCTAATGCTTGTCCTGGCCTTCCTTGGGGGCTCACTCCTGCCATTGTGACCTGGCACCCATCCTTGGGATGCAGTCAAAGATAGGATCGTAAGTTGAATCTTCTGCTGGTAAAGTAAATATCCCAGTTCCTCAAACAGGGATCTTGACTGAGAAATTTGGGGGACACTATTTTATGGTTTCCTTGAGATGTGAAGCTTTTAAAGCCCATTATTGGCTAGAAAGCTTGGACCATGGGTATCAGGAGTGGAAATGAAGTTGTAGTGATAATGCACTTTAGTAGCACAAGCAGAGAAGATGTAGCAGAGGCGTATGGGTATCAAAAGCAAATATGATCTCTAGTTGGCCAGGACACATCGCAAGGGAGGAAGAGATATGGGAGGCAACAGGTGGCAAGATTACAGATCAGGTAGGCCTAAAGAAGTGGAAGCGGCTGCATAGGTCCGGCTCTATTATTACTATTATTACTCCCCATTGCTAATCCCCGCATTGTCTCATGATCTTGTTTTTCCCTCACATTCCAGTCTCTACAAAAAGTTTAAGATTAACTGATGTTCCTCCTTGGAGGGTGGAAAACAAGTGGTGATGATCTAGGAATGACAAACTGAACAAAGCACCCATCTTGGGACAAGAAAACCAGGATGTCGCCAGATAACCCCCAAGAAAAGATTAACTCATCTGAGACGTGACCACCTCAAGGGGGAACTAACACAAACTTCTAAGACCCATAATCCTGTCCCTTTAAAAGCCTTCGGCTGATCTCCAGTGGGGTAGATGGGTTTTTGGAGGAATCTATTCCCTTCTATCTCCTGTATGTTGATATATAATAAAACTCTTGCTGCTCACCTCACCCCTGTCTCAGAATTGGCTATTGTGGCAGACTGCTCCAGTCCGTGTTATTGTGGTAACAGAAGGGCCTCATGATGCACAGAGCATCCCTCTTTTCAGATTCCTGCTTACCTTACGTCTTTGATGTTGGGAGCTGGTCTTCCTGGTTTGTTCTGGGGTGAAACCAGTTGCCGTCAAGTAGATTCCGACTTGTGGCAACCCCATCTGTATCACAGTAGAACTGTGCTCCACAGGATTTTCAGTGGCTGAGACCTTTTGGAAGTAGATCACCAGGGCTTTCTTCCAAGGCATCCCTGGGCAGACTCAAACCTCCAACCTTTTTGTTAGCAGCCAAGTGAGTTAATCATTGGCACCACCCAGGCACTCCGCTCTGGGGCAAAGGAAGACATAATATGTTCGTACTATGATGAGCATATAAAAGAGAAAAGCTCTCCTTCCAAAAATATCACTTTGTACTTTCTTAATTGCCTCTCATCTCACTTTTTCCCCCAAGTTCACTGTGGTCTATGCTTCCTCTACCATCCCTATCAGAACCTATTCTCATACGGGCTGTGGGGACCATGGTCTGGGGGAACATCTAGCTCAACTGGTATAACATAGTTTATAAAGAAAATGTTCTACATTCTACCTTGGTGAGTAGCATCTGAGGTCTTAAAAACTTCTGAGCAGCCATCTAAGATACTCCACTGGTCTCACCCTGTCGGGAATAAGGGAGAATGAAGAAAACCAAAGACATGAGGGAAAGATTAGTCCAAAGGACTAATGGACCACAACTACCACGGCCTCCACCAGACTGAGTCCAACACAACTAGATGATGCCTGGCTGCCACCACTGACTGCTCTGGCAGGGATCACAATAGAGAGTCTTGGACAGAGCTGTAAAAAAAAGGTAGAATAAAATTCTAACTCACAAAAAAAGACCAGACTTACTGGCCTGACAGAGACTGGAGAAACTCTGAGAGTATAGCCCCCGGACACCATTTTAGCTCAGTAATGAAGTCACTCCTAAGGTTCACCCTTCAGCCAATGATTAGACAGGCCCATAAAACAAAACAAGACTAAAGGGGCACACCAGCCCAGGGGCAAGGACTAGAAGGCAGGAGGGGACAGGAAAACTGGTAATAGGGAACCCAAGGTTGAGAAGGGAGAGTGCTGACATGTCGTGGGGTTGGTAACCAATGTCACAAAACAATATGTGTACTAATAGTTTAATGAGAAGCTAGTTTGTTCTGTAAACCTTCATCTAAAGTACAATAACAAAAAAAAATTTTTTTTTTTTTTTTCGTACCTATAGTTTGGTACCAACCACAGGGACTTCTACATATTATCAAAAACAGAAAACCAAAAAAACCCTACTCTCAAGAAAGGAACTTATAAAATCAATTATACTAAAGTGAAAAGGCTTATTGCCTCCCCTAGGGCATTTGCCTTTTAATAGAGAGAAAGTCTTGAGCCATAAAACATTAGAGGTTCCGTATTTCAAGTTTTCTTTGGCTATCTGCCTTTTTCTGTTTTCCATGTGCCAATAACATTTGCTTTCTAAAATTTTACCTTCTTTTTTTTTCCTAGCAATTAACTTACTTCTGACAGTTTACCTTTTTCATCCCATTAGATTGCAACTGAACAGTTTAATTAAAACAGACAGTAACGAAGTTGCAGTTTAATAACTCACTACAGAAGACTACTTTTCCGTATGAGTAATGACACAGCTGTTACCCAAAGGTAATGAGCTCTCGTTTACGTTCCTAACTCCCTTTTAGTGCCATCTTCTCTACCTGCTTAGCCCTGCGGGAAAGGCTCAGCCTCTCCTGTGGCTGTGGGGTCAATGCCATCTTCCTATTCCAACCTCATCTCACAGTGGCCTCAATGCCCTGTTAGTTTCCAAGTAGGGGAATGTCAGTAGGGCAGTGCTGTTTATAGGTAAATATTGAATGGTTCTTTCTTCTAGGAGTGATTACATGGTTCTGTGTTGCAAAGGTACTAATACCGAAGAGGTGTCAGTATCCAAGATGGAAGGAGGTTGACAGGTTGACAGGTTGCTAGAGAAACAGAAGGGGAAGTAGCTGGATATTAATGGAATTTTAAGGGAATAGTAGAATTCTCCAGGAGCTAAGAAAAAATATAAACCAGTGATTCTTATCTCTGCACTACAGAATCACCTGGCACTTCTTGCAAAACTGATGTCTGGGCCCCATGCACAGGGTGATTTAATCGGTCTGGGACAGGGCCTGAGTATCAGTATTATTAAAAACTCCCCAGGTGAATCTAACATGTAGTCAAAGTTGAGAACTAGTGATCTAGGACCAAAAGGGACTTCAGATTTTTTAGACTTTTCAGGACACAGGCAGAAAGTGGCTTTTCAGACTGAGGGAAATTAAGATTCCATCTTGCACTATGCAAATTTGGACTCTGTATACTAGGGAAACCCTGGTGGCATAGTGGTTAAGAGCTACAGCTGCTAACCGAAAGGTTAACAGTTTGAATCCACCAGGTGCTCCTTCGAAACTCTATGGGGCAGTTCTGCTCTGTCCTATAGGGTCACTATGAGTCGGAATTGACTCAACAGCAACAGGTTTGGGTTTTTTTTTTTTTTTGTATCCCACTGGAGTAGGGTCCTAGAATCTGATTTTATATAAGCCCCTGCCCCCCCCATCCAAACCTGTTGCCATTGAGTCAATTCTGACACACAATTGACACATAGTGACCCCATGTGTGTCAGAGTAGAACTGCTCCATAGGGTTTTCTTGGCTGTAATCTTTACAGAAGCAGATTGTCAGTCCTTTCTTCAGCAGTACCTCTGGTGGGTTTTATAAGCCTCTTAGGTGATGTTAATTTAGACGATCCATGGAACTCACTTTGAAAAATACTCTAGCATGGAAAGAGAAGAGAGCACCTCCTTTCTATGCATCTGTTGTTAATGATAACCATGTTATTTTGTTTAAGCCTCACAATAACCCTAAAAGGAAAGCAATATTATCCCATTAAACATTTAAGGGAACTAAGGTAAAGGAGATTAAATAACTTGCCTAAGAACACATAGCTGGTAAATAGCAAAACCAGATATCACACGTGGGTATTTAGCTGAAGTACTAGGGACAAGGAAAGCCTTAACCACAAACTCTTTTTCCTAAGCTTTTCCATGTTTCCTGTTGGGACACCAGTTGATACCCAAAGGTCATTAGCTCTTGGCTCAAAGGAGGTGAGTGAGAAGACCGTGCTGATAGTCAGAGAGAAACACAGCTGCTGACATGGCCTGGCTTGGGCAGGAAAAGGTTCTGGGGCAATGCTGTGACCAGAAGGTTTTCCTTGTGCTACAAATTCCTAGGCTGATTAGCCTTGTTTATGAGAAAAAGCCAACCATTTTAGACTACATGAGAAAGTTTCACTGCTTTAAGTCTTGCTGTTTTTTCCTGCTGTCTATCAAATGTCAATCCTTGTTGTCCTGATAAGGTAATACACCCTCTACCAGTAAGGAGGATCTAAAATCTCCATAAACACCCATTTGTGACTATAAAGGTAACCCGGAGAAGGGTAATGGTGTCAGAGCTGTAACAGGTTAGTGAATGGAGCAGCGAACAGAACTCAGGGTAGTGATCTTGTCTTGGAAGTGTCTGACTACTGAGCATCAGAGAAGCCCATTTCCTGTTAGTCATTCCTTCTCCTAATCCCCTCTTCAGAAGGGTACATTTTCCCCCAGTTCTACTAATTCAGTTTTGGTTTAAGGCTCTCTGTATTCTGGACCTGCATATTTCATTGCTTACTTGATATTTCCTCGTGAATACTTCACAGTCAACAAAGCCTGTTTGTCTTCTAGAACATTCCTGATGTCAGAGACTAACTACATTGTTCCTAGAGTTGCTCTAGGCAGAAACATAGGATCGAGCCTTGGCACCTTCCTCCCCTGCCCCAAAGCTAATCCTGCACCAAATCTGTGGCTGTTTCCTTGTACGTATTTCTTCATATGTGAATCTGTCTGCTTCTCTCTATCCTCTGTTAAAACAAAAATTATATTAAGCTGATAATAGAAATTGATTGAAGTTTATTGAATATATAACTTGTAAATCAGGGCAAATCATTTCTGACTAGAGAGTAAAAAATGATCCAAAGAAAAAAGATCTTTCCCAGATTTTTGTACTCCATCTTATTGCTAGTTATACATTGTCCTGGAAAAAGGGCCAGAGTAGAACTGATAAAACCATTTGTGGCCATGCAGGATTCCATATACCTTTATACTGAAGAACATTAAAATAATTACTGATTGACCCTAAAACAGAGCTTTTAGTCTGACTGGAGTTTCTGTTGTGGAAACTGCACATAGATAATTCTTTAAAAGAGCACAGTGTCCAAGGCAAAATGTTCTTTTCTAATTAAGCTAGACTACTGTTTCACGAAGGAACCCTGGAGGTGCAGTAGTTAAATGCTCTGCTGTAACCAAAAGGTCGGTGGTTTGAACCACCAGTAGCTCCATGGGAGAAAGGTGTAGCAGTCTGCTTCTGTAAAGATTACAGCCATGGAAACTCTATAGGGCAGCTCTACTCTGTCCTACAGGGTTGTTATGAGTTGGAATTGACTCCACAACAACGGGTTTTATTTTGGTATTGTTTGACTTAAAGGCGATTTTTAGGAAACCAGTTTTCTCAAGGCTCAAGGTTCAAAGATCATCTCAAGATGATAGCTTGGGTGAGTCACCTCAACCTCCATGAAATCCAGATTAAAAACTTCATTCCTCATCTCATTGTTACTATCCTAGTTCGAACTGCCATCTTAACTCACCCGCACCACAACCGTAGTCCTTCTCTCAGTGTTTTCCTCCACTCCTGCCCTTTCCATCCATACCTCCCCTTGTGTCAGAAGAGTGATCTTTTATCAAATTGCTAGTTTTTATTTTAAACCTGCTGACTTTTTTATTGCTTTTAGAATAAAGATTTAAATGTTTGACTTGACCTTTTAGACTTAACCTGTGCCTACCTCTCCAGCCTTAACTTGGAGCTCTCTCTCCCTTGCTTTCTAAATGCCATTCACAGTGGTCTCTTTTGGTCCCTTGAATGTTTCATATCGGCTCCGTCTTCAGGGTCTTTGTACTAGCTCTTCTTGCTGCTCAGACTCTTCCCCTTTGCCTCATTAATGCTTCCTCAACTTTCAGATCTGTGCTCAAATGTCATTCCCATGAGTCTCCTTTTCTGTCTCTCCCAAACTAGCTTGAGTCTTCCAGTAGTGCACCCCAACTTCCTGCACACAACTTCCAACTGCTTATACAAGTCCATTGGTAGTACAGATGGATAAGCACCGGGTTTGGTTTGAACCCCCAGTGGCTGAATGGGAGAGAGATCTGGCCATCTGCCTGTAGCCAAGAAAACCCTATGGAGCAGTTCTACTCTGTCATATGGGGTCACTATGAGTCGGAATTGACTCCACGGCACTCGAAAACAACAACAACAACATACAAGTCCACAATGCAAGGGCAAGGTCTAAGCGTGTTCTGTTCACTTTATGTCTCCTTTGTAACTCAAGTGTCTAGCACATACCAGGTATTCAACACATATTTGTGTGTGAAGAAATAAAGTGATGAGAAATGATAGACATTACAACACCAACACCCTACGCCCCCACCTTCGTCCTTATATAAACACATACACATTTCATCCAGCTAGGTGGAGGATGCCTCCAGTACTATATTGTTGTTGTTTTTAGATGTCGTTGAGTCAGTTCCTATTGAATAAGAGCTTCAGAACAGAGGTGCCTGTCATATTTATGGTGGCTGACTGTCATGGATTGAATTGTGTCCCTCAAAAATATGTGTCAACTTGGCTAGGCCATGATTCCCAGTATTGTGTGGTTGTCCTCCATTTTGTGATTTGATATAATTTTCCTATGTCTTGTAAATCCTAATCTCTGCCTGTGGTTCATGAGGCAAGATTAGGTTATGTTAAAGAGGTTAGGGTGAGATACAACACCCTTACTCAAGGCACAGTCTTAATCCAATGTAAGGGGAGTTTCCCTGGGTGTAGCCTGCATCACACTTTATCTTACAAGAGATAAAAGGAGAGAGAAGCCAGCAGAGAGAGACAGCAACATCATTACCACCAAGCAAGAAGAGCCAGGAGTGGAGTGCGTCCTTTGGACCCTGGGTCCCTGTGCTGAGAAGCTCCTAGACCAAGAGAAGATTGATGACAAAGTTCTTCCCCCATAGCCAACAGAGACAGAAACCCTTCCCCTGGAGCTGGCACTCTGAATTTGGACCTCTAGCCTCCTAAACTGTGAGAGAATAAATTTCGTCTGTTAAAGCATCCACTTGTGGTATTTCTGTTATAAGAACACTAGATTACAGAGACATTGGCCTAGGAGCAGGCCCAACTCCATTTTGTTACAAGCTTCTGCTTCTGCATTCCTGAGAATTTAACTTTGACTTCTTCCCATTCCTATGCATACTGACTTGGGTCTCTGGCTGAGTGGAAACAACAGACAATGTGGTTATGCCTAGGCAAGTCAGGGCAAGCCTAGGCAAGTCTGGAAAAGTCCAGGGAGGGTCAGTCAATCAGAATCTTGCTGAGAGGTTCCTGATTATGCCCTATAACTATCCTGTGAAGCAGCCACCCCTTGGATTTGTTGGTCTTCACTCTGTGTGGGCCGACGTCTCCCCATTCTAAAGTTCTTTATCCTTTCAATAGATTTCTTCGTTTTACATTAGCAGAGTCTGAGAGATTCACTCTACAGTATCTTGGCATAGTCTGTAGGATTTTGAAGTTGTCTTATCTTCAGTGAACCCTGAGATTATTGAGGACTGGAGCTCTGGTGCGAGCTCAAGCCCCTTGTGCTCAGTCTGCATCCGTGAAATCTCAGGCTCATGAAAGTAAGCCCTCTCGAATCTTGAGCCTCTGCTTTGTTGTGTAGATGGTTCGTCAGGAGATTTATTGTCAGTTTTCTGTTTTTGCTTTTATTTTCTGTTCACATTCTGGACATTTTGAAGAGTTCAGTTCACATCTAATGGGACGTTCTGTTAAGACTTTAGAACTCAATTTCTGTTTTCGTTAGGAGCACAGAAGGCTTAAGTGCACCTTTAAGGTTCTAATACTTGCAAGTTACTTAGTAAGAAGGGGAATGCAAGCTCCAAAGATGGCCCCAGTTCCGTTTTGTATCTTAATCACTGGCATGCACTTAATCACTGGCATGCACTTACCAATAGTAATTTAGAAAATCAACGGCCATTATGGGGCTCATTTGACCTAGGTAAATTGACTTTTCTATGCCATAAATTAGAGGCCAAAGGCTTCTGAATAAAACAAGTATAATTAGAAGCCTATTTTCATTAGTACCTAGAAGCTTCCAAATAGGCTGGGCAAATTAAAGAAATGCAATGTCAGGCACCTGCCCCTATTTCTCCTCTGTTCCTTCTTGCTCTCTGCTGGCTGACTAATACCCTTTCTGAACTCCCTTTCTACCCTACAGAACTTACTAAAGGATAATTAGAGAAATTAGTTTCTGTTACAGTCCCTGGGATGCCTTTTAGGATAAGGTATCCAGAAGAAGCAAATAAACCTCCCCAGGTTACATTTGGAGCCCTGGTGGTACAGTGGTTAAGAGCTTGTCTGCTAACCAAAAGGTTGGCAGTTTGAATCTACCAGCTGTTCCTTGGAAACCCTATGGGGCAGTTCTACTCTGTCCTATAAGGTCTCTATGAGTCTGAATTGACTCAACAGTAACTATTTTTTTTTTAATTTAGGTTATTTTTTTCCCTTGGTCTAAAGTGAAATTCATGTAATTGTAAAGGGCTTTCCTAATCCTCACAAAGATCCCCAAAACTTCACTGAGGAATTCAGAATTTTGATAAAATTTAATAAACTTGCTTATCAGATCTGTATCAATTAATAAATACGTCAATAGGGCCAGGGTATGCTCAAAGATGGATGGAGGAGGTCAATTGGAAAAATCCAGAAAGGTCTTTAAACTATAACACATGCTCCTGGTATAGTATTATTATACCAAACCAAAGCCATCATTAAATTACTCATGGACACTATTCCAAAGTTTTTTCCAAGGAAAATGAAAACCAAAAAACCAAACCCATTGCTGTTTAGTGGATTCTGACTCATAGTGACCCTATAGGATAGAGTAGAACTGCCACATAGGGTTTCTAAGGCTGTGATCTTTACAGAAGAAGACTGCCACGTCTTTTTCCCATGGAGCGGCTGGTTGGCTCAAACTGCTGATCTTTCAGTTAGCAGCTACGTGCTTAACCACTGTGCCACCACAGCTCCTTTCCTAGGAAAATAGATTGGACCAAAGTCCAAGGCTGTAAATAAAAATAGGATAATTATAGGGACTACTTGAGTAAATTTTGCTGCATGCTCAGGCTTAAATCTAACAGAACCTAAATGGACTTCACCCTGTATTATCTGAACTAATCAAACACCACAGACTGGACTGGAAATCTATTCCCAACCCTGGCAGGAATTTTATTTGACTCTGTGAGACCAAAACTTCAACCTATTCTTAACATCTTTGATAAACGAGATGCTGGTTTGGGGTTCATGTTGGAAAACACCTATTTCCTATTTAAAGTAATTTAGAATTTCACTGATCACTTTGAGATAATGAGTTTCCAACCACTCTTTTCTTCCATTTTAAGAAAATAAGTTTGTGTCATCTTTTCTTTTCTCTTTTGGGGAACTTTTTATTTGGTACACAGGGTTGTCAGAGGATCTGAGATCTCTCCATCTAAGGCTCTGGCAAGTTAATCAGTTTTATCTTGTACCTTTTCTTCTGTTGAATTGGGTCAATCCTACCAAAGAATTGCTGTATACATTTTAAGAAAATTGGATTGGTTTATGTTACATGGTATTGTGCAAGCCTGGTCTTTGAGCTGGCCTCAAAGACAAGTGAGTTTATGTGATTTTTCTGTCTCATTTTATTCTAAGAGTTTGCCTTTGGTCTAAAGAGCAGTGCCTATGTTTCTGTCTTGTATCAGGTTGGAGGTCATGACTGGCAATTACCATTTTTCATGAAGATCTCCATTTTTTTCTCTTCCAAGAAAAACTACTTTTTGCATCTGTCTTAAGATTGGAGCATTTGGTAGCTACTTGGAGAAACTTTAATATAAATTGGTTTATTTAAAAGGTGCACTAAAAGAAGGATAGGTTGTTTATTTTGATTAGTATAACAAGGCCTTAAAAACAGACAAATTATTCTAAGATTGCTTTTATAAAGGATCCTATAAAGCATGCAAAAGCTGGGTTATGGAAAAGTAATAATCTCCTACATCCAGGTGGTATTATTAAAATTAGATTATAATATTTCTTCAAAGAACTTACTCTGATTGTTTTAAATGATTAATAAGTGCTTATATAAATAAAATAGTTCTAATATTCCTAGGAATTAATGAAAATAATTCATTCTGACAAAAGTGTTTATGTCAACCTTGATGGCAAAAATCTTTCTAAGTAGCTTTAGCTAGAAATTATGAAATGTGTTTTATTTAAGGAACAGGGCTAATTTTGTCTTAAAGTAAAACTAGCAGTTCCAGAATGGGAAAAGGGAGGCATAGGATAAGCCTAGAAGAAAAAAAAAAAAAAAAAAAAGGCTTGCCAAGAATTGATGGACTCATTTACAAAATTGCTAAAGAGCTTTGCTATTTATTGGGTAGATAAAAGGTTATGATAATGAGAAGGCAAAACTGCTTACCAAGAGAATAGTAAAAGAAAAAGAAATTAGTCATCTTTTGCCTTTCAAAATGCCTAGGTCAACTTAAATACATGTAAATGAATTGGAATGACCTAATCATGTCTTCTACCATGAGTCAAAAGAGAGGGAGGGTGGGAAGGATCAGGCCTCCCTGGCCCGCAGCCTCTGAGACTATAGAGCTCCAGGGGAGCTTTTGAGGGACTCCTCCCAACTAGATAAGGACCTTTTTTTAAGACAAAAGAAAGTAAGAAAAAATGCTCTTACTACAGTTATCAGAAATTGGATGGTTCCCCATCATAAAAGAACTGTAAACAAGTTCTTTCTATTGTAGGGGAACTCTAAGAAGCCAAAAGATAAAAATCACAATGAGACATACCTGAAATGGCCTGGGGAAATATTTCCACCCCAACCAGAGACTTAAGGTTATATCCATATCAATTAATTGGTTGGGCTGAAAGAGACTTTGTGATTTCCAAACCATTTGATAAAATCTTAAAGTGCTAAAGTTGGATTGGGGAAAATGATAAAAGTTTAAGGGCAAACAAACTTTATTTCAACAATGATTTGTTTTATGGTATATAGGATATTAAATTGAAATAAGTATTCATTATAATTTATACTTTTGCTTTCTATGCCACAGAAAAAAGATATATATATAAAACCAAAAAAACAAACCCGTCGCTGTTGAGTAGATTCTGACTCATAGCAACCCTATAGGACAAAGTAGAACTTGCTCATAGAGTTTCCAGGGAGTGCCTGATGGATTCGAACTTCTGACCTTTCGGTTAGCAGCTGTATCTCTTAACCACTACGCCACCAGGGTTTCCATATATGTGTGTGTGTGTGTGTGTGTGTCTGTCTGTCTGTATGTATATATATATACATATATATGTGTGTGTATGTGTGTGTGTATATATGTATATATTTGGATCTGCTAATGAGTATTCATTTTTTCCATTTAAAGGGCCATGCTATAAGAAATATGCAACAAAGACAATGCCAAAAATGTTTATTAAAAAAGATTTTATTTGACATGGTCTAAGTTTTATCTGTCTGGCTGAAGTTTACTAGGTTAATTTATGAGATTTTTAGAGGCTTGAATGTGAATTAGCATATAAAACAAAGAATTACAATTCTTGCTATTAATAATAATAAAATTTTCTTTGATTACTGGGTTGAAGGGTTAATTTATTCTTTGTGCAATCTGTCTCGAAGGCAAGGGTTCAACTTCTCATTAGAATAAATATCTGAATCAAAAATCAAACCTCATGGTTTCTAAAAAGGTTTTTATCTTTAAGATTTTCAGTTAAATGACTCAAGTATTATTTCTTGGTGACCTATAATAAACTCCTGAAAACTTTGAAACTTCATGGAAAACCACACACACACAAACACACACACACACAATTGTTGCACTTGATAAAGGAAAAGTGCTAAAAATATTTATTGAATATGTTATAAATTACATAGACTGTGTTGTCAAGATCAAGAGAAGAGCCTACTTCTCTTTGGGTTAAAATTTATATGTTAGTGTTTCCTTTTATGTTTTTGTGTAACATTAGACAGCAAACGCATAATATTATGTCATAAAGTTATTATTTTTTAATTTTGCTAACTTGGTTGCAACTTTGCTTCTTTTGAATCTAACCTCATCAAAGCCAATGTTTTAACTGGGGAATTTGCATCGTTTACTCATGGAGTTTTTATTACCATTCAGATATTTAGAGAATTGATAATCTTGGTATATTCTCGGTATATCCTGACTATATGGTATTATGTCTCAAGATTATTATGAATTATATCTGAAGCTCTTTGAAAATAAGGTTAATCATTATATTTAGAGATACTTTCATCTAAAGTTTTTTTAAACTGACTTTATTTGGCTTTGCATTACTTTTGTAATTAATTTCTATCAGGTTTTTCCCTTTTAAGAGTATCATTTTTATAAATTAATCATGGCCATAAAATGTTTTATTGTCTGCAGATAAGTTTTTACTTCACTGATTGCTTAAAACGTTTGACCAAAATATTTTAACAAAAAGATGGACTATATTGGACTTCTGAAAAGGACTGTGATATTTTGAATGTGGATGTTAGTATACGGAATCAAGATTTCCAGAACTCTTACGTAGAAGCTGATGGGTTTACAGACTGAAGCTGGTCCAGAATCATGTGGAACAGCAATTAACTACATACGACTTAGTGGACTAAAGGATTACTATGAGTTTTATGTGGGAATATTGCTAATATTGTAAGGTCCTACTTTCTAGATATAAGAAACCATTTTCATCCTTTCTCCTAAATTATCTAACTAATGAGTTTAGATATTGTAACTCTTGATTTAGAAATTCCTGTTGGTAAACTTAGCAAAGTTGTAAATACTATTACTAGACAAGTGTCTGAAGTTCAAGCTATGGTTTTACAAAATAGAATGGCATTAATATTTCTTGCTGAGTCTTCCAAGGAACAGTTTTCTGTCTTAATAGATGGATGTTGTTGTGTTTACAGTAATATGCAGTCTGAGGTTTTTCAGAATGTCTTTGCTGCTAAGGCACATAAAAAAGCCATTACTAACACTGCTTGTGTATAAACAAATACATCATGGGATTTGTTTTCCTTGGTACAGAGAACTTAGGGTCATGGTTTCATTGGTTATTTCAAACAATTGGCCTAATGTTGTTGTTAATATTTCTGTTCTACCTCCTAGTTCGCTGTCCAGATTTATGGTTTCATGGAAGTTGGCATAACCTACACAGGACATTGCCCTTAAGTGTCCTTTTGAACCTTGAACTTTGGAAAAACTGATGCCTAAAAGCCACTTTTGAGTCAAACAATAATCCAGACAAACTAGTAAGAACATTTTGCTCTGGGTGTTGTGCTTTTTTCGAAGAATTCAGTCTGTTTTGTGCAACAGACTCCAAAGATTAGATTGGAAGCTATGGTTAGGGTGAATCAGTAATTACTTTAATCAGTCTTCAAGGCAATGTTCTATGAAATGCCTGTCTAATATTTGTAATCAAACTGTCATCCTACCCCCTCACTATGAAGAAGATTATGTATCTTGAAGAAACCAGGTTCTCAGAAGAGATCAACCTCACACCTTGAGTCAGTCTTTTGGGAAACCAAGTAGTTCCTCCTATATGGCCTTGCCCTTTTTCTAATTTAAAAATCACAGAAGCAGAACATCTGAGTGGAAGAAGACACACTTATAATGGTGATCAAAGAATTTGTATAGAAATTCATGAACAGAAGAAGGGAATGTGTGAGGGCTCCCTAAAACTTAGAGACTTGGCCTAACTAAAATGGCTGACACAAGGTCTGGCTAGGACTCTCTTTTGTCTTAGGCTCCACTTCTTCTTCTGAGATAGTGACCCATGACTGTTGGTGGATAAACCAGGGAGGGGCAGCTTGCCCTCAGGAAGAACACTTAGTATGTTTTACATCTGAAGACCTCCAACAAGAGAGGTATATCCTGTATAATATTGTTAATCATATATCTTTTGCAACCCTTAACTGAATATTTTTCTTCTGCTTTTGGTCATTCAGGAGGTATCATGACTTATGCCACCTGGACTTTAGATTGTCTTTCATAAATGTTAACCAGTTAGTACTGTTAATCCTTAATCCAATATCCTAAAGAATATTTTTCACAGTTGAGAGAGGCCTTTGATAAAAGAATCTAGACTTTCCAGGTCTGCCTGATTTCCCCCCAAAAGATTACGTATATTTGAGTAGACATCAGTTAAAGAACCTGTTAAAATGGACCAAACCTTGCCACCAATCTGTATGCAGCTGAACTGTGGAAGGTGTTAAATCTTAGATATATTTGTCACAGCTTAAAGGAACTAAAGCACAAGTTTGGACTTACCAATCATCTGGAAACTTAAAATTGAAACTGAAATGCTCTAATGTGCAAAAAGAGATGACTGCACCCAAAGTGGACAGCTTTCACAAGGTTGCAGAACAAGACCTCTCAACCATTCTGTCAAAATCAAACCTCTGAGGTCATTTAAATCCTTATTGCTTTCGAGATTGGCAACCTGGGTTTATTGACGGGTAAGAATTTGACATACAGACTATCAATATATTTGTTATCTGTTTTCATATTCATTTCTATCCTTATGCTTGTTGCTGTATACACTGTTGGTATGATTCCCTGTTCTTATACTATGCTTTTTCCACACAAATAAGACAAATACTTATTGTCAATTTAACCTTTTAGCTGCTATTTTGCTCCTCCCCCTGTTATTTTATAGGTGCTGCTCTTGGTCTGTATTATAAACACTTGTTGATGCCCTAACCCTTATCTCTTTCCTTGCCGCTATTCTTTTGCTCTTAAGCAGGTATGCCAATGGACAACCTGGCTTCATGTACTCCCTATGTCTGATTCACTTTTCCTTGACATCTTTAGCTCGTTACCTAAAGGTGCTGGATCACTGATTCAATTCATATTATTTGCTAGTCTACTAATCAAATGTTGTCAAACTATAGTCTGATTACTCAGAGCACCACTTTAATACCTATGAAGAGAATTATGTACTCATATTTCAGACTTGAGTTCACTCCTTAAACCAGCCACTTTAAAGTCAGGTTATTCCTTAACGTAGCCCACTCTATATGTCATTCCAAGGGTAACAGTGCAGAAGCAGAGGCTACAACTATGGCATGGTGAAGATTTTAAATGGTGCCTGGCTATTCATAAATAGCATCTGGGGTCTTAAAGGCTTACTATAGTAAACAGCCATCTATAAGAACTTTTGAAAGACAGCAACAAAATAAAGTCCTCTTTCTTCAGACACATCCTAAAAATGCTGTCCTACTGGGAAATATAAATCCAAGTCCATGGAGAAGAAAGTACTCTCCTGAAAATGGCAGTTGATAATGTGATCAAAGAATTTCTCAGAAATTCTTGATCAAAAGGAGGAAATGAATAAGAGCTTCAGAACAGAGGTGCCTGGCATATTTAGGGTGGCTGGCCTAGGAGCTGTCCCAACTTCATTTTGTTACAAGTTCCTGTTTCTGCATTCCTGAGAATTTAACTTTGACTTCTTCCCATTCATATGCATATGGATTTGGGCCTCTGGCTGGGTGGAACCAACAGACAACGTGGTCATGCCTAGGCAAGCTAGTGCAAGCCTAAGCAAGATCGGGAAAGTCCAGGCAAGTCCAGGGAGGGTCAACCAATCAGAATCTTGCTGGTAGTTTCCTGATTATGCCCTATAACTATCCCTCTGAAGCAGCCACCCCTTGGATTCATTGGTCTTCACTCTGTGTGGGCTAACATCTTCCCATTAGAATGTTTCTTATATGCTTTCAATAAATCTCTTTGTTTTACTTTAGCAGAGTCTGAGAGTTTCCCTCTACAACACAACTTATAATGACCCTATGTACAACAGAACAAAACACTGCCCAGTCCTGCACCATCCTCACAGTCATTGCTATATTCCTTGAAATCTTCAGTTTTCAATTCACATTTCAGTATGCCTAGCTAGAATATGAAAAGACTATGATCAATGAATGGTGATTTGCTGTTTACAAAACACTCTCTACTATTTTATCCCATTTGATCCTCTTAAGGACTTGGTGAAGTAGGTAGGGCTACTATTATTGTCTTTATCTACAGGAGAGGAACCTGGAGCTCAGGGAAGTTAAGTGATTTGCCCAAGGTCACACAGCTAGAGAGATGAGACATAAAAAGGACAACAAACAAACCAACAACAACAAAAACCAAACCCATTGCCATCGAGTTGATTCTGACTCATAGTGACCCTATAGGACAGAGTAGAACTGCCCCATAGGGTTTTCGAGGAGTGGCTGGTAGATTTGAACTGCTGACCTTTTGGTTGGCATCTGAGTGCTTAACTACTGCAGCACTAGGGCTCCCTTCATTATATGAATTCTATCTACCATAGAATGTTGATGATAATATAATAATAATAGTAGTAACTAACTTACTGAGTGTTTGAAATATGTTAGATGATGTGCTCAGGGCTTTACATAAACTGTCTTGTATGTACTGTAAAACCCTACGAGGCAGTAGGATTATGAGATTTTATTTGCAAATAGGGAAGCTGAACTTAAGAAGGGTAAAATAACCTGCCCCAGTGGTGCAGTGGTTAAACACTCAGATGCTAACTGAAAGGTCAGTGGTTTGAACCCACCAGCCACTCCATGGGAGAAAGATATGGCAGTCTGCTCCCATAAAAAATATAGCCTTGGCTACCCTATGGCGCAGTTCTACTCTGTCCTACAGGGTTGCTATGAGTTGAAATCAACTTGATGGAAATGGGTTTGGTTTTTTTGGTTTTGGTGCAAACAGTTAGCATGCTTGGCTGCTAGCTGAGCAACTGGAGTCCACCCAGAGGTATCTCAGAAGAAAGACCTGGTGATCTACTTCTGAAAAATCAGCCATTGAAAACCCTGTGGGGCAAAGTTTCTACTCTGACACACATGGGGGCACCATGGTTGGAATTGACTTGACAGCAACTGTTTTTTGTTTGTTTTTTAAGTGGCATATACAGGGGTAAAACCCAGGCATTCTAGCCTGCTCCTAATAACTTGCTATTCTGCCTCACCTAGGTTTATAGGAACTCCTGGCTTCCTAGACATATGTTGAATATTCTCTACCATTTCGACTATGTAAAGGAGCCTATCTTAAATTTAAAAAAAAGAAGAAGTATGTCTCCTTTTTTATTGTTCATTCATCTTGCTTTGTGGTTTCTGTTTTTCCTGAGGCTCTCAATTTTTTAATGGAATCCAGTAAATTGGTTGCAGCAACAATAAAAACAAAAACAAAACAAACAAAACAAAAAACTCAAACTTTGCTGAAGAGTAAATCTGAAATCTAGGTCCAGATAATTTTCTTGTTCAGAATGTGATGCTTTTTTGCAACAAATTCTTAGTTTATTTCTATTCCAATCCTTAGGCAGATAAACTGACAAAGATTATATTAACTAGTTCTGGGTTGAAGCCATCTTAGCTGTTCAGGTAAGCTCATTGGTGAAGTGGAAAATATTCTCAACTGAAATTCAGAACACTTTTAGACTTAGTGTCTTAGGCTGGGTTCTCTAGAGAAGCAAAACCAATAAAGTGTGTGTATATATATATATAAATAGAGATTTATATGAAGGAAATGGCACACATTGTTTTTAAAGGCTGTAAGTCCCAAGTCCGTGAGGCAGGAAAGAGAATTTTCTGGATTCGAGTAGCCACAGGGGCTAGTGAACCCAAGATCAGCAGGCCGGAGAGCAGTGCTGCCACAGGCTGTGAAGATCAATGTTTCTGAAGATTGGGAGGCAAGACTGTGGGCAAGCTGCTAGCCCAAGTCCCAAGAATTGGAGGCCAGATGAACGGGAGCCAGCTGCAGGATCCAGAACAAGCAAAAGTCTCTGCAAGGCAAGCAGGAAGGAAGTAAGCACAGGAGAGTGGGGAGATGAAGGCTGAGGGGACAGTGAGCCGCCACAGGCCTCCCCTGGCAGTACTACTCAGCAGATCCCATCATGGGGGTGATCACGTATCAAATTTCAACAGGGAAGTGATCACATTATACAACTGCCAAACACTGAGAATCATGGCCCAGCCAAGTTGACACACAATCTTAACCATCACATCTAGCTTTGTCATTTAGCTCTGTGACTTATAGCAAGTCACTTAACCTCTCTGAACCCGTCTCTTCATCTATAAAATGAGATAATAGCTTTGCCTGTGAACAGTCATCTTGAATTGTGAAGCATCATTCTATCATAAAGGGATTATTATTTTGTTCTTTCTTCTTTTAAGAAAAGGACAAAACACAAAATAGAACATTTTTATTAATACTTTCAAGGGGCAAGCTAAAGATACAAACTTTTCTAGCTAATTAGCCAGATGGTGCTACTGAGTACATTGAGTAAGTTTCCAAATGGCCAATGTGTGATGGAGCCTAGGGGCAGGTTGGTGTGGGGGGAGGAGAGAAGGAAAAAGTGAATGATTCCTCTTCTTTAGGCTTTGGGTTGAATACACTGGCATGGCAAGAGTGAGGGGCTCACAATAAGCTTGTTACTCTCCTGTCTCAACAATCCTTAGGGATGGGAGTTTTGTTGTTGGTGTTTGTTTTTTCTTTCTTATGTTTCAGCTCAGTGTTATTGGCAGTACTTCTAGGAACACTTTGAGGCTGTGTCAGAATTCTTTGGGAAATAGGCCATGATCAATCTACAATGACTTCCACAGACTTGGGAGGCAGCAGGGTGGCCTCACTAAGCAATTATTTGCCATCCTTTCCCCAGACCTACAGTATGGTGTTGGGGACCATGTTCAGAGTAAGGAGAATTTAGAAATCCTGGCTTGGAGACCGCCATTGGCCTCCTGTGTTTTTATAATGCAAAAGCATCAGGGTTGAAAGCTGACATTTTCATGGTTAGAAGTAAAATTTATAATCAGTTAATTCATAAAGCATGCTCACCAGCTTATTTTAGGTATAGTAATTTGTAAAACAAGGCCTGTTCTTTGCAGTTATTTTTACACCTACTTAGCAGAGTTCCATTGACCTTGGAACCCAGAAGTGCTGAGGGTCTTTGGAGATACATTATGAACTGGCAGAGGATATTAAACACATGGCTCACTTGGTCACCTTAGACACATTACTGCCTGGGAACAGGCCAGGCCCTAGGAAAGGTCTTTATCACTTTGTTGTTGTTGCTATTTGCTATTGAGTCGATTCTGATTCACAGCAACCCTATATGAAAGAGTAGAACTGTTCCATAGTGTTTCCTAGGCTGAAATCTTTACTGGAGCAGATTTCCAGGTCTTTTCTCCCATGGAGCTGCTGGTGGGTTCAAACCGCTGACCCTTTGGTTAGCAGCTGAGCTCTTACTTGTTGTTGTTAGAAAGTTCTCCAGTTCATTAACATAGATTTATTTTCAACTTAGTCCCTGGATAGTATAAATGGTTAAAGCTCTCGGTTGCTAACAGAAATGTCGGAGGTTCGAGTCCACCCAGAGGTGCCTTGGAAGAAAGACCTGGTGATCTACTTCTGAAAAATAAGCCATTGAAAACCCTATGGAGCATAGTTCTACTCTGACACACATGAGGTTGCCATGAGTTGGAATTGACTCGACAGTAACTGGTTTATTTTCAACTTATATTAGTACACAGATAAGTGAGTTGGTTAGCTTCATTGGTAACTGACTTTTTTTGGATGAGTCTTTTCATAATCTTGTACTGTGACTCTTTCTTGCTCTACGTCTTGGATAAAGGTTTAATAAGTTCATGTTGCTGCTCCAGAGACCAGATTCATATTAATCTAATATCTCTGAGCCTTTACTAATGTTCTAGGCCCTTTCATGTACATTAACTCATAAAATTATTTCATGCAAACCTGCAAGATACCTATTACCATTATTTTCTTTTTACAGATGAGAAAACTGAGGCTTATGGGGGTTAACTAACTTGCCTAAATCATATAACTAGTGACTGGCTTATCAGGGATTATGCCCAAGTTTTCTCAGGTTAATTCCTGTGCCCTCCCTTAAGTCACAACTGCCCAGTGGATGATTACGTTGTGCTTTTTATTGGGATGCCGCATGCAATGTAACTTTGTGAAGCACAAGCCAGGGTCTCTAAGGCATTCACCTGAGTCTCTTTTTCAGGGCTTGTTCACTGATCTTTTGACTGCAAGGAAACCTTGATGTTGTCAGCTCCTGGAGCCTGTAATCATCTGACCTATTAAACAGATTATTCTTATTACAAATCATTTAACAAAAATGTATTACATGCTTATTCAGTACCAAGCATTCTACTGACCACTGACGATAAATCATTGAACAAAAGACAAAGACTCTGCTCCCAAGGAGCTCAGGCAATTATCAAATAAATAAATAACATCATGTCAGGTGGTGATAATTGCTAAGAGGATAAATAAAGCATGATATGAGGAGGACAACTAATGGGGGTACTATTTTAGATGGAGAGAACAGGGGAGACCTTTCAGAAGAGGTGCTATTTGAGTCTAGACTTGAAAAATATGAGCAATGAGTCTTGTGGCTATCTGGAGGGAAAATGTTAGAGGAAACAGGCAATGTAAAAGTCCTGAGGTAGAAACGTATTGTATATGCTCTAAGAATAGCAAGAGGGCCAGTCTAGCTGACTGGTGTGGGTGAGAGGAAGAGTGGAAAGAAATGAGCTGGGGTGGGGGTGGGGGTAGTCATAAGAAGTGGAAACAGCCATACAGAACATTTTAGACTATGGGGCATTGGATTTTATCTTAGGAGTGATGGGAAGCCATTGGTGAGCTTTGAGCTGGGACATGATATAATCCGTTTTTAAAAGGCTCTCTCTGGCAGCTGTATTGATAACAAACTGTGGGATGGGGGGCAGTGGAAGTAGACAGGCCAATTAGGAGACTACCACATAAGACCAGGTTAGACATGCTGGTGGACTGGGGTGAAAGAAGTGATTGAATTCGAAATATATTTTGAAGATAGACTAGGTAAGATTTGCATATGAACTAGACGTGAGGTGTCTTCTAGTTCACTCACCCTGGCCCAGGCTAATAGTCTCATTTATGGACTTTCAATTGGTGGTTGTGATCCTGGCAACTGACTCAAGAAGTGAACGTTAGGGTAGGCACTCAATTTTAGCCTCTCGTTCTCTTCATCCTCAGCTAGTCTATCCATTCATTGTTGAAGGCTGCCCCCTCCAGACAGTATAAATCTAATGCTGTCTCTCCTGTTATGCATTGCTGTCTCCCATGTGTGGGAAGCTGAGGTATTAAGATACGTATCACCCATTCACGCCCCCTTTGGAGCTCTTAATCCAACAAGAGAGGCTAGATTACAAAGAAATGCTGTAATAGCAGTAAAGTGTGCTCTGAGGGAACAGAGAAGTGAGTGATTGATTCTGTCTTGGGATGGAAGAGTAAAAATCAGGGTTTGATAGAGGAAGTAACATTTGATCTGAACCTTGAAAGAGACCCTCCAATTTTATATTTGCTCATGGTCAAGTTTCCTAATTTCTTGCCCTTGCTCTTTCTCCCTGTGTAGCTATCAGCTCCCTTTATTTATTGTTCCATAAGTGAGTAATCTTTCTTTTTCAGTCTAGAGGCGGGGGTGGAAGAAGCATGCACTTATCTCAGTGACTAAGACTGCATGCCAAATTAGAATCAAGACCCAAGCCTATTCTTTTGTCCTGTGGCCATAATCATCAGAGCTCAGAGTGAACCCTCCTTGCCTAGAGACCTATCAAAGCCAGCGCAGTGACGGAGCCTGTTAGGACATTATAACATGATCTGTGTGAAATCTCCTAATGTGGGAAGCTTGGACCTTGGGGCCTATAGAGGGCTCTGTTAACCTTGCTCTGTGGGCTGCCTTATAGATAGCTGACACTGTAAAGAAGATCATTTACAGTCATTACCATCTCAGACTTAGAAGGAAGTTCTGTGTTTGTTTATGTCCTGCTGGGCTCTGTTTACTTGGTTCATTGTTTTCTCAGGCTTTCTCAAGTATTCCTATGTAATACAGGTGCAAATGTTGCCAAGACAAAAGGCCTAAGAATGCTGTCCAGGCTCAGATAGATTCTCATGTAGAATTATTGCAGATTTGTTCGCAATGCCCATGCTTCATGCAGAGTATGGATATGTTCCTATGGTATAAAGTGTCTGTCTTGGTTATCTAGTGCTGCTATAACAGAAATGCCACAAGTGGATGGCTTTAACAAAGAAAAATTTATTTTCTCACAATCTAGGGGGCTAGAAGTCCTAATTCAGGGTGCAAGCTCCAGGGAGGGGTTTTCTCTCTCTATTGGACTCCTTGTCATCAATCTTCCCCTGGTCTAGGAGCTTCTCAGCTTAGGGATCCCTGGTCCAAAGGAAGCACTGTACTCCTGGGGCTCCTTTCTTGGTCCCCCTGTCTCTCTGCTGGTTTTTCTCTTTGATATCTCAAAAGAGATTGACTCAAGATACAACCTAATCCTGTAGATTGTGTCCTGCCTCAATCCTGCCTTATTAACATCATAGAGGTAGGATTTACAACACATAGGAAAATCACATCAGAAGACAAAATGTTGGACGATCACACAATACTGGGAATCATGGCCTAGCCAAGTTGACACACATTTTTGGGGGACACAATTCAATTCATAACAGTGTCATTAGCTGACATTGAGTTGAGGGACATATATTTTGAAAAGGAGTAGTTTGTATGCACCTTCATTTGGAGCATTTGTCAGATAATTTTGTTGTAAGTTGTGTATATATGTGTATATATGTCTCCCCTACAGAACTCTAAGCTCCTTGAGGGAGCGTGACCTATTTTTGGTTTTCCTTCCAGACTTAGAATAATGGTGAGCAGCATGGAGTTATAATATGCTTCAAACTGTATCTTGGTCAAGTTGCTTAACTCTTCTGTGTTTTGGTTTCTTCAAATGTGAAATAGAGAAAATACTTTGGGCAAGAGGCTTCCTGGCAGAATTGGGTACCTCAAGGCACTTATTGGTGGAGCTAGGCTTGCCGACCTATGGACCGAGAGAGCTGAGTGCCTTCTGGTGGAAGTTTACTGGCAGTGTCGCCAGGCACTTAATCAGTAAAATTAAGAGTTCTGGGACACTTGCCCAAGCAGAGCAGATGCTTGGCCAGCCCAAGAGGGTCTGAGGGGCCAAGAGGCCAAGGAACCTGGAAGCAGAAGCTGAAGAGACAACGGACCAGGACATAGAGCTGCCTCAGTCTCAAAGGGTAGGGCCATGACCTCTCAAAGGGTGGAGGCATGGCCTCTGGGGTTTCAAAGGGTGGGGCCACAGCCTCCTAGGTTTCAAAGAGTCACATCTTCACCAACTGGGTTCCTGAGTATAGGGCTGCCTATCAGGAGTGCCAGAGGGATGGGACCAGATCCAACGCCTAAAGCTGAGGGGTTGGGGCTGTCATGTCCAAGGGGCAGAACAACGGGGCCAGCCAGAGTCAAGGGGGTGTAGTTGCCACTCAGATGGACTAGGAGAATGGGATCACCCAAATGTGAGGGAGAAGAGTTTCTGTTCCAGTGGGCCTGGAAGGCAGAGCTGAAGCCCAGGGCTGAGGGGCCTCCACCCAGAATCTGGACAGTGTGGCCAACACCCAGAGTCTGAAGGACAGGGCCATTGTCTAAATGGTCTCAGAGAATAGAGGATTATTTTCAGGCCTTGCGAGTTAATGTAAGGTGTTCTGCTGACTTGCTTGGTGCCTGTTATCCCTTCTTTCCATCCAATTTCTCCCATTTGTAATGGAAATGTCTAGCTTGTACCTGTTCTACCATTGTATGTAGAAGCAGATAACTTGTATTCTACATTTCACAGATGAAGAGGAATTTTGCCCCAGGAGATTTTGGACTTGGAGTTGATTTAAGACTTTCGCTATGATATGATGAGGCAAACGTGTTTTACATGTAGCAAGGACATGAGTTTTTGGGGGCCAAAGGGTAGAATGTTATGGATTGAATTCTGACCCCCCAAAATATGTGTCAACTTGGCTAGGCCATGATTTCCAGTATTGTGTGGTTGTTCTCCATTTTGTGATCTGATGTAATTTTCCTATGTGTTGTAAATGCTAACCTCCATGGTGTTAATAAGGCAGAATTAGAGGCAGTTCTGTTAATGAGGTAGGACACAATCTATAGGATTAGGTTGTATCTTGAGTCAATCTCTTCTGAGATATAAAAGAGAGAAGTGAGTAGTGAGGAGGGGGACCTCATACCACCAAGAAAGTAGTGCTGGGAGCAGAGTAGCTTTTGGACCCAGAGTCCCTGTGCTGAGAAGTTCCTAGACCAGGGGAAGACTGATGACAAGGACCTTCCTCCAGAGCTGACAGAGAGAGAAAGACTTCACCTGTAGCTGGTGCCCTGAATTTGGACTTCTAGCCTTCTAGGCTGTGAGAGAATAGATTTCTCTGTTAAAGCCATCCACTTGTGGTATTTCTGTTATAGCAGCACCAGATAACTAAGATGCTTATATTACAAGGTTGTTGGGAATCTGAAACAAGATACTGCTTGTACAAAAGCACTTAGTGCCATTCCTGAATTCACATTGAACGCTCAATAAACAGAAGCTATTATTATAATAGAGTCTCTGGGTGGTGCAAACAGTTAATGTGTTCATCTGCCAACCAAAAGGTTAGAGGTTTGAATCCATCCAGAGGTGCCTTGGAAGAAAGGCCTGGCCATCTACTTCCGAAATCTCGGCCACTGAGAACCCTGTGGAGCACAGTTCTACTCTGACACATATGGGGTCACCATGAGTTGGAATTGACTCAATTACAATTGGTTATTGTTATAGTATGGTAAGTGCTAAATAATTTGATGTTGAATGAATAGAGGTTGTTGGAGACCAGAAGTGTGTTTCAGGAAGTAGGGTTCTATGACTGACATGGGGGAACAAGGCAAGGACTAGCTGTCCTCATCCCAGGCATGTTCCTTTCCTAACTGATAAGGTTTGGGGCTATGGTGAAAGGTCTCAGGGTTTGTGCTGGACTTGCCCTAATAGATGGGGTCACTAGCCTATGAGAGGCATTTGCCAAAGATTGAGGAACTCTTCTTCTTCATAGTAGCAAGATAAAGTTAAAGGCTAGGACCTAGCTAACCTTTGGACTCCCATCCTGGGACACTCTGTCTCATGAGCAGATGGAATAGTGGAGTAGAATAGACTGATGTCCCATGACAATCTATGCCCATGTCACTTACTTATATCCCGTCTCTTACGTTACTTTTGCTTGCTGAGTAATATCTGTTTAATGACTGGTATGAACAGCTATGGTGGACAGAACACATCTTGATGTGTTCTCACATATAATGTGAGTTTGAGTGTTCTTTAGGGTAGACCTCCACTGACTGCAGGGTGGAGTGGGGAATTATGGATCAAAAGCACCTCCTGTGGCTGCCTCTCTGGAGCACCAGGGATCATATGTATATTTCAAACATGTACAAATGTCTGCATTTCATGCATGACAGGGCCAGAACATAAGAGTTACCAGACAGTTCCTTACATCAGATTTACTTGAAAAACTGATGGCACACATTACTTTAAGATAAAGATGACTCCTAGTTATAGAGCATCTATTATATACCTTATCTTGTCTAATCCTCACCACAAGCCTGAAAGTATTATTATCTCCTTTATTCACATAAGAGAACAGAGTCTCAAGTAACTTGCCAAAGGTCACAAGATAGGAAAGATTTAAACCCAGTCTTTCAAGCTCCAAATGTACCACTCACCTCCCAGTAGGACCCTTATTTATTAGAAAGTGATCCTGCAGTATTACATGAAAACAATTTTAGTTCATTACTAGGCTACTGAATGTATTCTAGTGCTTTGATCATTCTCTAAGCACTGATTTGGTAGCTTTTTGCTAATTAATAGAGTAATAATTTCAGAAAAGCATTTTCTGGGATTCTTCTGGTAAACTGAGAGTATTTTCTCTTTTTTACCATGGAATACTGAAACATTCCAGTTAATATAGGTATATGTAGAAATATTTTTCAAAATTCATTGCCTTTTACCCTTTTTGAGCTGTGATATTATTTATATGTATGGATATGTTTACCCTTCAAAGTATTCACTGTGGGAGGTCAAATATTTATTTCCATTCATATCCTCATTGGTCCCTTTGCGAATTATTTTCAGACCTATTTAATAAGCTGTGAAAGAAAATCTATCCCATTTTAAAAATAATTCTTTTTCTATTAGTAAGTTTTCAAATACATGTGTAACATTCACTAAATTAAAGCTCTGTTGCCCAGCTCATTTATATTCAAGATCATATGCTTTAGAGATGATGTGGGAAATTGAGATTCTTTGATTAAGATTTCTCTATTTACTACATATGGCATGCCTAATTAAAAATTAGAAATATTTTTATCTATTAAAACGCACCCACCTTCTTCCATTTCGGGTGACATTGTCAAGAGCGTTTCACCTTCAGACAAGTCTAAATATAGTTTAATTGCACCCAATGTGGAAATCTACAATCTGAACTACAGTTTATGAGCAGTGCCCCAAATCCTACCTTTGAATTTTTATAAACATCATTAATATTAGTTAGATGAGTTTCAGACTTGCTAAAATGCACACACGTGATTTTCCTCACAATTTCAGTTTTGAATTAATGAAAGAAATGATAAGTTTTTTTCCCTCTGCTTTCCTTCCGTCCTCCCTTTGCCTACATCATGATGCATGATGCCAAGTATAAATTTCATGAATCTACTGATAAAATTAACAAAATTTTCAAAGGTAAGGGAAGATACCTTCTCCAATAGAACAAAACCCCAAGATTATCTCAGTGTAATAATACACAAAGGCATTAACATTAAAAAGAAAAACTCGTTGCTGTCAAGTAGATTCCGACTCATAATGACCCTACAGGACAGAGTAGAACTGCCTCATAGGGTTTCCAAACTATAATCTTCACAGAAGCAGACTGCGTCATCTTTTCCCATGCACCAGCTGGTGGGTTTGAACCACCAACCTTTCAGTTAGCAGCTGAGCACTTTAACCACTGCACCACCAGGTCTCCTTTGGCATTAGTATTGCCAAAAATTCATTGCTGTCCAGTTGATTCAGACTCATAGCAACCCTACAGGACAGAGTAGAACTGCCCCATAGGGTTTCCAAGGAGCAGCTGGTGGATTCGAACTGCTGACCTTTTGGTTAACAGTTGAATCCTTAGCCACTGAGCAATCAGAGCTCCAGGCATTAATATTAGCCCCTGCTTAATTATGTATGTCATCCACCATAATTAGTGTCACAGGTCATTTATGCTAAGCAGATGGTGATTTATTTTTCTTTGGTAATTAACAAAAACATATTTCAGTGTTATAAAAATAAATAATAATAGTATAACTTAATTCCATAAAAAGCTGAGGACTACTGATTAAGAGGGATATTCTAGATTCTTTAGTGGAAAGGGTACCTTTAGCTTTTATGAATTTTTCAAGTTTTTATAATGAATATGTATTATTACAATATCAAGAAAATTTAGTGTTTTTAATTAAATAATAGTTATTTATAATTACCAAAGAATGGAACTTATCTACAAGCAAAAAATAAGAATAGTTAAGTACGTTTAGAGTCTTTTTAAACCCTAGAATATTTCATTGTCATTGAAATAATGTTTATGCAAACAATAATGGCAACATAATATCACCAAGCTATATTCAGAGCAAAATGATTAGCTATAAATGTTTTTGTTATTAACAGGAAAGAATAAAAGTAAATAAACCAAGTATTCTATTTAAGAAACTGGAAAAAAAAATAAGCAGGAGATGGAATCAATAAAGATAAAAACAGAAAAATAAATAAAGCTGTGAATGTGCTCTCTAAAAAGACCAATAAACAGCCAAAATTCTGGCAATGCTAATGAGGAAGAGAGAATACAAACACACAGTCTTGGGGAAAAAAAAAAAAGATATAACCACAAATATTAAAGTAATAAAAAATCCAGAGTACTAATAAAGGGGAAACTCTCAGTAAAACAGATTATTTTGAAAATATCAATGAATAAAAAAAAGCCACAAAAAGAAGTAAGAAACCTCAATAATCCAATGACCATTCTGGATTTATAAGAATATACCAATGACCAGGCTTCAGCTGGGAGCACTTCATAATCATTTCAAACCTTTAAATAACAGATAATTGTTGAGATATTGAAATTATTCCAGATTTCTGATCAGAAATCTTGAAGTTAAGGCATACCTATTCTTCTCATTTCTTGAAACCCACAGAATCAGAAAAAAAAAGAGGAGGGCCTTTCTATCTACAATGAGAGAAGGAAATGATAACCTCAAACTGGGAAGCACTCTGGCCAAATACGTGATACCTCTACTGAGGAGAGTGAGCTTGAAGAGAACTGAAAGGGGCTCTTGATATTAAGTCCTAAAAGAGGAAGCCACTGAGCCTCTGACTGCAGTTAGAGGAATGGGCCAGTTACGGGAGATGCAGGGATGTCCCTGTAGAGACTTAGCTCACAAACAGAAAGTCAAGGAAGTAAAACTGAAGGAGATTTCTGGCAATATTATTTCTGTTGTCTGTAACCAATCCTTTTGAAGAAGGTAGCAGTTGCAGATTGCAACAGAAAGCTCACAGGGGAATAATGTTGTTGTATCGTTGTTAGGTGTCATCAAGTCGGTTCTGACTCATAGCAACGCTATGTACAACAGAACAAAACACTGCCTGGTCCTGCGCCATGTTCACAATTGTTGTTATGCTTGAGCCTGTTGTTGCAGCCACTGTGTCAATCAATCTCGTTGAGGGTCTTCCTTTTTTTTGCTGACCATGTACTTAACCAAGCATGATGTCCTTCTCCAGGGACTGATCTCTCCTGACAACATGTCCAAAGTATGTAAGATGTAGTATCGCCATCCTTGCTTCTAAGGAGCATTCTGGCTGTACTTCTTCCAAGACAGACTTGTTTGTTCTTCTGGCAGTCCATGGTATATTCAATATTCTTCGCCAACACCACAATTCAAAGGCGTCAATTCTTCTTCAGTCTTCTTATTCATCATCCAGCTTTCAAGTGCAAATGAGGCAACTGAAAACACCATGGTTTGGGTCAGGTGCACCTTAGTCTTC
>NW_004443943.1:17493513-17512851 GCF_000243295.1 Trichechus manatus latirostris | reverse complement strand
GTTGACATGTCGTGGGGTTGTTAACCAATGTCATAAAACAATATGTGTACTACTGTTTCATGAGAAACTATTTGTTCTGTAAACCTTCACCTGAAGTACAATGAAAACAACAACAAAATAATAATAGCTACAAGTCCAATATATGCATAATTAGTATTTGTGAAAATGAGAACAGCTGGAACAGATTTATTCAATAACAAGGGTACATTTCAAGATGCAAAAACATTCATATTTAAAAAAATTAAATGTAATTTACATTATCAGTAAGTCAAAAGCAGAAAAAAATATTATCTTGAAAGATACTAAAAAAGCATTTGATAGAATTTGAAACACATCCTGATTTAAAAATAGTTTAGTAAAATAGGATTAGAATGAAAATTAATTAATAATAAAAAAATCAATCTCAAATCTAACAGACATGCTTAATAGTTGGAAAACCAGAATTATTCTTATTGAAAGCAGTATAATGACAAAGGTACTGATATTAGTAGTATTTAACTTTACTTTGAAATATTAGCCAATTCAATTATATAAGAAAAATAAATACCTGTAAACATTTAAAAAACTCATGATCTAGGAGTACTATTGTGACTATTTAAAAATATTACAAATTAAAAAAAAAAGGATAAGCTTAACAATAGAGAGACAAGGCTAGAAATAGAGGAAAAATATAGTCGGTAATTCTATGAAAAATTTTCTAGCTTTGATAGTAATCAAAGACATGCAAATTAAAACAAGAAATTATTTTTTTCCTATTAAACTAGAAAATTAAAATTAGTAATGATATCCAGAATTGGCAAAGGTTTGGAAAATGGGCCATTCTCTGGCACTTTTGGGAAAACTATACATTTGTGTAACCTTTCAAAAGTCTTAGAAATGGATCAATAGCCTTAAAAAATGTTATTACAGTTTGACTCACCAGTTTTACTTCCAGGAATTTTATTTCTTAGGGATTTCTGCTAAGGAGATAACTGGACAAACGTTCAATATAATCAAGGATATAACTAAATGTGTTTTTATTTCAGTTCTTTAATAGCAAAAAATTAGAGGCAACTAGATTGTTTATGATGTATTATTAAGTAAGAAAAACTGTTCAGAAGATTTTTGTATAATATGATTTATAAAAAAAAGTTTGGAAGTATGTATATCAAGAATTTTTATATCTAGGTGGCAAGACGACTGATATTGTTTTTTATTTATATTTTCTATTTTTTTATAATGATTAAATTATTTGTACAATAAATAGAAGAGTATGGTCATAAGAAACTGTTAAATATATTATGGTATGTAGAGAAAACAGTATAACAATTTCTTATACAGTTTGATTCAAAACGTCACTCAAAATGCTTAGGAAGAAAAACCCTGTAATTAAATAAACAACATGTTAACGGTGGCTGCCTTTGGGAGATGAAATTATGAATGATCTTTATTCTTCATTGTATATATATGTATTTCCTTTTTCTATAATTTCTAAGATAAATGTGTATTTATTTGTAATTAAAAAAACAGCGGAATTTCAAAAACAAAGCAAAAAACGTAAAGGGAAGTAACCCTTCTCGTACTGATGAAATGAAAATTTGCTCCTTCTGGTTTCTTCATCTGTGGCTTCTTGTGTGACCCCAGTAGGGGGCTCATTTGAATGATGTTTTACCACCCATATTTTACATTCCCTTCAGGAGGTTCATTTTGAGAAAATACACAAATTCAGACTATAAATTAAGAAAGGGAAGTAATATGAATAATAATAATTTCATACTTCCTGCTACTCCAGTTTTCAAATGTTCTCTTGGATAGAAGGCAGAAGTACCTCTGGCTATGGATTTCACTTCATCACCTTGAGGCTGACGCAATTAGATGGGACTAAGAGATGAACTACTTGTACTGAAATAAGGTTTGAAGGAGCTCCATATTCCTCCTCCTCTGCTTCTACAGTTTTAATGTTATTCAGATGTTACTATTTTATAAAAATGATGTATGCTTATTATAATAAATGTAGGCACTAGAGAAAATACAAAAGTAAAAGATATTAAATATTTAAATTTAAAATATTAAATTTCAACACCAAAGTGTCCATCATTAACAACTGACAGATATAACTCAAGATATCCCTGGCTGGATAGGTATAGAGAGAAAGGTAGGTGGCTAGATCAATACCAAGAAGTAATTTTTAAATAACGACACCATCTTATATATGCTGCGTTTTTAAAATAAAAATACTACATTTACTTTAACTCAAATTAAACTAAAGAAAAAGAAATAAAAGTGAAATGGAAATCATTTCCATACTTCACATTAATATTTTATCAACAAAAGCCATCATATGTTCTAAAAGACGACTCTGAAGTTAAGGAAAAATAAAGATGAAGAAAAATTTTAAAAGAGATATATAGATGTAGATTTGTAAAAAATATATATAATTAAAGAATGACACTATTTTCTTAAGGGAGCTTTTTTTTTTTTTTTAAATCCTTTGTGTGTCTGTTTATCCCACGAAGAGTTTTAGAGTTTAGAGTTGAATTGAAGAAAGCCACTGCAGTATTAACCACAGGCGGCCAGCAGATTGATTTACACGGATAATGAAAAAGATGCAAGGCAGGAAAGATGTGTCCAGCAGCACATACCACCACCACCAGATCCTAATACTCCTGCTTCTGCAATTCACAGGGACACCAGTCAGCAATTCTGAGTGTTCATACCATGTGTGACAGTTGTCACGGCTGACCTCATAACATAACAGAGGTGGCTGATGTGTATTTGCATGTAAAATCCTTATACAAAGGAACTGAAGAAGCCAGAAACCCATCCATTCCCTTAATTACCTTTCATGGTCTCAAGGCTTGCTAGGTATCTAAACATATGTAAGGTTTTTTGCCAGGGAGAATCAGGTTTCTCAAGTAGTTCATAGTCAAAGACTACAGTTTGTAAATGACAGCTGGTAGGTCTGTGGAATAGTAATGGGAGACCTCGCCTGCACCTATTGTCTTTGCAAAGGGGAGAACTGAAGAATTGCCTCTAATGTTCATACTCAAACTGATGGTGATGCACGTGAAAGCTTGTGCATACTGAGGTTCTGTACCTGGTTCCTCTCATCAGGGCTTGCACACTTATACCTCAGTGCTGGAAATACTGACTTTTGATGGTTTACAGCTGCAGCCCTCGCCAAAATTGTCTTCAGCCACTGGAAACTGTTTCACCCAAGGTTACACCCCTCCAGAAGGTGGCCTGTGGTCAATGGCTGATTGAGATGGGATACAAAAGCCCAGCCCCATACCTCAATGTGGGATAACCCTGAAAGGTCATTCCAGGTCCAGAGCTTCCTGTCAGATTGAATGAGGCTTCAGTTTGTAACAGCATTCTTGCTCAGCTTCACGTTTTGCCCAGTCTTGCCTTCCTCACTCTCCTTTACTCCATCCAAACCCACTGCCATCGAGTCGATTCAGACTCATAGCGACCTCATAGGACAGAGTAGAACTGCCTCATAGGGTTTCCAAGGCTGCCACATCTTTCTCCCACAAAGAGAGAGAAAGTTCAAATACCAAATTTTCGGTTAGCAGTCGACTGCTTAACTACTGTGCCACCAGGGCTCCTTCCCTCTCCTGTAGCTGTGAGAGAACAAATTGCTGTTCTCTAAAGGCACACACTTGAGGTATTTGTGTTATAGCAGCACCAGGTAACTAAAACATCTTGACTCTGGCATGTTCTCCTAAAACACACGTTTTGTCTATTATTGTTCTATTCACATAACATGCAATGTATTTTCAAATGTATAAAGTAACAGAATTAAAGCTTATAAACTTTTCAATAACTATATTTTATGTACTTAGTTACTAGTACTGTTATAACAGAAATGCCACAAGTGGATGGCTTTAACAAAGGAAGCTAGAAGGCCGAATTCAGGGGTTCAGCTCCAGGGAAAGGCTTTTTCCCTCTGTTGGTTCTGAGGGAGGGTCCTTATCATTAATCTTCCCCTGGTCTTGGAACGTCTCAGCTTGGGGACCCTGGGTTCAAAGGATACGCTGTGCTCCTGGCTATTCTTTCTTGGCGGTAGGAGGTCCCTCTCCTCTCTGCTGGCTTTTCTTCTTTTGTATCTTAAAAGAGATTGACCAAAATACAACTTAATCCTGTAGATTGTGTCCTGCCTCATTAACATAACTGCCTCTAATCCTGCCTTATTAACATTGTAGAGGTAGGATTTACAACACATAAGAAAATCACATCACATCACAAAATGGTGGACAACCACACAATACTGGGAATCATGGCCTAGCCAAGTTGACACACATTTTGGGGGGACACAATTCAATCCATAACATGTACATATTACATAAATTTATTTCCAAGCCTACATGCTGCCAAATCTCCTTTCTATGAGGCCACCATATAAACCCGTACCAATCTCTTCCCAGCTCACTCCCTCTCCGCTTCCTACCTCCCAGCCCTGGTTACCTGCATTTAGTCAGGGCAGTCTACATCTTCTACTCTCTTCCCAGCCTATTATTGTGTCTTGCCTTTTTCAGAGCTTTCCCTTTGATTCTCAAGAGTCTTTTCTTCTTTCAGCAAAACCCATCTCTTACACTTCAAAAGTTTTGGCTTTCAGTTACTATTACTAACTTAAAATAAACTTATTTTAGAAGTAAAAATCTCAGCATTTACAGTTTCTCTTGCTTTTCTTTCTATAAAAAACTTAATTTTGCTAGAGACAATGTAGATATTTCTGACTCACAAGGAGGATTACCATATACATCTTCATATACAAGGAAGTACCAAAAAGGACTGCTTAAGATATTGTACCGGGCAGCATAAATAAACCAAGCATTCACAAGGCCATGTTGCCACTCCTGTTCTGATTGCTGTGTTTTCTGCATGGAGAAACTACTTCAAGTTGTTCCGTCACCGCCTATAGCCCATATGCCACTACTCACCTGTCTTATACCTAATCTATCAAAACTCTTTCCTTATGTAGCCCTTTCCTGCTGAGTCCAGACATGTCTTCTCAAAATCCCATTCTGTTCATACCCAGGGTTGACATGGGAGAGTAAATCTATTACCCACCACAGACCAAGCTCTTTTGGATGTAGGCTTTAAAAAAGATTTGAAAATGGAATCATGAATACAAATTCAAGGGCTCTCCTATGATATTTCTTTCCGATATTTCCTACAAGTGATTTATGGAATCCATGGGTTTTGCAGAATATATTCAGAATCACTGCCTCCCTTAATTCAGTACATGTTATGTTCTTGTTATGGAGCCCTGATGGCGTAATGGTTAAGAGCTCGGCTGCTAACCAAGAGGTCGGCCATTTGAATCCACCATCCGTTCCTTGGAAACCCTACAGGGCAGTTCTACTCTGTCCTATAGGGTTGCTATGAATAAGAATCGACTCAATGGCAACGAGTTTGGTTTTGATTTTGTTGTTGTTAGGTGTTGTCAAGTCATTTCCAACTCATAGCAACCCCATGTGACATAATAAAACTGTCCTGTAGTTTTTTTTTTTTTTTCTTGGTTGTAATATTTAGAGAAGCAGATTACCAGGTCTTTCTCCTGCAGAGGCACCGGATGGGTTTGAACTTCCAACCTTTCAGTTAGCAGCCGAGTGCTTAACCTTTTGTGCCATGAGAGCTCCATATTCAGCCCACAGAGGGCTTTAGAAATCTTTAACAAAAATGAAGAGGAAACTTTGTAACTAGCCATAGGAAGCCATGTTCTGACCAAGCTGCATTCTATTTCTAATTAAATCCTAATTAGAAGCCATAATTTAACTGAGCGGCATTAATACTCCCTGAGCTATGAAAGGCTTATATTGGGTCTTTAAAATCCCTTGGGTTTTGAAACAATAAAGCTATTTCACCTGGATTTGAAGAGACTCTTAAATATAGAAAAATCTGCTACAGAGGGTGGTAAAATCAAGGCATATTCCATAAAATGGGCTTGCCAGAGGATATCAAATCTTTTCCTTCTTTAATCCACCTTTCACTCTGCTGACAGAGTTATCATTTTAAAACATGGCCCTGATCATCTCAAACCCTCACCTCCTCCCATGGCCTAAAACCTCGTTGGCTATAAAATTTCTTACTACCTAGCACATGTGACCCTGTCTAACCCTTCCCAAACCATTCTTCCCACATATACCATCCCACTCACATCTCCCTCCACCACACTTACTCTTCAGCCACACTCAACACTTGCCATGTCATGAACCCAGAGATACTGTCTCTCTGTTTTTACACATGCTATTTTCCAGTGGTTTGTCATTTCTTCCTTTTCTGCATCACACCTTCTACTCATCTTTCAGACTCAGCACAGTGTCAGAGTGGAGCTCCAGATTTAGACAGCTTTGAGTTAGAATGCCAGTTTGCATTTACTTAACTAGCTATCTCACTTTGGACATGTTACCTCATTCTCCCCCCGCTCCCCCCACACCAAAAAACTACTTCCTGTATTCTACTCAGAAGAAAAATAAAAGCAAATAGTGGCAATTAGATGTTTATGACCATAATCAGGGAGTAGCAAACAGAGTGAAGTTGGAGCCTATTTCTTAAAAGTTAGGATTTGGAGAGGCTTCCTATCAATTTTTCCATACTACAAACTGACAGTTACAACTATCTGAAGGGCTTGAGCAACGTGATTTCAGTCTAACAGATCAGTTGCAGTTGGTTTTCCCTGTAAATAGATGCTACTGAGTGTTAATGCCCTCCAGGCAAAGACCAGTAGGGACACACCTGTAGTTGAACAAATAAGAGGGTGTTATGAAGAATCTATTACAAGATTTGGGCTTTGGATGGGTGATTTTTGGAGGGTCTAAGGAAGTGGAGGTTCGCTTTCTATTGGGAGCTGTCAGAAAGTGGGGCAATTCTATGATTTATAATCCTATTTATAGGGAGGACAGACTAGACTGCATTAGGGCTGAAATTGGTAAAGCAGCAGAAGTCAGTCATATTACCCAGGATACCAAAACCTGTTGCCGTCTAGTTGGACTCATAGCAACCCTACTGAACAGAGTAGAACTGCCCCATAGGGTTTCCAAGGACATAATCTTTATGGAAGCAGACTGCTACATCTTTCTCCTGTGGAGCGGCTGGTGGGTTCGAAACACTGACGTTTTAGTTAGCATCCAAGCACTTAACCACTGAGCCACCAGGGCTTCTTAGACAAATAGAGGGGTGTTTGGTATTTTGTGACCTTATTTTTGCCTGGCCTTAGACAAAATTGTAAAGTGGTCTTGTTTTTTCTCAGTTTAGCATGGATTCAGAGAGGTCATGTCTAATATTGGTATTCTGTGAGATTGTTTATGCCCAATAAAGAATAAAAGAAGAGTGCCAGGCCAGCTTCTAACAATACAGAGGCCTAGCTGCAAGTGTCAGACCAGCTCTCTGATGTCAGGGGCTGCTTTTTT
Source organism: Trichechus manatus latirostris (assembly GCF_000243295.1). Taxonomy (NCBI): domain Eukaryota; kingdom Metazoa; phylum Chordata; class Mammalia; order Sirenia; family Trichechidae; genus Trichechus; species Trichechus manatus. The sequence goes on along the minus strand of NW_004443943.1, from coordinate 17,505,457 downwards.
TCTTTTTCATGAGATAGAGAAGTAAGAAAACCAAACCTGTTGCCGTCGAGTGGATTCTGACTCATAGCGACCCTATATGATGGAGTAGAACTTCCCCATAGGGTTTCAAAGGAACAGCTGGTGGATTAGAACTGTCAACCTTTTGGTTAGCAGCCAAGCTCTTAACCACTGCGCCACCAGGGCTTCAGAAAAGTAACAGATCTTATAAAAAGTATCTCTGTGGTCTTTTTGGAACGTTCTGTACAGGAATCACAAAGAAAGATGGTCACCTGTCTGGAATCTTCTGGATAAGACATTAACTTAAAGATGATTGGAAGCAGACAGATGGCAACTGAATTTCAACACAAGTTTTAAACTTTGAAGAGAGAGAGAACTTACTTTACTGCAAGCGTAGCCAGAGGAGACCAGTCTGGGGAAGAATCCATTGCAAGAGTTCAGGAAAGCAGTCATTTCCTCCATTTTTCCATTGGACCTCCACTCTCTCCTCCACATCTGTATTTCTTGGTAGCCCTCTAAATCTGAGTCTCTGTGGATAGCGGTGAGTCCCAGGATAGACCTGCTTGTGTACCTTAGTATAATTTTCTGTGCTAGCTTTTCTTCCTCTGTGTCATGTCTTATGCACATCTTCCAAAATACTTATATAATATCTGAGACACACAGAAGTCTAAAGAAAAATTCAACAAATATTAACATACCTAGGACTCAACTTAGAAATAAAAGACTGACAGCCCAGACTCCCTTTGTAAAGCTCTCCTTGATTGCTTCACCTGTCTCCTACCCAGAGGTAACCATTATTCTGAATTTGGTGTTTCTTTCTCATGCATTTATTTGAACTTTTATACATATGTATATATCACAAAGCAATATATTGTGCTGCTTTGGATAGTTTTACATTTCATATGAAGAGCTTCATATATATTCTTTAACTTACTTCTTTTGTTCAGTGTATTTGTGAGATTCATACTCGTTGATGTGCATAGCTCTAGTTCATTCATTTTCTTTGAATGATAACAGTATATAAATTCTTTTTATGAATATGCTCCAATTTATTTACTGATTTTCCTGTTATTAGACATTGAGATTGTTAGTTTCTTTCGGTTGGTGCAAACAATAGTGCTATAAGTGTTCTTGTATATATTCCCTGCTGTGAAATTCTCTAGGATTTATATCTAGGAGTGGAATTCTGAGTCATAGAGTATGTGTCTTCAACTTTAATTCTCTAAACTGATCACAGTCATCTACCTACCCATCAGAAGCATAGGAAACTTCCCCAGTCTCCACATGCTACCAATGTTTGGTATTGTTGAACTTTAAAATGTTTGTGCTATGATGGAGTGAAATAGCATTATTGTGATTTTTGTTTATATTTTTATTTACTAGTGAAATGAGAACTTTTCACCTTGTATTTGTCATTCATTCATGTGACTTTGGCCATCTGAACTTGCAGCTCCTATCATTTGCCTATGTTTCTATTGGATTGTTTATCTTGTTTATCAATTGAGGAAGTTCTTGGTTTGCATTGCATACAATTTTTTGTTGTTTGCAATTTTTGAGTTCTCTTGCAATTTTGCAATTTGTGGGTTATCTTTCCTTTTTTATAGTATTTTTGATGAATGGAAGTTTTTTAATTTGCACATAGCCAGATTGTTCTGGTTTCTAGAGCTGCATAAAGATCACCCCATAACTTAGTGGCTTAAACAATAATAATTATTTTATTATCTCCCATGATTTTTGTGGGGCAGGCATTTGGAAGGGGCTCAGCTGAGTGCTTCTGGTTCAGGGTCTCTCTTGTGGTTGCAGTGTGCTGGTGACCGGAACGGAAATAGTAGGAAGCTGGCTGAGCATTTCTCTTTTCATGTAGTCTCAAGAGTTCTCTACATGGCGTCTCTGTAGGGGCTCACTTTGGCTTCCTCATAGCATGGCAACATTGGCATAGTTGGGCTGCTTACTTGGCAGCTCAAGGCTCTAGTGTGAATGTTCCAGCAGGCAAGACAGAAGTTAACCTTTAATGACCTAGCCTTGGAAGTTTAGTGTCAATTATACTGTATTCTGTTCATCAAAACAGTCACAAAAACCCACCCAGTTTCAAAGAGATACCTCACTTCTCAATAGGATGAGTGTTAAGGTCCCATTATAAGAAGAACATGTGGAATGGGGAATATTGTTCTGGCCATCTTTGTGAAATATAATCTGCCATACAAATGTATCAACATTTCCCTTTATAGTTTTTGCTTTTTTAAAACTTTGATTTAGAAATTCTTCTCTCACTCAAGGTCGTAAATATATTTTTCTGTAAGTTTTAGAGTTTAAATATTTGTGTCTTTCCGTACTTTATGTTAAGCAGTAATCTAATTCTAATTATGCTAGTATTATTTATTTATTTTCCTTTCTACTGGTGACCTACAGTGCTAGATTTGTTATAAATTAAATTTTCATGTATGCATGGTTCTATTTCAAAGCTTTCTATTCTGTCACACTGATCCTTTTATTAATTACTGCAGCTTTTAATAAAGTCTCCCCACATTGTTCTTTTCAATTTTCTCCTTTATTTTCAATGAACATTTTAAAAAAATTTAATCAGTTTTCTATGAACAATTCTATTCCATACCTCATAATTTCATTATCTGTAGTTCTTGGAGGTGTAATTGTTTGTTACTCCAGCTGACTCTTAATTGCATCGGGTAAATTTTTATCGTGAACTCACATCTGCCTGATCTTAATCTGTCTGTGCAAGGAGCCCTGGTGGCTCAGTGGTTAAGCATTCAGCTGCTAACTGAAAGGTCGATGGTTCAAACCCACCAGTGGCTCCACGGGAGAAAAGACCTGCTTATCTGCTCTTGTAAACATTAAACCAAAACCAAACCAAACCCAAACCTGTTGTTGTTGCATTAATTCCGACTCATAGTGACCCTGTAAGGACAGAGTAGAACTGCCCCATAGGGTTTCCAAGGAACAGCTGGTAGATTCCAACTGCTGACCTTTTGGTTAGCAACCATAGCTCTTAACCACTGCACCACCAGGGCTCCCACGTAAAGATTACAGGCAAGGAAACCCTGTGGGGCAGTTCTACTTTGTCGTATAGAATCACTATGAGTTGGAATAGACTCGATGGTATACAACAGCAACAACAATTTGTCTGTGCCTTGAGGGGCTTGTGTTGAAGGTTTGTTCTTCCAGAGAAGATTTATGTTTGCTTCTGCCACTTAAATTTTTACTCAGTGTTTCCTGGACCAAAGTAAATTCAACTCCTAGTCTTAATTTAGGGACATTGTACTGGCTGAATAATGGCCCCCCAAAGATATCTACATCCTAGTCCCTGGAACCTGTAAATATGTTACCTTATATGGCAAAGGGGACCTTGCAGATATGATTAAGTTAAGGACCTTGAGATGGAGAGATGATCCTGGATTATCTGGATGGGCCTGAGGTAGTCACAAGGGTCCTTATAAGAAGGAGGCATGAAGTGAAAGTGAAAAGAAGATGCTACATGTTGGCTTTGAAGATAGAGAAGGGGTCATGAGCAGCCCCTAGAAGCTGGAAAAGGCAAGAAATGGATCCTACTCTGTGACCTCCAAGAGACCTAGTGGTGCAGTGATTAAGACTTCGGCTTCTAACCAAAGGTTGGCAATTCAAATCCACCAGCCGCTCCTTGGAAACCCTATGGGGCAGTTCTACTCTGTCCTATAGGGTCGCTATGAGTTGGAATCGACTCAACAGCAACTGTTTTTTTTTTTTGTGACCTCCAGAAGGAACTAGCCCTGCCGACATGTTGATTTTAGCCCTATACGACTCATATCAATCTTCTGACCTCCAGAAATGTAGGAGAATAAGACACTGAGGTTTTGGTAATTTGTTACAGCAGCCATGGGAAACTAATACAGCCAGCTTATGATTACAAATTCTCAGGGGAGACTCTTTTTTTGTTTTTCTAACCCAAATAGAGGCCTGGCATAGTCTTGCTAGCTCCTCCTTATACTGTCCTAGACGTCTGCAGAAGTTACAGTCTAATTCCTCACCTCACCTTGTGATGGTTCATGTTTTTGTCCCCTCTTCCCCTGTCACTGTTAAAACCACATATTTAGTTATTTCATATCAGCAGGTGCTTTCCAGGTAGCCTAGAAATTCTGTACTTACTTCTCCTATTTTTAGTTGTTTCTTGACATTTATAGCAGGAGAGAGGAAGATTCTAACATAAAGTGTTTAGAAGTCTGTTGTTTTTTTAATCTGTAAAATGAACAAAGTAATAGTACTTACACCATAGGCTTGTAAACATTCAATAAATATTAAGTGATTATAAAGATAATGATTAGGACAACATTCATAGTAACTTACAGTTTCTTCAAGCAAGCAGAATTAATCATTTTTCCCTCTGCTTCCAAATCAAAATTTAAAGCTATATAACTGTATTTTGTGGCAATGTATGACACACTCTGACAGGAATTGCATTAAAGACCGTATTTGTGTATGGAGTATATTTAAACTGCTCTGGTTTCTCTGGGAACCAAAACTTAATTGAAACTATTATTTGAGGTGTGTTCACTTAGAATCTCTGTCTTTAAAAAATATCTGAAGCATTTATCTTCCTTAATTTTGAGACTTTAAAATCACAACAATAAAGGATTGATTTAGAATGATGAAACCTGTATTTTAGAATCAAAATTTTATGGTATTGGATTTGTGATTTTCACCTTCAGACCAAACTCAACATTAAAAGAGTATTAAATCAGAGTCAAGGCAAGACTTTAGGGTAAATGTGCTTTCCAGAACACTGGAAATCTGAAGGCAGAGACATTAATCGGACATTTCAAGAATGACTCTAATTTCTGTGTTCAGAGGAGGGCACAGCTTGATGATGCTTAATTTTAACAATACAGAGAGCTTGCTATACTTCTCTCAAACAAAAATGCACAGACTTTTGGAGTTGGTTCTTTTTAAAAAGAAAAGCCCAGAATATAAGATGGTAGTGGGATAGCAAAAATTAAATTTCTTACATCCAGGGCAACTCTACCTTGGAAGGGCAATGAGGATTAAGGTCACACATAATGAGATGTACTGCATCTCCTCTAGTCCTGTGTTGCCCCGCTACATATATTTCTGTATTATTGGGTAAGCAAACTGCAGCTTTAATCTAACCTTACAGTACCTTATTTTTATGCAAATAATGCACATCTTCTAAATTTGTTTGCCAATCATGTCTTTCCCCCCAAGGTATTTTTTAAGTGCACTATGCTATTTTTTTTTTTTTTTTTTTTTTTACAGCAACATGTTAAAAAAAAAAAAAAAACTGGCATAGCAGAGCTTATGATAATACCTCACTGGTGGGGAGAACACTGTTGGCAAACCAGTGTAGAAGGTACGTGTTATTTGCTTAAAAATACGGCAGTCTTTTATCTATAAGTAGGGCTGCAGAGCTATATCTAGCATTCTATAAGGTTATACTAGCTGTAATTACATATACAATAAAATCTAACTACTATAAATAAAATACAGTGTGGTTCTGTACTTTTATACTGTGGCATTAACTTCAGGTTCTTCCTGTAAGGAATTGGTGATACCCTGAGCAGTATGGGAAAATCAGTAATCTCTTTTCTGATGTGGTTGGTTGGTCTTTTTTTTTTTTTCCTTTCCCCGTGTTGCTGTTCAGACTGCTTTGTAATTCCAGGCTAATATTTGTAGCTCATGCTCTGTCAGTCAGAGCTCTCAGTTTCAAATAATATAAATCAACAAGCTTAATTTTAAAAAGGAACTATTTCAGCTGATGCAGCTGGAAAGTCCATGAACAAACATGACTTAGACATGGCCGGATCCGGGTGGTCAGATGATGTCACACACCGACCACCACCCCGCCCCGCCTTTCTCTCCATCCCTCTCTTCTCCCTTGTTTTTTCCTCCCTCTTCCACATCTTGGTTCTTTTCCTCAGCATGCAATTCATTTGCATGAGCTCATTTTCTCCCCCTATGGCAGGAATGGTAGTGCCCAGGAACTCAAGACTTACATGGTACTTATAGCTCTTGATGCCAGAACAAGAGTGATGCGCTGCCTCCAGTTATCCACATGTCAAGCCTCAGAGATGATCTGACTGGGTCACAGTGAGCTATCACTGGTCAGATGTGTGATGTGTTCTTTTTGGTCAGGCGGGACTAATGACCAGCACTGGGGGAAGGTATAAGGCAAAGTGGGAGGCAAAGTCACCTCCATCCTAACCACAAAGAATGCATTCCCCACAGGCAAGTGGAGATCTTTTATAAGTAGAAGGTGGAAAGTCATGCTAGATTTAAAAAGATAATAACCTACACCGTTGCCTATGTCTCATATTCTTCTGTACTGGGATAGTCTTTTTATCAGGACCCTTGGCTACTATCTAGAGAGTTTTCAGCGTCTTTGTCTATAGTTGTTCAAGGTTCAGCTTTTCAGTACTGTCTTCATCAACTCTGTCATTATTTTCAGTAATGTTCGTTCTAGAAATATGTCTCTGTATAGAAGTAAGGAAGGGCATTTTCCCTTCTATGTACTTTGTGAAATATCTACTGACGATTGTTGTGAGTGACATCTCTCTCTTTCTCTCCAATTGTGGGTGTTGCAGCTTGCTGGGTGCCTCTCTACTTCAAGTGTTCTCTGGCTATGGTTTTAGGGCAGATGCAGCTTGAGGATTAGTGGACCTTTGCCAGCAATTGACCTAAGGCAAGTTGCAATCTTCTCAAGTTGCCTGAGTCTGGCTTTTTGTGTAATCTGATTCAAATTTTATGCCCTTGTCATGTCTCCATTTAGAGATATTTTTAATTAGTATTAGTCACACTAATTACTGACAATTCACTTTTTCAATTGATTTCTGTTGCTTATAAAGTACCTCATTAAGTACCACTACAGTTTAGTTTCCCAATTCTGAGAGCTGGCGTGAACAATCATTTCTGTGCGTGAGTGGTGCGTAATAAGGGTATCACTGGTTTCTGATTACTTAAATTCATTTCTGGGCCAGAACTCAGTCAGTGATATACATTCACAAGTCAAGCATTTTAGTAACCTTTCTTTAAAATGAAATAAAGTTTAATTCCATTAATAATTTATGCATTGATTCTTATTTCTAATACCTGAGAAAGTTAAAAACCAAACCACAGTAGTTTCTCTTTTAAGATACCTGAAAAATACATATAGTTTTGTAATGTAGGTTGCATAATACTTGTGTGAATCAGTGGAAACATTTTCATGCGCATTATTCTCCGGTTCAGGGTTGAGCCAAGTGGTTTAGGATGATGTGGGGCTCCTATCAATCCCCCCGCACTACCATATTGCTTCCTCAGCCTCTATGTTTAGCTGCTTATCAGTGTATGGGATAAGACTTTATTCTTAAAAAAAAAAAAAAAAAAGCTTTATTGTGCTTTAGGTGAAAGTTTACAGAACAAATTAGTTTCTCATTCAAAAATTTATACACAAATTGTTTTGTGACATTGGTTTCAATCCCTGTCATGTGTCAGCACTCTCCCCCTTTCCCTTTACACCCTGGGTTCCTTGTTTTTATTTTTCTGGTTTTCCTGTAACTTCCTGCCTTCTCCTCGTTGCTTTTGGCCAGGTGTTGCCTATTTGGTCTCGTATACTTTATTGAACTAAGAAGCACATTCCTTACATGTGTTACTGTTTGTTTTATAGGCCTGTCAAATCTTTGACTGAAAGGTGGACTTCAGGAGCGGCTTCACTTCTGAGTCAGAAGGGTGTCTGGGGGCCATAGTCTCAGGGGTTTCTCCAGTCTCTGTCAGACCAGTAAGTGTGCTCTTTTTTTGTGAATTTGAATTTTATTCTACATTTTTCTCCCACTCTGTCTGGGACCCTCTCTTGTGATCCCTGTCAGAGCAGTCAGTGGTGTCTGGGCACCATCTACTTCTTCTGGTCTCAGGCTAGTGGAGGCTGTGGTTCATGTGGTCCGTTAGTACTTTCGATTAATATTTTCCTTGTGTCTTTGGTTTTCTTCATTTTCCTTTGTTCTGGATGGGAAGGAACCAATAGATGTATCTCAGATGGCCACTCGCAAGCTTTTAAGACCCCAGATGCTACTCACCAAAGTAAGATATAGAACATTTTCTTTATGAACTGTGTTATGCCAATTGACCTAGATGTCCCCTGAGATCATGGTCCCCAGCCCTCAGCCCCAGTAACTTTGTTCCTCAAAGTGTTTGAATGTGTCTAGGAAGCTTCTACAACTTTACCTTGGTCAAGTTGTACTGACTTTCCCTTCACCAAAGTTAACACTTGTCTACTATCTAGTTAGTGATTTCCCCTAGATTTAATCCTTTTGATAAAAAGATTAATTTCCCAGTTGTGTCATGTTAGGTAGCATCATCAGCAACCAACATATTTTACTCTTTATCCTTTCATTTTTTCTGTCCTGTGGAATAAAATAACACATGTAATTCTAATGACATAAAAGTTTTTGTTCATTGAAAATAGTTTTTTGATTCTATAGATTTTATTATTATATATGTTATTTCAATCTGAGCAGCTGGACTATATGAAGAAGAATGTAGCATCAGGATTGGAGAAAGATTTATTAACAACCTGCATTATACAGATGACACAATCTTGCTTGCTGAAAGCAATGAGGACTTGAAACACTGATGAAGATCAAAGACCACAGCCTTCAGTATGGATTACACCTCAACATAAAGAAAACAAAAATTCTCACAACAGGACCAATAAGCAACATCATAATAAATGGAGAAAAGACTGAAGTTGTCAAGGATTTCATTTTTCTTGGATCCAAAATCAACACCCTTGGAAGCAGCAGTCAAGAAATCAAAAGACGCATTGCATTGGGCAAATCTTCTGCAACAGACCTCTTTAAAGTGTTGAAAAGCAAAGATATCACCTTGAAGACTAAGATGCGCCTGATCCAAGCCATGTTGTGTTTAATTGCCTCATACGCACGCAAAAGCTGAACAATGAGTAAGGAAGACCGAAGAAGAATTGATGCCTTTGAATTGTGGTGTTGGTGAAGAATACTGAATATACCATGGACTGCCAAAAGAACAAACAAATCTATCTTGGATGAAGTACAACCAGAATGCTCCCTAGAAGCAAGGAGGGCGAGACTACATCTCACATACTTTGAACATGTTATCAGGAATGATCAGTCCCTGGAGAAGGACATCATGCTTGGTAAAGTAGAGGGTCAGCAAAAAAGAGGAAGACCCTTAACGAGATGGATTGACACATTGGCTGCAACAATGGGCTCAAGCATAACAAGGATTGTGAGGATGGCGCAGGACTGGGCAGTGTTTTGTTCTGTTGTACATAGGGTTGCTATGAATCAGAATCGACTTGGTGGCACCTAACAACAACAACATACAAAAATTTAAAAAAGAAAGTAAAAATCTGAAATCTTCAATCCTGAGCTAAACATCACTAGCATTGTGATGAGGAACTTTCCTTCATGTCTTTTCACTCACAGACACACACACGTGCATGTACAAATACACTTATACTATTTTACATAAAAGAGATGCTAAATACTGATTTTGCCATTCTTATCTGAAAATATCATAAACCTACGAGTACCCTTTAATAGTTTGGATCATGTTTATACAATTATAAGTAAGTATACACTTGTAAAAATCAAGCTTTTTAGTTATTGAATTTTTGACAAAACTGATAATACATGTATATACATACATATATATTAGCATGTATATATATCAACTAGCAACGTATGATATATCTTGATATTGTCACTGAACAATCATGGAAATCTAAGTCTTAATTGTTGAATAATATGGATGTACTACATAATGTTCAACCATTCTCTTGCTGATGCACATTTGCTTTATTTCTATATTTTATTGCTATAAACAATGCTTTAATAAGCATCCTTACATATAAATCAATATTAAAAAAAAAACAACCGTTGCCGTCGAGTCAGTTCTGACTGCTAGCGACCCTATAGGATGGTGTTTTTATCTCTATGGGCTAGATACCCAGGGGGTAAAGATGGGACAGAGGGTATGTGTATTTTCAGCATTAATAGATATTGCCAGATTGCTTTCCAAAAAAAGGTTAAAATTCAGACTTCAATAAAAATTTCATGAGAGAACATTCCCTGCATCCCTGCTAGCATTAATTGTAGTCTTTCTTTATATATTTTATGAATTTGATAGATGTCACCTTAATTTGTATTTTTCTGAATACTTTTCAGGTTAATTAATCATTCTGATGAGCTCTTTTGTGAATTGCTTATTCATATTTCTATCAATTTAAATCAGAATTAGAAGTCTTTGCCATGTTTGAGCTGTATTCTCACTCAGCCATTCAGTCTCCCTTGAGTATCAGTATTATAAATGGTGAGGGTAGAGTTGAATATTCCAGTTTTACTCTTAGGATCAAATGAGAGTCCGTATGGGAAATCATTTTGAAAATTCTAACAACTTTTTTGTTTGGATGAAGAACAACAGTTCGCTGTTTCCTCCTCTCAGGAGGTTCCTGTGAGTCTCCAGGCTTCTTTGCTATCTTCCTCTTCTCTTGTTACTTCACATTACAATTATATTTTATAGATCTGCTTTCTTCAATAGACTATCAGGTTCTTGTAGACTGGGAATGTATCTTACTATTTGCTACAGCCTAGATGTATGCTGTGGGAAAAAGATGTGGCCATCTGCTGCCATAAGGATTGCAGCCTTGGAAACCCTATGGGACAGTTCTACTGTGTCTTATGCGGTCGCTATGAGTCAGAATCGACTTGAGGGCAGTGGGTTTAGAAGTCTGCTTAATAAAAAATGAATGAGTAAATGGCTGATTGAATTCAGCCATGGCATACTCTTGCCAAAACTCCTCCAATGACCTGTATTGCACTTAGAATAAAACCTAACCTCCTGGTTGTGGCTTACAAAGATCCTCATGACTGGTTATAGCTTATTTTGTCCAACTACATCTTGCCACTTCTTGGACTATATCACTCTATGCTTCTTTCTGTTCTTTGACCACACAAAGCAATAGCTAGAATATCTACTCTGTTCACTTGTGAGGAAGATGATTTTTGGGACAGCATTATATACACAAATCTTTCCTCCTGAACAACACAGAATGATGATCTGTGGCTCAACCAAAATCAGCTCCAGACAGGATGCAGCCATGTCATGACCTTTGAAATATTCTTAGCAACAGACACTTGTTTCATGCTTTGAGACCAAGAAAGCATAATGCCGCCCATGACTTCCCTTGAATTTGGTTTTTTATCTATAAAATGATTCAATTATTTCTAAAGGCCTTTCCAACTCTGAGTTCATGATTCAAATTCATTTTTAAGGGATAATAATAGTTTATCTCTCCTTACAGATTAATTTTAGGCAGTACGGAACTAGGGGATAATATTCTACAGTGAATTACTTCTATGGGGTCGTTTCTTTTTAATGAGTTGACAGAGGCAACAACAATGCCTTGTATTTAACCTCACAATTGTAAAGGGACTTGTCTTATCAATATTTTCAATCTTCAGGGGAACTTCAAGGTTCAGAGGAAATCAATAATAAAGAGCTTATCAGCAGCTAATCTCTTTGGAGCAAAAAATAAATATGCTAGTGAAGGAGAGTTTCTTCAATTCTCAACAGTTTCCTAGCAGATGTAACTCCTCTTTTTCATGATCTGATACCTGTTATGACCTTTAACTGGCTGTGCTTTTTTCTTTCCATCAGCACTTGGGAATTTTCTTTCTGTAGACAGCCTTGGGGCAGTCCTGTGCATTATTGCCTTCTGAAGTGCCAGCCTGACCATTTCTAGAAGCCCTAAGTAAACATCCATCTCATTTTAAGACTTTTTTCTATTTTTTATATTTTATTGTACTTCAGGTGAAGGCTTACAGAACAAATAGTTTCTCATGAAACAGTAGTACACCTGTTGTTTTATGACATTGGTTAACAACCTCACAACATATTAACTCTCTAAATTCTCAACCTTTTTTTTTTT
>NW_004443943.1:17440528-17487537 GCF_000243295.1 Trichechus manatus latirostris | reverse complement strand
TGCTGTTTTGGGGGCATTCAGTAGCTATTTTTCTCGTTTATTGATTGTAGATTTGTTTGTTTCATCTCTTTCTTTTAAAAAAAATTTGACTATGTCTGTGCAGGTGGACTGTGTGTTCTTTGTTGTTTGCTTGTCTGTAAGCTCAATACTTTTCGCCTCCTTCTCCAACTGGCAGAGTCAGTCACTCAGATATAGTACAGCAGGGCAGAGGAGTTACTGGGATGGGTTGTTTGTGGCACTTACTACAGCCATCAGGGCGTGTCGGTAATCAGTGCAGGGCAAGTTCCAGTAGGCCGTGCCTGTGCTGCTTGGTGGTGTGATGTCAAGCGCACGGTGCAGGTAGGCAGGATGCAGTGGGGAGATTGTTATGTGCGGAGCTAAGATGGATATGGGAGAGAGGAGAGAGTAACAGGAGCCAAAAATATACAAACAAACAAAAAAGAATGCTAGGGGAGCTTGCCGTTGGAATGGAGAGATGAGAGACTATGAAATGGAGAGAAACAGAAAGGGGAAGAGGAAGAAAAGAAAAGAATAAATAAATAAAAATCAGAAAGGTTAAAGAACCACAAAGTTCCCAGGGATCCCACTGGTGTGGCTATGAGGTCTGGGGAAGTCGATCTCAGGTGTTGCAATACAGCCTGGCTAGAAGGCGTAGAGGTATACAACGCCTGGTATTCAGGGATCAGAAAGAGAATGAAGATATAAAGGGACAAGAAACTGAGCAATGAAGAAAGAAAAAAGGGAAAAGGAGGGAAAAGAAAACAAAACAAATTAAAAAAAAAAAAAAGAACAAGAAAGGCCCCCCAAAAAAACAGAAAAAAAATAACCAACGAAAAAAGAAATGCTCTCATGTATCCCTCTGCACATCTGTGGAAGCTGAAGGGGAATTCCTTGCCACGCAGCTCTGCCTGGCCAGAAAAGGCTCCCAACTCAAGAAAAGGAAAAGAAAACAAACAAACCATTCAAAACGAACAAATGAACAAAAGCCCTGGGATACCACCAGCATGGTAGCCCAGACCGGGAAGCAGCTCTGCACTCGAATTGAGCTCCACAGCCCCTCAGGAAGAAGCAAAGATGGCGCACGGAGTGAGGCACTCAAGCGAAAGGAGGGGGAGATGGCCAGAGGCAAGGAAGAAATCAAAAGAAGTGGAAAAAAGCAACACCAACAGCCAACAAATGGTATCCTGAGAGCCGCCCGCTTGGGTGTGTGGAATCCAAGCAGCTGGCGCTTCCCAGTCAAGAGACCGTGGCCATGGGAAGCAGAGGAGGCCGAGCCAGGATGAAGAGGGGTCGGGGGTGGGAAAGCGCACACCGCAAATTGCCGGTTGTTTTGTCTCCTGCTGGATGCTCCATAAGGCTGCTTTCTCGTCCCCTCGTTTGCTGGTGTCCGATAGGAGTCCAGGATGGTGGATCTGCACTGCGTTAGCTGGTAGGGGACCTCTGCATGAATCTCTCCTTGCTCTCTGTTCTCTGTCAGTTTTCTCACTCCATTTGGTGCTTGGCCGAGTTCTTTATCTCTTCATTCGATGTTTTAGGGTTTCAGGATTGTTGTATTCTCTGTTCGGCTTAGTTTTTCGGATCTTTGCTGTGGAGGGATGGCGCGTGCTTCTGCCTAGAGTGCCATTTTGCCGGAACTCCAAGACTTTTTTTTATACTGGGAATTACTAGGAAATTTTTCCTTTTTTCCTTATTTGTTTATTTTTTGGTCTTTGTAGCATAATAAATTTATCAGTTATGCAGATACCACCATAGCAAAAACATGATGGGAATGCAACTGGAGTTTGATCCTGAAGGAGAGAAAGACAAAAATCAATAAAAGACAAGGCTACCAGTGACTCTTGCATCCACTTCATCATTTCCATTGGCCTATCTCAGAGTCTACTCAAAGGCAAATTTGTTAGAGAAAATGAAGCTTCTGTGTTGCCCAGTATTTGATGTAAAGAAATTCTGAAATTCTGTAATTAAGTAAAGTTATATGGGACATCTGGAATATGGGATAATTTCTTCAAGAAAGAGTTAGAAAGGGTGGTTATTGGTTATGGAGTACTGAATTTTGGTTTATGGTGACAGAAGAATCACATTGATTGAGGTTAGGGTTGCACGGCTGATTAATGTGATTGTCCTGTCAATAAATTGTACATCTGTAAAAAGCTGAAATGGCAAAAGTTGTGTGATAGATATATTTACAACAATGACAAAAAAAAAAAAAAAAAAAGAGTAGCTGCTGAGGCTGCTTATGTACAACCAAACACCTCATGGGATTTTGTTCCTTGGTTTGGAAGTTACGGTCATGGTTTCATAGGAAATCCCAGTTAATTGCCCTAATAATATGTTTAGTGCTTCTGTTCTTCCTCCTTGTTTGCTGCATAATGCCTGGGGTCTTAAAAGTTTGCAAACTGCTATCCAAGGCACAACAGTTGATCTCTGTTTGCCTGGAGCAAGAGAGGAAGAAGTTAGTTAGGAATAGGAGGAGAAATGGAATGTTTGGCTAATTGCTTCCATGAACAACTGTCTTATTTGTCATGAGACCAGAAGAACCGGATGGTGCCCAGCTACCATTACTGAACATTTTGATCAAAGATTCTATAGAAGAATCCTGATCAAAAAGGGGAAAATACAGGACAGAATTTTAAATTCTCACAGAATCCAGACTTTCTGGAGCCACGGAGGCTGGATCAACCCCTGAAACTATTGCCTTGAGATAATCTTTAAACCTTAAACCAAAAATATCCCCTGAAGTCTTCTTAAAACCAAACAATAATTTAGCTTAACTGGGAAAGAATGTCTGCCTTGAGCAGTGTGCTCTTTTAAGGTCTATCTACATGGGATTAAACTGCGAATAGCAACTTGAAAGATTAGATAGGGACCTTAAGGGGGCAGTGAGTTTATGTTAATGGGGGAGAAAAAACTCAGAAAAGCAGTGTGAGAACGGTTAAACAATTGAAAGATATAATCAATGTTACTGAATTATATGTGTAGAAATTGTTGATGTGTGTTCTGCTGTGTATAGTCTCAACAATAATAGCAACAATAAAATAAAATTATTTAAAAAAAATGTTAGCAGTCCTGGCAAGAGAGGAAAAATGAAAACCTTAAGATAGAAGAGAATAGATTAGTAAAAGAAAGAAAAAAAATCACGTAATAGTGTTGGGATGAAATAGTTCAATTAATATTCTTCAGAAAAAATTTCCCAGCCTACTTTTATCAGGGGGGCAGTGGTGATTCTATGTAGAGTTCTGGTCTTCCACGCAGGAAACCAAATTTGAGTCACAGCCAATGCACCTCAAGCACAGCCACAATCCGTCAGTGGAGGCTTAAACGTTGCTATGATGCTGAACAGGTTTCAGTGAAGCTTCAATACTAAGACAGACTAGGAAGGAAGTTCTTGTGATCTACTTCTGAAAAGTAAGCCATTGAAAACTTTATAGATCACAATGGTCAGATCCCGTTTTGCGTGGGGTCCCTATTAGTTGGAGACTGATTGACAGTAGCTAACAACAACAACAACTTCTATAAAGTATTTATTGTGTGCAAGACACTATCAAAAAATATATTATACAAGCCCTGGCTCAATGCTTTGCAGAAATCCGAAGTTTCTGGCAGTCCTCTATAGGGTTGCTATGAATCAGAATTGACTCAACGGCAATGGGTTTTTTTTTTTTTTTCCTAGAATGTCAGTCTACTAGCCATAGTAAGGAATAAAATCTGGCTGGCCTGGCAAGAATATTCCTAGGTGAACCTATGATGGCCCCTATTGATCACAGTTTGTTTATCCAAGTACTCACAAAACCCCTGTTCAATTGTTCAGTAGGGAATTTGGCATGAGATCCAACAAAACCCATCAATGAATGATTTGCCAAATATTTGTTCTCCTTTTGTAAAATCAGACAATTTTCTGCTTGCTAATTTTTGTTACATCTCCAATCGTCTGTCGTTTTTAGTTTCTTGTATGGCTTAATAATGTAATTTGCAAGTTTTCTTAATACTCTGATTTGTAATTAATTAATAACACACGTATTTATCAAAGACTTTGCTAGGATAGGCACTGAAGTTTTAACAGTGAACAGGTGACAATTCTTATGTTCAAAGATTTGACCTTTTAAAGGAGCTGTAATTAATTATGAGAAACTGTGATGTTGCAACAAGGCAACATAAAGTGTTGTGAAAGCCTCAAGCAGAAGGTAATCCTCCCAGAAAAAGGGATAGAATCCTGTAGGCCAGATCTTGTGTAGAGCAACTGGGGAGGGCTTTTATATGCTTCTCACTTATTTTAGACTTCAGTGTTCTTATTGTAGTGCCAGTTCTACCTTTTCTCTCTGAATATGCTTGAAAGAAAAAATAAGTGAAGTAACAAGTGAGAAGTTTATTTTTTATCATCACCTATACTGTCTTAAGCAGAGGCTTTTCAGTTTTTCCACTTCTTGCTCAAAATATGTTTTAAGCACTGCTTCTACTCAACTCCCCTATCCCTTATTTGTTGCTTTAAGCATTTTACAAGCCTTGCTCACTGTTGTTATTGCTGTCGTTAGGTGCTGATGAGTTGGTTCCAACTCATAGTACCCCATGTACAACAGAACGAAACACAGCCCAGTCCTGCACCATCCTCACAATCATTGCTATGTTTGAGCCCATTGTTGCCAGCACTGTGTCAATCCATCTCATTGAGGGTCTTCCTCTCTTTCACGGACCCTCTACTTTGCCAAGTATGATGTCGTTCGCCAGGGACTGGTCCCTCCAGATAACATGTCCAAAGTACGTGAGATGAAGTTTTGCCACCCTCATTTCTAAGGAGCTTTCTGAATGTACTTCTTCCAAGAAAGATTTGCTCATTCTTCTGGCAAAAAACAAAAAACTGAGCCCGTTGCTGTCGAGTTGATTCCAACTCATAGCGACCCTATAAGACAGAGTAGAACTGCCCCATGAGTTTCCAAGGAGCACCTGGTAGGTTCAAACTGCCAACCTTTTGGTTAGCAGCAGTAGCTCTTAACCACTACGCCACCAGGGTTTCCAAATCTTTTGATTAGCAACGGAGCTCTTAACAGCTGCACCACCCTGGCACATAGTGTTCTTCTGGCAGTCCATGGTATATTCAATATTCTTCTCCAACACCATAATTCAAAGGCATCAATTCTTCTTCTGTCTTCCTTATTCATTGTCCAGCTGTGACATGCATATGAGGAGATTGAAAATACAATGCTTTGGGTCAGGTGCACCTTAGCCCAAAAAGTGTCATCTTTGCTATTTTAACACATTAAAGAGGTCTTTTGAGGAAGATTTGCCCAAAGCAATACATCGTTTGATTTCTTGACTGCTGCTTCCTGGGCATTGATTGGGGATCCAAGTAAAATGAAATCCTTGACAACTTCAATCTTTTCTCTATTTGTCATCATGTTGCTTAATGGTCCAATTGTGAGGATTTTTGTTTTCTTTATGTTGAGGTGTAATACATACTGAAGACTTTAGTCTTTGATCTTCATTAGTAAGTGCTTTAATTCCTCTTCTCTTTCAGCAAACAAGGTTGTGTCATCTGCATATTACAGGTTGTTAATGAGTCTTCTCCAATATTGATGCAACCTTCTTCTTCATATAGTCCAGCTTCTTGGATTATTTGCTCAGCATACAGATTGAACAAGTATGGTGAAAAGATACAACCCTAATACACACCTTACCTGATTTTAAACCATGCAGTATCTCCTTGTTCTGTTCCAACGACTGCCTCTTGGCCTATGTACAGTTCCTCATGAGCACAATTAAGTATTTGGGAATTTCCATTCTTCACAATGTTCTCCACAATTTGTTATGATCCACACAGTCGAATGCCTTTGCATAGTCAATAAAACAGAGGTAAACATCTTTTGGTTTTCTCTGCTTTCAGCCAAGCTCCATCTGATATCAGCCATGATATCCTTCGTTCCATGTCCTCTTCTGAATCTGGCTTGCATTTCTGGCAGTTCCCTGTTCACATACTGCTGCAACCGCTTTTGAATGATCTTCAGCAAAACTTTACTTGCATGTGATATTAATGATATTGTTCGATAATTTCCTCATTCTGTTGCATCACCTTTCTTTGGAATGGGCACAAATATGGATCTCTTTCAGTCGGTTGGCCAGGTAGCTGTCTTTCAAACTTCTTGGCATAGATGAATGAGCAATTCCAGCTCTGCATCTGTTTGTTGAAACATCTCAGCTGGTATTCTATCGATTCCTGGAGCCTTGTTTTTTGCCAGTGCCTTCAGTGCAGCTTGGACTTCTTCCTTCAATAACATCGGTTCTTGATCATATGCTACCTCCTGAAATGGTTGAACGTCCACTAACTCTTTTTGGTATAGTGACTGTTTATTCCTTCCATCTTCTTTCGATGCTTCCTACGTCATTCAATATTTTGGCCATAGAATCCTTCAATATTATAACTCAAAGCATGAATTTGTTCTTCAGTTCTTTCAGCTTAAGAAATGCCAAGCATGTTCTTCCTTTTTGGCTTTCTAACTCCAGATTTTTGCATGTTTCATTATAATACTTTGCTTTGTCCTCTCGTGTTGCCCTTTTAAATCTTCTGTTTGGCTCTTTTACTTCATCATTTCTTCCTTTTGCTTTAGCTACTTGAAGTTCAAGAGCAGGTTTCAGAGTCTCTTCTGACATCCATTTTGGTTTTTTCTTTCTTTTCTGTCTTTTTAATGTTCTCTTGCATTCTTCACGCATGATGTCCTTGATGTCATTCCACAGCTCATCTGGTCTTCGGTCAATGCATCAAATCTATTCTTAGGTGGTCTCTAAATTTAAGTGGGATATACTCGACGTCGCATTTTGGCTCTCATGGACTTGTTTTAATTTTCTTCAGCTTCAGCTTGAAATTGCATACAAGCAATTGATAGTCTGTTCTGCAGTCAGCCCCTGGCCTTGTTCTGCCTGATGATATTGAGTTTCTCCATTGTCTCTTCCCACAGATATAGCCGATCTGATTCCTGTGTATTTCATCCGGTGAGGTTCACATGTATATTAACCATTTTTTTGTTGTTGAAAAAAGGCATTTACAATGAATAAGTCTTTGGTCTTGCAAAATTCTATTGTGCAATATCTGGCATCATTTCTATCACCAAGGCCATATTTCCAACTACTGACCCTTCTTCTTTATTTCCAACTTTCACATCCCAATCACCAGTAATTATCAACGCATGTTGATTGCATGTTTGATCAATTTCAAACTGCAGAAGTTGGTGAAAATCTTCAATTTCTTCATCTTTGGCCTTAGTGGTTGATGTGTAAATTTGAATAATAGTCATATTAATTGGCCTTCCTTATAGACATATGGATATTATCCTATCAGTGATGGTGTTGTACTTCAGGATAGATCTTGAAATGTTCTTTTTGACAATGAATGCAACGCCATTCTTCTTCATTTTGTCATTCCCCACATAGTAGACCATATGATTGTCTGATTCAAAATGGCCAATACCAGTCCATTTTTGCCCACTAATGCCTAGGATATCGATGTTTATGTGTTCCATTTCATTTTTGATGACTTCCAATTTTCCTAGATTCATGCTTCATATATTCTATGTCCCGATTATTAATGGATGTTTGCAGCTGTTTCTTCTCATGTTGAGTCATGTCACATGAGCAAATGAAGGTCCCAAAAGCTTTACTTTATCCATGTCATTAAGTTCGACTGTACTTTGAGGAAGCAACTTTTCCCCAGTCGTATTTTGAGTGCCTTCCAACCTGTTGGGCTCACCTTCTGGCACTGTATCAGACAATGATCCACTGTTATTCATAAAGTTTTCACTGGCCAGTTCTTTGAGAAGTAGACTGCCTTGCTCATTAGAGAATCTAAATGTCTTGACTCTTGGCACTAGTCTGAGCTGTACTTTTATAGTCAGGTATTCAACATATATTTTTTGAGTATCAACCATTGTGATGGTAAAGGTTGTGTGTCAACTTGGCTGGGCCCTGATTCTCAGTGGTTTGGCAGTTATGATGTAGTATGGCAGCTATGTAATGATGTAATCACCTCCCTAATGAAATCTGATATAATGTAATCACCTCCATAATGAGATGTGCTATGAGCAGCCAATGAGTTGAAGGCAGTTTCCTTGGGGGTGTGGTCTGCATCCAATATGTGTGGACTCTCTGGCAAAGCTTGCTGGCTTTTTCTTGCTCTGGATCCTGCAGCTGGCTCCTGTTCATCTGACCTCCGGTTCTTGAGACTGGAGCTATCAGCTTACCTGCCAATCTTGGGATTGGTCAGACTCTGCAGCCAGTGATCTAGCGGCCTGCTGTTTGACCTACCAGGCTTGAGTTTGCCAGCCCCTGCAGCTATGTGAGTCTGGAGAAGCCTCCAGCCGACCCACAAAGTAGGGACTTTCCAGCCTCTACAACCATGTGAGCCATTTCCTTGATATAAATCTCTTTTTCTCTCTGCATACACACACACAGACACACACACACACACACAGATATACACATCTTTCACTGGTTTTACTTCTCTAAAGGACCCCGCCCAAGACAACCATGTAGGGCCAATCACTGTTCTCAAAACTGGGTAGTGCAGCAGTGAACAAAACAAAGTCCCTGCCCTCAAGGAGCTGATATTCTATGGGGAGAGAAGAGAAAAACAAAAGAAATAGTTAAAATATATGACATGTTGTTTGTTTTTCTTAAACAAAAAGTGTTGCAGAAATGCTATGGAGATCAAATAAAGCGGGGAGTGGAATAGCAAGTGTCAAGGGTGGGGGTTACTGTTTTAAACAGGGGCCAGTGAAGACCTCCTTGATTTGGTGACATTTGAGAACTGTCCTGAAGAAAGTGAAGTATTTCATTAATCCTCTCATTTTCATTCTTGTTTCTTTGCTCTTTCTTTCATCCTTTTACAAAAACCAAAAAAAAAAAGAAAAAAAATCATTTGTTTATTTTATTACAAAAGCTTATTGTATGTTGGCAGATGTTTTGGTGTGTATGTTCACCACAATGAAAAAAAAAAGCTTATAGTAGAAAACAATAGAAAATATTTATAAAGAAAAAGAAGGAAATTAAAATAATTCATATTCCCACTACGCACCTTGGTGTATATCTGTGTGTGTCTGTATATGTCTGTGTGTGTTGTTAGGTGCCATCAAGTCAATTCTGACTCATAGCCACCCCATGTGACAGAGTAGAATTGCTGCATAGGGTTCTCTAGGCTGCAGTCTTTACAGGAGCAGATCAACAGGTCTTTCTCCCAGGGAGCCGCTGGATTAATAGCCACGCGCTTAACGATTGCACCACCAGGACTTCTTTGTCTGTGTGTACATACATAAAAATGGCATCAAAATGTACTTACTCTTTTGCGAGCTGTAGTTTTCATGGAGACTATGCCATGGATATCTGCAACATCATTTTGAATGACTAAAATAAACAATCCCTTATCATTGGACATTATAAATCTCAGAGGAGCAGCCTTGTAACAAAATCTTTGATATTCATTATTAAATATTTTCTTAGAAGAAATTTCTAGAATTTTTGAGACAAATATGTACCTTAACAGCTGATATGTACTTGCAAAATTGTCCATGCAGGGATGAGAGAGCCCAGAGTTGAAGGACGGTGTTCAGGTGCAGTCTCAGAGAAACATGGATGCCGGGGACTGGAGCTACGTATTGTGGTATGGGGTCCATTTCAAAGTGAAGATGCACTTTCAGTGTTCTAACCCCAAATTGAAGGGGCAACTGGAGGTTGATGACTCAAATTTACATATCTAAGGAGATTCATGCAAATAACTGGAATTAGGGAAGGAGTCCCTGTGTGGTGCAAATGGTTAATGTGCTTGGCTGCTAGCTAAAACGTTGGAAGTTCAAATCCACCCTGAGACGCCTGGGAAGAAAGCCTTGGTCATCTACTTCTGAAAATCGGCCATTGAAAATCCTATGGAGCACAGTTCTACTTTGACACACAGAAGGTCCCCATGAGTCAGTTGACTTGACAGTAACTTGACTTCTTCAGTCATATCCTGTACCTTACTGGCCTTCATGAGCGTGCTTTTCAAGGTTTTAGAAGATGACCATAATGATCCTTGTAGCTACAAATGTATGTACATAATGGACAAAATCTCTGTTATAATCTCACTTGAATTAAGTTGTTTTTCTTAAAAAGAGTTGAAATATATTTGGTTAGTTTTATGTTGTCTTCTAAAAAAAAAATTTGTTATTCTAGAGTTTTCTTGCCATAAAATGTGAGTGGATTGGAGTCCATTAAGCTCCAAGAAGGTCTTACTTAGGAAAATGTATATTAACCAGTTCATGTAATTCTTAAAAATGCAAACCAAAGTTATCCTGAAAGAGTTTTGCAGAGAAATAACGAATCTATGTCTCCTTTATACTGTCTCTGGTGTCTACTGAACAAACACGTGGTGTGGAAATCTCAGTGTCAAAAAGTTCATTGTCATGTCACCACTGATGAATTCCTATTCTGAGGACCTCACAAACAGGAAACGGACAAACTGAAATCATCGTCTTAAAAAGTGACCTTTTATAAATGCCTTTAGGATTAAAGATTACGTTAGCTTTGTCTGAGGTTTATAGGTGAAATGCCTTAGACTAAAGATTTTATGGCATTAGACTTATCACCTTGGAAGAGGCTGCATAGGCCTGGCTCACTATTCTTTACTCCCCATTGCTGACCGCCACATTGTCTCATGACCTTATTTTTCCCTCCGGTTCCAGTCTCTACAAAGGTTTGAGATGAACCGATGTTCCCCCTTGGAGGGTGGAAAACAAGTAATAATGATCTGAGAATGACAAATCGAACAAAACACCCATCTTGGGACAAGAAAACCAGGATGTTACCAGATAACCCCCAAGAGAAGATTAACTCATCTGGAACATGACCACCCCCAGGGGGAACTAACACAAACTTCTAAGACCTATAATCCTGTTCCTATAAAAGCCTTCAGCGAATCTCCAGTGGGGGAGACAAATTTTTTGGAGGAATCTATTCCCCTCTGTCTCCTTTATATGGATATATAATAAAACTCTTGCTGCTCACCTCACCCCTGTCTCAGAATTGGCTATTGCAGCAGGCGGCTCCAATTGGTGTTTTTGCGGTAACAACCTCCTTCACCTCCTCCCTGCCTCTACTATCTGCTAAGCTTTTTGGAGTTAACCTGTTTTTTGGAAACCTATGTGGAGGTAGTGGGTTTTATTCAGGTGCAATAAAAGATACACCTACGAATGTGCCCCTACTTTGAATAGAAATAAGCTGCAACACCCATACTGAAAAGAATGCTCCTTTTGGCTGTGGTGTGTTAGAGGGGAATGAGTCTTTGGGTCAGAGAAAATTTGTGATTAAATCTTGATTCTGTCATTTGTGAGCTTGGAAAAATTACTTAATCTCTGTAAGCCCCAGTTTTCTCCATATTATTTTGAAAATGTGAATAATAATACTTACCTGACATAACGTTAGAAGCCTGAAACGAAATGATACATACAAAGCTCCTGCCCCATAATAGTTACCTTCTTACTCTGATAAATATGACCCTGAAAACATAAAAACAGAGGGGCGTTAAAGTATATATATATTTTCCCAAGATTGGAATTTTTTTTTCTAGAAAATTTTCTTGTAATTCAGAATCCACTCCAAGGGGTCCGGTTTTCCTTTTAGAGCAGTGTATCAACGGTCAAGCTTTCAGTGGTTTATTGACATGGATTTGATAACTGTCATAACTGCTGAGCTAAAAAATATTAACTTGACAGCAATTTTGAGGTTTTAAAAGAGTTAAACGGCAATGAAAAAAAAAGCACGGATGCAAAGATAATGTAGCTTTTGCTGACTAGCATTATAATCTGGTTTGCTACTCACGCTCATTGAAAAGACAGTTGCTGGTTACAGCCAGTGAAAGGGTCTTGTTTCTCAGATTTAGATAAAATTGCATGGAGATGAGAATTAAGAGGAGGGAAACTGAACGCCCTGAGGGAGACAAATTTGAAAGGGCAAATTAGAAAAAAAGTAACCAAGAGTGACTTGTTATTAATGGTGTGTGTGTGTGTAGGCATGAGCATCACCTTATGTTTATATAGGGTGTTAGGGTGTTTATATAAGCATAGTATTTAAGAGATCAGCTTGTAGAGTCAGTTTGGGTTCTAGACTCGGCATTGCCACTTACTAGATACGTGGCTTTTAGTCAAAGTATTTTAACTGTCTGAGTTGCAATTCCTTCACCAGTAAAGTGGGGATACTAATAAAACTTAACCTCAAAGAGGTTTTGGCAATATAAATGCTCTAATGCCCATGAAGTGCCTAGCACATGGAAAATTCTCAAAAAATGTTAGTTGTTATTACCTTTATTATGAAGCTGCCGTTATTATCAATGTATAAGCATGGGCCAATGTCAATGATCTGACTTCTGACTTCATCGCTGACAAAGACTATCCTAATGACTCTTGCAAATCTTCCCCTCTTGAAACCTCCATTTCCTCTATAGGGAAATGTGAAGATTGGCCTAGGTCATCTCTAAAACATCTTTCAGCTTCCAAAGTTCTCTTCTCTTTTAGCTCAATAACTTAAGAAAGTTTTATGGTTGTTTACAATGATTTTGTTAGATGATGTGTTTTATGTCACTGCAATTTGGGCTGTTGGAGGTGAGCTTTTACCATCTGTATTATACGTTTTTTCTAGAGGGTGTGTGTGTGTGTGTGTGTGTGTGTGTGTGTATGTGTGTTTATTCCTCGTTTTCGAGAGAAATGTATAGACTTACCTATAACCAACCACAAGATATCAATTTTGGTCATAAAAATTTGTGGGAAGAGATCACCTTATTGGAAATTTAACAATTCCTTCTTATTTAAGGAACTTAGATAAATGTTTTAGATGCAAAATATTAGATAGCAACATTTGTGCGGAAGATGGACACTTAACGGCAAGCAGGTTGAGGCCAAGGATCTTTGTTTTAAGCCCTGATAAATTTTTCATCCAACATTTCCCACTTGTTTAGCTCTGGTGGGCTTTTTCCTTCAGCTTCAGTAAGATATAGGGTGTCTTGGTCATGGGATGAAGTAAGTTGTAGGCTTAAAATAAATATTTCAGTGGATAGCGTTTCTTAGATGATTTTTTTCTTAAAAAATCTTAAAAAAAGAAAAAAAAAAAAGACTTGCTTGTTTGCTTGTTTTTAACAAGTGTGTATTGTGTGTAAAAAGTTCTCTCCAAAACTTTATTCCTCCTTCCTCGGTCTTTCATCAGCAAATACAGTAATTTTATTTTTTTAAATCTGTGGCTAGCGAACTCTGTCAATGCCACATTAGAGCAGCTCAAATTTCAGATAATAATGTTTGTTTTGGGGTTTGAAGGTTAACGTGAAGAAAATTAATACAAGTCTTTATATCTTCTTCATCTGCATAGAATAACCTCCACTACATATTCTACCCTTTCTTTAGCTCCTCCCTGAAATCTGTTTCCTTAAAACAGATGAAAGAAACTCCTAGCCTTTTCCAATTTCTGGCTCTGAACTCAGACCACCTGGGTTCAAATCTCAGACTTATCACTTACTGGGGACGAAATTTATGGCAAGTCTCTTCTCTGTGCCTCAGTTTCCTTATCTGTAAAATAGAACTAATTGTAGGAAGAACAGTAAGTGCTATTGTGAAAAGTGCTAAGAAAAGTGCCTGGAATATAGTATCACTTAGTAAATGTTACTTTTGCTGTTGTTTCTCTCTCTCTTTCACACACACATGCAAACACACACACACTCACAAACACACACACACTAATATGGACTTTATCTGAAGGCCACATTCTTGCATTGTCATCAGGGGCTACAAGGTCATCTCGTCATTTAACCACAGAGTCGATTAAATAAATCACTATCTTTGTGAATAAAGGCTCTCTCTCTCTTTACATTATTTAAAATACTTAAGTATTTAAGGAGATTATGTAGGTCAAATAGTTTAGTACAGTAAAACCTCTGAGAGCCAGAACTTGATGGGACTGCCTTGTTTTTCTGGGTCTTACAAGTTTTCTGCCTTTGACAGGATGCAGTCTTACCACTTTTCTGTTGCTCTCAATTACTGGAAAATATTTCAGTTTTCCTTCTCTGACAGGGTTATGCCTTGCACAGGTTCTGGCTTTCACAGGTTTTACTGTACAATGTTCAGTAAGTGTTTATCCATTGTTTTAATTTTATCTCATTCATGTCTGCAAAGTTCAAAGAAGGATGCTTCTAAGGCTAGTTATTTCACATATAGATTAGTAGATTAAAGGTATGAAACTATAGCAAAATAGAATATTCCTTTTTATGGGATCGAGTTTTGTCTGAAATAACCTTGAAAGCTCCTTAAATGCACTTTGTTTACTCTTCTCACCTTCCTTGCTATCACGACTTGTATCCAATGACACCAACCAATGTGTCTGGTAGGCAGAATAATGACCCTCGGAAGATGGCCATGTCCTAATCCCCGGAATCTGTGAATGTATTACCTTACATGGCAAAAGGGATTTTGCAGATGTGATTAAATTAAGAATCTTGAGATGAGGAGATTATCCTGAATTATCTGGGTGGGCCCAATGTAATCACCAGGGTCTTTATAACAGGGAGGCAGTAGAGTCAGTATCAGAGAGAGATTTGAAGATGCTACACTGCTGGCTTTGAAGATAGAGGAAGATTCAATGATCCAAGACAAGCAGGTGGCCTCTACAAGCTGGAAAAGGGAAGGGAATGGATTTTCCTCTACAACCTCCAGAAGGAACACAGGCCTACCAACACTTTGATTTTAGGACTTCTGACTTCCAGATCTATAAGATAATAAATGTGTGTTGTTTTAACCTACTAAGTATGTGGCTATTTGTTACAGTAGCAATAGGAAATCAATACTAGTACATTGCATTTCAGTTCACCTGTATAGAAAGCAATATTTTAGAGGATCATTAAGTAACATGAAGAGCAAAATATCATGGTCAATAATTGTATTTTGTGGGCCATGTAGTG
The DNA here is from genome assembly GCF_000243295.1 of Trichechus manatus latirostris. Classification (NCBI taxonomy): domain Eukaryota; kingdom Metazoa; phylum Chordata; class Mammalia; order Sirenia; family Trichechidae; genus Trichechus; species Trichechus manatus. The sequence goes on along the minus strand of NW_004443943.1, from coordinate 17,472,590 downwards.
TCTCAGAAGATTTCGTTCTTACAATTACAACCTTTTCATCTTCTCTAGGGCAGTTTTATGAAGCTATTTATATTTTGGTTGACAGGACATGTTTAAAAATATTTTTCCCCAAAGCATTAAATAACACATTTCATGGTCTAAACTGTCTCCATTTTCCCTAATACTAAAGTAATAATTTGCATCTCCAAGAAATAAAATATCTTCATTATTCTCCGGAGATGAGATCATACTCTAAAGAATACTCCAGTTTTTTAAAGGAACAACAGTCTATGATGAAGTACAGGAATTTCTTTCTTGTAGACCAGCTAGTTTGGATTCTATCACAGGGCTCACACCTTACTCTTTGTCTGAGAAGGTAACCGAGCCATCCATTTTGTGGATTAGGGTAGTGTAGGGCATCAAATTACAGCATCTGAAGCACCATCCTTGAATGATGGCTGTTGCATTTGAAATTTAGGTGTATGATGCTGTATTCCAGTTGCCACTTATTTTCATGTACAAGAGAAATTTAATTTAATGTGTTTATTGACCATTGTGCATTAGTTTTCTGACTGATGTTGACAAGACCATACCAAAGCTGGTTAGAACCAAAGATACTGAGGTGAAAAAGCTTACTGTCCCTACTCTTCATTTTCTTCCTATATTCCTCTCCCTATTCCTCATTTTCTGCTAATTTTTAAATTTCCTAACACATGCCCTTTTGCTTTTTGTCTCACCTTTGATCTCATGTTATTAACATAAACATCTTTGCAATCTCAACTTGAGTTTATTCAGGGTTGCAAACGCACATGTTTGCAAGGGTCCCGTAGGCAACACAAATGAGGTAAGTGAGCCAAGGTAGTGGTGGGGACTTGGGCGAATTGGAGCTCCTATGCCTTCTCAAAGGGGTTAAGCTGCTACCCAGCACCAGATGACTTTTGGCAGGTCAGAATTTTAGAGTAGTATTGCCAGATATTTTGATTTTTCAAGAGAAGCTGGAACTCTCAATTTTTATGTAAAATATCCCAATTTTTAAACTTTGTAGACAAGATATAACTTCTCCAGAATGGATTCAGTTTGTGGGGGATGTGATCATGGATTACTATTTTTTTGTGTGTATATTTAAAGTATTTTCCCTTCCTGTTATTGTTGTTAGGTGCCATCAAGTTGATTCGGACTCATAGTGATCCCATGAGACAGGGTAGAACTGCCCGATAGGGGTTTCTTGGCTGTAATCTGTACTGCAGCAGATTACCAGGTCTTTCTCCCATGGAGCTGCTGAGTGAGTTCCAACCATCAACCTTTCTGTTAGCAGTGGAGCACTTAACTATTGTGCCACCAGGGCTCCTTACTTACCCTTCCTAGAACCACATTTATTTATGAATTCTTGGAGGATTAGAGGGATTAATGGTTAAGCACTCGGCTGCTAACCAAAAGGTTGGCTGTTTGAACCCACGAGCTACTACTTGGGAGAAAGATGTGGCAGTCTGCTTCTGTAAAGATTTATACTTTGGAAACCCTGTATGAAGCAGTTCTACTCTGTCCCATAGGGTCCCTATGAGTCAGAATTGACTTGATGGCAATGAGTTTGTTTTGGTTTTCTAGCAGTCCCTAGGAATGGCAGTTAAGGAGAAACTAGAGCATCATGGAAAACTTCCTTGAAAAAAATACATCTAAGCTGAGATCTGAGGGGTAGGTAGGAACTGGTTCAGTAAAGTGAGGGAAGATATGTGTGTCTGGGGACAGGATGGGAAAAAAAGTTATAAGAGTGAGTATGAAGCATCTTTGCTCTTCATGAACAAAGGCACAAAGACAAGAGAGGACTTTGCATTTTAGAAGAAGCCAAAGATGCTCAGCTTGGCTGGAATTTATAGTGAGCAAAAGGGAATCATAAGAGATGACCCTGAGACAGTAGGCAGGCACCAAAATGGGAGGAACCTCCTGCATTGTTAAATGAAGTTCAGTTTTAACCTGAAGCAATAATTAAGTTCAGTTTACTCATCCAGTTCTCTTCCCTGGCTATTCTCTTCCAGACCCAGGAATGCTCCTCTAATTTATTCTTTTGCTCAAGGCTATTAGTGATTTTATACAAAAACGCAGTTTTCATGTAATCATGAGCAAAGAGACTACAGCAACTGGGGTATTGGGCAACCTGAGGTTATTGGGACCAAAGATGTCAACTGAGGTTAGGGACTCAATAATTGGACTGATTTAAACTCAGAGTGGCCTGGAGCCCCATTGTGTGTGAAATGCAGAAGAGCTCTTCCTGAGAGGGAAAACCCATTTAGGGATATAAGTTTTCCCGACTACTTCAAATGGCCGTTATAGGATCAGTGTAAGGAATGTAAACTCTGTGATGGTGTCTGTGGTTTTGTATTTATGCTTGAGATTGCTCAAAGAACATATCCACATATATGTTAATGATAGCATTAAGGGAGGGCTGGTATACTGAAACATTTCTGACTTATTTCCTAAGACAAAGGAGAAGGGCTTCAAGTCTTTATAACAGGTAGACCTCTAGGGGGAAAAAAATGAAGGAAATGGCAAATTAGAAAGCCATCTGATATACGTAAACCCAGGTCAAACAGCAATTTGGTAATGTAGAAGTAGGTCATCCTATTAATAAAATTGATAATTTTATGTCATTTTAAGATACTTTATTTATAACAATATCCTAATGGCTACTTTCTGGGTAGTTTTCTAATCATTTTCCTAGACTGAAATCCTTATAAAAATGATGAGACCAAGGGAGATAAATATTGTGTGTATCATTGAACAAGCTAAGTAGCTGCTCTTCTTCATAAACGAGAGACTCTAGGTGTAAATTGGTTTGAAATTAGCACAATTTGCCATTTTTATTTTCAATATCGAGGAAATAGTATACCAGGCTACATCATGAGTTATAGAAAGATTTCATTAGCATAACTGAAGCAGATGCTATTTCTTGAGATAATAGGTAAATGTGTGAAAATATATTAGGATAGTGTCTGTGGATTTTTCTCATTGTGCTGCCATGTGTTTGCAAGCAAACACCTTTAACGATGAAGTCCAGGAGGATACAGTCAACAGAATAATAAAATAAATAAAAGAAACCACAGTCAACTTAGATCTCCCATGGGAAGGACTAGGTTGGAAAATTAGTCATTTTGCCTGACAAATTAGCAAGATATAATTGGAGTAAATTGTTTCCTTGAGTATCTATCTTAACACTTTGTGTCCACATCTGTGAATGTCTAGAATTTATTCCAATACCATACACTATGAAAAGATGCACATTTCTTCAATTAAAGTGGTATGATGTCCTTTGCCATAAATGATGTTCAAGTTTATTTTTAGGCATTTATATGTCTAAATCTGATTCCTCACCATTTCATGTCATTTATAAATTACTTCTTTCATCATATATAAATATGAACAATATAAATTACTGCTTCCATTACATATATAAGATCAAACAGCCTTATCACCCACTCATTTCCAGGAAAAAAAAAAACTCTGAAAAAAGCCAACTGGTCACCTCAAAGAATCCCTCAATGCTTTGTTCATTTATAATATCTGTAGCTTGGTTCACACTTCTTAATAATAACTATAAAAATAACTACTAATTTTTAATCACTTTTGTATCAGGCATTATACAAATATTATTTCACCACAACAATCTGGAAAAATAGGTACCATTTTCCATTTCAGAGACAGAGAAAATGAGACTTACAGAGGTTTAAAAGTATGCTCAAGTTCGCATAGTGCTAATGCTAGAATTTGAGCTTATGTCAACTGTACACCCAGCCTGGGCTCTTAACCTTAATGCTATAGTCTTAGCTGCAATTTCCCTACTGTTTCTCCACCTACTGGAATCCCACCTTTACGGCTCAATTCAAGTCCTGACCTCTTCAAGATGCTTTCCTACATAACATCAATAAACGTTATGCTTTTACCTTTCTGAGTGACAGTGGCAGTAGGTCTCAAACTTGACCCATGGTGCAATACTGTGGAGGTTCTGATACCTTTTGTTAACACCAGGCAGTACTACTATGTTTAATTCTACCATAGTAATTAGAAGCAACTTTATAAGCATAAAAATATGACTCTTTTAATTTAATTTTTATTTATTTTTATTGTGCTTTAGGTGAAAGTTTACAGCTCAAGTTAACTTCTCATTCAAAAATTTATACAGACATTGTTTTGTGACATTGGTTGCAATCCCTACAATGTGACAGCTTGCTCCCCCTTTCTACCCCAGGGTTCCCTGTGTCTATTTGACCAGTTCCTGTCCCTTTCTGCCTTCTCATCCTGCTTTTGGACAGGAGCTGCCCATTTGGTCTCGTATACTTGATTGAACTAAGAAGCACGTTCCTCACATGTATTATTTTTTGTTTTATAGGCCTGTCTAATCTTTGTCTGAAAAGTGGGCTTCAGGAATGGTTTCAGTTCCGGGTTAATGGAGCATCCAGGGGCCATAGTTTCAGGGGTTCCTCCAGTCTCTGTCAGACCATTAAGTTTGTTTTTTTCCGTGAATTTGAATTCTAGTCTACATTTTTCTCCTGCTCCGTCCAGGACTCTCTGTTGTGTTCCCTGCCAGGGTGGTCATTGGTGGTAGCTGGTCACCATCTAGTTCTTCTGGTCTTATGCTGGTAGAGTCTCTGGTTCATTTGGTCCTTTACTCCTTTGGGCTAGTATTTTCCTCATGTCTTTGGTTTTCTTCATTCTCCTTTGCTTCAGATAGGATGGGACCAACTGGTGTATCTTAGATGGTCACTCACAAGCGTTTAAGGCCCCAGACACTACTCATCCAAGTAGGATGTAGAACATTTTCTTTATAAACTGTGTTATGCTAATTGACCTAGATATCTCCCGAAACTATGGTCTCCAGCCCGCAGCCCCAGCCCCAGCTACTCTGTCCCTCAAAGTGTCCGGATGTGTGATGGTTAAGATTGTTTGGCTATGTCTGAGCAGGCGGGCTGTGTGTTCTTTGTTGTTTGCTCGTCTGTGGGCAGAATACTTTTTGCCTCCTTCTCCAATTGGCAGGGTCAGTCACTCAGATATGGTACGGCAGGGCAGGTCTAGCTGAAGAGGAGTTACTGGGACAGCTTGTTTGTGGCACTTACCTCAGCCATCAGGGCGGGTCAGTAATCAGTGCAGGGCAGGTTCCAGTAGGCCGTGCCTGTGCTGTTTGGTGGTGTGATGTTAAGCGCACGGTGCAGGTAGGCACGATGTAGCGGAGAGATTGTTATGTGTGGAGCTAAGATGGATATGGGAGAGAGGAGAGAGGAACAGGAGCCAAAAACATACAAACAAACAAACAAGAATGCTAGGGGAGCTTGCCGTTGGAGTGGAGAGATGAGAGACTATGAAATGGAGAAAAACAAAGGGGAAGAGGAAGAAAAGGAAACTTCTTTGCTTTTGCTTTGATCCAGTTGAGCTGACTTCCCCTGTATTGTGTGTTGTCCTTCCCTTCACCGAAGTTGACATTTGTCTACCATCTAGTTAGTGATTTCCTCTCCGTTTCCTTCCGCACCCTCATAACCATCAAAGAATACTTTTTTCTGTGTAAACCTTTTCTTGAGTTCTTATAATAGTGGTCTCATACAATATTTGTCCTTTTGTGACGGATTTATTTCACTCAGCATAATGCCCTCCAGATCATCCATGCTTTGAGATGTTTCGAGAATTCATCATTGTTCTTTATCGTTGCATAGTATTCCATTTGCGTATGTATCACAATTTATCCATTCATCTGTTGTTGGCCATTTAGCTTGTTTTCATCTTTCCGCTGTTGTGAATAGTGCTGCAATGAACATGGGTTTGCATATGTCTCTTTGTGTGATGGCTCTTATTTCTCTAGGTTATATTCCTAGAGGTGGGATTACTGGATCTTGTGGTATTTCTATTTCTAGTTTTTTAAGGACATGCCATATCATTTTCCAAAGTGGTTGTACCATTTACATTCCCACCAGCAGTGCTCAAGAGTTCCAATCTCCCTACAGCCTCTCCAACATTTGTTATTTGTTGTTTTTTTGGAATAGTGCCAGCATTGTTGGGGTGAGATGATATCTCAATGTAGTTTGGATTTGCATTTCTCTAATGGCTAAGAAAGATGATCCAGCCGAATATGGAAATTATTGAACAATATAATTAATATCACTTGCAAGTAAAATTTTGCTGAAGATCATTCAAAAGCGGCTGCAGCAGTATATTGACAGGGAACTGCCAGAAATTTAAGCCAGATTCAGAAGAGGATGTGGAACTAGGGATATCATTGCTGGTGTCAGATGGATCCTTGCTGAAAGCAGAGAATACCAGAAAGATGTGTTTTATTGACTATGCAAAGGCATTCAACTGTGTGGATCATCATAAATTATGGATAACATTGCAAAGAATGGGAATTGGGATCAGAGAAACCTATAGATCAAGAGGCAGAACAAGGGGATACCGCATGGTTTGTGTCAGGAAAGGTGTGCATCAGGGCTGTATCCTTTCACCATACCTATTCAATCTGTATGCTGAGCAAATAATCCAAGAAGCTGGACTATATGAAGAAGAAGAGGGCATCAGGATTGGAAGAAGGCTCATTAACAACCTGTGTTATGCCGATGACACAACCTTGCTTGCTGAAGGTGAAGAGGACTTGAGGCACTTACTGATGAAGATCAAAGACCACAGCCTTCAGTATGGATTACACCTCAGCATAAAGAAAACAAAAATCTTCACAACTGGACCAATAAGCAACAAGATGATAAATGGAGAAAAGATTGAAGTTGTCAAGGATTTCATTTTACTTGGATCCAAAATCAACACCCATAGAAGCAGCAATCAAGAAATCAAAAGACACATTGTATTGGGCAAATCTGCTGCAAAAGACCTCCTGAAAGGGTTGAAAAGCAAAGATGTCACCTTGAAGACTGAGGTGCACCTGACTCAAGCCATGGTGTTTCAATCGCCTCATATGCAGGTGAAAGCTGGATGATGAATAAGGAAGATCAAAGTGAATTGATGTCTTTGAATTATGGTGTTGGCAAGAATATTGAAAGGACTGCCAGAAGAATGAACAAATCTGTCTTGGGAAGTACAGCCAGAATGCTCCTTAGAAGCAAGGATGGCGAGACTATGTCTCACATACTTCGGACATGTTATCAAAAGGGATCAATCCCTGGAGAAGGACATCATACTTGGTAAAGTAGAGGGCCAGCAGAAAAAGAGGAAGACCCTCAACGAGATGGATTGACACAGTGGCTGCAACAATGGGCTCAAGCATAACAATGATTGTGAGAATGGTGCAGGTCCCAGCAGTATTTCCTTCTGTTGTACATAGGGTCGCTATGAGTTGGAACTGACTTGACAGCACCTAACAACAACTAATAACAACAATGGCTAACGATCGTGAGCATTTCCTTTTGTATCTGTTAGCCACCTGAATGTCTTCTTTGGTGAAGTGTCTGTTCATATCCTTTGCCTGTTTTTTAATTGGATTATTTGTCTTCTTGTTGTTGAGGTGTTGCCGTATCTTGTAGATTTTAGAGATTAGACCCTTATTGAATATGTGGTAGTTAAAAATTTTTTCCCAGTCCATAGGTTCTCTTTTTACTCTTTGGTGAAGTCTTCTGATGAGTATTAGCATTTGATTTTTAGAAGCTCCCAGTTATCTTGTTTCTCTTCTGGTATTTGTGCATTGTTACTTACAGTTTATATACTATTTATTCCATGTATTAGGGCCCCTAGCATTATTCTTATTTTTTCTTCCATGATCTTTATCGTTTTAGATTTTATATTTAGGTCTTTGATCCATTTTGAGTTAGTTTTTGTGTATGGTGTGAAGTATGAGTCCTGTTTCATTTTTTTACAGATGGATATGCCAAAACCATTTGTTAAAGAGACTGTCTTTTCCCCATTCAGTGGACTTCGGGCCTTTGTCAAATATCAGCTGTTCATAGGTGGATGGATTTCGGTCTCAGTTCTTAATTCTGTTGCATCGGTCTGTGTGCCTGCTGTTATACCAGTACCAGGCTGTTTTGACTACCGTGACGGTAGAATAAGTTCTAAAATCAAGTAGTGTGAGGCCTCCCACTTTGCTCTTCTTCTTCTTCAGCAATGCTTTACTTATCTGGGAACTCTTCCCTTTCTGTATGAAGTTGGTGATTTATTTCTCCATCTCATTAAAAAATGCTGTTGGAGTTTGGATCAGGATTGCATTGTATCTGTAGATTGCTTTGGATAGAACTGACGTTTTTACAATGTTGAGTATTCTTATTCATGAGCATGGTATGTTTTTCCACTTACGTAGGTTTCTTTTGTTTTTTTTGCGGTAGTGTTTTGTAGTTTTCTTTATATAGGTCTTTGAAGTCCCTGGCTTAGGGGGTGTGGTGTTATTCAATGTCATGGGATTGGTGGCAGAGTGGAGGGCCCTGAGTTTCCGGCTTAGGGGGTGTGACAGTATTGAATGCTGCAGGGTTGGTGTCAGAGCGAAGCGGGATTAGGGGGTGGGTGAGAGAAAGGAAGTACTTCTATGCTGTGAAGCTCTGGGAGGGAGGGGTTATTTTTTCCCTGTGCTATAGGTTAGAAGCTTGCACTTAACTTTTGCAGGTCTGGTGTTGCTCCTACTTGGTGCTGGAGGTGCGTGCAGATTCACTGCTGCTTGGCTGCACCTGATGTGGGTGGGTTCATCTTTGGATATTGCTGCTTGCCTCAGCCTGTTTGCGCTGCACAGACTCAGCTAGCAAGGTGCTGGCAATCTTGCGATCTGTACTTCTCTGCTGCTTTTGAATTGTCTCTCCTTCCACTAGCCTCTCGGTCCAATTTTTTAGCTTTGTCTTTGATGATTAGGGTTCCTAGGTTGTCATATATAATCAATTCACTTGTTTTTTTGGGTCTTTGTTGTAAAAGGGATGACAGGAAGCATCTGACTATTCTGCCGCCTTGGCCCTACCTCTGAGAGAGTGTTAGCTTGGGTGCTTCTTGGCCAGACTGAGGATCTGGCAGAGGTCTCAGTCTGGAAAGAGACAAACAAGTTGGCAGGCCTGTGATCTAGCACTGTCTTGACTCTTTTAATTTTAATATGAAAGTAAGTCTCCTTATTATACAAAAATCCCCATCCAATCTGTGACATACATTCAAGGAATCAAACTTCTAAATATTCCCATTAATATTTCTTTGAGACTTGTTTAATTGTGACATTTGTTAGTACTTTTAACAAGCTGTAAAAAGCAAGTCCCTGTGGTTTAGAATATACTTTGGGGAAAAACTAAATATGAGAAAATTCTATCAGCTTATTTTCATTCTGGTCACTGGGAACAAGGTTACCATATTCTATTTTCTGGATAAACTACCTTAGTGTTGCTCAGAGTACCCTAATGTTCCATGAGAAGAGAATTAGAAATCCATTGGAACAGAGTGGGAATTATCTAAGGCAGAGATTATGATGCATTTATATGTAGAATTTTTTGAATTCTCTCTTGTATTGATAGTTTTTGTTTTCATGTCTGTGTCATAGATACACATTTTTTTCTAAAAAGCTGTCTTTTATCTTCAGTATTTGTTTTGTTTTCAGTTTTCTTTAAGTTAAAATTCACATACAGTGAAATGCACAAAACTTAAGTATTCAATTCAGTGAGTTTTGCCAGATACATATGCCTCACACTGTGTTGATGTGGAAATGCCCATAGGTGAAAAGTCACATAACCACAAATTTCACCCAATGCAGTTCCTTTATTTGTAAATTTAGTCCAGTATAAGCTACTCCACCACAGCAGGAAGTGGAAGTTTGTACATATCTTTTTGATATTAAAACAGTCTAAATTTATTGAGAGCAAGGACTGAGGTATATATTTCTTTTTAAACTTCTAAAAGAATTCATTTCCTAACTATGTATACAATAGCATATCAGTAATACCAGTTGAAGTAAATGGAGCCAGCGAAACTGAATATTTGTCATATCTATATAACAATTTGATTACATTATTTTTAAATTACCTCATGATGGCATGAGCTTCTTGAAATTCAAAAATTTTAGTACAAGTCACCATTTTCAATGTAATACCTTAGGTTATGTTCGTCACCATTTGTAGACTTAACTTTGTTGAATTAGGCTTTGTTGGGTTCCTTCCTCTGGGATTATGGCTGCACTCAGTGTTTGCACCAGGTGAAAGTTGGTTGCTTGGTTGTAGTCATACAACCACCCTACCTCTACAGGGTTAGGCCTAAGACTAAATAGATTTCAGTTTTGTCAACAATTACAAATTAATGCTAGTGACCACTTGGAGCTCAGTATTTAGGAAGGTTTTATGGTTGAATCTAGGAGGACTGGTGGCACAATGGTTAAGCACTTGGTTGCAAACTGAAAGGTTGGTGGTTTGAACCCATCTAGTGGCTCGACGAGAGAAAGACCTGGTGATCTACTTTATAGCCAAGAAAACCCGATGGGGCAGTTCTACTCTGTCTCTATGAGTTGGAATCAACTCAGCAGTACCCAATGACAAAACAATGGATGAATCTAGATAAAGCAAGAAAGGATAACATGACGAGGTAGCTCTATCCATATATTCCTAGAGTCTACAATGAAGAGTGTTGTCATATGTGCTTTGAGTTTCTTACTGTGAACTAGGCTTTCTTCTGGATTAATTACTGGGAAACCTAGCTTATATAGTCCAGTTGTTTTATTCTCTGTTGACTCTAGAAAAGAGTCACAGTCAATATTTTATGTTAGTAGTGTATCAATATTACTTGCTTATGTGAATGGGTAACTACAGTTTTAAACTTAATAAGAATTGTATGAAAGCAAAAAAAAAGATCTATTTTTAAGTCTTTTGCTACCCAACATGGTTTCTAGGAACACATTATGGGTAAAAAATGGCAACTGGCTAACTGTGTTAGGAAGTTTACTTCTTTGCTGAATCTCCAATTTTATCCAAGAAGGGAATTATTATTATTTTTTTACTACAGGCAAAGTAAATTCTCATAAATCTTTTATAGCACACAGTCAACTTGAGGGCATTCCCAACATTTCTGCAGCATAATGTTATATTGAAAGATGCTTTTTAATTTTTCAATTATGGACACCCATAGGGAAAGCTCATAGCAGACATTGCCTCTAGAGAGAAGGTGACAAGATCTCCTTACTCTAAGGTGAATCAGGGAATCTAGACAAATTTACAATAATATGCTTGGTTTAAGGAACTTTTTATGTTCACTTCTCTTTTCTATATGCCTCCGGGAATAAGGCAATGTGTAATTCAATGTGAGTCATTCTCTGGTAAATTTATATCCTACATACAGTTTGCTTGTAAAACTTTCAGAAAAATTGAAGTAAAAATATTGACATGTAATTGCTTTTTAGCCTACAATTAGGAAAAACAGGAACATGATTACTTACGTTCATCTGGAGTGCGTACAAATATTTGGACGTATAGTTGAACTCTATTGCAACTCTTATTCATTCATCTGTGAGTTCTACAAAGATTTTTAGGGCACTAAACTGTTCCATGGCACATAAATATGTGGCCATCCGAGGTGGCAAAACAGTAATAGTAGACATGACTGATGCTCAGAGGGCTCACAGTATAGAGAAACACATATAAACAAAGTATTTCAGTGTAGTATGTTATCTGCAATAATAGAGGTTTTTGCAGGGTGTTGTGGGAATACACTTGAGAGGTAACACACTTAGTTTTCTGTGTCAGAATTTCTTATATAAACATGCAGGGGCAGATTTTAGTTTCAGGTGAGTCTTTATCAAAGATTCAAACAATATCACTAAGAACTTTGTTCCTCTCTGTTTCTGACTCTGTTTCTTTGTTATTGGTTCCCTTCTAAGGCAAACTCTTTAAACCCAGTGTGGGTCCAGGGGCTGCATATTTTCTCATTCATATTCAGATAGAGAGTATTCACTTTTTCTAATAACTGAAAAAAGTCCAGGCATTGAGTCTATGGGGCATTATTGATTTACTTGGATTATGTGACCATCCTTGAACCATTCACCAGGGCCAGCGCGAGCTGGTGGTAGGGGAGGGGTGGATGGAATTGGAGCTGGGTGTAGACATAAATTTACCTAAACCAAATGTCTTGGCAATTTGGGAAACTTTTGGGAATAGAGGAAGGGGACAACCAATGAATGTGCCTATACACTGAGGAGGCAACAAACGAGTGCCACTAAAATGTGCACACTCTGCTTCAGAGTGATCTTTTGCCAGCCCCTCACATCCAGAACTAACTCATGGGATGAAGCTCAGATTCCATTGTTGTTGTTGTTGTTAGGTGCCGTCAAGTTGGTTCCATCCCATAGCAACCCCACGTGTAAAAGAACGAAACTATGAAACTTTGCCTGGTCCTGTGCCATCATCACAATCATTGCTATGTTTCAGCCCATTGTTGCAGCCACTGTGAATCCATCTTGTTGAGGTTCTTCCTCTTTTTTGCTGACTGTCTACTTTACCAAGCATGATGTCCTTCTCCAGGGACTGGTCCCTCCTGATACTGTTATTGAACCCGAGAAGGTGGGTCCTTGTCTGGTGCACTCAGACTTGCCGGTTACCTGAACGCTGGTCTTTGAGAAAGACAAAGTAACTTTATTGCAATGCGCAGAGCAAGGAGCCTGGAAGAAGTTCCTCAGATCCAGGCTTCCTGAGCTACAGGGAAGCAGGTCTTATATATGATTTGCGCAACAAGATGGTGGCCGTGCAGGCATACTGGGGAGGGTAAATTCTAGAAGATGGCCAGGAAACAGGAGATGACTGGTTCTTGTCAGACCTCTTGCTTCAGAATAGCGTCCAGGTGCTGATTTTCCTTCTCGTTCATTCTGCCTGTTGCTGAGTCCTCTACTGAAGTCAATTAGTTGTCTCAGCTAGCCCTTCTGAGCATGCAGGGTAGGCCAAATCTGGCTTGGGCTAGTTTAAGGACTAATGGAAATTTATTGGCATTCATAGGGTCAGGTTACAATACCACATTAAAAGTACGTGAGACAAAGTCTCACCATCCTCGCTTCTAAGGAGCATTCTGGCTGTACTCTTTCCAAGACAGATTTGTTTGTTCTTCTAGAAGTCCATGTTATATTCCATATTCTTCACCAACACTGTAATTCAAAGGCATCAATTCTTCAGTCTTCCTTATTCATTGTCCATAGGGTGCTTATACGACCCTCACAAAACTGACCTCAATTTATCTTATAGTCCCCTCCCTGTGACACCAGCCAAACTGATGCCAGTCTATAGTCTTTCCACCTGAAGCCTACTCAGCCACAGTGATCAAATGGTTAACTCTGGTTTCATTCATTAATTTATTAAATACTTATTGATTATTTTATTCTGTCTATTTAACAATGTAGAGGTTCCTGGTGGTACAGTTGTTAAGAGCTCAGGCTGCTAACCAAAAGTTAGCAGTTCGAATCCACCAGCCACTCCTTGGAAATCCTGTGGGGCAGTTCTACTCTGTCCTATAGGGTTGCTATGAGTTGGAATTGACTCGACAGCAATGGGTTTGAGTTTTTGTTTGGTTAGGTCCCTAGGTGGAACAAATGGTTTTTGCTCAGCTACTAACCTGAGCTCTTAATGACTGTGCCATCTGGGACCTAAACATTGTTAAATAGACAATGAGTTGGCAGTTCAAAACCATCCAGTGGTCCTGAGGAAGAAAGGTCTGGCAATCTGCTTTAGTTAAGTTTAAAGCCAAGAAAACTCTGTGGAGCAATTCTACTCTATAACACCTGGGATCACCATGAGTCAGATTAGACCTGACAGCATCAGAGTTTCTTTTTTTTTTAATTTTTTTTAACAAGACACAGCATATATTTAATGGAGGAGACAGATAAATGCAAAATAGGAATAAAATGTTGATGGCAGATGTATGCAGTGCTGAGGCTGCCCTTAGGCGGGGCACTTGACCTTGTCTTGGAGCATCCAGGAGAGTCTCTCAGAGGAATCAAGACCTAGATTATAAATGATGAATAGAAGCAGACTAAGTGAAGAGTGGGAGAACACCATTCCAGTCAGAAGGAACATGTGAGTTTTTCACATCGTGAGCCTAGCACCTCTCTGTCTAAACACCTTACAGCAGACACTAGTAATTAACCATCTAGTATCCATGCTCTCTTTTAACCAAATTAAATCTAATTTTATGTCAGGCTGACAGGTATGCAGTTAAAGATAATTACCTTCCAAGACTCCCTTGCAGCTGCATCTGGTCTTCCTTAAACAATCAAACAAACAAAAAAACAAGCAAAACCAAAGCATACAAAGAAAAAAGTAAAATAAACAACTAAAAAAACAGCATTTCTAATGTCAATGAGAAACAGTTTCGGGAAATAACTTCCCTGTGTAGAAGAGAGCTTTTCAAAGTTGATTTTAAAGCTAATTTAACAGATTAAAAAAAAAAAGTGTTATAAAACTCATTTGGTTTAAATCAAAATTCATGTTACCAAAATATTTTTACCCCATTTTTTTTCCTTTTTACTTCTTTGACTTTAATATTTGTTAAAATTCAGATTTGTCTGTAGAATTTAATTTTATCCTGACAATTGAAAATCATTAATAATGCTCAATTAAAGCTCTCAAATATTTGAATAAAAGTAATTTGTATTTCAGTGCTTGGAGTCACAGATGTAAATGATCTCTAAGGTCCATTAAAGCCTTATCATTATGCTTAGTTGGCTTGTTCCTCCTTCCTAATAAGTTTTAGCAGAGGCATAAAAGGTTAGGTGATTAGTGAGGGAGAGGCTGGGATAATGAAGGTGGGGACTGTTGCTGTTCTTTTTATTATAAGCTGGTATTTGCCTTAAGTCAGTGTTTCTTTGCATGGCAAATAGCACTTCCCAGACTTTATTAAAAGATTTCAGTGGAGTTCATTGAGTCAGAGGTCTTCCCATAATTACTGTAACACAAACCAGTCTCCAGTTACTTATTCTTAAGATCATGTATGTATTCATAATGCTACCTTATTACAGAAGAAAATGCCATTTATGGCCCCAATTCTGTTAAAAGGATCATGACTTCTGGTATACGGAAGGCCCATTATTTTACTGGCAACTTAATTCATTCATGTGTCAAGTTTGGAAACTACTCTGCATAATGACAGGAAAAGAATTTGGAAGTCTTTCCAGTAGCAATCTTGGAGAGGAGAGGGGAGAGGGAGTGATCAATAGGCAGCAGATCACACATTCTATAATATGAGAAAATCAACTGATTACCAAATACATTTAGTCTATTAAGTCTTTGTCTTTAAGTAACACACAACTAGTAGACCAACATGTTACACACCATCCTAGAATACACTGCTGTATTCCAAGAGCTGCTTCCATGGGTGTTGATTGTGGATACAAGTAAAATGAAATCCCTGACAACTGCAATCTTTTCTCTGTTTATCATGATGTTGCTTATTGGTCCAGTTGTGAGGATTTTTGTTTTATTTTTGTTGAGGTATAATCCATACTGAGGGCTGTGGTCTTTGATCTTCATCAGTAAATGCTTCAAGTTCTCTTCGCTTTCAGCAAGCAAGCTTGTGTCATCTGCATGTCACAAGTTCTTCCGGTCCTGATGATTTGTTCTTCTTCATGTAGTCCAGCTTCTTGGATTATTTGCTTAGATTGAGTAAGTATGGCGAAAAGATTCAACCCTGACATACACCTTTCCTGATTTTAAACCACCCAGTGTCCCCTGTTCTGTTTGAACAACTGCCTCTTGGTCTATGTACAGGTTCTGCATGAACACAATTTTAAGTGTTCTGGAATTCCCATTATCTGCAGTGATATCCATAATTTGTTATGATCCACACAGTTGAATGCCTTTGCACAGTCAATAAAACACAAGTAAACATCTTTCTGGTTTTCCCTGCTTTCACCCAAGATCTGTCTGACATCCTCAATAATATCCCTCGTTCCACACCCTCTTCTGAATTCAGCTTGCGTTTCTGGCAGTTCCCTGTCCATGTACTGCTGCAATGGTTTTTGACTTGTCTTCAGCATAATTTTATATGCCAAAACAACAACAACAACAAAAACCCATTGCTGTTGAGTCAATTCTGAGTCACAGCGACCCTATTTTACATGCATGTGATATTTATGATATTGTTTGATAATTTCCATATTCTGTTGGATCACCTTTCTTTGGAATGAATGGGCACATATATGGATCTCTTCCAGTCAGTTGACAGGTAGCTGTCTTCCATATTTCTTGATATAGATGAGCGAGCGCTTCCAGCATTGCATCTGTTTGTTAGTTGGTATTCCATCAGTTCCTGGAGCCTTGTTTTTCACCAATGCCTCCAGTGCAGCTTGGACTTCTTCCTCCAATACCATCAATTCTTGATTATATGCTACCTCTTGAAGTGGTTGAACATCGACCAATTCTTTTTGGTACAGTGATTCTGTGTATTTCACCTGCCTTCTTTTGATGCTTCCTGCAACATTCAATTTTTGGCCTATAGAATCATTCAATATTGCAACTCTAGGCTTGAATTTTTTCTTCAATTCTTTCAGTTTGAGAAATGCTGAGCGTGTTCTTTCCTTTTGATTTTCTAACTCCAGGTCTTTGCACATTTCATTATAATACTTTACTTCATCTTCTGGAGCCACCCTTTGAATTCTGTTCAGCACTTTTACTTCATCATTTCCTCCTTTTGCTTTAGCTACTCTGTGTTTAAGAGCAACTTTCAGAGTCTCTTCTGATCTCCATTTTGGTCTATATTTTCTTTTCTGTCTTTTTAATGACCTTTTGCTTTCTTCATGCATGATATCCTTGATTTCATTCCACAACTCATCTGGTCTTTGGTCATCAGTGTTCAATGTGTCAAATCTATTCTTGAGATGATCTCTAAATTTAGGTGGATTATACTCAAGGTCATACTTTGGCTCTCACAGACTTGTTTTAATTTTTTTCAGCTTCAATTTGACCTTGCATATGAGCAATTGATGGTCTGTTCTGCAGTCAGCCCCTGGCCTTCTTCTGACTGATGATACTGAGCTTCTCCATGGTCTCTTTCTACAGATGTAATTGATTTGATTCCTGTGTATTCCATCTGGTGAGGTTCACTTGCACAGTCACGGTTTATGTTGTTGAAAAAGGTATTTTTTTCAATAACCTAACTAAGTCATTGGTCTTGTAAAATTCAATCATGTGATCTCCTACATAATTTCTATCACCAAGGCCATATTTCCAACTACTGACCCCTCTTCTTTGTTTCCAACTTTCACATCCCAATCACCAGTAATTATCAATGCATCTTGATTGCATGTTTGATGAATTTCAGACTGCAGAAGTTGGTAAAAATCTTCAATTTCTTCATATTAGGCATTTCATTTTACCTGGATCTACAGTCAATCCCCAGGGAAGCAGCAGTCAAGAAATCAAACGATGTATTGCATTGGACAAATCTGCTGCAAAAGACCTCTTTAAATTGTTAAAAAGCAAAGATGTCACCTTGACTAAGGTGCGCCTGACCCAAGCCATGATATTTTCAATCACCTTATATCCGTGTAAAAGCTGGACAATGAATAAAGGAACAGTAGAAGAACTGATGCATTTGAATTGTGCTGTTAATGAAGAATATTGAATAGACAGACCACGGACTGCCAGAAGAACCAACAAATCTGTCTTGGAAGAAGAACGGTCAGAATGCTCCTTAGAAGCAAGGATGGTGAAACGATATCTCACGTACTTTGTACGATTATCAGGAGGGACTAGTCTCTGGAGAAGAACATCATTCTTAGTGAAGAAGATGGTCGGTGAAAAAGAGAAAGACCCTCAGTGAGATGAATTGACATAGTGACTGCAACAATGGCCTCAAACATAGCCATAATTGTGAGGATAGCGCAGGACCGGACAGTGTTTTTGTTCTATTGTAAATAGGGTCTCTATGAGTCAGAACTGACTCAAAGGCACCTAACACCAACCACATTCAACGAGCATTAAGGAGGGAAGTAATCTGTAGAAAACTTTATAAAAGAGGTAAAATTTTATCTGAGTGTTGAAGGATGCAATGAATTTTATGAGACAAAAACAGTGATAAGGAGAATTCTAGGCAGTGGAAACAGCAAAGAAGTATGGATGTACATGTTCTTTGCATTCAGGAAATGACAAGAAGTCTGAGTTGGCTGGTGCAGGATGCACTTATAGAACAAACTGCTAAATGCTGTGGGGATGCACTTATAGGCGGTATCATCAAAGTCTACATGGAAAAATTGGTGACTTTCTTAGGCAGCTGATTCCCATCTGCTAGGAAAGTGGTAGGTCCAACACTGTAATGTGGTTACCAGCAATTCCCTGGAAAGATTACCGAACTATTTAAAAACAAAGTCACACATCCTTTTCTTAAATTAAAATATAAGCTAGAGAGAAAAGGGGATGTGTAAAGTAATTAAGGATTAATTTTAAAAGTAGAAATCTTAGAAAAGAGAAGAAAGAACCTCTTGATGTGGTCTGCTTTAGTGTTTGATGGTTTCTTAATTTATGTCTTTATTTGAAAAATAATTTCCAAAGTATCTTTGACTCTTGCTTCGCATTCACTTTTCTCTTGGCCAGGAAAGCCATTCTTGTCCTGCTTCATAAAACTGAGGTAAAGAAGAAGATACCTGAAGAGCTACTGTGGGCAGAGTTTGTGAAATTATTATTATTTGTCTAGATTCTGGGCGATGACCTTGCTACCTAAAAATTCAAGGCCCATCTCAATTGCTATTTGATATCAGGCAGCTCTCCATTTTACAGGTGAAGTATAATATGTAATAACAATTCTATCACTTAAAATATTGTTATATTGAGAGCTATTAGGTTAACATAATAAGTATTGTATGTCAGTTTCTGTGGACTTATTTGTACAGTACCTGATAATATGAACGTAGCACAAAGTATTTTTCTCCCTTTACATGAGAGGTGCTTTATCATCACAGGTATGACATGGATTATGTCCTGCTCTTCTGACATAATCAAAGGAAAATACTTCCTTTGCTACAGTTAGTAATGTTCTAAATGATGTTGCTTATCTTCAGATTTGTGAAGAACTTTCAAACAAATACAAATATACTGTTTTGTCCACAATTTCTCTCTCTGGCCTTACGTAGAGTGGAAATTCACTGTAACACTTTGAAATGTTGAAATAAATTGCTTAGGTCTTTTGCCCCGTAAGAACTCAGACATCCTTGTGTAATTATAGTGCTCTATATTCAGGACTCACAATGAGGCCAGCTCCAGAGGCTAGCGTGGGTGCTGGGTAGTGAGCAAGCCGTGCAGACACAAAGCCAGTAGCCTCAATTTCTAATCTCTGTGTTACTGCTAGCTAGCTCAGTGACATTAGACAAGGCCTTTTATATCTTGGACCCTCAGCTTCCGCCTGTATAAAATGAGAGAGTTGAAGTAGGTAATCTCTAAATCTAACATTTTAAAGTTCTGGGATTCATGTTGTGGAAGCAAAGGCATGGAAGTCATGGGTGGCCTGTGAGGCTTTTACACTCTGATCTCATTAATAATAAATTCAAATGTCTGTACCTCTGAGTACTGGATGGGACTCAACTATCTGAAAATAATTAATGCACTTAGATTGAGGAAGATTTATATTAGGGAAGATGTATGCTTGATCTTATTTATAATTTTCAAAGAAGTATGTAAGTAATAAAGGGAAATTGATGGCAAAAAGCTATGTGAATCTATTACATTCAAATAAAACAAATAAAATTGATTTGGGGCTCAGTTAAAAGCCTACTTCCTTGCTCAGTTGACTGTCTGCCATCAAAAGAACCTTTTAAAGGTTGTTGCTCAATTACTGATTCAGAAAGTGCCTGTTTTGGAGGCATGTGCTTGATTCTGTATGCCCTCACCTGGAGAAACAGATTTGCCTGACAAGAGTAGATCATAGAAAGCAGCAGACTGTTACTTGGGCATGCAAGAGTCAGAAAGCTAATGGGAATTGGAGGAATGAATGGTCAGAAAGAATTTTGGAGGCACTGATGGGATTTGGAAGTGACTTTTTCTCCAAGACAGGAGAAATAGTAGAGAGTATCAAGCTCCTCATCTCCAGGTAACATCAAGGAGAATTCTAGCAATGTCTGTCCTTGGATGGACAATAGTCTGGGCAGGTACAGCTAATTTTCAGCCTATGGAACACTATGACATTTCTGCCCAAGTAAACCCAAGTAGTGTTATTGTCAATGATGAAGAGATAAAACACCTTTTCTGCTTCTTCCAAGGCTTAGAACATGCTTTGATGCCCCTGGAAAGTTGGAAGGCTGAACACAGATGTAAATGTTAAAATTGTAATTGCCAACATTTATTGAGAATTTTCTGGATGCCAGGAACTATACTAAATGCTTTTCATGTTACCTCATTTCATTCATTAATTGTAGTATTCAGTCAACATTAATTGAACATCTACATGCCAGGCACTGTTCTTCGCACTTGGAACACAGGAATTTAAAAAAATGTAAAAATCCCTTCCTTCATGGAATTTATAATCTAATGGGCTGGGTGAGGAGAGACATATAATAAGCAAATACATTTGTAAATCATATAGTATGTTAAATGATGATAAACTCTTGAAGAAAAATGAAGGAGAAAAGCTAGAAAATGTTGTATGTATGAGTGTACCCACATATGCTTTTAAATAGGGTGACCAAGGAGGCATGAATGGGAAGGTGACATTGAAGTCAAAACCTGAAAGAGATAAGGGAGCAAACCATGCAATTCTCTAGGGGAAGAGACTTCCAGGCAAAGGAAAAAGCAACTGCTAAAGTTCTAAGATGGAAATGTGGCCGGTATGGTTAAGAAATATTTGGGAGACCAGTGTGGCTTGAGCAACAAGAGGGCTGGCTAATGTAGTAGGATATAAGGTCACAGAGACAGTGGGGTCCAGATAATAATGAACTTTGAAGGCCATGAATTGAAGCTGCACTGAAGTCCAAGCTACAATGAAGGGAATGGCAAAAAACAAGACTCTAGGAATTGACAGAATACCAATTAAGATGTTTCAACAAATGGATGCAGTGCTGGAGGTGCTCATTTGTTTATGTCAAGAAATTTGGAAGACAACTTTCTGGCTAACCAACTGGAAGAGATCCATATATGTGCCCATTCCAAAGAAAGGTGACCCAACAGAATGTGGAAATTATCAAACAATATCATTAATATCACACATAAAATTTTGCTGAAGATCATTCAAAAGTGGTTACAGCAGTACATCCATAGGAAACTGCCAGAAGTTCAAGTCAGATTCAGAAGAGGACATAGAATGAGCGATACCATTGCTGATGTCAGATGGATCTTGGCTGAAAGTGGAGAATACCAGAAAGATGTTTACTTGTGTTTTATTGACTATGCAAAGGCATTCGACTGTGTGGATCATAACAAGTTATGGATAACACTGCAAAGAATGGGAATTCCAGAACACTTAATTGTGCTTATGAGGAATCTGTACATAGACCAAGAGGCAGTCGTTCTGTCAGAACAAGGGGATGCTGCGTGGTTTAAAATCAGAAAAGGTGTGCGTCAGGGTTGTATCCTTTCACCATACTTATTAAATATGTATGCTGAGAAAATAATCTGAGAAGCTGGACTATATGAAGAAGAACACAGCATCAGGATTGGTGAAAGTCTCATTAACAACCTGCGATATGCAGATGACACAACCTTTCTTGCTGAAAGTGAAGAGGATATAAAGCACTTACTGATGAAGAGCAAAGACGACAGCCTTTGGATCGCACTTCAGCATAAAGAAAACAAAATTCTCACAACTGGACCGATAAGCAACATCATGATAAACAGAGAAAAGATTGAAGTTGTCAAGGATTTCATTTCACTTGGCTCCACAATCAACCCCCATGGAAACAGTAGCCAAGAAATCAAATGACATATTGCTTTGGGCAAATCTTCTGCAAAAGACTTCTTTAAAGTGTTAAAAAGCAAAGATGTCACTTTGCGAAACAAGATGTGCCTGACCCAAACCGTGATATTTTCAATTGTCTCATATGCATGTGAAAACCGGACAGTGATTAAGGAAGACTGAAGAAGAATTGATGTCTTTGAGTTATGGCGTTGGTGAAGAATATTGAATATACCATGAACTGCAAGAAAAAACAAGAAATCTGTCTTGGAAGAAGTACAGCCAGAATGCGCCTTAGAAGCAAGGATGGCTAGAGTTCCTCTTACCTACTATGGATGTGTTATCAGGAAAGATAAGTCTCTGGAGAAGGACATCAAGCTTGGTTAAGTAGAGGGTCAGCGAAAAAGAGAAAAGAGGTAGACCTTCAACAAGATGGATTGACACAGTGACTGCAACAATGGGTTCAAGAATAGCAATGATTTTTAAGGATGGCACAGGATTGGGGAGTGTTTCGTTCTGTAGTACATGGGGTCCTATGAGTAGGAACCAATCTAATGGCACCTAACAACAACATGTGTCTGTCAGTTTGTCGTATCGTGGTGGCTTGCATGTTGCTGTCACGCTGGAGGCTACACTACAGGTATTTCAAATACCCTCAAGGTCATCCATGGTGAACAGGTTTCAGCTGAGCTTCCAGATTAAGACAGACTGGGAAGAGGGACCTGGAGGTCTACTTCTGAAAAAATTAGCTAGTGAAAACCTTACGAATAGCAGCAGAACGCTGTCAGATATAGTGCCGTAATGAGCCCTTCAGGTTGGAAGGCACTCAAAAGATGACTGGGGAGGAACTGCCTCTTCAAAGTAGAGTCTACTTTAATGACATGGATGAAGTCAAGCCCTCCGGACTTTCATTTGCTGATGTGGCATGTCTCAAAATGAGAAGAAACAGCTGCAAACATCCATTAATAACGGGAATGTGGAATTTATGAGGCATGAATCTAGGAAAATTGGATGTTGTCAAAAATGAAATGGAACATGTAAACATCAATATCCTAGGCATTAGTGAGCTGAAATAGACTGGTATTGGCCATTTTGAATCAGGCAATCATATAGTATACTATGCTGGGAATGACAACTTGAAGAGGAATCGCATTGCATTCATCGTTGAAAAGAACATTTCAAGATCTATCCTGAAGTACAACACTGTCAGTGACAGAATAATATCCATACGCCAACAAGGAAGACCAGTTAATATGACTATTATTCCAAATTTACATGCCAACCACTAATGCCAAAGATGAAGAAATTGAAGGTTTTTACCACTTTCTGCAGTATAAGTTGATCAAACATGCAGTCAAGGTGCATTGATAATTACTGGCAATTGGAATTCGGAAGTTGGAAACAAAGAAGGATTGGTAGTTGGAAAATATGGCCTTGGTGACAGAAACCACCAGGAGACTGCATGATAGAATTTTGCATGACCAATGATTTCTTCATTGCAAATACCTTTTTTCAGTGCATGAATGGTGACTATACATTTGGACCTCACTGGGTGGAATACACAGGAATCAAATCTAATACATCTGTGGAAAGAGACAATGGAAAAGCTCAATATCATCAGTCAGAACAAGGCCAGGGGCTGACTACAGAGTAGACCATCAATTGCTCATATGCAAGTTCAAGTTGAAACTGAAGAAAATTAGAACAAGTTCACAAGAGCCAAAGTACAACCTTGAGTATATCCCACCTGAATTTAGAGACCATCTCAAGAATAGATTTGACACACTAATAACCAAAGTTCAGACAAGTTGTGGAATAACATCAAGGACATCATACATGAAGAAAGCAAGAGGTCACTGAAAAGATAGGAAAGAAAGAAAAGAACAAAATGGATGTCAGAAGAGACTCTGAATCTTGCTGTTCAATGTAGGATAGCTAACGTGAAAGGAGGAAATTATGAAGTAAGAGAGCTGAGCAGAAAATTTCAAAGGGCAGCTTGAGAAGACAAAGTAAAATATTATAATGAAGTGTGCAAAAGCCGTGAGTCAGAAAACCAAAAGGGAAGAAAATGCTCAGCATTTCTCAAGCTGAAAGTACTGAAGAAGAAATTCAAGCTTCGAGCTGCAGTATTGAAGACTGTCATGGATTGAATTGTATTCCCCAAAAATGTCTGTCGGGTTGACTGGGTCATGATTCCCAGTATTTTATGACTGTGTAATGTGATTTCCTTATGTACTGTAAACTGTATCACTATGATGAGGTTATATATGATTTCCTTATGTGTTGTAAACTGTATCACTATGATGAGATTATACTGATGAAGTCTACAAGATTGGATAGTGTCTTAATCCAATCTCTTTTGAGATATAAAAGAGAGAAGCTAGCAGAGACACATGGGAACTTCACACCACTAAGAAAGCAGTGCTGGGAGCAGAGAGTGTCCTTTGGACCAGAGGTTCCTGTGCTGAGATGCTCCCAGACCAAGAGAACGCTGATGCATCACAAGGACCTTCCTCCAGAGCCAAGAGAGAGAGAAAGCCTTCTCCTGGAGCTGACACCCTGAATTTTGACTTGTAGCCCACTGGACTATGAGAGAATAAACTTCTTTTTGTTAAAGCCATCCACTTGTGGTATTTCTGTTATAGCAGCACTAGATGACTAAGACAAAGACTCTATGGAGAAAATATTGAATGATGCAGGAAGTATCAAAAGACAATGGAAAGAATACACAGAGTCACTGTACCAAAAAGAATTGGTCGATGTTCAAACATTTCAGCAGGTAACATATGATCAAGAACCAACGGTACTGAAGGAAGAAGTCCAAGCTGCACTGAAGACACTGGTGAAAAACAATACTCCAGGAATTAACAGAATACTGATTGAGATGTCTCAACAAATGAATGCAACACTGGAAGTGCTCACTCACCTATGCAAAGAAATTTGGAAGACAGCTACCTAGCCAACTGACCGGAAGAGATCCATATATGTGCCCATTCCAAAGAAAGGTGACCCAACAGGATGTGGAAATTATCAAACAATATCATTAATACCACACACAAGTAAAATTTTGCTGAAGATCATTCAAAAGTGGTTACAGCAGTACATCCATAGGAAACTGCCAGAAGTTCAAGTCAGATTCAGAAGAGGACATAGAATGAGGGATACCATTGATGATGTCAGATGGATCTTGGTTGAAAACAGAGAATACCAGAAAGATGTTTACTTGTGTTTTATTGACTATGCAAAGGTATTTGACTGTGTGGATCATAACAAGTTATGGATAACACTGCAAAGAATGGGAATTCCAGAGCACTTAATTGTGCTTATGAGAAATCTGTACATAGACCAAAAGGCAGTCATTCGAACAGAACAAGGGGATGCTGCGTAGTTTAAAATCAGGAAAGGTGTACGTCAGGGTTGTATCCTTTCACCGTACTTATTAAATATGTATGCTGAGCAAATAATCTGAGAAGCTGGACTATATGAAAAAGAACACAGCATCAGGATTGGAGAAAGACTCATTAACAACCTACAATATGCAGATGACACAACATTGCTTGCTGAAAATGGAGAGGACTTGAAGCACTTACTGATGAAGATCAAAACTACAGCCTTCAGGATGAATCGCACCTCAACATAAAGAAAACAAAAATTCTCACAACTGGTCCAATAAGCAACATCATGTTCAGCAGAGAAAAGATTGAAGTTGTCAAGGATTTCATTTTACTTGAATCCAAAATCAACACCCATGTAAGCAGCAGTCAAGAAATCAAAAGACACATTGCATTGGGCAAATCTGCTACAAAAGACGTCTTTAAAGTGTTGAGAAGCAAAGATGTCACCTTGAAGACTAGGGTGCGCCTGACCCAAGCCATGGTGTTTTCAATCTTCTCATATGCATGCAAAAGCTGGATAATAAATGGGAAGACAGAAAAAGAATTGACGCCTTTGAATTATGGTGTTGGTGAAGAGTGTTGAGTATACCATGGACTGCCAGAAGAACAAACGA
Organism: Trichechus manatus latirostris; assembly: GCF_000243295.1. NCBI lineage: Eukaryota > Metazoa > Chordata > Mammalia > Sirenia > Trichechidae > Trichechus > Trichechus manatus. The sequence goes on along the minus strand of NW_004443943.1, from coordinate 17,446,822 downwards.
ATCTGTCTTGGGAGAAGTACAGCCTGAATGCTCCTCAGAAGCAAGAATGGTGAGACTTTGTCTCACATACTTTGGACGTGTTATCAGGAGGGACCAGTCCCTGGAGAAGGACATCATGCCTGGTAAAGTAGAGGGTCAGTGAAAAAGAGGAAGACCCTCAATGAGATGGATTGACACAGTGGCTGTAACAATGGGTTTAAGCATAACAATGATCATGAGGATGGTGTAGGAACAGGCAGTGTTTCATTCTGTTGTACATAGGGTTGCTAGGAGTCAGAACTGACTTGAGGACACGTAACGACAACAACAAGACCATAAATAGGCTTTGAAGTTACTAGAGAGTTTTGATCAGAGGAGGCCATAATCTGACAAGTCTTCAAAGGAACACAATGGGTGCTGTGCTGAAGATAGGCTATTGGGGGTCAAGGGTGGAAGCTCATAGATCCATTAGAATTATTGCTTAATCCAGGTTAAATTGTCAGTGTGGTAGCAGAAGGTGGTGAGAAGTGATTAAATTCTGAATATCTGAAGGTAGAAACTATAGGATTTGCTTACGGTTTGGATATTTGGTATGACAGAGAGAAGCTAAGGATGACTACAAGGCTTTTTGCACAAGAACTAGGCTTTTGCCCTAAGGACTGGTAAAACAGAGTTGCCATTTAATGAGCTGAGACACAGGTAGTCCCGGGTTATGAATGTCTGACTTACATGAACCTGTAGTTATGAAGCAAGTCCTGTAAAGCCTATTATATTAAAAATTGGAGGTACATACGATGGTTCATAATAACAAATGGGCACCACTTTATTATTATTGTTATTACTGTATTATTATCTTAAAGATGTTTTAGTGTATCTGGAAGTGGTTTTTCTCGTGTTATTTAGGCATAGAAAGGTACACTGTATACTGTATTCAAGATAAACATTTTACTAACGGACATTAGAGATGAGCTGTACCTGAGTGTCCAACTTACATACAAATATAAGTTAAAAACAGACTTAGGAACAGAACACGTTCATAGTCCAAGGACTGCCTGTACTAAGTGGGTAGAGCAGGTCTTGAGGGCATAGAAAATCAAACGTTTAGTTTTTGATATATCAGTTGTATATAAAACCTGTTGCTGACAAGTCAATTCCAACTCATAGCTACCCTATAGGACAGAGCAGAACTTCCCCATAGGGCTTCCAAGGCTGTAAATCTTGGCGGAAGCAGATTGCCACACCTTTCTCCTGTGTAGTGGCTGCTGGTTTCGAACCACCAACCTTATGGTAAGCAGCCGAGCACTTAACCACTGCACCACCAGGGCTCTATCAATTGCATACACCAATTATTTTACCCTCCCAACAACCTTATGCCATAGGTTTTATGATTGTTCTGATTACATGTGGGGAAAGCGATGCTTTTAAAAGATAATATTTTTAAGAGTATGCAAATAGTAAGTGGCAGCATTGCCGTTTGAATCCAGGCAGCCTGAGTTCAGAGGAGTGGTCTTAGTCATGTAGGTTTACTGTTCTCAACTCCTTCCTTGCTAGGACAAGAAAATGTGTAAGTGACTAAAACTGTAGGAAAAATAAATAGGTTCACAGACTGAAGTTTTTTCAAGAATTCTTATCAGTTCTATTCAAATACTCACATAATATTTGATATAAGTCTAAATGGTAGTTTTTTTTTAAAATAAATTAACATTTAACAAAACTGTGGAAGAAATGCTTATTTAATATAGCATTCATTCCAAGGGTTTCAGGTAAGACTTCATTCATCCATTCATTCTGTCAGTCATTTAATGGTCATTCACTGAGCCTCTACTGTGTATCAGGTACTGCAGTACAGATAAGATGGAAATTTGTTCCTTCAATAAACTTAAGCTTTAGTGGAGGAAACCAAAAACCAAAGTTGTTGCCATCGAGTCAATTCTGACTCATAGCAACCCTATAGGACAGAGTAGAACTGCCCCATAGGGTTCCTAAAGCTGTAACTTCTACGGAAGCAGACTGCCACATCTTTCTCCTGTGAAGTGGCTGGTACGTTCAACTAGCTGACCTTTCCAGTTAGCAGCTGAGCGCTTAACGACTGTACCACCAGGCCTCCTTTTTAGTGGAAGAGATCAACATAGATCTAAGAATGGCACATATTAATGTAAAATTTCAACTATAATGGAAGGTATGAAGTGTAGTTGAGGGATGTGGCGGAAGAAAGTCCTAAGCAGAAGAAAGATTAAATGCAAAGGCCAGGTGCAGAGAATGAGGGAAAAATTTGCAATTTTCCAAGTACTAAACTGCATGGGGAGATTCCTGAAAGATTCATGGATTCTGTAGATATAACTAATGTATTCTCTCTTTCAGATAATGAACTTCAGTCCTGGTCCTTGATCTTAGTAACATTTCAGTATAATTCTTTTCCCTACAGGTGAACACACAACTATTACATTGATGGGCACTTTGCCTGTGGCCTGATGATGCTCATATTTACAATGTCAAGTTCCACATCTATTTGCTTGCCTTTATGAAACTAAGGTATTAATTCAAAAGCAATAACAACAGTTCTTGATTTTGATTGTAAACTCATCCATCAAATCTTTTCTAATGTTTTCTAAGTACTTTACTCCAGAGTATTGTCAGCCAAACCTCATTCACTAATCAGCACATGAGAAATATTATCACAAACTTGAAGGATGAATAGTTGTAACTTCATGCAATAATACAGAGCCCTGGCGTCGCAATGGTTAAAGCACTTGTCTACTAACCAAAAGGTAGGTGGTTCAAACTCTCCAACTGCTCCTTAGGAGAAAAGACATGGTGATCTGCTCCTGTAAAGTTTACAGCCTTGAAAATCCTATGAGGCAATTCTACTCTGTCCTATAGGGTTGCTATGAGTCAGAATCGACTTGAGGGCACACAACAATGCAATAATAATGATTTAAATAATGACTTTAAAGGGTTATGTTGATAATAGCTTACATTTGTATAAAAATTTATAGTTTATAAAACACTTTAATATACATTATGATATTGAGCCTCATAAAACTCCACACCAGGGGTTCTCTTTCGTGAATGTGCATCAGAATCACTGCAGGAGATTTTAAAGCATTTGGTGTCTGGGTCCCACTGCAGACCCAATGGATCAGAATCTTCAGGCTAGTAAGGCCTAGTATGATAATTTAAAAAAATTTCTGGAAGTTTATGAAATATGGCCAGACCACACAAAATGGTAAAGCAGGTTATTCTATTGCCATATTATAGATGAAGAAACCAAAACTAAATATAATTTTCACTTCACGTATCTTTCTACTCCAGTTATTTGTAAACTTCTCAGCCCCACTGTCCTTTTTATAACAAATACTTTACATAACAAATACTTTCCTTTACTAAGTTGAAGTTCATACATTAGAAACATATCTAACACATAGTTTAAAATTCAATATGGAGTTCTGCTTCCAGTTAAGATGCAGAGGATGGAAAAGACCTTCATCGTGGCCAAAACAACAAAAAATCACGGGATTAAAAAAAAATAACTACAAGTTTTTAAAAGCCATCAAAAAGCTATGAACACAAAACTGTGAGCACAAAGAAATCTTAAAGACATAAGTTCTGTAAAGACAGACCAATCCTAAGTGAGAAGGTAACAGAGGACGTTTTCATAGCTGGGGTCAGTTGTTGAGGTTAGGAGTAGAATGGGTAGAGGAGAAAGCCTGCCAGAGAAGGACTGTCTTTGCTCAACTAAGGAAAACCTAGTGAAAGCTTTGATGATTCTCTGGGCTGGCATATTGTATTTGAATCTTGAACAGCCCCAAAGACAAAAATAACCTTCTCCTCCAAGTCACTCTTATGTATGGAAATTTTACTGAGTAAGGAGAAGTGGAGGAAAAGCTATGGAAACATTACATATTGCAATCTCAAAATTTTGTAATCTCAAATCTCACAGTCTCACATTATTTCAGCCTCATGCTCTCTTAGTCTCTCAGTCTGCAGAGGATCTCTTTGTCTCACAACTCTGCTCCAATCAACTTAACTTCCAATGAGATCAAACTTTTCAGCAACTCATACTACCTGCCTAACAGAGGAAAGAGTTCTCCCTCTTAGAAGGAAAAAAAAAATCTATCTCTACTTCAACCACTATTATTACTTTAGTCACAATGTCTGGCATGCAATGAAAGATTATGAGACACATGAAGGAGAGATTATGACTCATCGTTAAGAGAAAGATATATCAATGGAAACAGATCCACAGATAACCAGATTTTGGTATTATCATGCCAGGACTGAAAAAATATATAATATGCTAAAGAATCTGCAGGAAAAGATGAATATAATGAGTGAAGATTGGGGGAATTTCAAGTGAGATTTACCATCTGTAAAAGAGAACCAAATGGAAATTCTAGAACTGAAAAATATGTAAAACAAAATATTTACTGGATGATATCAAAGCAGATTGGAAAAAAGAGAAAAAAGAATGAGTGAACTTGAACACATATCATGAGAAACCATCCAAACTTAAGCACAAAGAGAACAGAAATTTAAATAAAAATTAAAAATGTCTCAAGAACCTGGAACAGCACCATGTGATCAAGTGTACATTTAACTGGAGTCCAGTGCAATATATTTATCTGACAAAAGGTTTATATTCAAAGACAATCAATATAATACCTTAACTGTAACATAAGGAGACAAAGACTATTTTTAAATAAAACGTATTACATTACATAAATGTAGTATTCAGATGCTTGCAATTATAGGCGGAACCACTGAGAATTTGACAGGGATAAATTCAGAATTATTACCAGGAAGAGGGTTGTTGTACATGATATGATTTTCTGAAATGCTCTGAATAAAACTAAGTACTCTGTTCTTTTTGATTTCATGGTAGTTTCATTCCAGGAAATTCCAGCATATATTAAAATTATGCAAAATATACTTTTTTTTAAGTGTAAAATGCAGTTGAGTTCTCAGCTCAGATGACTATATTCAGGTTTTCCATCCATAAAAATGTCCTATGTTACCTTCAAAAGTTATGCAGGTTACAATTCTTGAATGTGTGAGACCGTCCCATTCATTGCAGTCCCCTGACTAATAGACACTGTTGCTGTTGTTGTTAGTTGCCAGCAAGTTGACTCCAACTCATGGCAACTGATGTGTGCAGAGTAGAATTGCTCTATAGGGTTTTCAAGACTGTGACCCTTCAGAAGCGGATCATCAAGCCTGTCTTCCGAGGTACCTCTGGGTATGTTTTAACCAACAACCTTTCAGCTAGTAGTCAAGCACTTAACTGTTTGGACTACTCAGGGACTCCTAACAAACACTGCTAGGGCTCCTTAGTCTGCGTGACAATCAAAACTCCCCCACAAATTTCTAAAATGTCCCCTAGGGTGTGTTACCATTCCTGAAGGAACGCCAATGCAACCACAAAAAGAGTAAAGATTTTCTGACTCGGGCGATACCTGAATGGGCAACTCTGGCTGTTCTCTGCTGCCTTACTTCTTCTCAAAGATGACCACATAAATAAAATTCTACTAGTTCCTATGTTTCAAGATAGCTATTTATTTATTTTAAAAATACGGATGCTCTATTAGCATAATGAGGAAGACCACCTCTGCTGAACTGTCACCTGGCACATAGAAAAAGCTAGCAGCTGCTTTCTTGTTTGGTTGCCTGTAAAGGTGACAAATTGAATCCTTTCAACCATGACAGTGAATGAAATACATCAGAACAGTGCCAGATTAAGAGCTGGACCCTGCAAATGGCTTGGCATAGTTGAAAAGACACTGCATGCTCTACCCGCAAGTCCAGCTAGGCTTTGATTTAATGGTGCCTGGGCTCATGTACCCCCTCCTGGTTTGATAAATGTCCCTAGAACTTTTGTCTTTGGTAATGGCTGTGTACAGGGTTTTGTTGTCCCGCATGACCTCTTCTTGATAGGGAACCAGAAACAGTGCTTCTCATGGCTTTCCATGATTTTGTCACTAACATAAATCTCATGTTTTCCATCTTGATTGTCCTACTGAAAAAGTCAGTTAAAAAATTCCATGTCCTTAACGATAATAAATATTTACGTACCCAACAACAGGGCTCCAAAATACATAAAACAAACTCTAACAGCTCTGAAAAGAGAGATAGACAGCTCCACAATAGTAGTAGGAGACTTCAACATGCCACTTTTGGTGAAGGACAGAACAACCAGAAAGAAGCTCAACAAAGACACAGAAGAGCTAAATGCTACAATCAACCAACTTGATCTCATAGACATATACCAAACTCTGCACCCAACAGCAGCCAAGTATACTTTCTTTTCCAACTCACATG
>NW_004443943.1:17400663-17440428 GCF_000243295.1 Trichechus manatus latirostris | reverse complement strand
AAGATGCATCAATTGGTCCCAACCACTTGGAGTAAATGAGAACGAATAACAGCAAAGACACAAGGAAAGTATTGGCCCAAGAGACAGAATGGGCCACATAAAACAGAGACTTCATCAGCCTGAGACCAGAAGAACTAGATGGTGCCCGGCTACCACCAGTGAACGTCCTGACAGGGAACACAACAGGGGGTCCATGACGTAGCAGTAGAACGATGGGATGCAGAACTCAAATACTAGTAAGAAGACCAGACTTTCTGGTCTGACTAAGACTGGAGGCACCCCGGAAAGCATGGCCCCTGGACTCTCCATCACCCCAGAATTAAAACAATTTCCGACTCTTCAGACAGGGATTGGACTGGACTGTGGGACATAAAGTGATACTCGTGAAGAATGTGCCTCTTAGACAAGTAGATATAAAAGACCAAAGGGGTGGCTTCTATCCAGAGGTTAGAGGGGAAAGCAGAGAGAGTAAGGAGCTGGTTGAATATTCATGGGGACTCAGGGGCCGAGGGAAGGAGTGTGCGGTTGCAGAATGGGGTGAGCGGTTGGGGTCTCATAACAATGTTAATGTTAAAAAAAAATTCTGTATGGGAGACTAACTTGAAATGTAAACTTCATTTAATTACATCAATAAAAAAAAAATTGCATGTCCTTTCCATTGAGTTTACTGTTGCCTTCAACCTTTTGATACAAATGTTCTGAAGCTCTGATGTCAATGTGCTATAGACAGTCCCTTCAGATGGTTTTGAAAAAAATAGAAAGCAGACAATTTCAGAAATACACTGTACATTGTTCCAACTACAGCCCCCACTTTGAAAATTTCTGATCGGGACCTTCTTTGGGAGCCTCTGACACTCGGAATGGTGACTCATTCCGAGATTGTGTTCTTGGGTTTTTGCAGATATTAAAGTCTCAGTCATATGTATCCAACAGAGTCAAGCTAGCAATAAAATGATCCAGAATGATGGGTGTCGTGGATCGAATTATGTCCCCCCCAAAAATGTGTGTATCAATTTGGCCGGGCCATGATTCCTGGTATTCTGTGGTTTTCCTATAAATTGTAAATCCTACCTCTATGATGTTAATGAGGGAGGATGGGCAGCAGTTGTGTTAGTAAGGCAGGACCCAGTCTACAAGACTGGATTGTATCCTGAGACAATGTCTTGAGATATAAAAGACAGAAGTGAGCAATGAGACAGGGGGACCTCATACCATCAAGAAATCACTGCCAGGAGCAGAGCACGTCCTTTGGACAGGGGTCCGTTTCTGCGCCGAGAAGCTCCTAGTCCGGGGGAACACTGATGAGAAGGCCAACAGAGAGAGAAAGACTTCCCCTGGAGCTGACACCCTGAATTTGGACTTTTAGCCTACTTTGACTGTGAGGAAATAAACTTCTCTTCGTTAAAACCATCCACTTGTGGTATTTCTGTTGATAGCAGCAGTAGATGACTAAGACAATGGGGAAAATCTCCTTTTATTTCATTCTACCTGAAACCAGGAAAAGCTGGTGATTTGAAAATTCAGAGCAAGTGCCTTTGACTGAAGAGAGTCATCTTTGTTTCCCTTTTTTTTTCCCTTTACATATTTCACAATATTTTCAGATACACTGAAAGTCAAGGCTGGAGGGGTCCATAAGGTGTCACTACAAAGTATAATCTGATGTCTACATTTCCCTCGCAGTCTACCATACAGACCCTTTTCTAACTGAGAGCATGTGAGAGTTGTAAATAAGGCTGACCTCTGGAGATTCCAAACACCTGCATTTTTAAAATGCTTTTTACCTTCCTCCAATACTAGAATCCTTCCTCTCCAGGCCAGACACCCTTAGCTCCTGATTTGATGTGTATCCAAACTCACAACCATCATGGTCATTCTCCTTGGCATAGGAATCAATTTGCAAAACTCCTTAAAAGTTGACTTCTAGAACTGAATACAGTTCTTCCAAGTGCCCTCTGACTGGTGAATGATGGAATGGGACTTGCATGATTTCTCTTTAAGTGGACATATGTTCTTTCCTTTTGGTTTCAGTGGCAATTATTTATTGAAGGGACTCTCCTAATTCAACACAAAAGCATCAAACCAAATCCAGCTTTGTAAGGTAGGCTTACAACAAACCATGTAGATTCTGACTTCTTTTTGCTTGTGTTTTCCCTACCAGAAGTGAATAAGAGGAAAAAATAGGGAGAGTTAAAAGGAATGAATTTCTTTACAATGCCATTGACTATTCCAGCATTCACATCAGCCTCAGTTATTGTGTCAGCTAGCGGGTACATAGACCAGGGAAACTTTTTAAAAATTCTCAGGACATGGCCAAACATCTAGAATAAACAGTGGCACATATCAGTTATGTCTTATTGGATAATCTGATCCATATCAGGAGGAATAAGTGTTGTATACCTCAGAAGGGACAGCCTTTACTGAACTCTGTTTATGTTTCAGGAACTCTGCTAAGCAGTATTGTTCAATGAGGTTGAGTTAGCAAACCCATTTTTGCCTCTGCCATAATATAAACAACTGTGGCTGAATTAAAGAAGCCTAACATCTTGAATATGGGGATTTAATTGTCTAAAATCTTGGTCTGTGGTAAACAAATCATGCAAAAGCCAGAAGAACGGTTATTAAATTAGATTCAACCTTTGGATTCTAGTCTCTAACCTTTCACCAGAAACTTTTTAGTCATTGAATAGTGTGTTCCAGAGAGCTCTCAGAGTTAAGGAATATGTAGGCAGTTTTTATTTTTCATTTGACTATATAAAATTAAAAACATATGTGTATCACAACATACCAAAAAAAAAAAAAAAATTATACTTTTTACCCTCAATTTAGTACAGTGCAATCTGAACAAAGACTGCAAAAAAAAAAAAAAAAAGTAAAAAGGCAAGTACAGACTGGGAAAATATTTGGAGCCAATTTATCAAAAGACTGGTTGATACCAAAAATATTTGAATAAATAACACTAAAAGAGAAATAGTCAAAGATTATGAATTGGAACTTTACTGAAGAGGAAAGCTACATGGCTGATGCATGCATAAAAAGTTGCCCCATATCTTCAGTAATCAGACACACAACAGATACCACTTCAAAGCTTTCAGATTGCAAAGTGCTGGTAAAAATATGAAGAAATAGGAACAGACAGGAAAAAAAAATTGTGCAGACACTCTGGAGAGCAATTTAGCAGAAACTAGTGAAGATGAAGGTGCACATCCCCTTTCAGGCAGCAGTTCTGTTTCTAGACATAGACTTGAATGAGACTCTGGTACATAAGCCCAGGAGACATGTGTAATAATGTTCGTGAGAGTATTGTTTATAATAGCAATGAACTGAAAACAGCTGAAAAGTCATCAAGGAGGGAATGGATACATTTATTGTGCTATATTAATACAATGGAATATTATTCAGTAGTGAAAATGAAATAGAGATATATTTGTCTCACATTATCTTTGTAATATGGATATATCTCACAAATCTAATACAGAGTAAAGAAAGCAAATTGGAGAAGGCTGTATCCATTATGACATCATGCATATGAAATCTAAAAATGTGGCCAGATAAAACAAAAAAACCAAATCCGTTGCTGTCCAGTCAATTCCGACTCATAGGGATCCTGTAGGACAGAGTAGAACTGCCCCATACGGTTTCCAAGGACCAGCTGATAAATTCGAACTGCCAACCTTTAGGTTAACAGTTGTAGCTCTTAACCACTGCGCTACCAGGGCTCTGTCCCAAAATAGTATATGTCATTTGGGAATACATATTCATGTAGTAAAGTATAAAGACATTCATGGGAAAGATAAGTACCCAATTCAAAATAATAGTTACCTGAGATGAATCAAAATCAAACCAAACCCATTATTGCTGTCTAGTCGATTCCAAATCATAGCGACCCCATAGGACAGAGTAAAACTGCCCCATAGGGTTTCCAAGGAGCGGCTGGTAGATTCGAACTGCCAACTTTTGATCAGCAGCCGAGCTCTTAACCACTGTGCCACCAGGGCTCCTACCTGAGATGAGGGAGAGGAATTTGAATACAGTTGTAAGGGTGTACACATGGGCTTCAAGAGTATTGTCATGTTCTCTTTCCCAAGTAAGTGGTAGATTATGAGTGCCCTAATACTCTTATACATTTTTTCTATGTCTAAAATATTTCATGAATTTAAAAGCCCCAATAGAAGTTGTTTCTGAAGTTAGACTCATAGAGTTATTTATCCTGGAAGCTTCTCCCTGAGGGAAAATTCTGAGGTGCTTTCTTTTCCCTATAAAAGAGTGGGCTGCTTGGAGATTAAACAGTATCTATTTCTCCACTAGACTGTGAATTCCTCCATTGCAAGAATTATACCTTATTCATCTTTATGTCCCTATGGTTGTTGTGTGCCACCGACTTGATTCCAACTCGTAGTGACACTACAGAACAGAGGAGAACTGCCCCGTAGGATTTCCAAGACTGTAATCTTTACGGAAGCAGATAGCCACATCTTTTTCTCACAGGGCAGTTGGTGGGTTTGAACCACTGACTTTTCGGTTAGCAGCTGAGCACTCAACCATTGTGCCACCGGGGCTCATTTATAGCCCTATAACCCATACTAATCCTGACAACACAAAGCAAATATTTTGTGAATGAATAAATGTTAGAAACCATGGATATGAAACCCCAGATAGCCATGTACCAGCTCAAATTGTCCTGGCAACCATGTAGTAACAGCATTCCAATGTTTTATCTCTCTCTAGAATTAATCTTATTTTCCCTTGAAGACAAATTTGATATGTTTCTCCTGAATAATTATTATTGTGATATAGTGTTTCCTAAACTATGTTTCACGGAACACCAGTGTTCAGTGAAATATTAATAGGCATACTCCAGACACAGTGTTTTGTGGTTAAATAATTTGGAAAACGTAGACTTTAAAAAGCCAAAATGATCTCCAAAAAAATCAACAGCTAACATCATACTTGTCTTAGGCTGGGTTCTGTAGAGAAGCAAAACCAGTGAAGCATATGTATATACATACATACATATACACACATATATATATATATATATATATATAGAGAGAGAGAGAGAGAGATTTATATCAAGGAAATGGCTCACGGGGTTATAGAGGCTGGAAAGTCTCAAATCCATGGGTCAGGTTGGAGGCTTCTCCTGATTCACATAACTGCTGGATCTGGTGAACCCAAGATTGGCAAGTCAGACTGCAGGCCTCTGGCTCACAGGCTGTGGAGGCTGACAAATCTCAAGATGGGCAGGTAAACTGCTAGCTCAAGTCCCAAGAAACGGAGGTCAAATAAGGATCCAGAGTGAGCAACAGCCAGAGAGCTTTGCCAGAAAGTCCGCCTATATTGGATGCAGGCCACATCCCCAGGAAAACTGCCTTTTAACTGATTGGCTGCTCATAGCAGATCTCATCATGGAGGTGATTACATTATATTAGATCTCATTAGGGAGGTGATTACATCATTACATAACGCCAAACTACATCATAACTGCCAAACCACTGAGAATCGTGGCCTAGCCAAGTTGACACACAGCCTTAACCATTACAATACTTAATGGTGAGAAGCTGAATGCTTTCTCCCCTACAGTTAGAAACACTTTTATTTACTTTTATTTACTTCTGTACTTTTATTTACTTTTATTTACTTCTGTACTATAAGTCCTATCTAGTGAAATAAGACAAGAAAAGGAAATAAAAGGTATACAGATTGGGAAGGGAGATATAAAAATCTCTTTGTTTGCAGATGATATGATTGCCTACGCAGAAAGCTCCAAAGAATCAACCAAAACACTCTGGAAATAATAAGTGAGTATAGCAAGGTCACAGGTTACAAGCTTAATATATAAAAGTATTGTTTTCTCTATATGTCAGCAACGAACAATGGATTTGAAATTTAAAAAAATACCATTTATAACAGCAACAACAAAAAAATACTTAGATGTTAATCAAACACAATACATACAGGATAGATGTATACAGAAAATTACATAACTGATGAAAATCAAAGAAAATCTAAATAAATGAAGATCTATTCTGTGTTCATAGATTGGAAGACTCGATATTGTTAAGGTGTCAGTTCTTCCTAACTTAATCAATATATTTTGCAATTGCAATCAAAATACCAGAAAGCTATTTTGTAGATATTGACAAACTTATTCTAAAGTTTATAAAGAATATTCAACCCAATAGTTAAGAAGAAGAACAAAGTTGGAGGACTGACACTACCCAGCTTCAAGACTTGACATAAAGCTTTGGTTACCAAGACAGTGTGATATTGGTGAAAGAATAGACACATAGATCAATGGAACAGAATAGAAAGCCCAGAAATAAACTCACAAAAATATAGCCACTTGATCTTTGACAAAGGAGAAAAGCCAACTCAATGGATAAAAATAGTCTTTTCGACAAATAGTGCTGGGAAAATGGGATGGCCACGTGCAAAAATAATAATGATAGATAGGTAAATAGAGGGAGAGAGAGAGATAGAAGAAATGAATACAGACACTGACACCTTTCATAAAAATTAACCCCAAATGGACTACAGGCCTAAATGTTAAATGCAAAACTATACAATTTCTAGAAGATGACACAGGAGAAAATTTAGACGACTCTGGCTTTGCTAATAAGTTTTTAGATACAACCATCCATGGAAGAAAAAAAAAATGATAAATTTGGCTTAATTAAAATTAAAAACTTCTGCTCTGTGAAAGACATTGTCAAGAGAATGAAAGATAAGCCAAATGTGTGAAAATATTTGTAAAATGCATATTTGATAAAAGACTTGCATCTGAATTATACAAAGAAGTTTTGAAACTCAACAGTAAGAAAACAAACAACCCAATTTAAAGAAAATAAATGGGTAAAAGATCTGAAAGGACAACTGACCAAAGAAGGTATATGGATGATATATCAAAAAATGCTCAACGTAATTTGTCATTAGGGAATTTCAAATTAAAATAACAATAAGATACCACTACACACCTCAGTTGATTCCAACTCACAGCAGTGCTATATACAACAGAACGAAACGCTGCCTGGTGCTGGGCCATACTCACAATTGTTGCTATATTTGAGCCCACTGTTGCAGCCACTGTGTCAACCCATCTCATCGAGGTCTTCCTCTTTTTCGCTGACCCTCTACCTTACCAAGCATGGTGTCCTTCTCCAGGGACTGGTCCCTCCTGATAACATGTCCAAAGTACATGAGATGAGGTCTCGCTGTCCTCACTTCCAAGGAGCACTTTGGTGTACTTCTTCCAAGACAGACTTGTTGGTATATTCAATATTTTTCACCCACACCATAATTCATAATTCTTCTTTGGTCTTCCTTAACCATTGTCCAGCTTTTGCATGCATATGAGGTGATTGAAAATATCAGGTGCACCTTAGTCCTCAAAGTGACATCTTTGCTTTTCAATACTTTAAAGAAGTCCTTTGCAGCAGATTTGCCCAATGCAATATGTCATTTGATTTCTTGACTGCTGCTTCCATGGGTGTTGATTGAGTATCCAAGTAAAATGTGCCTGGTGGTGCAGTGGTTAAAGTGCTCCACTGCTAACCAAAAGTCAGGGGTTTGAACCCACCAGCCACTCTACAGGAAAAAAATGTGGCAGATTGCTTCTGTAAAGATTTAGAGCCTTGGAACCACTGTGGGCCGGTTCTACTCTGTCCTATAGGGTCACTATGAGTCGGAATTGACTCAGTGGCAGGGATACACCTAATAGAATGCCTAAAACAAAACAAACAAACAAACAAAAACCTGATGGTTTACCAAATGCTGATGAGGATGTGAAGGAACAGGAACTCTCATTCATTACTGGCGGGAATGTAAAATGCAACAGCCACTTTGGAAGACTCTTTGGCAGTATCTTACAAAGCTAATCATGGTCTTACCAAACTATCCAGCAGTCATACTCCTAGTATGTACTCACCTATCTTGAAGGTATTAGCGTTGGTTCATTAAATGTAACAACTGTACTATATTAATGTAAGATGTCTATAACAGAGGAAACTATATATGGGGACTGTCTGTAGTATCTTCTCAATTTTTCTGTAAATACAGAACAGTTCTAGTAAACAAAGTCTATTAAATATGAAAAAAAGTCAAAATATGTTTTGTGTTACAAGATTTCTCAAAAATTTCTCTGTGCTAAGGCAGGGCTTCACATCTTTTAAGGAAGAAAGCTTTGAAATGTGTGGTGCTCTCTTTGCTTTGTCTAGCTAACTGAATTTAGGATTCCATCAAAGTTTGGTCTGGAACATTTGTGTTCCCAAAGAGGAATGACCCATGCAGAGATAACTAGAGACATAAAAAAGCATTTTGCCTTCTATATTTATGCCAAGAACTTTCCTCGGGACCATTTCCTTTGTTCTGGTACTTTCTCCTTTCCATATAAAAAGTGAGAGATGAAGGCGCTAAAAATAAATAAAATAAAACTAGGCTAAAACAAGCATTTACAGTAAAGTCTTGACAATCTGGCTGGCGTACCACCCCAAAGAAGGCTTGGTCTGAATTAAAAATAGTTAAGTACAGTACAACGCTGTGCAAAAGCAAGTCTGAGGATCCGTAGGGAAGGATTCTCGAACGGAAGTTTTGCTGCGAAGCAGCCAGAGGTTGAGGCCACTGACCCCATTAGAGAAGTTAGTAGTCTTTAAGTTCTCACCCTGCACCATGCCCTTCACCTTGTCCCATTGCTGATGTGTTTCCAATGTATCCTAGGTCCAGGAAGAACAATGTAATCAGTGGTGGCAGGCTCAGCTGTCTCCTACCCAGCAGCTCTGCTCCTCCTCAGAGAAACTCGATTCTCTGGGACATCTGCCCTTTGAAGGTCTCATAGCCACATGCAATCCACCACAGTATGACAAACCAACAGATGCATGGTGAACCCATCTGTCAGTCCACCACTTAAGAATAGATGGCATTTATTGAGTGTTGACTATGTTCCAAGCAGCATATGAATGGCTTTGCATTTATCATATCATTTAATTTCCCTATATGTTTATAAGCTAAGCATCATTTCCTAGCCCATTCAATGCATGAGGAGTAAATAGATTCAAGCCACATAGCTAGAAAGAGTGGAATCAGAGTTCTAATCCGGACAGTATGCCTCCAGAGCCATACTCCTATCTACCATTGTATGTGTGACCATGTCCAGGAATGTCTTACAAAGAGAGATTTTTCTTTTGCTGTAAGTGATAAGAAGTCACTTAAAAACTACTGGTGCGAGTACAAACTGGTGCATTCATTTGGACTCTTTTCTCTTTTTTTCCTCTCTTCCCATTCTCACTTGGATACATTCCAATCAGATTTTCTTATTCAGTGTGTCAGCTGCATTTGGTACAGTTGTTTTTTCCCTTCTTCTTGAGCGCTTGGACTTTTTGGCTTTTGGCTTCGGTTCTCCTTCCAGCTCACTGACTTCTCCTTTTTAGTCTCTTTCACTGATTCTTTCTTATCTTCCAGACCTTGCCCCAATACAGAAGAAGGGAGATTGTGCCTAATAGTTCATAACAGAAAGATGTCGTTATGGATTGAATTTTGTCTCCCCAAAATTATGTATTTTAAATACTCACCCTTATACCTGTGGATATAATCCCATTTGTGAGTAGGGATTTCTTTGTTATGTTAATGAGTCCATATCAATGTAGGGTGTTCTTAAGCCAAACATGTTGAGATTTAAAAGAGCGTATAAAGCACAGAAGCAAGGAAGCCAGGCCACATGAAAATCACCAAGGAACCAAGGAACAGAAGCTGAAAAGTGTAAAGGACCTTCCCCCAGACATGACAGAGATGTCTTTTCCCTGGAGTCGGTGCCCTGAATTCCGACTTCTAGCCTTCTAAACTGTGAGATAGGGAACGCTGGTGGCGCAGTGGTGAAAGTGGTTGTCTGCTAACCAAAAGGTTGGCGGTTTGAACCCACCAGCCACTCTGCAGGAGAAAGATGTGGCAGTCTGCTTCTGTAAAGATTTACAGCCTTGGAAACCCTCTGGGGCCGTTCTACTCTGTCCTATAGGGTCACTATGAGCCGAAATGGACTCGATGGCAGTCAGTAGTGGGTAAACTGTGAGAAAATAAGTTTCTGTTTGCTAAAGGCATCCACCTGTGGCATTTCTTTTATAGCAGCACTAGATTACTAAGACAGATGTAATGTGTTTATGTATGTAGGTTTGTGTTTTCAAGGCATCTCAACTTTTTAAAATGATAGATGAGGGTTCTCATAGGCAAAGTCTTATTGGGAACTATCCTGTGTAATTTTTTTCCAGCTGGATAGAGAAGTTACAAGTACATTTGGCAAGTGGGTGGTCATACATCTGAAGAGATGGACCTAATGATGAACATGTTAATGGAATCTTAGGCCAATGGGCTCACTTCTCAAATCTTAATCTACATTTATCCCCAGAGTGACTTCATCTATCCACATGGCTTCATATATCTTCTGTACACAGATTATCTCTAGTCCAAGCACTGACCTCAATTCTAAAATCCTATATCCATCTGCCTGATTGGCCTTTCCACTCAGATAGACTTCCCAAACTCGTTATATCCAAAACCAAACTTCTGATTTCCAACTGCTTCATACCTACCCCTCTCGCCAACTTCTCCAAGTTTGTAAATGGAAATTTCATCCTTCTAGTTCTTCAGCCAAAAACCTTAGAGTCAACCTTGACTTACACTTGACTTCTGAAAAAAATCAAAACTTTTTTATCTCTACCTTCATAATATGTCCAGAATGTGACCCATTGTCACCACCTCTACTGCTGCAACCATAGTCCATGGCACCATCACTTCTTGCCTGCATGCAATAACCTCCTGTCTGCTCTTCTTTTTCCTCATTATATTCTATCCCTAATATAACAGCCAGAGTCAGATCATACTACTTCTCTGCTCAAAAATATCTGATGGTCTCTCTAGTTATTCAGGGTAAAATACAAATATTTTTCTCTGAGTTACAAAGTCCTGCATTTTCTGGATCCTTTTTCAGCTCAAAGTTCCTCTTCTAGCCTTTCTTTCTTACTCACTCTCCTCTAGCTACATTGACTTCTTTGTTATGTCTCAACCAATCAGCCACATTCCTCCCTTGTGGTATTTAAACTTGTTATTCTCTTTATCTACAACGATATTTCCCTAGATATCTGTAAGGTTGATCCCCTTACCTAATCATGTGTTATCTTAATAGATAACTAGAAAAAAATAGAAATGCCCCTGCCACCTATCCCTCTTTCTCTGCTTTATTTCCTCCTTAGCAATTATTAATATCTGACATATTGTACATTTACTTATACATTAGTTTATTCTCCATCATCTCCTACTAGAATGTAAGCTCCAGCTTAGCAACTATGGGACCTCACAGATTGCTTAATCTCTCTGAGTTTCAGTTTCTCCTCTATGGAACATCATCAAGAATTCATAAGTGTGTTGGGAGGATGAAACGATGACACATGTAAAGTACTTAGCATAGTGCCTAGAACATTGTATGCACTCAATGATTAACCGTGGTTGCAGGTCACTCATATACTGACAGGCAGCCATGTCCCATTAGCCTGCTCAAGCCTACAGAAGGGTCCTGGTGATGTAGAAGACTTGCTCTGTACAATAATTACCAATTTTAGGAGAAAGCTGCCTTAACTTCCATGTCCTCCTTAAGATGGATCAGTAGCTTTCTCTACATAAATGAAAAACAGTGTATTTTGAGGACTCGAATAAGGAATGGGTCCCTGGGTGGTGCAAATGGCTTGCACCTGACTGCTAATCTAAAAAGGTTGGTGGTTCAAACCTATCCAGTGGTGCTGTGGAAGAAAGGCCTGGTGATCTGCTTCCATGGAGATTACAGCCAAGATGTTCTACTTCCTAGTTTGTTGCATAGTGCCTGGGGTCTTAAAAGCTTGCAAGCTGCCATCCAAGCCACCATAATTGGTCTCTATTAGCCTAGAACAACAGAGGAAGAAGGAGAGTCAGGTATGGGAGGAGGATATGGAATGTGTGGCTAATTGCTTCCATGAACAACTGCCTCCTTTGCCATGAAACCAGACGAACTGGATGGTGCCCCGCTACCATTACTGAACACTTTGATCAAAGATTCTATAGAAGAATCATGATCAAAAGGGGGGAAATGCAGAATAGAATTTCAAATTCTCATGGACTCCAGACTTTCTGGAGCCATGGGGGCTGGATATACTTCTGGAACTATTGCCTTGGGATAATCTTTAAACCTTTGTCTTAGACATCTAGTGCTGCTATAACAGAAATACCACAAGTAGATGGCTTTAATAAAGATAAATCTATTCTCTCACAGTTTAGTAGGCTAGAAGTCCAAATACAGGGTGTCAGCTCCAGAGGAACCCTTTCTCTCTCTGTCAGCTCTGGAGAAAGGTCCTTGTCATCAATCTTCCCCTGGTAGAGGAGCTTCTCAGTGCAGGGACCTTGGGTCCAAAGGACGCACTATTCCCCTGGCTCTTGTTTTTTGGTGGTATGAGGTCCCCACTCTCTGCTTGCTCCCATTTCCTTTTATCTTTTGTAAGATAAAAGGTGGTGCAGGTCACATTCCAGGGAAACTCACTTAACATTGGATCAGGGATGTGACCTTAGTAAGGGTATGATGATCCCACCCTAATCCTCTTTAACATAAAATTACAATCACAAAATGGAGGACAACCACACAATACTGGGAATCATGGCCTAACCAACGTGACACATATTTCTGGGGAACACAATTCAATCGATGACAACCTTAAACTAAAAATGTCCCCTAAAGTCTTCTTAAAACCAAACAATAGTTTAGCTTAACTAGTAAAAAATGTCTGCCTTGAGCATTATGCTTTTTTAAGAACTATCTGTACGGAATCAAAGTGACAACAGCAACTCAAAAGATTAGATAGAAATCTTAGGGGGCAGTGGGTTTATGTTAAGGGGGGAGGAACAACTCAGAAAAGGAGGGTGAGAATGGTTGCACAACTCAAAGAATGTAATCAGTGTCACTGAATTGTACACGTCGAAACAGTCAAATTGGTGTTTGTTTTGCTGTGTATATTCTCAACAACAACAAGAACAAAAAAAAAAAAAGATTACAGCCAAGAAAACCCTGTGGAGCCCTTCTGCTTAGCACATGTGGTTGCCATGAGTCACGACTGACTTGATGGCAATGAATTTGTTTTTGTTTTTTTACAATAAAGAATGAATTACAACCACATCTGTGTTAGCCTTTAGACCAGAGCTAAGGTATAAGTTGTAAAAAAAGTTGTACTGCCAAACCACCTCCTAGGGGCAGCTGGTCTTGGGAGCTCTTTGTGTTTGAGGGAACAAAAAATTCCAATTTGTGGTCTGGCCTTGCAGGCCAGAGACTTGTCACAGCCAACACCTTTGATTGATTGCTAAGGCTCCACATATCATGTTTGATTAAATGAGGGCATTCAGGTGCAATCGGCTAGAGCTCGAGAAGTTTGCAAGCAGGATACAGATGATAGATTTGTCTTTTTTTGTTGTTTCAGTGACAAAGTTTGCTTTGTTTCAGTGAAACTCTTTATTCTGCCACTTCATTTAGAATCATCTTGGCTTAATTAATTATTTGCTCAGCTACTTTCCCAGCAGAGTTGTGGCCCTTCCTTCTGTGCCATGATTCCTGAGACACACACAGTGTCTTTGGCAACTCATACTTTAGTACCCCTCTACCTCCCTTTGGCCTTAACCATTCAGTAGAAGAAGCAGGTTCCTCTTAAGTCAGCTGGCCTAAGGAGCTTTCTGGTATTCTCTTTGGAAAAGAATGTATTCAAACTCAGGCAATATCCCTGGAAGATCCATGCAAGGTTATTAGATAATGAGGCATAGCAGCGGATACTAAGAGGCTCCTGGGAGTGACTAGCAAGTGGCTACTTTATCAGGAATTTCACGTTCTAAGGAGACCTGGTGGCACAGTGGTTAAAGTGCTCAGTTGCTAACCAAAGGGTCAGCATTGTTGTTGTTCTGAGGTTTAAATCCACTAGCTGCTTTGTGGGAGAAAGATGTGGCAGTCTGCTTCCTTAAAATTTACAGCCTTGGAAACCCTATGAGGCAGTTCTACTTTGTCCTGTAGGGTCCCTATGAGTTGGAATTGACTCAGTGGCAGTGGGTTTGGTTTGTGCCTTTAACTGGCAATTTCTTCTACCTCTTTCCACTATTTCCATCAGATGTAATTCTACCTATCATTCAAGGTTCACATTTAACATTAATTCTTTTCTTGATTCTCCTTTAATTAACTTCTCTCATTTTTCTGAGTTTCATATACTTTGAATTTACCTTTCTTAATATCTTTGTGTGAGAGTACATGCCATTCTTCTGCCCGAGATGTCTCTTGAGGGGAGGCATCATGTCAAATTCATCTTTGCACACACTTCCAACTGTAGAAATTCTTTTTTGTTCATCTATTTAATTCATGTTACTTGACCTCACTGGCTTCAGTTGTGGGCTATAGCTCTGCTGCTGTTCTAGGATAATTGTATTCTCACAATATGATTAGAAATAGCTACTATTGTCCGCTGACTTTTGATTGCTTTGCATTGCTGAGAAGGTTGTGGAATTGTTTTGTGCCTTCCTTCTTCTTCTTTGCTCTAACTCATTTTCTTCACGTGGCTCCAAGGATGGATAAAGACTCTTGTCACAAAAGCCCAAAGACCTCTTTCCTTTACTTCTCCTTTAGTTTTCTGGTTGCAGATTATTTCATCTCAAAGTTCATAGAAGAGTTGCCAAGCCCTCATGTCGTCTCCTTGAAGTAAAAGCACAATACAGAACCAACTTTAAAGCCCGTTATTTAAAACTATACTTTAAAAAATTCTTACTCAATGGCCTAATTTTAATCAAAGTCTATACTGTTTATTTTTCTTGAAAGTCTAATTGTGATGTGATTCTAATAATATTGCCCACTGTGTATTTAACAAAATTGTTCACTGTTGGTCAACAATGTTTAAACTTATTGTAATTTAAAGTGACACAAAAATTGCTGAGAAAGATTTTTTACCCATTCATTAGGTTTTACAATATAATAGCTGTTAAACATTTGGGGAGATAAAGATATTGAACAAATAAAATGTTCTGCTTATTCATACACACATCTAAACTCCCTGAGGAACTGAATTACTGGGCTGAGGTCTGGGGACCATGGTCTCAGGGGACATCCAACTCAGTCGGCATAACATAGTTTATGAAGAAAATGTTCTACATCCTACTTTGGTGAGTAGCGTCTGGGGTCTTAAAAAGTTTGTGAGTGGCCATCGAAGATACTCCACTGGTTCCACCCTGTCTGGAGCAAGAGAGAATGAAGAACATCAAAGACACAAGGGAAAGATTAGTCCAAAGGACTAATGAACCACAACTACCACAGCCTCCACCAAACCGAGTCCAGCACAACTAGACGGTGCCTGGCTACCACCACTGACTGCCCTGACAGGGATCACAGTAGAGAGTCCTGGAAAGCTGGAGAAAAACGTAGAACAAAACTCTAACTCATAAAAAAAGACCAGACTTACTGTTCTGACAGAGACTGGAGAAACCTGGAGACTATGTTCCCCAGACACCGTTTAACTCAATACTAAAGTCACTCCTGAGGTTCACCCTTTAGCCAAAGATTAAACAGGCCCACAAAACAAAATGAGACTAAATCCCAGGGGCAAGACTAAGAAGGCTGGAGGGGACAGGAAAGCTGATAATGGGGAACCCAAGGTTGAGAAGGAGAGAGTGTTGACATGTCGTGGGGTTGGCAACCAATGACACAAAACAATATGTGTATTAATTGTTTAATGAGAAACTAGATTGCTCTGAAAACCTTCATCTAAAGTACAATAAAAAAATTAAAACAAACAGGCAACAAAAAACAAATCCTGAGTATCTATGAGATACAAAATACACCTCCGCTTGGACTCCCTTGAGGAGTTACTTACTAATCCTGAGGCATCTCTTCTATTCCACCAAATAAACCTTCATCTAAAGTACAATAAAATAAAATAAAAAATAAAACATTCTGCTTAAAATCATAATTTCTAGCTTCCACAGTTAGATTTTCGACAATTTTCATAAACAGTTATCCAGTGTTTCTGAGACATTGACAAAAAGCATTTATCACTTCTTTCTTTCTGCTTCTGAATGCTATTTCAAATACGCTGGCATCAAAATATAGGAAGAGCATCATTATGCATCCCCTATGCAGTTTATCTGATGTCAGAAACCCTAAAAGATAAGTAATAAAATGAATGCTATAATTGTTTTGAGTTCATATTCAGAAGAATTAAATCCAAAAAGTACAACATACTTTTTTCCTTCATCACTGTCCCTGTTATTCAGAATACATTTACTTCTTCATTATCTCTGTGGCCTTTTCCACTCTTTCCCCATTTTTCCCCTTCTTTCTGCATCATCAGATACACTCACCGTTAGTGTTCCTTCTCCTCCTTTTAAAAAAATCTTAAATACCTTAATTTCTTCCTCTATCATGCTAGTCATACCAATGTGGCATCAGTTTCAATATGACTGATGCTCTTTTGTCATCAAACCATAGACCATAAAACTTCAGAGATCACCCAATCCTACCATCTCTGCACTGTAAGAATATTTCAATGTCTTCGAGATCCATTCTCCTCTTCAGCCTCCCACTTCAAGAGACAAAGCTTTCCACCATAGACATCTCTAGTTTTTAGTAAGTTTTTCTCTATGCTTCTACTTTTGTCATCTGAAACCACCTGGAACCAGTCTAATCCCTCTTCCATAAAACTTCACATGTTCACTATGTCACATCTTCCTTAAATCTTCTCCAGGCTTTACAACCCTAGTTTCTTCAAACTGTTGCTAGCCTATAGCCTAGTTTTGAGATCCTTCATTACTTGATCACCATTTTGCCAATATCCCTCTAAATGCAGTTGAATATTCCATGTGTTGTTTAACTTGTGTAAAGCCCCCATTGAATTATTAATTCCCTTTATCTGAAGTTCTTTAACCTTCCTATGGCTTAATATTGCGTTAACTTTCTTATCAATTGTGGCACATTGTACCTCATAGCAAGCCTTGTGTTCATCCAAACTAGTAAGTCTTTCGCTGAAGAATTATTATTAGGTATGGTTTTCATTATGCTGTGTTTGAGCACTTTAAGCTTTGAAACAGAATTCATATCTTCTCCTTTTTTGACTCAGAGTCATCATTCTGGAAAGTAAAGTTGATTTCAATACTATTTGTCATCCAATAGCAATTTTTAGCCTTTTATTTTGAAATAATTAACCAGGAAGGTATAATTTACATACAAATCCCTACTCTCTAACTCAACTTCTTAATTTCTACCAAAAAAATTAAAATGCAGGTGGGTGAGACTATTATTTGTTGATTTAAATGAGACACAAATTCTCAAACTCTTTATTTAAATTAAATAAGAAACTTGGTAGGGTCAATTTACCCTACCTCCATGCAGTTGAGGGAAGAAAGATGTACCTGGGATCTTTTTATCACTCAATAGCAAAGAATAATAAGTATTTACATTTTCAAAAAAAAAAAAAAAAACCACCACCACCAAAACATCAATTTAAATGTTATTATCAGGAGAAGGCAACACAATGTTAGGTAATATAACTAGGCTGAGTATCTTCATTTGGCTCACAAGATCCGCTCTTCAGTGTTCTATATTGATTTGTGTCCCAGGAAGGCTGACCTATATGAACTGCATTAAGGACACTTTGTCCTTTGGCTTGTTGGTTAGGTGCAGGCAATAGTGCTCACCAGCAAGAGATTGGTACTATGTAGGGATAAGAGTGAGGACAAGGTATTTATTCCTCTGGCACCCTCTCTGTTGACTCACTAAGACCTGACTGTGTCTCTCTACTAAAGGTCACAGCTCTCCCTTTCTCTCCAGGTTACAATAATAGCTCCCTCCCTAGCCCCTTTCAAGTTCCCCACTAAGGCACCACAGCATCTCTCTTGGATGGCCCTTAACCTTCCTCACACGTTTGTAAATAGTCTCTTCATTAAATTCTCCTCCATTGTCCCCCTTGATTGTGCCATCTGTTTCCTGCCTGGACCTGAATGACATAGTAATCCATCAAAATTACCGATTTGTAAAGGTTGAAGGTAACTTTCATGAGACATAGCTACTTTGCAGCCTCTTGGGAATTGGCATGCCTATACTACCATTTGTCATGGGATGACGCAAGCCTCCTAATACTTTTATCGGTTAGAACTGTTGGAAGCTCTACATTCATCAGCAAGTTCCAAACTCGTTTGGCATTTACTTGGCATGGACTTAGATGTCAATATTTACACAAATACAGGCACTGGAATCACATATCAGGAATCAGCTGCAAGGTGTTCATCCAGCTGATCCTGAGAAAGCACTTACAGAATTTATCAAAACAAAAAAATTACATTAATAAAAAAAATTAAATTCCTAGACTTATAGACCCTTGAGAAAAAGACAATTGACCCCAGAGATCCGTGGGTTCCAAGTCTAGGAACCACTGGTACAGCAAGTAAGCACATGAGCTTTGAAAATCATCAGTAGTCAAATCTCAACTCTGTCACTTCTGACAATATGACATCGGGTAACTTGCTTAACATTTTTGAATCTCAGTTTCCTTGAGAATCTGTGAACATGAGATGTTAATAGTATCCACTTCATTGCTAGGAGGATTAAATACAATTTTGCATAAATAATCTCAACATAAGACTAACATTTTGAAAGCACTAAATAAATATTTATTAAAAACAAGAAAATATCTCCATAGTAAAGTGAAGTAAACTACATGTTCACATGTCGGAAACAGACACTAGTCTCATTTTCCTCATTAATAAAAAGGAAAGACCTAAAGCAGGGGTAAGGATGTATGTTATGGCACTGATTCGCAAATTTTAAGAATAATGGCCCACTTAGATGGCACACAAGGTCTGGTGATCCATCTATCTCATTTGCTTCTAGGCTCCAGGGGAAAAGAACTTAGTGATTATTAAAAAAAAAAAAAAAAGAAAGAAATTTGGAGAGTAAAGTCTAACCATTAAAGTACAAATGATTAATAATTAAAAAAAACTCGTAGTATCTATTTTCCATATCTATTCATTATTGCAAATACCGCAACAATTGAAAACCATATCCAAGTCAATACAGAATGATTTATGATGAGCTTATAATACCGGCTCTCCCTACAACTGTCAGGAATTCCCATATCTGCATGTACAAAATTATTGAGCAGGTATCAGACTATTCAGTTGAGGATCAGTAAATTCTAATAATGCTCAAATTTTAGTTTATAAATGTCCAATTTTAGTGAATGTTGGTTTACTAAACATGTTACTAGTTGGTCTATGGATTTGCCTATTTTCTAGAGTAATGACAAGAATGTTTTAGTCTGTTTGCTGCTGATGAGGGGGATTCTTTTAGTGCACTAGTGGAGTATAGACTGAACTTTGGCCAGTATTGATCTGGGGCTGTTTACTGCACTGAAATTCTTCATATTTACATAAGACATTTTATTCTACCTCTACTTCCATCCAGAGAGGCCCACAAAACACATACTTCAAGGGAAAGAGGAATAGGTATTTTGGTTTAGCATCTAAATAGCCTTAGATAACTTCTTTGTAGTGTAGGAAACATATTTATATAAACCCAGGGGCTGAGCTCCAAAGATGGAGTGAGGTACAAGAGAAGGAAGTAACTCATTCTCCCACATAAAATTGAAGTATGCCTCAGAATCATCTCCTGGTGCTCAGACTAGTCCACTACATGAAGAAAGGTACCAGGGAAACACACAGAGAAGGCTCTCTTGGAATTCTACTGGTTGTAGACTTTCCTTTTCTCTATATAGGTGGCCATGAGGATGCATATGGCAGACCATCACCTACCTGGAACCTAATGGGCCAGGGTCCAGCTACTGCTTCTGAGTCCATTGCAGCGTTTGCCCCTCACCTCCCATGGATGGCTCCCAGTCAATGACTGGTCTAGGCAGTGATACTAATGCAGGTCACTCCTGGGGGTTACAGGCCTCCTCTGTTGGCTGGTTTTTAGCTTGGGACTCCTCAACGGCCTTCCCAAGCTTTTCGTAGACAGCACGGTAATTTAAGATGCTGCCACTTAATTTCCTTCTTTCTTTTCTTCACTTGGGGCCAGACTTGCATCGTGATTTGATTGCTCTCCCAGACTATCCTGGCTCCTTTCCCATTTTCTCTCACAAGCATTTACCCTGATTTAAAAAAAAAAAAAAAAAAAAATCCTTTCATGTTTAACCCAGTCTTGGCATCTACTTGTAGGAGACCCAGGTTTAACACATCCTAATTCCAGGAAGAGGGCTTTGTCTCTTTCCATCATGCCCTCTTGGCCTTGTCTCTTTTTATTTCTCTTCGTATCTAAATTCAAGTACATAGTACACAATCATCATAGCAGATAATCTTGAAACAGTGTTAAGAACCAATCAAATACTAAAATGTATATGTATCTTTTATATGATCTTTTTCTTTAATAGCTTCTTCTGAGTTTCTTCTTATGCACAGACTATCATTACAATGCTTATTTTTAAAATTGCATAAATGTATCAAAATATATAAATTCAACATTTTGCAGTTAAATTGTTAGACTTTACCCCAAAAATAGCTTTTTAAAAAAAATTTCAACCCACTAGCTGCTCCATGGGAGAAAGATGTGGCAGTCTGCTTTCATAAAGATTTATAGCCTTGGAAACCCTATGGGGCCAGTTCCTACTGGGTGGCTATGAGTCAGAATTGACTCGATGATAATAGGTTTGGGTTTGGTTGTACATTGTAAGGATAAAGAGATCTGGTCTTATTTTTCTGAATTCAGTTCTTTAATTAACTTACCCTCATGATTTTCTGGAATAATTTTCCGCTTTTTTCTTCAATCTGATGAAGATTTTGTTTAGATCTGCTTTTATCTTTACGATGATGTTGTCCTAAATCTGTTTGAGCTGTGTTTGTCACAGCTGTTATCAATTTAATTCCATCTGCTATCTTTCAAGGACTCTTCATATTTTCTGTGTTCCTGTCCTGTTATGTTTTATTTATATCTGTATCTATATTATTTATACATATGACTATATGTCTGTATGCATATGTACATCATCTATAGCTATATATTGTATATATCTATATCTGAATAGATATATGTACATATCTACATATCTTTTCTCTCACTTTAGGGGATTTGATGCAGAAGACAATATTGAAACAGGTACTCCGTCTGAAATCTTGATTTACTCTTGACAGTATTTTACATCTGAAGAAACTGATGCATATGAAAAGTGCTAGGTTTTCTATTGCCAATTTAAAACTGTTTTCCTTTTTCTCTGCTCTTCCCCATATTTCAGAGGCTAAAAGCCTCATGTATTACCTTTCTAGAGCTGCCATAACAAATCACCACAATATTGGATGGCTTTAAATAACAAAAAAATTTTCTTTCACTATTCTGGAGACTAGAAATCCAAAATCAAGCTGTCAACAAGTTATGCTCCTTCTGAAGGCTCTAGAAAAAGAACCCTTCCTTGGCATTTCCAGCTTCTGTTGGCCCCAGGTCTTCCTTGGTTTATGGCAGCATAACTCCAATCTCTGCCTCTGTCTTCACATGACCTCCTTCTCTGTGTCTCTGTGTCCCCTCCTCTTCTTACAAAGACATTGCTTACTGCATTTAAGGCTCACTCTAAATCTAGGATGATTTCATCTCATGATCCTTAAGTGATTATACCTGCAAAGACCCTTATTCCAAATAAGATCACATTCTGAGGTTCCAAGTGGACGAGAATTTGAGGTGGGGGGAAGCGCTACTCAACCCACTGCACCTGACTCCTATATTCCCCAGAATTCCTGCCAGATTTTGCCAAGGAAGGGCACTTTCAAGGGAAGAAGAAGCCATTATTGCTCCTGAAGCAGTGGCACAGGCATATGGGCATGTGGACTAGAAAGGTGACAGATATCAGATTTGATGAACGGTTTCCTTGTGTCAACCTGTGAATCATCAGGGATAGTTTCTAGTGGTTTCTATTCTTCCTGATTTTTTGAACATGAGCAATGACTTCCCTGAGCCTTGCTTCATCAGTCATCCCAGTGGTTTTGTAACTCTCTAAACCTTTGTATTACATCCCTTTTTTATTTGAAATACTCAAATAGTTGCTGTTTTCCTGAGCAAACTTTTACTAATACGTCAAGTTTGAGTAACTTGCCCAAGGTCACAGAGCTCAGCAGGATTTGAACAGAGATCTATTCAGCCTTTGAATACTTATGTACTAGTGAGTGCTAGATTTTTTCCAGGCTTATTCTGGAATGCTCCATAACTCTCAGTGGTGAGTAGTTTATGTTTGGCATTGTATAAGGGAATGCAATTATGTATGTTTCCATAATATTTCAATATAACAATGAGCTTCCATAGGCCTATTTGGGGAAGTCTAGGGTAAATTAAGGAGCCCTGGTGGTACAGTGGTTAAAGCACTCGGCTGCTAACCGAAAGGTCAGTTGTTGGAATCCACCAGCTGCCCTGTGAGAGAAAGATGTGGCAGTCTGCTTCTGTAAAGATTGCAGCCTTGGAAACCCTATGGGGCAGTTTTTGCTCTGTCCTATAGGGTCGCTATGAGTCAGAATTGACTTGACAGCAACGGGTTTGGGGTTCTGTTTTTGGTTTATGGGGCTGTTATGAGTTAGAATTGACTCTACAGCTGTGGGTAGGGTAAATTAAAATATGGAGCTATAAGGGCTATGAGTTGGAACTGACTCGATGTTAACAAGTTCAGCTATAAGGGAATAGGAAAGAGAACTACTTGAAGATTGGAGTTACCCTTTTATTTCATTTTTTTATAGCCATGAGTTAGTTGAAGAGGGAGGATACAAAAGACTAGGAAGGAGGGAAAATAAAAAACTTATTTTGGTTTGGGGTGCTATGACTTACTGATCCAGTTATAGCAATTTGTCTCTATATTTGTATGTGTGTGTGAACATTTTTGATATCTTCAAAGTCTAGTCATTGTCAATACTTATTTTATAATGTGAATATTAGCCAGAAGGGACTGATTTATGTCAAATCTTTAGTCTGACTCAAGGAGAATAAATAACAAATCACTCTATTGTTATTACCAGTAAAGACTTGTTATCATTTTCTAAAAGTTAAACATTAAATTTAGAAACTCGTTTATTTGTACATTATATTGTTGAAATTTCAGAAGCAGTCTATTTTTTTTTTGTGAATAACTAGTTCTGCAACAATGTTTTACTTTTGTATTAATCAGTGGGTTTAAAAAATTCTTTGCAAAGACAGAGAGTGAAAGTTGAGTTGACAATGAATCAATTGATCTAATTGCAAAGTTAATGCCTAAGGTATCGCTTTGACCATTCCTGACCAGGCAAAATATGAAGTGTAAAGGCAAGAATCGAGAAAAGCACTGTGTTGCTATGGGGATAGATTCATAAATGGCCTTAAATAAAGAATTAATTCACTTGGATATTTCATTTGTGCAGTTTCACTCTCAATTCATAAAGGATTAGATGGTATACAGTTGACAGAAAATAGCAGATTGAAAATGGTTATTCTAGTATTTACAATAGTCTTCATGATTGAATTAGATAATAAATCACATAGGTGATTTGATCTATACCTAAAATAACCTAACCAATATAAATATATATTTTTAAGCTTTTGTTTTAAATTGTTCAATTTAAAGATTTCTATTTCTTGTAATGATGGGCTACATTTTCAGTCTTGCCTCCATCTCCCTCCCAAACCCACAACAACAAGAAAAAATTCTGGACAAAATGTTTTTTAACAATTATTAAAATCATAAAAATCTGACAAAATAGGAAATAACTACTTGGTTAAAATTGAAGGAACAGACTGCCACATCTTTCTCCCCTGAAGCTGCTGCTGAGTTCTGGTTAGCAGCCAACCTTTGGTTAGCAGCCAACCTTTTGGTTAACAGCTGAGTGCTTAACCACTGTGCCATCAGGGGTCCTTAAAACTGCTCGTGTTGTTTTTAGGCACCCTCAAGTCAGTCCCGACTCACAGCGACCCTACGTACAACAGAATGAAACACTGCCTGATCCTGCGCCATCCTCACAATCATCGTTAAGCTTGAGCTCATTGTTGTAGCCACTGTGTCAATCCATCTTATCAAGGGGCTTCCTCTTTTTTGCTGACCTTCTACTTTACCAAGAATGATATCCTTCCCCAGGGACTGATCCCTCCTAATAACATGTCCAGGCTACGTAAGATGAAGTCTCGCCATCCTTGCTTCTGAGGAGCATTCTGGCTGTACTTCTTCCAAGACGGATTTGTTCATTCTTCTGGCAGTCCATGGTATATTCAATATTCTTTGCCAACACCATAATTTAAAGGCATCAGTTCTTCTTTGGTCTTCCTTATTCATTGTCCAGCTTTCATATGAGCATGAGGAGATTGAAAATACCATGGCTTGGGTCAGGCACAACGTAGTCCTCAAAGTGACATCTTTGTTTTTCAACACTTGAAAGAGGTCTCTTACAGCAGATTGCCCAATGCAATACATCATTTGATTTCTTGACTGCTGCTTCCATGGGTGTTGATTGTGGATCCAAGTAAAATGAAATCCTGACAACTTCAATCTTTTCTGTTTACATGATGTTTTTTATTGGTCCAGTTGTGAGGATTTTTGTTTTCTTATGTTGAGGTGTAGTCCATACTGAAGGCTGTAGTCTTTAATTTTCATCAGTAAGTGCTCCACGTCCTCTTCAATTTCAGCAAGCAAAGTTGTGTCATCTGTGTATCACAGGTTAATGAGTCTTCCTCCAATCCTGATGCCTCATTCTTTTTTATATAGTCCAGCTTCTCTAATTATTTGCTCAGCATACAGACTGAATAAGTATGGTGAAAGGATACAACCCTGACACACACCTTCCCTGACTTTAAACCATGCAGTATCCCCTTGTTCTGTTCCAACGACTACCTCTTGGTCTATGTACAAGTTCCTCATGAGCACAATTAAGTGTTCTGGAATTCCCATTCTTTGCAGTGTTATCCATAACTTGTTATGATCCACACAGTCAAATGTCTTTGTATAGTCAATAAAATATAGGTAAACATCTTTCTGGTATTCTCTGCTTTCAGCCAAGATCCATCTGACATCAGCAATGTTATCCCTCATTCCACGCCCTCTTCTGAATCCAGCTTAAATTTCTGACAGTTCCTTGTCCATGTGCTGTTGCAATCGCTTTTGAATTATCTTCAGCAAAATTTTACTTGTGTGTGTTATTAATGATATTGTTTGATAATTTCCACATTCTATTGGATTGCCTTTCTTTGGAATGGGCACAAATATGGATCTCTTCCAGTCAGTTCACCAGGT
Source organism: Trichechus manatus latirostris (assembly GCF_000243295.1). Classification (NCBI taxonomy): domain Eukaryota; kingdom Metazoa; phylum Chordata; class Mammalia; order Sirenia; family Trichechidae; genus Trichechus; species Trichechus manatus. Next base: position 17,415,133 of record NW_004443943.1, on the reverse strand, counting down.
AGCTGTCTTTCAAATTTCTTGATATAGACAAGTGAGCACCTCCAGCACTGCATCTGTTTGTTGAAACATTTCAGTTGGTATTCTGTCAATTCCTTTTACTTCTGGCACCCTCTTGATGTACTGCTGCAACCATTTTTGAATTATCTTCTGCAAAATTTTACTTGTGTGATGTTAATGATATTGTTTTTACTGGAAGGGGATTTGCCAGTCTGAATTTTGATTGAGATATTCCCAAAGGGTAAAGGAAACAGAAATCAAATCCCAAGACCCAAGATGTGGAGTGTAATAGAAGACCCTCCCTACATTAAATTGGGGTCTCAAATACCTATGCTATATACACAGAACAAGAATAAACTGGAAGTAAGCCTGGCTTCTGCCCAACCACAACTCAAAAAGTGTTCCTTGCAATTGAGCAGAGCAAGGGAAAAAAATTCTTGAAAATTTTGGCCATGGACCTGCTTTTGCATAGATTTTCAGGCCACATTCACATCACCTGAGTAGTTTAAGCATCTTCAAGCTATGAATTTAATTTACTGTAGTCACAGAGTGATAGTGTCCCTAGACGCAGACACAAATGCAAATCCTCTCTGGAGTAATGCACCTTCATTCTAGGCCTAAATTATTCTTCTTTTTATTTTTAAAGCAATATTTTATTGTGTTTTCAGTGAAAGTTTACACAGAAAATTAGCTTCCCATTTGACAATTTCTACACAAATCGTTCAGTGACATTAGTTACATTTTTCACATTGTGTCAACATTCTCTTGAATTGCGTTCTGATTGCTCCATTTCCAATGATCTAGTTTCCCTGACCCCTTAATCTTCTTATCTTTGCTTTAGCGTACTTGTTGACCTTTTGGTCTCATATAGATTGTTTTTAGTGGAGCACCGTACACACGGGTAATATCCTGTATTTTGTGTGCCAATCTGTTATTTAGCTAAAAGGTGACCTCGGGATAGTTTTGATTCAAGGTTTAAAGAGTACCTCAGGGAAATATTCTCAGGGAGTCCTTTGGTCTTAACTGGTCCAGTAAGTCTGGACTTTTTAAGAATTGGAGTTCTGTTCCACGTTTTTCTCCCTTTCTATCAGGATCCATCTATTGTGACCCTGATCAAAATGGTTGGTAGTGGGAGCCAAGCACCATCTAGCTCTCCTGGTCTCAGGGTAGATGAGGCCACGGCTCATGCTGGCTATTAGCCCTATAGACTAGTTTCTCCTTTGAGACTTTGGTTCCCTGCTTTCTCTTTTGCACCTGATGAGTAGAGACCAATAGTTGTATCTTATATGGCTGCTCACAAGCTTTTAAGACCTCAAACGCTACTCACTTTAGTAGGATGCAGAACATGAACTTTGTGGATTATGTTATGCCAATTGACTGAATTGTCCCATGAGACTAAGGTCCTAAGCCTTCAAACCTAGCAAACTCACAAGGTGTTTGGTTATGTCTGAGAAGTATCTGTAGCTGTGTCCCCTATGAATATATATGCGTGCACACACATATCTGTAAGTAGACATACATATAGATACTTCTATCTGTGCACACAAACGTACACACCTGTACCTACCTGTGCACATATATTCGTATACACCAACATATGTGACCCTACACTCATTTTTTGGTTATTGTTGGTGTAAAAACCAAAACCAAAGCTGTTGCCATCGAATTGACTTCAACTCATAGTGACCCTATAGGATGGAGTAGAACTCCTCCATAGGCTTTCAAGGAGCAGCTGGTGGATTTGAACTGCTGATCTTATGGTTAGCAGCCTGAGCTCTTAACCACTGCACCACCAGGGCTCCTTGTTGATGTTAGGCCTAAATTATCTTACAAGTACTTTTTTTTGAAGAATACTCAGCAGCACTGGTCAAAGATGACCAAGCACACACACACAAAAACAAAGTACCATGAACAAGCACCAGGAAAAATAATAAACAGATACTTACCTACAAATATTCAAATATTAGGATTAGTAGACACCTATTATAAAACATCTATTTTCCTATTTGTCTTGTATGCATGTGAAAGCTGGGCAATGAAAAAGGAAGACCAAAGAAGAATTGATGTATTTGAATTATGATATTGGCAAAGAATATTGAATATACCATAAACTACCAGAAGAATGAACAAATCCGTCTTGGAAGAAGTATAGCCAGAATGCTCCTTAAAAGTGAGGATGGTGAGACTTCATCCCACGTACTTTGGACATGTTATCAGAAGGGACCAGTCCCTGGAGAAGGACATCATTCTTGGTAAACTAGAGGGTCAACAAAAAAGAGGAAGACCCTTGACAAGATAGACTGACAGAGTAGAGCTGCCCCATAGTGTTTCCGAGGCTGTAATCTTTATGGAGCCCTGGTGGCACAGTAGTTAGGAGCTACGGTCGGCAGTTCAAATCCACCAGCTGCTCCTTGGAAACCCAGTGAGGCAGTTCTACTCTGTCCTATAGGATCATTATGAGTTGGTATTGACTTGACAGCAATCGACTCAACTGTCAATGGTGGAATCTTTACGGAAGCTTATCTTTCTCCTGTGGAGCGGCTGGTGGGTTCGCTGCCGACCTTTCGGTTAACAGTCCAGTGCTTAACCACTGCACCACCAGGGCTCCTTGAACAAATAAGTACTAGTTAATAAAATTATAAATATTGAATTTAATATTTAATACATTAAATTTTAATTATTGGCTTATCATAGTATACAAACCAAAAAAAAACTCTAGAATCATTTCACATGGTTCCTTTTCTGAATTAAAACATTCCTTTTATTAAAAAGAGAAAACGAATAATAGGTCAATTGTACTTGAATATTCAAGTGGCCGTCCTGGTTTATTGATCTGCTGAATTAACAAGTATCTTCATTTATTTTTCTCTGTTTTATGAAAGCGTTAAGTATATTTTAAAAAAAATTACAGGACTAAGACAACGATTAAACCATTGTCTTGCTTCAAAAAAGGACTGGAAAATTCATTCAAAAAGTGTTTAGAACAAGGGGTATACTAATGTCTATGCCAACCTATTATTGAATATGAATAATGGAATCTTAAGGCAGCTGGTGTTTTGAAAAATGATTATTCATGGAAAACCTCTTATCTGGCACAGAGTGTTTGGAATGTGTTGACCTGTACAACGTTAAAGATCGTAGATTCCAACTCATATAGTTGGAGGGAACTACGATATCATTCAATTCAATCTTCAGAAAATAACTGTCTCCAAAATACTTGAAGAATTTCCATTCATCTTTTCATTAAAACTTTCAAGCCTTGGCATCTGGGGTCTTAAAAGCTAGCGAGTGGCCATCTAAGATTGATCAGTTGCAACCTACCTGGTGCAAAGGAGAATGAATAACACCAAAGATACAAGGAAAGTATTAACTCAAGAGACAGAAAAGGCCACGTAAACCAGAGACTTCATCTGCCTGAGACCAGAAGAACTAGATGGTGCCTGGCTACCACCTATGACCTCCCTGACAGGGAACACAACCGAGAGGCCCTGAAAGAGCAGGAGAAAAGTGGGGTGCAGAACTCAAATTCTAGTAAAAAGACCAGACTTAATGGTTTGATTGAGACTACTGGGCCCCTGGAAGACATGGACGCTGGACTCTCTGTTAGCCCAAAACTAACACCGTTTCCGAGGCCAACTCTGCAAACAGAGATTAGACTGGAATATGGGACATAAAATGATACTCGTGAAGAGTGAGCTTCTTAGCTTGATTAGATACATGAGACTAAATGGGAAGCTCCTGTCCAGAGGCGAGATGAAAAGGCAGAGAGGGTCAGGAGCTGGTTGAATGGACGCAGGAAATCTGGGGTGGAAAGGGGGAGTATGCTGTCACAGTATAGGGAGAGCAACTAGGGTCACATAACAATGTATGTATAAATTTTTGTATGAGAGACTAACTTGAATTGTAAACTTTCACTTAAAGCACAACAAGAAGAACAAAAATAACTTTCAAGCCTTGGGCAACTTAATATGAACAAACAATTTCATCTGTTCTTTTCTCCCTCTTTATTTTCTTAATCTATTTTTGTTTTTATTTTATTTGTGCTTCTTTGTGTGTTTTCCTGTTATCTGCAGTGCAACTTTTCTTTGCAATTTCCTTTATGGATGGGCTGGAGGGTAGAAGGGGCACAGCTTTAGTTCTAGTTTGTCTTTGCTTGAGAGGTTAGCCCTCCTAATGTTCCACAGGATCTCCTACTGGGCTTCCCACCATGGGCAAGCTCTAGGCTTTGACTTCTTTCTTCCTTGCTGTACAAAGCTTCAAATGTGAAGTTTAATTTCGCTTGGATTGGTAAATGCCCTTGGAGAAAAAGCAGCTTCAGTTCTCCACTTGCGTTTCTGATTTCACGTTTTCCCGTAGAGTTTGACCTGCTAATGTCTTCCCTTAGAGTCCCGGGGTGTGGCAAATGGTTAAGCCTGGACTACTAGCTGAAAGGTTGGTGGTTAAAAGCCACCTAGATGCACACTGAAGACAGGCCTGGTGTTCTGTTTCCACAAGGTCACAGCTTTGAAAACCTGACAGAGCAGTCCACATGGGTTTCCATGAGTTGGAATCAACTCTGTGGCAACTAATGAACAATAATACAATGTCTTACCACCTTTTCAACTCTTCTAGGCTCTTGAAGAGTTTTGTAAACATATATTTTATCCAGTATTTTTAGTTTTCCTTCAGCAAGAGGTTTGGAGGTTTAGTCTGAAAATCTAACCCACCGTTTTCTCTGAAATGGGACTTCATAGTCAGGATTTTTATTATACTTCTAAAAAATAAATTTTACCTTTTCCAACTGAATGGTTCTATTTAAATTCATATATTCTGTGCTATTTCATTTCGGAATTTTAATCAATTGAAAAACACAGTCTATTTTTAATAAGCAAGGCTCTGCTCACTTTTTAAAAAGTGTTTGACAGACTTATCTAGAGTCTTGCTACTAAACACGCCATCACAGAGTACATACGGGTTAACGCAGGAATCCAGAAATTTCTCTTTAGCTGGATTATCATTCAGTTAAGATTTTTTTTTTTCATTTCAAGCAAATCAACTTATAATTAGTAGATGACATCAGAAATGGTTATTAGCTTACAGTAAAATTGGTGGTATATGTGAAAGAGAGATTATTTCATTAAGACGAAAAATAGATGAGATATATAGTACCGTCTCCTAACCATCAGATATTCTCTTTTATTTAAGCAGCAAATCAATCACGTTTGGATCAAGGATTCAGAATCTCTTTCCACACATATTAATAACATTTTTATACAAGTTTTAATTTCTTATATGGTTTCAGTTTGGTGTTTGTAAAGCTGTCCCTGGAATCATTTCTGAATCATGAAAGTGCCTAGTTTTAGAGGTCCAGACTTGAATTCCAGCTCCATTACTAGTTACCACCTCTCTGAGCCTCAGTGCTGTCAAGCCAATTCTGACTCATAGAGACCCGGTAGGACAGAGTAGAACTGCCCCATAGGGTTTCCAAGGAGCAGCTGGTGGATTTGAACTGCCAGCCTTTTAGTTAGCAGCCAAGCTCTTAACCACTTTGCCACCAGGGCTCTGTTAAAGATCACCCTGCTTCATTCTAGATTTCATGAATTGAAATCCCTGGGAGTTAGTCCTAGGGAACAAGAAACAATATAGGTCCTTTTATGGCCAATATAATTTAATTCTCACAGCAATCCAGAAGGTGGATCTCAATATCCCCATCTCACTGATAAGCAAATTAAGTCTCAGAGAAGTTAAGTGACCCAAGGTCACACAGCTAGGAAGAGGAAGAGAAGGTACTCAGAGCCAAGTTTCCTGCCTCTAGATTCAATCCTCTTCCTACTGCACGAGGGCTATATACTAGATATTAGGCTGTGGTTGTATTAGGAAAAACTGCAACAAGGGAAGAAAATACACTGTGAAATAATTCTTTACAAGATTATCAAAATAATATTTTAAACACATTGGGATGGAATAATATACTTCCCTAAAGCAAATATTATCATTCATATATCAAGTTTACATAGCAGTTACAAAACAATAACTCTTACAAATCATAATACTATTAAAGAAACACAAATATGATTATGCCACTACATTGTTTAAATTCTTTAACTATTGTGGACTGAATGCAATTTAAACTTCTTAATAATAAGAGTCAATTTTAATTTGACCCTGATAACTCTCCAGACTCATTTCCTTTCATATAAATTGCTGCAGTCGTACCAAGTGACTCGTATTTTCTTAAAACTCACATGCTGTTTTATGCCTCTGTTTCTTCTGCTTGGAATGCCCTCCCTAAAACATCCCTCCATATCCATCCACCACCAACCCCTCACTGTTCAGTGAATTTCTGTTCTTAATTTAAAACTGTTCAAATGTCACCTTATCTGTGAGACCTTCCCTGACCACTTAGACACAATTTCCCCAACCTCAATTCTCTGGTGGCGCCATGTTTATAAGTCAATTAACCTTTAGCTCACTGTATTGAAATTATTTCCTTACATGTCTGTGTTTCCTACTGGACAATGAATTCCTTGAGAGTATTGTGACTTAGTCATCTCTAGATGCCACCTGCTGTGGGACTGCATAATTGTTTAAGTAAATTAATTGATTTTAAAAATAACGAATTTATACACATAAGCCAGAAAAGTCTTTAAAATTGCTCTAGAGACTTTATTTGTCTTTAGAGGATTGCAGTTTTAAAAGTTTGACTCTCTTCTATCTATACTACTTCTTCCCACGCCCCCATGTCATGCCAGAGCAAGAAATAACCAAACCAAACCCGTTGCCGTAGAGTGGATTCCGACTCATAGCCACCCTATAGCAAGAGAGGACATAAATCTCCGTCTACCTTACTCTCAGTGTTTGCGTAGAAAGGCTCCAGAGAATTACCTTAGAGAAAATTGCCTGAGGGTGTTATGGTGGAAAGTGAGATAAATTAGATTTGAGAAGGGGTTTCCATGTACTTAGGAGATGGGAACATTTCTAGTGTACTAAGGAATGATTGTTATGCCTAGATTCTTCTAGAGAGATAATCTGGAACAGCAGGTTGATCTCTGCTGTTGTTGTGTGCTTTTAAGTCCATTCCAACTAGTAGCGACCCTATATGACAGAGTGGAACTGCTCTATAGGGTTTTCTAGCCTGTAATCTTTACAGGAGAGATCACCAGATCTTTTCTCCCAGTGGTGGGTTCAAACCACTGACCTTTCAGTTAGGGACCTTTCTGTTAGCAGCCAAGTGTTTAACCATTGCATCACCAGGGCTCCTTAATTTGATCTGTAAGTGGTTTGAATGTTTAAACTTGGCTGTAAGTGAGGGGATAAGATGTTGGGGGGAGGCAAGAAGTATCAGCAGAAAATACTGTAAAGAGTAGGATACGGCTTGATCAGTGAGTGTCCAGCACTACTATGAAGAAGAGGCCAGGTTTTCGCACTAGGACTGGTTTCATAGCCAGGTATATGTATGAACAAAGATTCAAGAGCATCCTTCTATTTCAAGAAAATCCCCATAGATCATTCAATTCTCTTTGCCTTGAATTGGTATTTCCAAGACCTTGTAAACTTTATTCATTTTCTTAAATAGTCCCCTTCTGGGGAAGTTCACTGACCATGGACAGGAGGATTAACTGAGATCATGCGTGAGAAAGCCTCAAGCTCAATATTTGACAAGTAGTGTGCTTGAAATAAATAGTAGCTGAATCTGAATTGTTGTAAATTAGTAAATTGATTTTCTGGTTTACAAATCAGCCCTGGGTGAGACTGAGTGGTGTGAGCCACTTTTCCGTGTCTTTAATATGTCAACCTACAAGGCTCTGGAATATCAGAAGGTATAAGACCTTGGGTTACAAGGAGTAAGCCTTGCAGCCCAGCCTAGCACAGGTGGCCTTCACATGGCAATATCATGACAAGGAACAAATTCATCTCTACACACTGGCCTTTAGGTCATAGCAAGACCTCTGTGAGAAACTTCTGTAGTACAGGGAAAACCAATTATTATCCTGCCCTCTGCTTCTGTCGATCATAATCCCTTTCTCACTCTCAAAGTGAGTCTAGGATCATGTGACCTTCCATTGGGGCAATGAAAGTGAGAGGTCAGGGAATAAAACACTAAAAGCATAGATTGAAAAGACTTAAGAGGGAAAACTGCCCAGTATGATCCTAAAAACTCTCACTGTCAGTGAAATATGTAAGACTTGCACTAGTAGATGTATTCCTACCCGTATTAGAATTAGTGCATAGAACCATTTCATGTATTTAATCATACCTGTGGAGCATCCTGTGGAACATATCTGTGTTGCTGTATTTGTATTTTTCAACAATTGTGGAAATTTTTGAAGTTTGATCAAACACTCCTACTACAAATTTATGTTATAAAGATTAAGGAACAGAGAATACTATATTAGTCATATGTATCCCAAATGCTTCCAAGTCCTCCACCCTTCTGAAGGTACCCTCTTGTTTGACATACACAGGAAATAAATCAAACTTTAAACATAAATCAGCAGAAGTCCAAGACTCTTGATATTTCTGCAGGTTCCCAAGAAGGGGGCAGTGCTAACACTGTTCTAGAGTTTGCCTATAACCTCCTCCTTCTGCTTCAGTGGTTGAGAACTTCCAGCCATCACTTCATCACTGATGGGACAACTATATCAGTCAGCTAAAAACTTCTGCCTCATCTCTCTTCTCTCACCCCTTTCTAGAAGTCTGGAGAAACCAGACAGCCTAGTGAGTAGAAGAGGAGGAAAAGAGCAATGTACAGAAACTGATCAAGCTCCCCTTTCCTACTGCAGTTTTCCAAGTCTAAATCATGCCCAAGCTAATAGGGAAGAAAGTTTGACTTAAGAGAAACAGATTTTGATATTAGGCTGGACTAAAATGAGCATCTTATATCAAAAAAATGAGCTATGCACTTTTATGTGAGAGTGACAGGAAAAGCTCTTTTATGCCTTTGAAATTTCATCCAGAGGCAAGAACATGATTGACAAAACTTGTTGGAAGGCAGTGGCATAGAACAGCGAAAAAAAGCTAATTTATAATTTCACCCTTACTGAGTACAGCTCCATTGCCCTCCCTTCCTCCCTGCCTTTTTCCCTCTCCCTTCTCCTCTTTATCTTTCTCTCTCTCTCTGTGTCTCTGTCTCTCACACACACACTTACACACTTATATTCCTGTTATGCTTGCATGCAAGTGAATTTACTGTTCTCTGTCTCAACACTTCATTTTAGCAAGCCTAGAGCTTTCTATTTCATGACCAAAAGTCCATTAATTTGTTTATTTTAGTTTTTAAATAAAAGAACATGTCTTCCTTCCCACTGAATTTTGATTGAATTCTGCTTCTCCCCTAATGCATAAGCTGCCTTAGTTGTGTTCCTCTGACCCACTATACATCCATTTGTTCCGCTCAGTTACTGCATATGTGAACATGGACACTGGGATTTTTGGGGAATGCTTCTTGGTGATCCTTGTTCTAAAACTTAATAAAACTTTGAGTTATGTTCTGATTATGATGCAGGCCTCAGAATGGGTCAGCTAACCTGGAACTCCATAAAGCAATGATGAATTCAGTTCTCACCATGGCCAAATACTCAACATATCTTCTTAAAGTTATTCTCCACCATTTTTCCCTTACAACACATAGCAAACTTCAGGGGTTGGCAGAAACTCCCTATGATAAAGTCCAGCAGAAGCATGACATTACTACCCTTTGCCTAAGTTCTTAGAACTTGTGCTAGGATGTCACATTATTACTTTAAAAAATTTATGGACCATAAATCCATGCTGACTACTTATCCAGCTCTCATCCTCTGCCTCAGAGTCAAAGAACTCTTCCTGAGCCTGATGGCAACCAGGTTACCATCTTTTCATTTATCCTGTATTTCCTTCAATGGTCAGCGTCCATCCTGGCCTTTTCATTTTTTAGTCCTCGGTGGGTCTCTCAGCCAACCTAGGCTTCTAAACCTCATTCTTCTTTATAGCACATTCTTGTATTTTAGCTTTATATATATTTTTGTCAGTGTGCAATGAACTCCAGAGTGCACGTGGCCATTTTAACAGAAAATATCTCCTTTATTATGGCTGAAGAGGCTAGTTCAGAGCAAATATTTGGTTTAAAACAAAGGTTTCAAATAGGCAGGTATGAACCAAGGATATCTTTTGTTTCACTCACACAGTAGTTACATATATAATTTTACCCATTATTATAAATATAATTTTAATTTTGAATGCCTTAGAATGCTAGTCACTCTCCAGTTCACCTCAGTTAACCATTCCTTGGTCTGTTTCATTCATTTATGTTATCTGCCTGTCATCTTCTCTAGGCATTTAGATTTGTAAGTCTTCATGGACAAAATCTAAGAGTTAAAAAAAAAAAAAAAAAATCAGCCTAACCCTCAATTACACCAGCATCTTTCCCATGTGGTCTTAGTGGCCATGTTGGTGTAGCTTTAGTGACAAAAGAACCGATTCAGTGGACTGAAACTCAATGGTTAGGAGTTGGCCTCCTTTCTGAAACTATGATATATAACAGTAGTTGTTTCCTTCTATTAGATAAAAAATGATTATGATAAACTAAAGGTCAATAAAGTAATGGCTCCTCAGACTTTAGACTCATTTATCTTTAGTACTCTCTCGCCTAGTTAGCAGCCAGAAATGGGTTGAGACAAACCTTTTCCTTTTTTATCTAAGCCTTTGACAAGTACACCCTAGCTGTTTTCCCGTATAGCCACTCTACCATACATACATACAGATGGTAACTCCATTTTATCCCCTAGGTTCTATCTCACTTCTCCCTACTTGTTATTCCTTGCTCACACTATCTTCATTGTCACCACCTCAAGGACACTCTGTTGCATTGCATGCTTCTCACCTAGGGAGAACAAACCTAGGTTTTAGAGATTGAGGTATAGGGTCGGGAGAAGGAAACACCAGTGGCCATTTTAAAAAGCTGTTTTCCATGTTAGCAAGGATAAAAATCAGACTCAATAAAAGAGATAGGTAAGGCAGGTTTTATATTTGATTTCCCAAATGGTGCCAAGGAAGGAGTCTTTCATTGAATGTTTCTTCATCTTTTTTCAACTGCCCACAGTGAAATGTAATTTGATTTGGCATATGGTGGCAAAGCCACGAGACGACAGAAACAAGTGCAATTTGGGCTTCTTCAACATTAGCAGATCAACAACCATGGGCCTGGATTTCAAGGGAGACAGTGATAACAGATGCCATCCCTGGAGGATCTCCAAATTAACCAGGTGTAATGACTAGAAAAGAAGCATAAAATAAGAGTGTAGGACGAAGCACCTGTTGGTATGACTCCCAGTGTTGCTGGCTGCTAAAGAGTTGAATTTGAAATAGTCAACAGAGGGAGGTGAAAACTGGGTCATTTCCCACTGCCAGGTATTTAAAGCATGTGGGAAACAGACTGCATGAATTTGGACTGGAATTTATCAATTCGTTTCATTATGAGAAAAAAATATCTTGAATTATTGAGAGGTCTTATATAGCATAGACTGGCAATTATTACCATTCCTATTTGCTTTAGGTCATGTAGACGTGGCAGAACCAAACAAAGGAATGCCATAGGGTAAGGATTACAAACCAGCTGCCTTAGGCAGACTCCAGCTCTGTGATACTGTAGTTTGGCTAGTCTAGTATTTAAACAATAGCATGATTGCCTTTAGGTAAGACATATGCTATGCATACTTCTCCCTCTTCTCTTACACAAAGCTGTAATATTTACATTACCAATTTGTGATAAACAGAATAATGGTCCTGTAAAGTTTTCCTTGTCCTAATCTCCAGAACCTGCCAGTGTTACCTTATATGAGAAAAGGGATTTTGAAGATGTGATTAAATTAAGGATCTTGAAATGGAGAGATGACCCTGAATTATCCAGGTGTGCCAAATATAATATTATAAATGAAAGAGGGAGGCAGAAGAGTCAGTGTCAGAGAAGACCGGGAGATGTTACAATGCTGGCATTGAAGATGGAGGAAGGGGTCATAAGCCAAGTAATGTAGGTGTCCTTTAGAAGACATAAAAGACAAGGGAGCACATTCTCTTCTACAGCCTCCAGAAAGAATGCAGCCCTGCCAACACCTTGATTTTAGTCCAGTGAGACTCATTTCAGACTTCTGACCTCCAAAATGGTAAGATAATAAAAATTTTGTTGTTTTAAGACACTGAGGTTGTAGTAATTTGTTACAGCAAAATAGGAAACTAATATACCCCCTCACCCTGAAGCCTTTTGAGTTTGATAAAGCAGAAAGCCAATTACAGGCAGTTCCCATGTTACGGATGTCCTACTAAAGATGCTGTCTTAGTCATCTAGTGCTGCTACAACAGAAATACCACAAGTCGATGGCTTTAATGAAGAGAAGTTTATTTTCTCACAGTCCAGTAGGCTACAAGTCCAAATTCAGGGCTTCAGCCCCAGGAAAAGGCTTTCTCTCTCTGTTGGCTCTGGAGGAAGGTCCTTGTGATGCATCAGTCTTCCCTTGGTCTGGGAGCATCTCAGTGCAGGAACCTCAGGTCCAAAGGACACGGTCTGCTCCTGGCACTGCTCTCTTGGTGGTATGAGGTTCCCATGTATCTCTGCTCTCTTCTTTCTTTTATATCTCAAAAGAGATTGGCTTAAGACACCATCCTATCTTGTAGACCTCATCAGTATTACTGCCGCTAATCCATCTTATTACATCAAAGTGATAGAGTTTACACCACATAAGGAAATCACATCACATTACAAAATGGTAAACAATCATACAATACTGGGAATCATGACCCAGCCAAGTTGACAGATATTTTGGGGGGACACAATTCAATCCATGAGACATGTCTTACTTACAGATAATTCGTACTTGCCCTTTAATGTTATGTAAATTTGCCCTCACTTTGAACCAATTGAACTAATCCTTACTCACAACAAATTCTTCATCACAATCACCTCACTTTTAAATCACTGAAAAGGCTTTGACCCTTTCTTGCACTGACCCATTGCTGTTGAGCTGATTCTGACTCATAGTGACCCTATAGGACAGAGTGGAACTGCCCCATAGGGTTTCCATGGAGTGGCTGGTGGATTTGAACTGGTGACCTTTTGATTAGTAGCCAAGCTCTTTACCACTGGGCCACAGGGCTCCTATCTTGCACTAAAATAAGGCTAAATAAGAACTGTATGCGAGTTCCAGCAAAATGGCGCTCTAGGCAGAAGCACCACGCCGTCCCTCCACAGCAAAGATCTGAAAAACTAAGCCGAACAGAGACTAGAACAATCCTGAAACCCTAAAACATCAAATGAAGAGATAAAGAACTCAGCCAAGCCCCAAATGGAGTGAGAAAACTGACAGAGAATGGAGATCGAGGAGAGATTCATGCAGAGGTCCCCTACCAGCTAACGCAGTGAGGATCCGCCATCTTGGACTCCTATCAGAGACCAGCAAACAGGGGGTACGAGAAAGCAGCCTCACGGAGCATCCAGTGGGAGACAAAACAACCGGTAATTTGTGATATACGCTTTCCTACCCCCCACTCTTCTTCACCCCGACTCGGCCTCCTCTGCTTCCCGCAGCCACAATCTCTTGTCCAGGAACCATCGGCTGCTTGGATTCCACACACCCGAATGGGCGGCTCTCTGAGTGCCATTTGTTGGCTGCTGGTGTTGCTTTTTTCTGCATCTTTTGATTTCTCCCTTGCGTCTCGCCACCTCCCCCTCCTTTCGCTCAAATACCTGGCTCCGTGCGCGATCTTTGCTTCTTCCTGAGGGGCTGCAGAGCGCCGGTAATTTGTGATACATGCTTTCCCACTCTCTACCCTTCTTCACCCACACTCAGCCCCCTCTGCTTCCTGCAGACACAGTCTCTTGTCCAGAAACACCAGCCCGCACTAGCTGGCTCTCTGAGTGCCATTTGTTGGCTGCTAGTGTTGCTTTCTTTTTTCTGCTTCTTTTGATTTCTTACTTGCCTCTCACCACCTCCCCCTCCTTTCGCTCGAGTACCTGGCTCTGTGCGCCATCTTTGCTTCTTCCCGAGGGGCTGCGGAGCTCCATTTGAGTGTGGAGCTGCTTCCCGGTCTGGGCTACCGTGCTGGTGGGATCCTGGGGCTTTTGTTCATTTGTTTGTTTTGAATTGTTTGTTTGTTTTCTTTTCCTTTTCTTGAGTTGGGAGCCCTTTCTGGCCAGGCGGAGCCGCGTGGCAAGGAGACTCCCCTTCAGCTTCCACAGGCGTGCAGAGGGATCCCTGAGCACATTTCTTTTATCATTGGTTTTTGTATCTGTTTTTTCAGGGGTCTTTCGTGTTTTTTTTTTTTAATTTGTTTTGTTTTCTTTTCCATCTTTTTCCCTTTTTGTCTTTCTTCATTGCTCAGTTTCTCATCTCTCTGTATCTTCCTTCTCTTTCTGTTCACGAATACCTAGAGTTGTATACCTCTACGCCTTCTAGCCAGGCTGTACTGCAACACCTGAGAGTGACTTCCCCAGATCTCATAGCTGCACCAGTGGGATCCCTGGGAA
>NW_004443943.1:17393919-17395545 GCF_000243295.1 Trichechus manatus latirostris | reverse complement strand
TTGTTCACAATAGCAAAAAGATGGAAACAAGGTAGATGCCCATCAACAGACGAATGGATAAACTTGGTACATACACACAATGGAGTACTATGCAAACATAAAGAACAACGATGAATCTGTGAAGCATCTCATAACATGGATGAAACTGGAGGACATTATTCTGTGTGAAATAAGTCAATCACAAAAGGACAAATACTGTATAAGACCTCTATTGTAAAAACCCATGAAAAAGTTTACACACAAAAAGTAACAATCTTTGTTGGTTACCAGGAATGAGGGAGGGGAATACTAAATAGGCAATAGATAAGTGGTATCCTTGGTGAAGGGTGAGACAGTACACAGTACTGGGGAAACCAGCACAACTTGTACAAGGAAAGGTCATGGGAACTCCATAGATACATCCAAACTCCCTGAGGGACTGAATTACTGGGCAGAGGGCTGTGGGGACCATGGTCTCGGGGAACACCTATCTCAATTGGCATAACACAGTTTATAAAGACAATGTTCTACATTCTACCTTGATGAGTAGCGTCTGGGGTCTGAAAAGCCTGTTAGTGGCCATCTAAGATACTCCCCTGGTCTCACCCCTTTGGGAGCAAGGGAAAATGAAGAGAACAGGATACAAGGAAAAAATTAGTCCAAAGGACTAAAGGACCACAGCTACCAAGGCCTCCAGCAGACTGAGTCCAGTACAGCTAGATGGTGCCCAGCTACCACCACTGACTGCTCTGACTGGGATCACAACAGAGGGTTCTGGACAGAGCTGGAGAAGGATGTAGAACAAAATTCTAACACACAAGAAAGACCAGATTTACTGGCCTGACAGAGACTGGAGAAACCCCGAGTGTATGGCCCCCAGACACCCTTTTAGCTCAGTGGTGCAGTCACTTCTGATGTCTGTTCAGCAGGGGATTGAACAGGCCCATAAAACAAAATGGGATAATGAGGCACAGCAGTCCAGGGACAAGGACTAGAAGGCAGAAAGGGACAGGAAAGCTGGTGATAGGGAACCCAAGGTTGAGTAAGGGTAGTGTTGGCATCTAGTGGGGTTGTTATCCACTGTCATAGGGCAACATGTGTACTAAATGTTTAATGAGAAACTGTTTTTTTATGTAAACCTTCATCTAAAGTGAGAATAGCAGCACAACTGGAAAAGCATAGTCGATGTCACTGAACTGTGCATGTAGAAATTTTTGAAATTTTTGAAATTTTTGAAATATCTTTCGGTATGTGTATTTTCACTAAAAATAAAAAGTCTATAAGGGAGAGGGTTGACATGTCGGGGAAGTCAGCTACCATGTTAACCATGTCATAAAACAAAATGCGTGCTACTGTTTAATGAGAAACTGTTTGTTCTGTAAACCTTCACCTGAAGTACAATAAAAAAAAAAAAGACAAATAATCCAATAAAAAAACGGGCAAAGGAAATGAACAGACACTTCACCAAAGAACACATTCAGGCGGCCAATAGACACTTGAGGAAATTCTTGCGATCACTAGCCATTAGAGAAATGCAAATTAAAACCACAATGAGATACCATCTCACCCCGGCATTACTGGCACAAATCAAAAACACTGGAAATAATAAATGTTGGAGAGGCTGCAGGGAGATCAGAACTCTTATGC
>NW_004443943.1:17378090-17393041 GCF_000243295.1 Trichechus manatus latirostris | reverse complement strand
ATGGTGCCTGGCTACCACCACTGACTGCTCTGACTGGGATCACGACAGAGGGTCCCGGACAGAGCTGGAGAAGGATGTAGAACAAAATTCTAACAGACAAAAAAGACCAGATTTACTGGCCTGACAGAGACTGGAGAAACTCCAAGAGTATGGCCCCCAGACACCCTTTTAGTTCAGTGGTGAAGTCACTTCCGAGGTTCACCATTCAGCCAGGGATAGGATAGCCCCATAAAACCAAATGGGACTAATGAGGCACAGCAGTCCAGGGACAAGGACTAGAAAGCAGGAAGGGACAGGAAAATTGGTGATAGGGAACTCAAGGTTGAGAAAGGACAGTGTTGACATGTTGTGGGGTTGTTAACCATTGTCATAGGGCAATAGCGTACTATCTGTTTAATGAGAAACTATTTGTTCTGTAAACCTTCATCTAAAGTACGACAAAGAAAAAAGGAATTATCTATGTGCAATCTAACTGACAACAGCAACTCAAAAGGTTTAATGGGAAGCCTAGGGAACAGTGAGTTGAAGATAATGGTGATGGAATAATTTGGAAAAGGATAGTGACAATAGCAGCAGAACTGGAAGAATGTAATTGATGTTACTGAATTGTACATGTAGAAATTTTTGAAATGGTATATCTTTGGCTATGTATATTTTCACCAAAAAAAAAAATAAAGCTCCTCGAAGTTCAAGAAGGGAGAGTGTTGACATGTTATGGGATTGTTAACCAATGTCATAAAACAATATGTGTACTGACTGTTTAATGAGAAACTATTTGTTCTGTATACCTTCATCTAAAGGACAATCAAAAAAAGAAGAAAAAAAAAAAAAGAATTGTGTGCACCTGTTCCGACTTGCCTACAAATTCAACTTAAAGATACAGTTAGGAATGGATCTTGTTTGCAACCTGGGGACTTCCTGTATAGTAATATTATAGTAGCTAGAGGCAACATTGAGCGCTTACTATGTGACTGACATTTCCTATGTATTAACTCATTTATTCCTAAAAATAACTCTATGAGCCATGCACCGATATGATCCCCTTTTTTCAGATGAGGAATAAGGTTTGGAAAGGATAAATAAATTGCTCAAAGTCAGGTGACAGCGGTCTGGTTTGAATTCAGGCAGCTGGGCTCTAGAAATCATGCAAAGCTTTACTACATCCATTTTAATGATCATTAGAAGACCTGGGCAGATTCTAGTTCTCTGCCACTAACTTGATGAATAGCAATCTTTCTGAACCTCAGATTCCTCATCTATAAATCAAGGGAGTTGGAATATATCCATGTATTTTAAACTTTTTTTTAGTGATCAATTGATTTTTTGTTGTTGTTGTTGATGAGAATATACAAAGCAAAAACATACACCAATTCAAGTTTCTACACGTACAATTCAGTGACTTTGGTTACATTCTTTGAGTTGTGCAGCCATTCTCATCCTCCTTTTCTGAGCTGTTCCTCCCCCATTAACATAAACTCACTGCCCCCTAAGGTTCCTATCTAATCTTTTGAGTTGCTGTAGTCAATTTGATCCCATATAGATAGATCTTAAGTATTTTAAGCTTTTAAAAAAGAATTTGTATTCCTTACCAAATGAAATCTTGTGGGATTCCATGATTAAATAAGCAAATGAAATAGATAAAGGGAGAATTGCTTAAGTTGAAGCAAGGGAGGGGGTTGAATATCGCTCTCCCAAGTTTAGCCGCTGAGGCATCACATCAGAGTCCAAGGACATTGGGGATCACAGTCTTAGAGGCACCAGAGTACATAGTGTTTAAAGTCTCTTCCAACACTAACAATATCTGATTCTACATGTGACATCTTATAATAAATTTTAGGAAGTTGAATAAATAAATTTAGTAATTTATGTAGTAGTCCTTCTAGTCTGGTGAGACAAAGGGTATGGGTCAGTTTTCTCTTTGTTTATATTCCGTTTTATGTTTCCATCTTTGGTCTTGTTTGTGTGAGGTTGGAAGCCTCGATTCACAGGGAACATTCCCTATTCCCAGACCTTTGGCACTGTTGTATCTTTCAGGCCTGAACTTGTACCTATGGTGGGCAAATCTCCAGTGTAAAGGCAGACAAAGGCGCGTTCAGTCTTAGAAGCTGCTGCAGTGCAAACCTGGGTTGGGTCTTACTTTCACAGGAAGAGGGAGATTTGCTTAGCATCATGTTTCTCATTCTATTCTTACTTTCTTTATACTGTTTGTGAAATGCAGTGAACTGCTCTACCTGATACATGTCGTGAAATAACTCACTGATAATAACACACATTTGCCTTGGTCTTTGGTGGAGACATTCAATGCAAGACTGAGGGGACTTTGGAGGTGACCATCGCAACCCCATCTTTCTATTCTCAAATCTGTTCTTCCCACTTACCCCTGATACTTTTTTCACAAAATAAAACTGCCTTTAAGGGACTTAACAGGGAGGCAGGTTTAGACTTTGAATGTCCAAAGAAGCTTAGGCTATTGGAATAACAGGTGATATTGTTGAAAAGGGAACCCTGGTGGCATAGTGGTTAAGAGCTACGGCTGCTAACCAAAAGGTCTGCGGTTTGAATCCACCAGGTGCTCCTTGGAAACCCTATGGGGCAGTTCTACTCTGCCTTATAGGGTCGCTAGGAGTCAAAATCGACTTCACGGCAACAGGTTTGGTTTTCAGTTTAGTGTTGGAAAGCTGCGGAAGTAAGGGTAATTCTGTATTTTTTCGAGCCAACCCCACTCATATTTTCATATATTCATCCATTCATTCAAATCAATTTCTTAAAAATACTGAATGTGACTATATGTTGGCAGTATACCAAGTGATGAAAGTGTAAAGTTATAAAAACAAAGATCCTGACTTCAAAGAACTTATCACCTAGTAGGAAACAGACATGGAAACAAACAATAGAAATATGAGAACATTATCATTATATTTTACATATCTTCAAGTATAGAGGGAAAGGAGACTCTGAGATCTCAGGAGTCAGGGAAAATTTATATAACAGATATTGTTTGAATTGAAACTTAAATTATAAATAGAAGTTTGATGGGTAAGGAAGAAGGGGTCAGGTGTTCTATGAAAAGAACAACCCAATGTGCACAGGCTTGGAGGTATGAGTGATGTCGGCGTGTTCTAAGAACCGGAAAATCGAGTGTTTAGGGAAGTTTGGGAGGAGATTAAGGCTAGAGGGAGAAGAAGCAGGAATCCAGATCAAAAAAGTTCTTGTAAACTATTAAAAGGGTTTCGGTTGTATTCTCTAGTGATGGGGAGACATTAAAGAAATTTGAAAATGGTAGTGATGTGACCAGATTTATGAATTAGAAAGAAATACAATCACAGTATGGATTGGAGATTCAATTTGGTGGGAAAGGGGGCATGGCTAGAAGAGAAGCAACTATTAGTGAGGCTATTATAACTTGTTCAGATGAGATACAATAAGGGCCTGAACTGGGGGTACAGAATTAGAAAGGGAGAGGATAAGAAGGATTCTAGACATATTTAGGAATTAGAATTCACAGAACTTGGTGATGGACTGAATATGGAGGGAAAGAAAAAAGAAAGACTTCAGAATAACTTTTGGCTTCTAGTTTGAGATACTCGATGCTCATTCAAAGAGACAGAATATAGAAGGAAGAATGGTTTTATTGAACACAAGTTCTGTTTTAGATGTCAAGATATCTAAGAAGAGAACTTGAGTACCTAGACTCTTAGATTGTGGAGCTTAAAAATGAAGTTTTGACAAAAGTCTCAGACTTTTAAGTCACCAACTTAAAATAGTTTAGGCCATGAACATGAATGAGATGGTCTAGTTTCTGGGAGACCATAAGTATTTGGCTAAATACGGACGGTTCCTTTTATGCACATTGGGAATGATGAAGTAGTGTGGTAAGGGTGAAATGGGCTAAGATTTTTAAAGAAAATAATTTTGTCAGCAGTGTATTTGATGAAAAATGAAAGTCCTTCAAAGCACACTATTTTTTTTTTTAACAAACAATAATGGAATTTGATGGAATACAAGAGGTGCCTCAGGATTAGTCAGTAACTCCTCAAGGGAGTCCCAGTGGAGCTGTACTTTGTACATCATAGATGCTCAATCAGGATCTGTGTTAGTGCTTTCTTTGAGCAGAGCACAACATTTAACAACTGTAAGTAATTCTGCACAACAGAGGTCTCAGAGGTGCTACTCTGAAAACTACCTAGCACCTGTTTAATTAATACAAGGGAACAACATAATTGGGAATTTTCACTTCACAGAATCTGCTCAATTCTTCATTTCCCCTGTATCAGAAAATTGCCATTATAAATCAGTCTGAGAATTGAACTATTCACTCTTTTCATTATTGTATTCTGGATTTTTAACAAAAAGCTGTCAGTGAAGGATGCAGTTGGGTTAAAATTGAATTATTTTGGCTGAAGAACGAGGCCAAATACCTAGGAACTAAAAAAAGATAGCAAATCATTTTGCTTGTCTTTTGCTTTTATAACGACTCATTCAAATAGTAACATGAGTTTTACTGACTCTGCATGTCCAGCTAGACGGATTGGAGAAATCATGGAAAACCAAGTCTAGTCTCAAAGAACTTTGCCCCAAAAACTAATGGCTGGCATCAGTACCATTCTCCCAGTGATCCAGCTTCATAAACGTTTCTTTTTTAAGATTACTTCATTATTAAGTATGGATGTAGCCTATATTTTTTTGGTAATAATTGGGTAATATATAAAAGAGTAAAGAAGGAAATTAAAATTACCTATTTTTTTATAGAAAAAAATATTGTTAAGAAACCAAGTAAGGTAAAAATAAAGCAGATCTTCCTTGGTTTGCAAGATTGTTTATCTCCTTCTTTACATAGCTAACTACTACTTATTCTTTTTTGTCTTAGCTTATATACCTCTCCTTACCAACTTTAGCTCCTCTTGCTAACATTACTGTGTTTCAAGAGAGCTTATATATTCAACAGAAAAGATGCAACACAGGAGAAAAGCTACTCCATCCAAACCATGTTGTGTTTAATGTCTAATAAAGGTCTAATTAACAACTAGCTGGAGATTTGAAATAGCTGCTTGGACATGTTGGTTCATAGCTCAGTGGAGAGATCAGATGTAGAGACAGACAGTGATCTGGATGAACTCACCAAATGTGAGAATACAGAGGACAAGACTGTGAGGCGAGGCAGCATTTAGAGATTAGAGGACAAACCTGTGTAGAAGATTGGAAAAGTGTGGCCAGTGGAGTTCAAGAAAGATAATGTGCCAACAGTGTTGAGTCTGCAGAGAAGTCAAGAGAGATGGTTAACAGAGAAAGATTTCCTCCACCTGGAACACTCTTTTCCTCCTTATTTGAATAGTCATCCTGTTGACTTAGATAAATACTATTCCTTCCATCTAGTCTTTCCTTACTTACCACTTTTTGACTAGGTAAGTTTCTCCCGATACATTCTTTTTTCTCTACAATAGCTCTTGTACATTTTGCCTTGCTAAGTTAAACTTCTGTTTTCTTTACTTGATTGTTATGTTCCTGGACAGTTAGGACCATGTCTTTCTTGTTTATCATTATCTCTCCAAGACTTAGCAATGCAAATGCCACACAGTAGGAGCTAAGAAATATTTGCTGAATTGAAGAATGAATGAATGAATGAACTAGACCTTTTCTCATCTTTTTTGTTTGTTCCCAAAAATAATTCTTTCCCATCCAAGACAGTATATAAAACTGTTCTCTCCTCTCTCACAAGTTAAATTTTTTTGTTTGTTTGAAAGAATTAATATCAGCCATTTCCTTTACCTAGAATGATTTGCATCATTCATCTTCTTTCACTTCCTTTCCACTCACTTCTTTCAGGCAGCGTACTTCGACTAGTTCTGTGCATGTCTCATAGAAAACCCTAATTTTAAACTTGTAGTATAACATTTAGGCCTTGCCCGTATTCTGCTCTTTTATTGTTCTCATGTTACTTTTCTCTATTTATAGAAGTGTTACGTGGTAGAGTGGAAAGAACCCTAAAATAAGAATTAAGAAGCACGGGATCTAGTTTCATCTCTGTCAATAACCAGCTGTGTGGTGTAGGTGAGTCAGGACTCTGGGCCTGTTAGCTTCCTCATCTGTGAAAATCTGTAAAAATGTCTTCTCACTCTATTAAAGGGTTTGTATCTATTTATTTTTCCATTCATGTCTCAGCATCTGTTGAGTCTTTTCTACTGCATCCTGACTACAAAGAAAATTTTTAAAATGCCTCAGTTAACATACTGAAGCAGTAGAATTTATGTTTTCCTTCACTTTATAAACTTTTAAAACTGGAAAGTATCTTAGGGGCTGGTTAATCTAAACCTTCATTGAATGGACAACTTCTCTTAACATTTATCAGGTCTTTCTTGAATACTTCCAGTGGTAGAAAGCTCACTAGTCTATATATTCTTTGGTTTGTCTTTAAGAAAATTCTTCAAATGTTTAATTATTAAAAATTATATTAAACATGCATAAAAAATCCAAATCAATTTATAATCAATATATTTTATCAGCTTTTCTTTCTTTAACAACCAGTAATATCTCCATTGTAATATAGAGTTGATGACTGCTCATTTGACTTTCTAACAGTTTATATGTTCATTTCCATTAATGTATTTTAACTTTTCCCCAAATATTTTATGTTAGCTAGGATAATAACTTTTAAATAATCACGCCACATTAATAAAATACGTATTTCAATAACATTTTAAGAAAATTAGGGTCTCAAAAGAACTGCATATTAAAGGACGTGAGTACTTTTCAGTTGAGATAGGCAACATAACATGGGAGCTTGTTAAAATTTGAAAGGCTCAAAATAAGTGTCCGTTAAAGGTCTTTGAGCTAGTATTCCCTTTCAGCATAAACTTTTTTTTTTCCCAATAAAGAAGTTGTGTTTATATTCGGCAGCTAATGATTCATGTCAATGATCCAAGTGCTAAGTGTAAGTTTTAATGGTTTGCAATGATAAAATTGTGTTCAGTTTTCACAACCTGAAAAATAGATGTTTCGTGAGAATTACTAGGCAATCAATGATAGACTTAAACATCTTAGAGCTTGGAAGAGATCTTGGTGTCTAGCTTTCCCTTTTTACAGTTCATGAGAACAGTGAGGTAAGATTTGTCCAAAACAATACAGCCATTAGTGTCAGTGACAGACATTCCTAAGATCAATGTTAGCTTTCCTAAGTCCAGTGTTTGTTCTACTGTATGATTCATATGAGATAAATTTCCATGGATTTTTTTTTTTTTTTTTTTTTTGACTCATGCATCCCAGACTAGATACTGAAGAAGCCAGCAACCAGGAAATTCCACTGCAAACTGACAAAAGAAGCCCAAAGGAAAGCCTTTTCTCTTCAGTCAAAGGACCAAAAAAAGGAGCAGGATAGTATGACATAAACCTTTTAGACAGTAACCGTTGTACTCCAGCCAAACAGCACAGAAAAAAATCCATGACCCCATTCCGACTTCCGCCAGCAAAGGCTGAGTGGAGAGTCTAGACTTCCATCCTTTCTTGGGCATAAACAAGTCATCCCAACCCTCCACCTGGGTTGTGAGATAGGACTTTCATCTCTGTGGGCAACAAGGAAGTCACCCTCCCCATAGTGTTAATGGAGACCACATGAGAAACCTGAACTTCCATCCCTACCAGTGGTACTAGGCAGCTCTACCTCTCCTTGCTAGGGTAACGTCAGAGGCTGAGTAGGGAGTCAAAAAACATTCACCACTACTCAGTGATAACAAAGACCTTCCCTCACAGTGTCTGTGGAGACCAGGTAGGAAGCCTGAACTGGAAAAAAAATCCACCAGATGCCCCCTACCCACTGGGAAGGAATCAGAGAAGACTTAGTACAGAGTCAGGATTTTCACCACCAAGCAGCAGTAACAAAATCACCAGTCCACTGTGTCAGTGGAGGCCACGTGGGGAGAAGTAACAAAGAGCCCCTCCTCATGGAAACTCACCACCATGTTGTATCTTTGGTTCTAAGTTCCCTAGTCAGTCTGCCTTTTTCTCTCCACCTGTCAGAGTTTTCTTTTGCTTATTTTATACAAAATGTCAACAGTTTTTAGTTGTACTTAGTGGGAGAAATAGGAAAAGTATGTCTACTTCATCTTCCCAGAAGCAGACATCTTAATCCTTGTGGTTTTAGTTATGGTTTGTTTTTTCCCGTATCTTTCTACAGGGCCCTGTCAAGAATAGCCCCGCTTGCAGCATTCTGCACTTTTCCTTATGCTCATTCTTCCAACAGAATAATAATAGACTTTAACCATACAAAGTTCTTCCATCTTTAAGAAAAGATCTGATAAATTAATTCAACCTAAGAGATTAATGACTAAATCTGACTCAATATGCTATACATCCCAGGCCTATTCTCATTTTATTTATTTATTTTTAATAATATTTTATGAGTTTTTTGTGAAGGTTTACACAGCAAGTTAGTTTCCCATCCAACAATTTCCACACAAGTTGTTCAGTGACGTTAGTTACATTTATCACAATGTGTCAACATTCTCTTTGTGAGTTTGTTCCCTTTCCAGTTCTCTAGTTTCCTTCCCCCCTTATCTTCTCATCTTTGCTGTCGAGTAATTGTTGACCTTTTGGTCTCATACTGTTAGTTTTTAAGTAGGGCACCAATCTGATGGGTAATATCCTTTATTTTGTGTGCCACTCTGCTATTTCACTAAAAGGTGATCTCAAAGAATAGGCTCTGTTCTAGGTTTAAAGAGCATCTCAGAGTGATAGTCTCAGGGAGTCCTCTGTTCTCTACTGTTCCAGTTTGTCTAGCTTCTTCTTTTTTTAATAATAATTTGAGTTCTGCTCCATATTTTTCTCACATTCTATTGCAGACTAACTATTGTGACCCCAGTCAGAACAGTCAGTGGTGGTAGCTGGGTACCATCTAGTTCTTCTGGTCTCAGGGTAGATGAGGTCATGGCTCATGTAGACTTGTTTCTTCTCTGAGCTTTTGGTTACTTACTTAATGTTTTTTTCATGGTGAGTAGAGACCCATAGTTGTGTCTTAGAAGACTGCTTGCAAGCCTTTAAGACCACGGATGCTACTTACTTCACTAGGATGCAGATCATGATTTTGTGAACTATGTTATGCCAGTTGACTGAGTTCTCCCATGAAAGCATGGTACTAAGGCAGGCCTATTCTCATTTTAACAGATAAGAGTTTATTAAGCCAAAGAAACCAATTCCAAATGCTTGAATTTGTGGCCTCATGGCAGGGCTATTAAGGTGGGATTTATGGACAGAGGTATCTTGGTCACTTAAGTCATTTTCCATTTTTATCATACTTGTAGATAAGGGAACTTTGTCATAGGAGTCAGATTCTTAGTTTCAGGATTAAATGCATGCCCTTTAAATGTGTCCTTAAACTGAGAGCTTTTCCTTAGTAACACTGGAAAATCATTTTTCAAACTGTGATTTTTTGTTTGCCAAATATTTTAACTACTATTGCCACATAATGGTTTTAAATCAGCAGTTTTAATGAATATTTTTGACTCATAGAAAATGATATTACCACATTTCACTGCCTATTAAATAGACGTATTAGTTGAACATTAGCAACTTCTCTCGCTTACATGCTTTCTCAGGGAAAATTAGGCCCTGAAAAATGACTGAAATATAATGGCCATGGAAAATCTTGTCCCAGCTGAATTTTCAACAGTGATAACGAGCAGCCCATGAATCTGGGTAGTTTAAAGACTTCTAAGAGTGTGAACCTATCTGTTCTTCTGGGGGAGTGGTGTGCGCATGCCTTGGGGATGAAACATTTGACAAACTAGCATTCTTTGCTAGGGAACACTGTTGTCTTCTCACTTTGAATATTCCCTCTCCTATTTTCAAAGGGACTAGACAGGCACAGGCTCTGATCTTGTGGATTTAACCCATTGCCATCAAGCTGATTCCAACTCATAGTGACCGTATAGGACAGAGTAGAATTGTCCCGTAGAGTTTCCAAGGAGCGCCTGGTGGATTCGAACTGCCAACCTTCTGGTTAGCAGCTGTAGCTCTTAACTACTACTTTTATGAGGCTGAATTTTGGTGGACAGATCAGCTATGCATGGAAAGGCTGAAGATAAACAATAATGTCCTGGGAAACACGGATTCAGAAACAGATAACTGGACTTCTTATCACATTGAAGAAAGCCAAGAACATCAAGAAGTATGTACATACTGAAATGGGATGAGGAGAGAGAACCAAAGGCCAAAGTTCAAGAAAATTCACAGGAATGGGGCTGAGAGGACTAAAACTTGTTTTTCATTGGCCATTGGTTTGTGGCTTAGCCTGAATTAAATGACCAGGACTAAATTATGTATAACCTTAAACGTGTTCCTGGAGAAATCTTCAAACTTCTTCAAAATTAATTGTGTGATTGTGTGACTGTGTGTGTGCATGTAAGCAAGGAGTATAGTGGTGGAAGTGGAGGCATAAGACTGGTTGGAAAAATAACATCAAAGGAACTTTATTTTGATCAGCATTTTTAGTAGAATTCTAAAAATAATTAGAAATTTTAAGTGCTTGCTGGTTATATGCGTTTAGAGAAGAGGGTCATACCAGTTAAGGGAATAACAGCTTTAAATCAAGGGTTTATTTATTTGTGAGTGATATAATGGTCAAATAGACACAGATATTTTAAGAGGCTGACAGTCTATCATTTTGCATCATGATTAGATGCATTAAAATATGCAAAACTATAATGGCCAATCTTCAAACTGATGACATACAGCTTGATCAAAACCAGAAAAAGAAGCAATTAACCCTGAAAACAAAGATTTATATTTATATAGAAATTATCAATGATTATTTAGACTGAAGTCATTCCAATGCCAATTCATGTAATAATGGTTCAAAAATTAAGCAATTTATGACATGAAGCAAATGTCCAGGGGAAATCTAGTCTTTTTGACTAATTCAAGCATTCCAGAAATTTCTAACTTAAGATTTAGAGATGAAGGGACTTGAATGGCTGCCAGTATGAGAATTATCTGTCCTATATCTCAGCTACCTAGCTGTTAGCTTGGTTCTATTGCTGATGAGAACACTACTTTTGTGAAACATCATTCCATTGTTAAACAGTTCAAAAATTACAAATGCTCTCCCAAATATCTTCGTATCTGTACATTTGACCACTGGAGAGGAAAGACAATTATAGTGAC
Organism: Trichechus manatus latirostris; assembly: GCF_000243295.1. Classification (NCBI taxonomy): domain Eukaryota; kingdom Metazoa; phylum Chordata; class Mammalia; order Sirenia; family Trichechidae; genus Trichechus; species Trichechus manatus. The sequence goes on along the minus strand of NW_004443943.1, from coordinate 17,381,890 downwards.
ATGGCACTGGATCAGCAATTACAAAGTTTAGGATTACAATAAGGCTTGTCCATTCACTAGTTTTGCTCTTATGCCACACTTAACCACTTTTTGTCTGTTTCCTTCTTTTGTTTGAAATTGGAACAAAAACCCACATCTAGCTTATGGCTCTGTAGTGCAGCTAGAAGAAATACTGTGAAAGTGTCTTGCAAATCAGTAAATATTAAATAAACAGAAAGCATTATTGCTCATTCTAATGGACTTAAATAAGTCTACAAAGCTCTTCCACATTTACCATATGATTTACTTCTAGAGAACCAATATCATAAGATTATATTTTCAAGGCTCATTTATCACCTAATAATAAGCAATTGGAGGATTCTGTGGTTGAACTGTAAACTCACAAAATGTATAACTTATAGAATTTTATCTCATTTTTCTCTGAAAATTAAAACCTTGTTTGTAAATCTCTAGTCTCTTGGCAATGCCCCCCATTCTCCATGATCTCTCAAAGATTAACAGTAAATCTACCATCACATCTATGATTTGAAAGATAGGACATTTCTAAAGGAATTGGGCATTTTTCTGTTACTTTACAAGTTTTGAAATATACCTTTTTAAAGCCAAAATCCAACTAATTGGGAAAGCTTAAGAGAGAGCCCAAGTCCTTAAAATAACCTCAGATCTTTCCTTTAAGCCTGAAAATTGTTCCTCTAAACTGAGACAGAAATAAAATAGAGATTGTGTTGCTCTATTTTTACTGTGACTTCTGAAAACTTCTCCATACTAAGAAGCCATGAGTTAAAGAGAACACTTAAAAAAAAAAAAAAAAAAAAAAAAAACAGAGTTCACACAGTATTTACCTTGTCAATATTACTCAACTGAAATCTTTAATCTGAAATTCTTTATCACTCAGAGAAATGACTGGTTATCACTGAGGGACCAGGGATCCAGTGATGGTATCTCACATTCTCCCAAGATGTGTGGTTGCTTCGGTGACTTGGGTGTCTTGTTCCTGCTTGATATTAACCCAGGTACTCTTCCCAGGGCAGGAAAAAGTGAACAAATTTAGTCTAAGGTGGAGGTAAACCAAAAACCAAACCTGTTGCCGTCAAGTCGATTCCGGCTCATAGCAACTCTATAGCACAAGGTAGAACTGCCCCATAGGGTTTCCAATGTTAACTTGGTGGATTTGAACTGCCAACCTTTCGGTTACCAACCGTAGCTCTTAACCACTAAAAACGCGTTGCCGTAGTGTGGATTTCGACTTATAGCAACCATATAGGACAGAGTAGAACTGCCCCATAGGATTTCCAAGGAGTGGCTGGTGGATTTTAGCTGCTGACCTTTCGGTAAGAGGCCAAGCTCTTAACCACTGCGCCACCAGATAGACCATGCAGCCTTATTACTTGGGACATAATAATGTCAATGGGTGTTTTGAAGGGCATTAATCATGGTTATACATTCATGGATGCAATATTTTACAAATATTTCATGTCTTTAAATTCTGTGAAGAAGCTATTAATAGCATGCTGTCTCATTTACTGATGAAGAAACTGGTGCACAGAGGAGTTAAAAGACCTTGACTTAGCAAAGAAGCAGTGATCTGAGTCTCAAACTCAGGTCTTATGACATATCAATCTCCCACACTTCTCAGCCACTGATTAAACATTACTTAAGCAATATTCACTATGAGTTGGAATGGACTCCACACCAACAGGTTTGTTTGTTGTTTTCTTAAAAACATTGCATTGTATTCTAGCTTCCACTGTTGCCGTTAGTTATTACTATTTTATTTATAGTCTCCCAAACTTGGGTGTAAGAACCATGCTTCTTATTTCTTTATTTTCCCCAAAGCACCGAGCACAATGCCTTCTAAAGAAAATGTATGCTCAACAAAATTCTGTTGAGCCATGATTAATCTATTAGCTCATTAGTATTCACTGCTATTTAGCAGAGATCAAAGTGTACACATTTTGACAGGTAAGAGAGAAGGAACACAGGAGCAAGGAACATGGAGATCAACAATATGCAGTTCTGTTAATTATGTACTTAAGTAAAGGGGGCTGAGGTTAGGATCTCAGAGCAACCCTTAAAGAAGAAAGACCAGGAGAATTGGGTAAGAGATCATCTGAGGTGTAAGTGATGCATTTACCATAATTTACCATCAGGCCGGGCCCATTAAACCTCAAGCATAGAGACGAACTTTAGGGGAAGGAAAGGACAATGTCCCTTTGAGGATATTGTTATTTATACTGATTTTGCTACCATCTCCCCATTAGCACTCTGAGCTGCCAAATCTTTGTTATTAGGTAACGTAACTTCAGTTTTATCAGAAGAGACGTCCTCCCTAACTTCATTTCATCCTTCTCCCGTCCCTTCTCCTTTCTTTCCTCCCTTTCTTTCCCTAAAATGGAAATAATTATAATGTTTAATGTTTATCTAATTTAATGAAATTAATATATACTCATGAATCACAGAAAATACAACAAAAATTAAAGAGGAAAATAAACCCAAATTAATATTATATGGCAATATAATATTAATATAAATGACATCCATTAATATTAATGGATGTCAGAAGAGACTCTGAAACTTGCTCTTAGACGTCGAGTAGCTAAAGCAAAAGGAAGAAATGATGAAGTAAAAGAACTGAACAGAAGATTTCAAAGGGAGTCTTGAGAAGACAAAATAATGACATGTGCAAAGAGCTGGAGATAGAAAACCAAAGGGGAAGAACAAGCTCGACATTCCTAAAGCTAAAAGAACTGAAGAAAAAACTCAAGCCTCGAGTTGCAATAGTGAAGGATTCTGTGGGGAAAATATTAAACGATGCAGGAAGCATCAAAAGAAGATGGAAAGAATACACAGAGTCATTATGCCAAAAAGAATTAGTCGATGTTCAACCATTTCAAGAGGTAGCATATGATCAAGAACCAATGGTACTGAAGGAAGAAGTTCAAGCTGCCCTGAAGGCATTGGTGACAAACAAGTTTCCAGGAATAGACAGAATACCAGCTGAGATGTTTCAACAAACAGCTGCAGCACTGGAAATGCTCACTCATCTATGCCAAGAAATTTGGAAGACAGCTACCTGGCCAACTGACTGGAAGAGATCCATATTTATGCCTATTCCCAAGAAAGATGATCCAACAGAATGCAGAAATTATCAAACAATATCATTAATATCACATGCAAGTAAAATTTTGCTGAAGGTCATTCAAAAGCGGCTACAGCGGTATATTGACAGGGAACGGCCAGAAATTCAGGCTGGATTCAGAAGAGGACCTGGAACCAGGGATATCATTACTGATGTCAGATGGATCCTGGTTGAAAGCAGAGAATACCAAAAAGTTGTTTACCTGTGTTTTATTGACTATGCAAAGACATTCAGTTGTGTGGATCATAACAAGTTATGGATAACATTGCGAAGAATGAGAATTCCAGAACACTTAATTGTGCTTATGAGGAACCTGTACACAGACCAATAGGCGGTGGTTTGGACAGAACAAGGCGATACTGTGTGGTTTAAAGTCAGGAAAGGTGTGCGTCAGGGTTGCATCATTTCGCCATACCGATTCAATCTGTATGCTGAGCAAATAATCCAAGAAGCTGGGCTATATGAAGAAGAACAAGGCATCAGGATTGGAAGAAGACTCATTAACGACCTGCATTATGCAGATGATGCAACCTTATTTGCTGAAAGTGAAGAGGACTTGAAACACTTATTGATGAAGATCAAAGACCACAGCCTTCAGTATGGATTACACCTCAACATAAAGAAAACAAAAATCCTCACAACTGGACCGATAAGCAACATC
>NW_004443943.1:17346838-17377990 GCF_000243295.1 Trichechus manatus latirostris | reverse complement strand
CATAAAGAAAACAAAAATCCTCACAACTGGACCGATAAGCAACATCATGATAAACAGAGAAAAGATTGAAGTTGTCAAAGATTTCATTTTACTTTGATCCTTAATCCACACCCATACAAGCAGCGGTCAAGGAATAAAAAGACGCATTTCGTTGGACAAATCTTCTACAAAAGACCTCTTAGACTTGAAGACTAAAATATGCCTGACCCAAGTCATGGTGTTTTCAATTGCCTCATATGCATGTGAAGGCTGGACGATGAATAAGGAAGACCGAAGAAGAATTGACACCTTCGAACTGCAGTGTTGGCAAAGAACATTGAGTATACCATGGACTGCCAAAAGAAAAAACAAATCTATCTAAGAAGAAGTACAGCCAGAATGCTCCTTAAAAGCAAGGATGGTGAGACTACGTCTCACACACTTTGGACGTGCTATCAGGAGGAATTAGTCCCTGGAGAAGGACATCATGCTTGGTAAAATAGAGGGTCAGCGAAAAAGAGGAAGACCCTCTATGAGATGGATTGACACAGTGGCTGCAACAATGGCTCAAGCATAACAAGGTTTGTGAGGATGGTGCAGGACTGGGCAGTGTTTTGTTCTGTTGTACACAGGGTTACTATGAGTCGGAATGAACTCGATGACACCTAACAACAACGACAACAGGAATTTATTAGTCTTTTTGAATACACTTTATTTTTTAGAGCAGTTTTAGGTTTATAGAAAAATTACACAGAAAGTACAGAGAGATCCCATATACTCCCTCCTCTTTCAACCATGCACAATTTTTTCTATTAATATCTTATATTTGTGTAATACATTTGTTACAATTTATGAACCAATATTGATACATTATTATTAACCAAAATCCATAGCTTATATTAAGGTTCATTCTTTGTGTTGTGTAATCCTATGGATTTCTGACAGATGCATACTGCCATTTACCTATTCTGTATCATGCAGAATAGTTTCGTTGCCCTTAAAATGTTCTGGGCTTCACCTATTCATCCCTTTCTCCTTACCCCCTGCCCCTTGAAACCACTGATCTTTTTACTGTCTCTATACTTTTTCTTTTTCCAGAATCTCATATCGTTGGCATCATGCAACATGTAGCTTTTTCACACTGGCTTCTTTCACTTAGCAATATGCATTTAAGACTGCTCCATGTCTGTTCATAGCTTGATAGTTCTTATTTTTTTTCATTGCTGAGCAGTGCTCCATTGTATGGATGTAACACAGTTTGCTTCTCATTCACTTATTGAAAAACATCTTGGTTGCTTCCAGTGCTTTTGCCATTTTGTGTAATGTTGCTGTAAACATTTGTGTGTGAATTTTGTGTGAACATAAATTTTCAGTTCATTTGGGTAAATATCTAGGAGCATGATTGCTCGATTATATGGTAAGCTTATTTTAATACTGTTTTATCCACCTGTGTTTTCACTTATCAACAGCACTTCTAATAGTTTCAAAGGATGCCATGTCATACTGCAGCCCATGTTTAAAACCAATTTCCTATTACTGGGCATTCAGGTTGTTTCAATAAACATCTCTGTACAAACATCTTTGCCAATTTGTATAATTATTTTCAGTGGATAAATTCATAGAAATGGAAATTCTGGGTCAAAATTTCTCATGGATTGAATTGTGCCCCCAAAAAATATGTGTCAACTGGGTTAGGCCATGATTCCCAGTATTGTGTGATTGTCCACCATTTTGTCCTTTGATGAGATTTCCCTGTGTGTTGTAAGTCCTATCACTATGATGTAATGAGATGGATTAGTGGCAGTTATATTGATGAGATCTACAAGATTAGATAATATCTTAAGCCAGTCTCTTTTGAGATATGAAAGACAGAGAGGAGCAGAGAGATGGGAACCTCATAACCACCAAGAAAGCAGTGCCGGGAGCAGAGCGTGTCCTTTGGACCTGAGGTTCCTGCATGGAGAAGATCCTAGACTAGACCAAGGGAAGACTGATGACATGGACCTTCCTCCAGAGCCGACAGAGGAAGCTTTCACCTGGAGCTGACACCCTGAATTTGGACTTGTAGCCTACCAGACTGTGAGAGAATTTCTCTTTGTTAAGGCCATCCACTTGTGGTATTTCTGTTATAGCAGCAGTAGATGACTGAGACAAATGGTATGTACATTCTGAAGGCTTTTCAAACACATTTTCAATTTCCTTGAGAAGTCTTATCCTTGTTACATTCCTATTAACATGAGTGACTTTGTACTCTCTCCAATACAGGATACTATCAAACTTTTTAGTCTTTGCAAATTTGAGAATTAAACAATGGTTAAATTTGCATTTATTTAATTACTAGTAAAGTTGATCATTTATGAAAATATAAACGGGATATATTTCGTATTTTAATTTCTTATTTTGTAAATTGTCTGTTCATGTTCTTGCCGGAGTCATTTTTTCTCACTGATTTTTAAATGCATTTTAGTTATTTACAATTGGATGATGTTTTGGTATACAAATTTATGTTTTATTTTTCTTTCTGCACTCTCTTGCCATCCTCTCTACTTTCCCAGACCACCTCCCCCTGCCCCACCCCATTTAGGCAGGTGCATGCCTCTGAGCTTTGTTGCCCCAAGGGAGATATGAAGTGTAGAAAACAGAAGTAGCCTGCAAGTAATTTTGGTTTCCCTTCCATCTCCGCACACTCTCCCTACCCCCATCAAATTCTTAGACTTATTAAAGAGTGCAAGGTTTGGGGAAACTACCTGTGAGCCCAGGAGAAGCAGAAAGGAGAAAGAGTTTTTTCCTAAACCAAAGTCCATACTTCCATCTGGGGGAATTAGCAACGTATGATTTGACAACCAAATGTTTATATCCTTATTTATGAACAAGTATAACTAATTTTGGTAGCTAAGTTTATTGGAGGCAGGAGTTGCTTTATAGCTATGCCCAACATAAATACATATCAAACCAAAAATTCAGACCATTTGCCATTGAGTCCATTCTGACTCATAGTGACCCTGTAGGACAGAGTAGAACTGCCCTGTACGGTTTCCGAGGAGTGGCTGGTGGATTCGAACTGCTGGCCTTTTGGTTAGCAGCCAAGCTCTTACCCACTGTGCCCCAGGGCTCGTTTCTTACACTAAAGTAAGGCTGAATAAGAACCGTACGCACCTGTTCCAACTTACCTACAAATGCAACTTAATTCTCCAAACGTTTGTTATAAATTACATTAAACATGTATAAAAAATCCAAATCAATTTATAATCAATGCATTTTATTAGCTCTTCTTTAACAACCAGTAATATCTCCATTGTAATAAGACAGCTCATTTGACTTTCTAACAATTTATATATTCATTTCCATTAATGTATTTTAACTTCTTTCTCCAAATATTTTATGTTAACTAGGATTATAACTTTAAAATAATCTTGCTACATTAATAAAATACACATGTCAATGACATTTTAAGAAAATAAGGGTCTCAAAAGAATTGCATATTAAAGGATTTGGGTACTTTTCAGTTGAGATAGGCAACCTAACATGAGAGCTTGATAAAATATGAAATGCTCAAAATAAATGTCCATTAAAGGTCTTTAAACTAGTGTTCCCTTTCAGCATAAACTTTTTTTTTTTAAAGAAAGAAGTTGTGTTTATATTCATTGGCTAATGATTCATGTCAATGATCCAAGTGCTAAGTGTAAGCTTTAATGGTTTTCAGTGATAAAATTGTGTTCACTGGATTCAAACTGCTGACCTTTTTGTTGGCAGCCGAGCTCTTAACCACTGTGCAACCAGTTACATTCTTTGCAACCATTGCAGTTATTTGTTCCATGTGGCCGGCCATGAGGAAGTTAAAGGCAGATGATTACTGAGAGACAGGGTGGTATAGCAGAAGGAATACTCTCAGGACAGAAAAAAGGTAATCTGAAATCAGGTTCTGACTCTGCCACTGATTAACCTGGAGCAATCATGGAACTTTTAGAAACTCTCATTCTCATTAAGTAAGAGAAGCAATCAGACACCAACAGGAGAATATCAATTCAGATTCCTGGGTATCTCTCAGGTCGTTTATCAGACATTGACTGAGTACCTGCTATGTACTAGGGACTGCCATAGGCACAACAGCTACAAGAAAGAAAGAAACAGCATCTTTTCCTTCCGGGAATAAAAATACAAACAGGCAAATATAGTGCAATATAAAACTCATCATTTTATTTAATGTTCTTTATTTTATATGCTTTTATATAAAATATTTTATACTGTTCCACAGCAATATTATTCAGTACTCTAACTGAGATGTGAACAAAGAATTGTAGAAGGGACAAGAAGAATAACCAACTGTTCATAAATTACAAAATTTTGTTTACCTAGAACAAGTATGGTTTAGCACTACTGGAATTGTTGAAAATAATTGTCTTTTTCAGTGTTTGAGGATCTAACATGTGGATCAAGCTTAATGTCAGGGCACCAGTAAAGCAGGACAACCACAAAAAGAAATAAAAAAAAATCTTTTTATAATTTGATATTTGATAGATCAAATAAAAAGGAAAAAGTTATCCTGAAGGTCAAATGAGAGCTTTGTTGGACCTCATCACATTTAGTCTTATGATTTAGAATCTTTATTTTGAGTGACCTATGCCAGGGACACCAAAGGTCTTCACCCAGTCAAGGTGACTGCCGGTACCTTGATTTAGTGACGACCATAATATTAAAGAATTAGTTCCTCTGAGATATGGATGACCCCTTGGACTCTCATTCAAGCATCCCCACTGCAAGGCTAGCAGATGTGGGCAGAGAAGAAGAAACCAAAAGAGCCCAATTTTGGAACTTGCTAGTAAGAGTTTTGTGGCAGGGGGATGTTCAAATAAGGCCTTCCCTTGGTTTCTCCTCTATATTTATATAAGCAGTTAAGAATTGGCCATTGTAAAAATGCATCGGGGTGGAGTCTGACCTCCTCCAACTTCAAGAGGGGGAAGGAGAACCAAGATCAACAGCACAAGGTTGACTCCCATAAGGTAGAGGCCAGACAAGCTTCTTCTGTCTGCCATCTTACTAATTCTGACACCAGCTGTCCCTCCTACAGCACTCTCCACTGGGTTCGATAATTCATTGCAATGGCCGCACAGAACTCACAGACCATACTCACAATTATGGGGTTTAATAGGGAAGTAACAATTACAGTTCAGGCTCAAGAACACTCAGGATACAGTACTTCTGTCAGGGTAGCCTCTCCCCTGCAGGCACGCCTCAGTCTCTGCCCAGAGACACTCAGCTTTCTCTCTCCATGGGCTGGGAAGCCCACCTCTCCTTCCTTGGTGGCGGTGGGCTCCTCCTCCTTGCGCTGGAAATGGCTCTCTTTTAAGGCAAAACTGACCAATTCCCTTGGTAGACCACAATTATGCTATTACACAATCACCTGGGTAGGAGTTACAAGCTCATGGCTAGAAAGGCCACACGTAAAGGTAATTAATCACATCGCAGGCCACCCCCTGGCTTTTCTAGCCACTGTTCTTTCATATTTCAGGATAACTTCCCCTTACCAATCATTTTACCAGTCCAAAACAGTCATTAACAATTAGTCTTTCAATAGGGCAAAGAGTCCACCCGGTGAGGTTACTCAGGGACCAGCTATTTAGGTTCACTCTAAGTGTCCATCTCATTTGGTCAGGCTCTCCAACAGTCTGTCTTGTTCTCACTCTTTCTGGCCTCTGATAAAATTTAACTGAGGAAATTATTCCCTTGCTCTGAGCCTCACAAAGTATCAGCATAGCAAAACTTTTAAGAGACTTTAGGTTTGGTCACTGTACTCTAATCCAGCAGTGCCTCCCCTTAGTCCACTCTTTTATACTTACAACTTCTACAATTAGTTTTTACAATCACAATGAACCCTGTTAACAGTTAGCACCTGTGACCCTAGTACTCCCCAGCATGTTTTCTCCTTTTCAGAATGGGCAACTGCGGGCTTGACAGAACTAGCACCATAATGAGCCTATAAGTTTTTTTTTCTTTTTTCTTCGCTTTCTTCCTTTTCACACACCTTCGTTAATGCTTGTTTTGCACATACCTTTGTTAATGACTCTGTTTTATGATGTAGGATCTCCCACAAGAAGATTAGAGCCCAAATGTCAGAGACATGTATCTTTAGCCTGATAAGGAAATGTCTGGTTCCCTATCTCTTTAGTATGATAAAGAGTCTCTTGTAATTATCTTGGAGTGAATAACAACACTTCTAACCTTTGTAAAAATCATATATAAGCTCTGATGTAAAAATGCCTTTTGGGACTCCCTAAGGACAGCCTGAGTTGCTGCTGGATCCCCGGTGGTGTACACGTCCTAAATTAAAACTTTCTCACTCTTTCTAACTTCGAGTGTGTTTCACTGGCTCAGCTGCTCCAGGGCACGGACTCTATTCGAGTAACACACTCACAACTGAACCATATAATCCTATCAACATCTTCTCCTTTCTTCTCTTCTCCAGACCCATCAGGAAAAGAGGAGTCTATCCAGTGGGGATCCTTCCTTGTCCCCTTCATTTTGAGTGTAAGCACACCTATGAAAGCATGTAAGCTAGCCACTTCATGCCTTTATCTCCCCCCTGTTTTAGACAGCCAATGTTTAAATTACCTGTCCCTATCAAACCAAGATGGTGCAGGACAGGGCAGTGTTTCGTTCTGTTGTACATAGGGTCACTATGGATCAGAACCCACTTGACGGCACCTAACAACAACAACAGCAATCGTATCGGCACTCTGAAGAGACAAGCATGTTCCTTGGTCTTGAAGAATCTTCTGTTCCGATTGGAACTTTAAGCATCTACATCCATAAGCAAAGTCCAGTCCAGAGGAAGCCATCAAATTGCAGTGATCTACAAAAGCTCATGGTGTCAAACATCTTTTTCTTCATTCGGTTGGGTTCTGGTCAGCTCATCACTAGCCATCCAAGCTAGGTCACAGTGGATAGCAGCCTTAGGCTCGAAAGTTCACAAAACACCCGTGGCCACTTCAGACAGCCCCTTCACATACTTGCATATCTAGACCACTTGGGATAGGTCAATGGGTTCCACCCCTAAACTTAGGAGTTCACACACACTTTCCTTTACTTCTGACCAGCCAGCCCTTCCTCTCTTTCTCTCATCCCTAGCCCCTGTGTGCTAGGTCAACAGGTGCCAATGGAAGATGTCCAAACTCAACCCATCTCTTCACTGCTGCGCTTCCTCTAGTTCCACTCATTGAGTGGAACTAGGTGGTCACCACAAGTGAGCAGACCAAGCTGTCTACTCACCGGCTCCCTTTAACTTCCAGTCCTGGAAGGGGGTTCCTTCTGATGGGCACTGATTTTTCCTGCCTAGGTGCATCCAACAGCAAACTGCTTGCTTGAAATTCAAAAAGCGAAATAGCTCCTTTTTTCTTTAAGTTCTTCCTTCAAATGCAAATCTTCCATTCTCTCAGCAGTTCTGGGTGGTTCTGCATGTATTTTTGTATGCAAATCTGGGTGGGGCTCAAATTTTCAACCTAAGCCCCCACTCTATACACAGGGCTATTGGCTTGAAACAAAAAGCCTATGTTTCTCCTGGGCAAATCCTCGTTCCCCTTTTAGCATATCCAATTAAGTATTGGCTGGAGGTGGAGTTATACACTCTCTGTAATCTATAACACACAATATTCATTTGTATCATACATTTAGCTCTGTTTTACAACACTAGATAGGAGAAACATTCACTATCCATAGTACATTCAATTAAACACATAATCCTAAACTCCTAATCCCTTAAAAACATTCCAGTTTAGTCTTCTCCACACCTTAACTATCTTCCCATTTATATGCATATGGCCTTGGGCCTCTAGCTGGGTGGAACCAGAAGACTCTGCCCCCCTGTCAATCATCCTGCTTATCTGGCTTGGCTTTGGCCCCAGGCCTCTCCAGCAGCAGCTTGTCAGCCATTACAGGTAACAACAACCAAAGTAATCATATAAGAATCAAAAGTTTCACTTTCCAAGCCCCGTTGTTCTTTCCCTTACAAAGTTCCATGCTTCCATGTGTCTGTAGCCATTGCAAAGGATCCCTCTTCTGATGCCAACTGTAAAAAAAATGGCATGGTGGGCAGAGCCATATGTCTAAAATTTGGGAAACTTCATTCCATTGGAGCCCTGGTGACACAGTGGTTAAGAACTCAGCTGCTAACTCAAAGGTGGGCGGTTTGAATCCACCGGTCGCTCCCCAGAAACCCTATGGGGCAGTTCCACTCTGTGCTTATAGGGTCACTGTGAGTCAGAATGAACTCCACACCACGGGTTTGGTTTTTGGCAATTGCCCTACAGGTGGCTGTTGTTTTTCTTCATTCCGTTAAGATTACTATCAATGTTTCCAGACTACTCACTTCCAGGGTGTGAGCCTAAATGACTTCAGGTTTTTCAAACGTCTCATTCTCTGAGAAGGTTTGCTAATACTCTACCTGAAAGGTTAAAATCTGCAAGCTTGATGCAGTATATGCGTTTGAAAAATCGATTTTAAAAGGCGCCTTTTACCAGCCACTGGAACTGTAGGTGAGTTGAAATCCTTTCAATTTCTCTTGCTATTCAAATGGCTCTCTAGAGTTTTTGCACTTTAGCCAAAAGCTTTTAGACTTAGTATAAAGCCCCTTGAGTGACTAGATAAAAAGTATGTGCACTTTCCCATTGCATATCTTCAAGCCAGATTTTCCATATTTGAGAAGAATATAATAAAAATAAAAAATTTAAGAAGGCCCTGGTCACATGCAGTCAAAATTGCGTTTTATTCAGTTAACATTCTCTAAGCTGAATGAATGCTACATGACTGAATGCTACATTATCCAAGTAGTTGGTTATTTTTAGCATCAAAAAAGATTTGATAGGTTATGTTAGCTTGAACACTCTATTTAGGAAATGTATACAGTTATAAGAAGATATCTAGGAAAAGTGAGCACTTTAAAGAATTATACCCATTGTGTTCTATTCCACTTCTTTGCAGGATGGTACATAACTCAATGTTCTCTTAAATGTAATAGGAAGATGAACAGGTTTAACCCAAGGCTGTACCCATACTTTGAAGGGTAGGGAGCAATAGCTGCTATGCCTAAGGTCATGTAGTACCAAGCACATGTTACATATATTGTCTTATTTATTCTTTGTAAAAGCCTTATAGCCTTGTTATTCTTGTTTTACAGATGAGAAGACTAAGGTTTAGAAAAGTTAAGTATCTTGCAAAGGTCATACAGCAAACACATGGCTATGGATTTGAATCTAGGTTTAGTTTATTCAAAAGGTGATGCTCCATGCTGTTTTTCTATATATGTCTATAGTAGAAGCTCAGCACAATGGAAATTCTCTGTCCTGTGTCTCTCACACAATGACCTTAAGATTAGACTGATAGTTTAATGGAAAGAATGCCAGATTTAGGATCAAAGGAAGTTGGTCCTAAGTCTGGGCCTTGACTCCACTACTGACCAACCATGTGACCATGGCCAGGTAGAGCTTCTCAGTTAAATGGTGAGTCAAGAAGGTGAAAGGTTAGACACTATGTTGCCCCTACGGGTCTAACACTGCAGCCCACTCCGTTTGTTAATTTTGAATATTAAGACTTGCTTACTCAAAGTTTGGGGAATTAAATAAACCTTGTATTGCCTAGGAAAAGACTTTATAAATTATAAAGTGCTGTAAGGTGATCTTGTGAGGTGATTAGTTACGTCTAATTAGTATCAGCAACTGCAGCCCCCCTTCCTTTTTTTGGTTGTTTTTACTGTTGCAAACCATACACAGTCTAGCATTTGCCTATTTATCCCTTTTGCCTATGTACCGCTTATTGACATCAGTTACATAAGTCATGCTGTGCAAACTTCACCCATATTTGGTGCCACCTTTCCCATTTCTATAAACAAAAAGTGACCACTACCTAAGGAGTATCCGTGGAAAGAGATGATGAAAAGTCTCAATATCATCAGTCAGAACAAGGCCAAGGGCCGACGGTGGAACAGACTATCGATTGCTCATATGCAAGTTCAAGCTGAAACTAAAGAAAATTAGAGCAAGTCCACAAGAGCCAAAGTATGACCTTGAGTATATCTCCCCTGAATTTAGAGACCATCTCAGTAATAGATTTGATGAGTTGAACACTAATGACTGAAGACCAGACAAGTTGTGGAATGACATCAAGGACATCATACATGAAGAAAGAAAGAGGTCATTAAAAAGGCAGGAAAGAAGGAAAAGACCAAAATGGATGTCAGAAGATACTCTGAAACTTGCTCTTGAATGTCAAGTAGCTAAAGCAAAAGGAAGAAATGATGAAGCAAAAGAACTGAACAGAAGATTTCAAAGGGCAGCTGGAGAAGACAAAGTAAAATATTATAATGACATGTGCAAAGAGCTGAGATAGAAAACCAAAAGGGAAGAACAAGCTCGGCATTCCTCAGGCTGAAAGAACTGAAGAAAAAATTCAAGCCTCGAGTTGCTGTAGTGAAGGATTTTATGGGGAAAATATTAAACGATGCAGGAAGCATCAAAAGAAGATGGAAGGAATACAAAGAGTCGTAATACCAAAAAGAATTGGTTGACATTCAACCATTTCAAGAGGTGGCATATGATCAAGAACCGATGGTACTGAAGGAAGAAGTTCAAGCTGCACTGAAGGCACTGGCCAAAAACAAGGCTCCAGGAATTGATGGAATACCAACTGAGATGTTTCAACAAACGGATGCAGCGCTGGAAGTGTTCAGTCATCTATGCTAAGAAATTTGGAAGACAGCTACCTGGCCAACTGACTGGAAGAGATCCATATTTATGCCTATTCCCAAGAAAGGTGATCCAATCGAATGTGGAAATTATCAAACAATATCATTAATATCACACACAAGTAAAATTTTGCTGAAGATCATTCAAAAGTGGTTACAGCAGTATACTGACAGCGAATGGCCAGAAATTCAGGCCAGCTTCAGAAGAGGACGTGGAACCAGGGATATCACTGCTGAGGTCAGATGGATCCTGGCTGAAAGCAGAGAATACCATAAAGATGTTTACCTATGTTTTGCTGTCTATGCAAAGGCATTTGACTGTGTGGGTCATAACAAACTATGGATAACATTGTGAAGAATGAGAATTCCAGAACAGTTAATTGTGCTCATGAGGCACCTCTACATAGATCAAGAGGCAGTTGTTGGAACAGTACAAGGGGATACTGCGTGGTTTAAAGTCAAGAAAGGTGTGTGTCAAGGTTGTGTCCTTTCACCATACCTACTCAATCTGTATCGTGAGCAAATAATCCGAGAAGCTAGACTGTATGAAGAACGGGGCAGCAAGATTGGAGGAAGATTTATTAGCAACCTGAGATATGCAGATGACACAACCTTGCTTGCTGAAAGTGAAGAAGACTTGAAGCACCTACTGATGAAGATCAAAGACCACAGGCTTCAGTATGGATTACACCTCAACATAAAAAATATACAAAAATCCTCACAACTGGACCAATAAGCAACATCATGATAAACAGATTATTGAAGTTGTTGAAGGTTTCACTTTACTTGGATCCACAATCAACACCCATGGAAGCAGCAGTCAAGAAATCAAAAGACTCATTGCATTGGGCAAATCTGCTGCAAAAGACCTCTTTAAAGTGCAGAAAAGCAAAGATGTCACCTTGAGGACTGAGGTGCGCCTGACCCAAGCCATAGTATTTTCAATTGCATCATATGTATGTGAAAGCTGGACAATGAATAAGGAAGACCAAAGAAGAATTGATGCCTTTGAACTGTGGGGTTGGTAAAGAATATTGAATATACCCCAGACTGCCAAAAGAACCAACAAATCTGTCTTGGAAGAAGTACAGCCAGAATGCTCCTTAGAAGCAAGGATGGTGAGATTTCGTCTTATATACTTTGGACACATTATCAGGAGGAATGAATCCCTGAAGAAGGACATCATGCTTGGTAAAGTAGAGGGTCAGGGAAAAAGAGAAAGACCGTCAACAAGATAGACTGACACTGTGGCTATAACAATGGGCTCAAGCAGAACGATTGTGAGCATGGCGCAGGACCGAGCAGTGTTTTGTTCTATAGTACATAGGGTCACTATGAGTCAGAAATGATTCGACAGCACCTAACAACAACAACAACCTAAGGAGTAGAGCTCCGGTGGTACAGTGGTTAAGAGCTCGACTGCTAACCAAAATGTCAGCAGTTCAAATCCATCAGATGCTCCTATAGGGTGGCTATCAGTTAGAATCTACTAGATGGCAATGTTTTTATTTTTTTTTTTTGGTTATCTACCGAATACTTCTCCCTCTCCCCGCCCCACCCTGGGGAACCACTAATGAACATTAGGTTCTGCATATTTACCTATTCCTGTCATTTCATAAAAGTGAGAAATACAATATTTGTTTTTTGTCATTGACTTATTTCACTCAACATAACGTCCTCCAGGTTCATCTACTTTGTAAGAGATTTTGGGAACTCATTTTTCTTTGTCCCTAAAGAGTATTCTGTTATACGTATGTGCAACATTTAACTTATCTATTCATCCATCGATGGACACTTATGTTGTATCCACATTTCTGCTATTGTGGATAGTGCTGCAGTGAACATAGGGGTGCATATGTCTGTTCATGTCACTTCTACTAGGTCCCCAGGGTATATACCTAGGACTGGAATTACTGGGTCATACAGCAGCTCCACATGTAGTTTTTTGAGGAATGGCCAGACTGTTTTCCACAACAGCTGTACCATTTTGCATTCCTACCAGCAATGAATGAGGGTTCCAATTTCTCCACACCCCTCCAACACTTTTTCTTTCTTCTTTTTTTTTTTAATCTTGGCCATCCTAGTGGGAGTGAAATTGTATTTCATTGTAGTTTTGATTTGCATTTCCCCGATGGCTAATGACATTGAGCATCTTTTCATGTGTCTGTTGGTCATTTGAATATCCTCTTTGGTGAAGAGTCTGTTCATGTTCTTTGCCCAGTTTTTGATTGGGGTATTTGTCTTTATGTTGTTTAGTTGTACAAGTTTTCTATTTATTTTAGATATTAGACACTTATTGGTTATATTGTTCCCCAAATTTTTTCCCCAGTCTGTAGGTTGTCTCTTTACTCTTTTGATGAATGTGTAAGTATTTAACTTTTATGAGGTCGCAGTTATCTATTTTGTTTTCTGTTGCTCGTGCATTGGTTGGTGTGTTTGATAATCTATCATTGAAAAAGACTAGGTCTCAAAACTTTGCTTGTGTATTTTCTTCCAAGAATTTTATGGTTTTAGATTTAACACTAAGGTCATTGATCCATTTTGAGTTAGTTTTTGTGTATGGTGTGATGTATGGATCTTGTTTCATTTTTGGTTTTTTGTTTTTAGCTGAAACTCTCATAATAGTCTCTCCTCTGCTTTGGAGATATTTATTTAAATTAAAACGGTAAATGAGAGTGATAAACATTGAACCACTAACATTAACATTTGAACATACTTCATTAATAGATTAGCTTTCTGATTTAAGTTAACCTCAAATTACTAGAGGATAGCACAGGTTTTAGTTCTTTGTTACTACTTTTACACTAAAAAAATCCTCATTAAGAAATTATAAAAATAAAAAAATCAAGACTAAAAACCATAAACTATTATTCCTTCATCCAAAAATACGTACTGTTGGCTTATTTGTGCATTTCATAGAAGACTTCTCTTTCTCCTTTTCCTTCTTTCTTTCTGTCCCTAAAAAATAGTTTGCATGTGTGTATATGTGTGTGTGTGCGAGAGAGAGAGACAGATAGAGAATTTATAATATTGGGGTCATGCAAGACACACAGATTTGTTGTTATTAGTTACCAACAAATTGATTCTGATTCATGGCGACCCCACCTGTGCAGAGGAGAATTGCTCCATAGTTTTTTCAAAACTCTGACCGTTTAGAAGCAGGCCTGTCTTCTGAGGTGACTCTGGGTGGATTTGAAATGCCATCTTTTAGCTAGTAGTCTAGTAGTTTGTGCCACCCAGGGGCTCCACAAATTATGCTAATTTCACTTCATGTTACATTGAATTTTTCCATACTGTTATTAATTCTCTAGGTATTTCTTAATAGCTGCATGGTGATCCCCTAATTCTGGGCTTTCAGATTACTTCCAGTTTTTCAAAGCATTAAATCATGTTTTAATGAATATTCTTTAATGTTTATCATTGTCTAAAATGCTGATTATTTATTTAAGATAGATTTCTTAAACTAGGTTAAAGGGTATTTTTGTTTGTTTGTTTTTTTCCTCTTCTAAATTTTATTTAGTTTGTCATTGTTGTTGAGAATATAAACAGCAAAACGTACACCAATTCAACAGTTTCCACAGGTACAATTTATTGACCCTTATTACATTCTTTGAGTTGTGCAACCATTCTCATCGTCCTTTTCTGAGTTGTTTCTCCCTAATTTACATAAACTCACTCCCCCCTTAGGTTCCTATCTAATCTTTCTAGTTGCTGTTGTCACTTTGCTCTCATATAGACAGTTCTTAAAAGAGCGTAATGCTCAATGCAATTCTTTTTTTTCTAGTTAAGCTAAACTATTGTTCCATTTTAAGATGACTTCAGGAGATATTTTTGGTTTAAGGTTTAAAGATTATCTCAGAGTAATAGTTTCAAGGGTTCATCCACCCTCCATGGCTCCAGAAAGTCTAGAGTCTATAAGAATTTGAAATTCTATTCTGCATTTTCCCTCTTTTGATCAGAGTTCTACTATGGAATATTTGATCAAAATATTCAGTAATGGTAGCTGGACACCATCTAGTTCTTCTGGTCTCTTGGCAAAGGAGGCAGTTGTTCATGGAGGCAATTATCTACCCATTCCATATCTTCCTCCTATTCCTGATTCTCCTTCCTCTGTTGCTCCAGATGAATAGACCAGTTGGTGAGGCTTGGATGGCTGCTTGGAGGTTTATAAGACCCCAGGAACTACACAATGAACTAGGAGGTAGAACAGAAGCACTAAACACTTTATTAGGTCAATTAACTTGGATGTCGCATGAAACAATGACCTAAATCTCTAAACCAAGGAACCAAATCCCATGAGGTGTTTGGTTGTACGTAAACAGCCTCAGTAGCTACTTTTTTTTTGTTATAAATTTATCTATCACATTTGCCAATTCAGCTTTTCATAGGTGTGCAACTTACTGAGAACAATTACAATAATTGGCTGTGCAACCTTATCCTTAATCAATGAGATTTTCCTATCACCATTAACCCCTCTTTCCCCTCTCTCTCCCACCTCTGGTAACCACTAATAAACTTTGGTCTCTATACATTCGTCTTTTCTTGTCTTTTTATATAAGTGAGATCATACAATATTTGTCCTTTTGTGATTGGCTTATTTCACTCAGCATGTCTTCAAGCTCCATTCATACTGTAGCATGTGTCAAGACTTCATTTTGTTACCCGATTAGGGTTCGTGCCCTGGAGCAGTTGAGCCAATGAAACATACTCCAAGTCAGAAAGAGAAAGAAAGTTTATTTAGGAGGTGGCATCAACAGGGAGTCCGACAACAACGCAGTACATCTTTATGGAGTCCCAAACAGCAATTTTACGTTAGAGCTTATATATGACTGTTACAAGGGTTAGAAGTGTCTTTTTGGCATGTAGCCCACAGATGGCCAGATGAGTTACACATTACAAGATAACTACAAGAGACTCCTTATCAGGCTAAAGATTTACAGACTGGACATCTGGCTCTAATCTTTATGTGGGGGATCATAAGTCACTGGTAGTCAGACAGAACAAAATAAAGTCATTAACAAAAGTATGCAGAAAGGAGAAGGCAGGCAGAAAAGATTTATAGGTTCATCATGGCGTTAGTTATGTCAAGCTCTCAATTGCCCATTCTGAAAAGGAGAAAATATGTTGTGGAGTATTGGGATCACAATTTCTCCTACTGGCTGAGTAATATTCCACTGTGTGTATGTACCACATTCTGTTTATCCATTCATATGTTGATGGGCATTTAGGTTGTTTCCACCTTTTGGCTATTGTGAATAGTGCTGCAATGGGCACTGGCGTACAAATTTCTTTTTGAGTCTCTGCTTTCAGATCTTTTGGGTATATACCTAAGAGTGGAATTTCTGGGTCATATGGTAGTTCTATATTTAGTTTTATGAGGAACTGCCACACTGTTTTCCCCAACAGCTGTACTCCCACCAGCAATGGATAAGGGTTCCAATTTCCCAACATCCTGCCAACATTTGTTATTTTCTGTTTTTCTTTTTTTAATCTTAGCCATCCTAATGCAAAAGAGTATGTTTTTAAAAAGACCCTAATGAACAATACCTAACTGCACTCTAGAAACTTTGTATCAATTAATATTCCCACCAGCAGTTTATGAAAGTATCAGTTTCACTTTAACTTTGTGTATACTAAAGTTTTTTAACCAGATTTGTTTAGAAGATTAAACAGACAGAAAATTGCATTTAAATAAATATAATCAAAACAGATATAGTGTAAGTTAAAAGAAAAATGACCAAAAAAACTGTATGTTGTTTAATTAAAGTGTGCATATAGGTGATTAATATGGAGAATCACTATTACACTACCAACTTTTTGTTATTGCACTGGTATAACAACTAAACAAAAAGTTGGTAGTTATGTAACAATTCCCCACATTAAACGCTATACAAACGCCACCTATACTGAATTTTATCATTGTTTTAAATCATAGCTGAATTGGTAACAGGTTGCCATTTGGTTGGTTGAGTTTTTAACTATTTGAGTACTCATGAGCATTTTAAAATATATTTGTTGGTTCTTTTTATTTCTCCTTAAAAGGCGGAATAGCTCAGAGACTGACAATGTGATCTTTGTAGGCAGTCTGTCTGGTTTACATCCAGATTCTGATACTTACTAGATATTTGACCTATAGCAAGTTACTTAAACTTTCTGTGCTTTAGTTTCCTCACTTAAAACATGTGAATGATATTCACATTACCTACTTCATAAAATTAAGTCACATGAGTAATCAGTGCATTAGACCAAGTACATGTATGAATGTCTGGCATATAGTAGGTCCTTTACAAACGTTAACTTGATTTTACTCATTCATTCATATTTCTTCATGCATTCATTTGTTCCATTTTATATATGAATTTGTCAATATCCTTTGTCTATTTTCTATTAAGGTGTCCTTTTTCTCTATTGATTAATTAAAAATGTCAATGAATTTTTAACTTTTTAGTTTGCTGTTTTCTTTTTGTTTGGGAGGAAGGCAGTGAAAGAGTCAGAGGAAAGTTTAAACTCAAGTAGCACAGAAAACACACATTCTCTTTGTTCTCTTTCTGCTTTCCATCAATAGTACACCAACTAGTGCAATAGGAGGAGTCTGTGACAATACAGAAGTGGTACATTGAATTACTTAATATGGCACTTCCAGCCACGTATGGTCTCGTGATTCCCACAAAATGATGGAGTGGGGCTATGCAAATAAGGTGCTTGTGTACCATCAAGGGGTTGGACAGCCTGCTAATAATGCAAATAATGTGCATGGAACTCTTATGGGGGTGGGCCATATAAATAAGATGTATAGAACCCTAACAAGCACACTGTCCAGTTTAGCCATCCCACGAGGCTTATAGGGAGCCAATCCCAGAAGAGGAAACAGAGGATTTCACTACCATCAAGAAGAAGAGCTGGGAGTAGAATGTGTCCTTTGGATCTGGGGTCCCTGCGCTGAGAACTTCCTAGACCCAGGAGACAGAGAGAGCTGTAACACCAAGTGGCAGAGACAGCTAGAAGCAGTGGCAGAGAAACGGCAGCAGCAGAACCAGGAAACCAGTGCAAGACAGCACAGTGGCCTTCCCGGCCTGTAGAGTGAGGTGGCTACAGGAGGTATGCCAACTCACGGAATGAGAGAGCTGAACACCTTCAGGCAGGTGGCTTGTTGGCAGAGTGGTGTCCTCTGGGCACTTATTGGCAGAGCTAAAGAGATTTGTAACACTTGCCTCAGCAGCGCAGAGACCACCCCACGGGCCAAGAGAGAGGCCTGCTTGTGGGCATGGCCAAGAAGCTGTCCTGACTGAAGAACTATATCCTGAGTCATTCCTAATCCTGACTTATAACCTGTTAGTTCACTAATAAACCTCAACGGTGTGATTGGAACAAATTAGCAAACCTAGCAGAGAAGTAGAGGGTGCCGTGGGAAGGACAGCTGTGTCAGGATTGGTAAAAAGATTGGAGAGAAGGAGGTATGCCTGACCTCCACCTCATAGCAATCAGCCTCGGGCTGATGATCTTGATTCTTTTTCCTCCACCTTGTGATGTTAGATGAAGAGGTCTGATGCCACCATGCCATTTTTACAACAGGTAATCCATTTAGTCTAAATAATGAATCTGGCAATCCCAAGGGCACTCAAGGCATCTAAAGGCACCCAAGGCATTTGTGTGCTATTTTGACAGACTGTACTCTCTGTGTAGGCAGAGGATGAAGCTCATTCACAATTTAATGAGGTTATGGGGCTAATGCAAGTCAGTCTGTAGGACTTAATCGTTTTGGCTTGTCAGTCCACTTCTGAGACTGGCTCTCACATGTCATCATGCCATGCAGCTCCTATATAGGGTGGTTGCTGAGCAACCAGGCTATAATTTCGTAGAAATAGTAGGCAATTCTTTGAATCATGATCCCACTTGATCACTTTTATTGACATATTTACTGTTCATCACAATTTCTTCCCATTTGGTTTTTTGACAGTCTAATGCGAATGTTCTCCAGCTAAAAATACTTTCAAGTTTAATAAGATTTCCATTTCTTACTCTGCTCATTTCTAATCAACAAAACCACCCATAGGTTGCCAAGACCTGTTTTTGTTTTGTTTTGTTTTGTTTTCTGTCACTGAGGCTATGACCATAACTTTATTTAAACTCTGTACTAGAATTAGAAACTCATGATGATCTAGAGCTGCTAGGTCTCTGGATCATTTTAAATCCCCCTAAACATTAGTTCTAAATTGCATATATTAAGTTTTTGTTGAGGTGTTGGTACAGGCAATGGTATAATGGACTGGGAAATCCGTAATCCTTTGATTAATTTCCTCCATGTAGCCTCGTTCATTCATTCAGTTAGTCAGTCACCACTCCACAGATATTTTCTAAGTGTCTACCACGTGACTTGCACCGTGCTGGTTTCTAGGAATTCAGTTGTGAATATGGCAAAGCCTCTGCCTTCAATTTGCTTGTTGTCAAATGATCGAGACAGACAAATAAACTTACAGTGCAGAGGAACAAGTGCTACAGGAGCACAAGGAGGGATACTCACCCAATGGAGGAGGTTAGGCAAGTTTTCCCAGACAAAGTGACAAATAATCTGAGGCATGAAGTATGAGGTAACTAGGAAATCAGGAGAAGAGAGCATGAAAAAAGATTTCCAGGCAAAAGGAACAAGATGTACAAAGACTTAAAAGAAAATTCATAGCAGGGTCGAAGAACTGTAAGTGGATGAGTATGGCTGGAGAATGATTGGAGGACCAGAGAGTTCAGACTGAGAGTGTGTATTTCTGAGGGGGGTTAAGTCACTGAACTACTGTCTCCTGGTTTTAGTTTTCCATTTCAGACAAAAGGGAATGTTTTGTGCCCCTTTGGTTATTGCCCTAAAATTTTAGGAACTGTATACTATAGAGTAATAGGATGCTGTGGTCATGTAGCTCAAGCTTTTCCATGTATATATTTCTTGTTTCAAGACGGCAACTTTCTGCCTGAAATTTAAGCATAGATTCCCCATACTTCATTTATAGCAAATAGATAAGTAAACATTATACTTAAAGTAAATCGTCTCCAACCTTCTGCTTTCCCAATTATGCACCCAAGGCATTGGCTAAACTCCAGTTCTGGACTTGTTTCCCTTGCAGGATTCCATTGTATAGGTAGGCAGAGCAAAATTGGTGATTTCCAGTGAAAGTGATTGCCAATAAAACGTATTTTTGATGGTTTCAGAGCAACTGACAGTTGTTAGAAAAAAAAAGAAAAAGACCATCCTTTGGATTATCAAGCTGGACTGTCAAAGCAGCTGCAATACATCAGTTCTCTTAACAATTCTCAAATTTCTGGCTTAGGAGAAAATAGTAATAGTTGTATTCAAACGAGCACCGCACTTTTGAATGGGGATATAATGCAGAATCGAGGATTGTTTATTTAGAATCCCTCTGCTAACTAGGGCTTTGAACCAGTTCATTCTGGTTTGAAGCCATGCTGAAAATTTGCATTTCTAAGAAGTTCCCAGGTGATGCTAATGTTGCTGATTAAGGACCAATTCTGAGAACCACTAGTAGAACAGCGGTTCTCAAAATTCATTTTACGTAATAATCACTTGAGGATCTTATTAAAATGTAGATTCTGATTCAGTATATCTGGGATGGAAATGCAAATTCTCATCAGGGGTTTCAAACTGGAGTGAACCAGTTCGAAGCCCTGCTGCTAACCCTCTGGCCAGTAGTATAGGTTCTATTCATTCAAGTATAAGTATGGAAGAAATGCTTTTCTTCAGTCATTGTGTGACTTTCCAGCCCTCCAATCAACAGGTTCAAGGGAGTTCTTTAGAAGCACGTATTTTGGAGCAGCATATTAGCCAGAGTAATGATTTCTCCTTCATTTATCCCCAAAGCCTCCTCCAATACCCTTGAGTTAAAGAGCAGAAGTCAATTCACAGAGGGAGAAGAAGATGCTATTAAATGACTCACTCAGGGTAGCACAACAAGTTAGTATTGGAGCCGAAAACAGAGCAAACTCACCAGGATTGCTGATTGAACAGCAATTATATTTGACCAGAAGTTTGTACTTTGTATTCTGGTTTGTTATCTGCAAATATTCCCAGAATGTGGGCAGTTTCCTTTAGTTGGAGAAGCCAATTGTCTCAAAGGATAAAATACCTGTAATAATATTGACTAATAAGTACTGACCATTTGCTTCAATATTCATATGTACTATACAATTTATTTCTCATCATTTAACATCTCTGAGGTAGATATTCTTATTCTTATTTTGCAAATGAACTAATTGCAACCCAGAATAGTTGAGTCATTTTGCTAAGTTCACACAGCTGTTGAGCCAGGAGTGCAGAGACATGCCCATGTTGATAACAGACATAGATCTACTCGATGGCAATGGGTTTTATCCCCAGTGTTTGGTAGCTAGTAGGCATTGTTTGAATATATACTTAATAAATAGCCTTGACCTATAGCAATTGGAAATAATTTTAGGAAAATGAGCCAGTCTATGTCATCCCGATAGCCTCACCTACAGCCTGCGTAGAACCCACACATCCTGACCTTTTCCGCTTGAGCACATGGTCCCTCAGCGCGCTATTCTCCTCTTCCCACTCAGCCCATCACCCTTCTCTTTCTGATGATGATCGTGTTCCATCGTCTCTCTGCCGATCTTTGGGCAGCTCAAGTAACAACGATCTCTTTCTCTCTTCGTTTTACTCACAGTCCTAATTTATTCTGTCACATTCCTCCCCTGCCTGGCTTCTATTTTGTTCCGCTTTCCCTTCTTTAAGGTCATTTTTGAACTGACATTTAACCTTTGTAAACAACTCCCCTAAATATCAGCTACTCTTTATCCACAAGTACAAAATCCAAAAACCTCTGAAAATCTTTTCTTTTTTTTTTTTTGACAAATGTATGGTAAGTTAATGTGGTGACAAAACCTGATCTTAAGCCATTTTCATCTTTTTTTTTTTTAATACCACTTAGTGGGACTGCTCATGTGTTCCACTGCAAATATTTGCTTCCAAAATGCTGTACCATATGCCAAAATGTTCTATAACGTGGTATATGCACCTTATTACTTTTTTAAAATACACTTTTTTTTTTTTAGAACAGTTTTAGGTTTACAGAAAAATAGCACAGAAAGTATAGAGTTCCCATCTACTCCTACCTCCCCTAGGGCTTCACCTATTATTGACATTTTGCATTAGTGTGCTACATTTGTTACAACTGATGAACCAACATTGATTAGTTATTGTTAAGTCCATATTTTACATTAGGGTTTACTCTTTGTGTTGTACAGTCCCATGAGTTTTGACAAATGCATACTAGTTTCACATGAAGAATAGTTTCACTGCCCTTAAAAGGCCATGTATTCCACCAGTTCATCCCTCCCTCTCCCCCCTGTTGAGCCCCTGGCAACCACAGATGTTTTTACTGTCTCTATAGTTTTGCCTTTTCCAGAATGTCATACAGTTGGAATCATACGGTATGTAGCTTTTTCAGACTGGCTTCTTTCATTTAACATTATGCATTTAAGTTTGCTCTATGTCTTTGTTGCTTGCTAGCTCATTCCCTTGCGTTAGTGAATAATACTCCATTGTATGGCTGTACCATGGTTTTATCATTCATCAATTGAAGGATATCTTGGTTGTTTTCAAATTTGAGCAGTTATTAATAAAGATGCTATAAACATTTATGTGCAGGCTTTTGTCTGGACGTAATTTTTTTGACTCATTTGGGTGAATACCCAGGAGTGTTATTGCTGGGTTGTGTGGTCCTTATTACCTTTTAAAATCTAAACATGTCTGAATTCTGGAACACGTCTGGCTCCAAGTGTTTTGGATAAGGAATTACAGACATGTATCTGTAATACTTTCTTCATTGGGGTTATGAAGCTTTGGAATAAAATATATAGTTTGTCTAATACACTGGCACACAGTAGGAACTTGATAAACCGTGGCACTTGATAATATCAAAAAATCTCTTTTAAATTCATATTTCTGTATTTAACATAGGAGGAAAATCCAAAAAGATGATAAGAATACAATGGAGCAGATGGAGACAAAAAGCCCTAAATTATAGCTTTTAAAAAAAATCATTATTCTATAAATTATTTTTAGTTCACTCATAACTATAGAATGCTTCAGTAAGCTACGGTCTTTATTAATGTCCACCCAGAACCTAAAAATTATTTCCAGGCCTGATTTGTTCCTGCCTACTTCTTAAGGAACAATTTGGGGACAAAGACATCGATGGGGAAACAACGTGTTTAATTAGAGTTGAATTCTCTGTGCTGGGAAATCACTCTGTAGAAGCTGGGCTTACTTTAAGCATAACTCGGTACTTTGAAGGAGAAAGCTAAGTGCTACAGCTCATCTGGAAGAAAATACTCATAATAGCATCGAGTTAACCACCACTGATAGGAGACATGGTGTCCTCAGGTGGGTGATAAAATGGGCTAAATGCAAGACCATGCAGCCTCACAGAATAATTGCAGTGACTATGCATTATGTATAGTGAGGTTATAAAACAGGACAAAGAAAAACTTTCTTTATTGTTGGTGTTAAAGGAGTAAAAAAATAAATAAATAAAGTAAAAGGAATTGCTGCAGAAAGTGCTGCAGCTGTCTGGGACAAAATGTTGTTAAAAATGAACTGGAATCTCTTTTTGGAAAACAGCTAGAACTAGCCTTCAAGGAGCAAACTTATTGTACTCCCCAAAGGTAATTTCTACAACAACCCCTTCCAATGTTTCTGCGTTTTAGTTTCCTGAGCAGTCCAGAGAACGCTTCCTGGCAATAAAACAACTGGAAAGGCTATACTGAATACCTTTTTGGTACTCAGCATTGTGTTAGAAACTGGAGTAAGGAATTTGCCAAAGATGAAAACTTATCAGCAGGACAATTTCCACCTCTGATGAAAACCCAAACTCAATTACTACCCAGGCAGTGTTTCCCTCATATAAAAGCTGCAATCTGTTTGCCAGTCTCACAGAAGGGAAGCAAATATCATGTTCCTCAACACTGAATGCAGGAAATTACCCCTGGTCACCCTCCCCAGATCCATCTCTTTATAGCCTATGAGATCCAATCTGGACCAAGTCTGAAGTTTACTCAATTCATATAGAACTGAGGCCAACTTACTGAAGTGTGTTATTTAAAATTTTTAGGAAAAATTGTTGAATGATTAAACAAATATGGGAAATCAATTTATTTTACAGACAGAAAAAGCAATACCACGTTAAGTCAAGCTAACTGAGTTGCTCTTTTGGTAATCTAGCAATTGTCATATGTTTATTCTGAAGATGCTCTCAATAGATGACGTCTTAAAATTGGAATATTGGTAGTGCCCTTAAGGTAGTGCCTTAAGGTACTGCCTTAAGAGTAGGAACAAAAGATAACTGAAATCACACAATCTTAGAATGCCAGAATTAGAAAGAGCCTTTCATATCTGTCCCACCATAGTGTTTTTCAATCTATGTGAAGTCCTAATTTCTTGAGAAGCAATGTGGGGCTTTAGTTGTCTTGGGATCAATCTTGTGAGGCTTGGCTCCCTGTTACAACTTTAACCAGAGCAGCAGTGGGTTAATTTGTTTTATATATTGGGAATCCACAAGACTGCCTTTGAAGGAAAGGTTCTCAAACCTTTGGAAAACACTAGTCTATTTCAGTCTTTTCTTTTGCTAAGGAGGCATAAGAATGCCCCAGATTAAAGCAGTAACCTCACTCTCTCTCTAATTCATACAAGATTTATGTAGTTTCTCCCGGCTTCTATGAAGAAATGGAGTTTCTTGCTGGCTTTAGCATCACTACAATTTTCTCTGTCTTCTGTGTATCCTTCCTACCTCATCAAGGTCCTAGTGGCTTGTGACATTAACTCAAGCAAACTTCCTCTATTTCCACCCTAGGGAAAAGGTATAGCCTAAACCAGGGGTTGGTAGGCTATAACTTGTGTGCCCAAATGTGGCTCACCACCTGTTTTTGTAAATAAAGATTTATGGCACACAGCATGCACATTTGTTTATTTATATGTTGTCTATGATTGTTTTCAAGCTACAATGGCAGAGCTGAGTAGTTGCAACAGAGACAGTATGGTTCACAAAGCCTAAAATATTTACTTTCTGACCCTTTACAGGAAGTTTGCCAACTCCTGGTCTAAACTACCTTGAAAGCTGTGCCAGTCTACTGGTTAGTTAGAATTCAAAGATACAGTTTTGGATAAATGTGGTTCTAGTATTTTTTCTTCTTGCTCTGTCCAGTCCTTTGTTAGGTGATCTTCTATTAGTCCCTTGACCAATGGAAGCAGTCACTCTACATCTAAGCAACATTTAGAACCCCGTCAGAAAACACCAGAAACATCTTCTGAAAGGTATTTCTCTTCTGTTACGTCTTACTTCATTGATTTATAGTCAACCATTCAATATTTGGAGAATTAGTTCCCAAGTGCTATTGTCTTTATTTTGTGGGATATATTCATTTTGACGGGTAGTCTAAAGGAAGATTTATCATTATGTTTATGATTTCATGTGTAATTTTTTTGTTAAACTGTTGTGATTTGGGATGATTTGTACCAGCATTTTTGCCTAGACCTGAGTATACTGTAGGAACATAGTGAAATCTATTTCCCTTGAATCTATACTAATAAGCTTAAGTCTACAATTTAATGAATAAAGAATGTGTGACACAGTGTGAGAGGCAGTAAGATACAGTGATATGGACAAGGGCTTTAGGGTCATAAAGACCTAATTAGAATCCCAGCTCTAACATTCATTAATTGTGTATTTTGGAGCAAATGATTTAAATTGCCTAAGCCTCAGTTTCTTCATCTGTAAAATTGGAATTATAGTTCCTATCTCATAGTGTTACTGTAAGGATTAAGTAGGCTCATGTATATCAGGCTCCTTTCCTAATATTTGGCACAGAACATGTGTTAATAACATTTAAATACATTTCTTCCTCACATCCTTCTCTTTTTATGTAGCAGGGCTATTTAACTAACTAACATTTCAGGCAGAAGTTCATTATTACTTGGAGATAGTAAATGTTTTGTGAAACAGTTGTTGGTAAAAACATTGGGTTTATCTAGTTTGCAAAAATAGATTGACCATCATTAAAACATTTTCATTTACCTTGACCCACCACAAGTATGTCAGTTTTTTGTACTGCGGTGGCTTGCAAGTTGCTGTGATGCTGGAAGATATGCCACCAGTGTTTCAAATACCAGCAGGGTCACTCATGGTAGACAGGTATCAGTGGAGCTTCCAAACTAAGACAGACTAGGAAGAAGGACCCGGAAGTCTACTTCTGAAAAAAATTGGCCAAAGAAAACCTTATGAATAGCAGCGGAACATTGTCTGATATAGTGCTGGAAGATGAGCCCCTTGGGTTGGAAGGTACTCAAAATATGACTGGGGAAGAGCTGCCTTCTCAATGTTGAGGTGACCTTAATGATGTGGATGGAGAAAAGCTTTTGGGATGTTTATTTGCTGATGTGGCATAACTCAAAATGAGAATAAACAGCTGCAAACATGCATTAATAATCAGAACGTGGAAAGTATGCAGTATGAATGTAAGAAAATTGGAAGTTGTCAAAAATGAAATGGAACGTATAAAGATTGATATCCTAGGCAATAGTGAGCTGTAATAGATTGGTATTGGCCACTTTGAATCAGACAGTCATATGGTCTACTATGCCAGGAATGACAAAATGAAGAAGAATACCTTTGCATTCATCATCAAAAAGAACATTTCAAAATCTATCCTGAAGTACAACGCTGTCAGTGATAGGTTAATATCCATACGCCTACAAGCAAGACCAGTTAATACGACTATTATTCGAATTTACTCACCAAGCACTAATGCCAAAGATGAGGAAACTGAAGATTTTTACCAACTTCCACAATCTGAAATTGATCAAACATGCAATCAAGATACATTGATAATTACCAGTTATTGGAATGCAAAAGTTGGAAACAAAGAGGAAGGATCTGTAGTTGGAAAATATGGCTTTGGTGATGGAAATGACACCAGAGATCACATGATAGAATTTTGTAAGATCAACAACTTATTTATGGCATATACCTTTTTTCAACAACATAAACGGCAACTATACAGGTGGATCTCACCAGATGGAAAACATAAGAATCAAAGTAACCACATCTGTGGAAAAAGACAATGGAAAAGCTCAGTAACCTAAGTCAGAACAAGGCCAGGGATGGACCACAGAACAAACCATCAGTTACTCATATGCAAGTTTAAGTTGAAGCTGAAGAAAATTAAAACAAGTCCATGAGGACCAAAATACAACCTTGAGTACATCCCACCTAAATTTTGGACACCATCTCAAGAATAGATTTGACACTCTGAACAGTAATGACCAAAGACCAGATGAGTTGTAGGATGACATCAAGAACAACATACATGGGGGAGGCAGGGCCAAGATGGCGGAGTAGTCAGACTCTTCCGATGGACCCTCTTACAACAAAGATCCAAAAAAATAAGTGAATTGATTACGTATGGCAATCTGGGGGCCCTGAACATCAAAGGTAGAGTTGAGGAACTGGACTGAGTGGCAGGGGGAAGAAGAGATGGTTCGGAAGCAGCGAGGAGTTGCCAGACCTGACCTGGTGAGAGCCTGAGCCTTTCAGGCTGGAGTAGCTTGGGGACGAGCAGTGAGGCAGCAAGCAGTGGTCCTTGGCAGGAGCTTTTTCCACACTGGGAGAGACCCAGCGCCAGAGAGTCTACACGGCCACCCAGAACCAGTGAGAAGCAGCACTGGAAAGGTGAAAGATAAATAATTGCATACGGCCTACCGCGTGGATCAAAAACACCCCCCTTAGGAAAAAATCTCTCTCCAATTTACCTCCCCAGTCACTGCTCTGCACTGGGTCCTGGACTGGCTTCAGCAATTGCTGAGTCCCCTGGGCCAGAAGTAGGATCTGTAACATGCCCAGAGCGATTCTCCCTGCCTTGGAGAGTGAACAAAATAACAAAGAGAGGAAAAAATAAACTGCCGGCTTCCCTAAGTCAGGGTAGGCACAGGTCCTTTGCCTAGGCACAGGCATAAGGGATCCACAGACTTTAAGTGCCTTTCCCCCTGCAGAAACTTGTGTGAGCCCATCTCAACAGCGTAGGCCCTCATTAC
The DNA here is from genome assembly GCF_000243295.1 of Trichechus manatus latirostris. Lineage (NCBI taxonomy): Eukaryota > Metazoa > Chordata > Mammalia > Sirenia > Trichechidae > Trichechus > Trichechus manatus. The sequence goes on along the minus strand of NW_004443943.1, from coordinate 17,350,169 downwards.
CATGGTACAACAGGGTATATGCTGGAAATCTAACATCAACCTTTTCAGCTGTGAAGTGGCAGGAAGTGGCAGGTTCTTCACATTTGACACTGCTCTGCCATTAAGCAGAGTCTTCACCTATTCACATAAGGGACCTGAAGACTAGTGGCTCCGCCCACGCCACCTAGCCACCTGCGATAGGGGCCCATGAATAAGAGGTGCCGCCTAGTCCTTACAGCCAACACATTAGGTGCTCATACTCCAACTGCAAAACCCACCCACCTACGTGCCCTAGGGAACAGGCACTCGCCTTCCTCCTGGACACTTGGGGGCAGACACTTGCTCAGAGTGTGTCCCCCTGCTGCAGCGAGATGCCTGTGCCTACACCAATCACTCAAGCCTGTCTAGGACTGTAAGTGAGAGCCTACACCACACACTTGGTGGCTATCTACCTGGGCACCTGAGCTGAATCCATACAGGAGGAGTGGGCGGACTCCAGGGCTCACGTACCTAGTAACAGATCTAACCACCTGGTGACAGGACACTAGAGCTTCAAAGATGCCAATAATCAAATTAGCTCACACGAGCAGCCTATTTGGGCATATCAAAACAAAACAAGAAGCTAAGACACAGTAAGCAAACTTAAAATAAATAAATATAATAACTTAATGACGGCTCAGAGACAACAGCCAACATCAAATCACATAAAGAGACAATCCATGATGGCTTCAGCAAGCTCCCAAAATTAAGAATCTAGAAATTTTCCAGAGGAGGAAAACTTCTTGGAATAACCGGAGGTAGAACACAAAAGATTAATATCCAGAACTCTTCAAGAAATTAGGAAGGAAATTAAGCAAAACGCAGAACACACAATAGAGGAAATTAAAAATATTAAAGAAGAGCATAATGACAAATTTAACAGGCTTCAATAATCCATACAGAGACAGCAATCAGAAATCCAGAAGATTAACAATAAAATTTCAGAATTAGACAACTCGATAGAAAGTCACAGGAGCAGAATTGAGGCAATGGAAGTCAGAATTAGTGAGATTGAAGATAAAGCACTTGACACCAATTTATCTGAGGAAAAATCAGATAGAGGGATTTTTAAAAATGAAGAAACCCTAAGAATTATGTGGGATTCTACCAAGAGGAATAACCTATGAGTGATTAGAGTACCAGAACGGGGTGGGGGGATAACAGAAAATACAGAGAGAATTGTTGAAGATTTGTTGGCAGAAAACTTCCCTGATACCATGAAAGATGAGAAGATACCCATCCAAGATGCTCATCGAACCCCACATAAGGTAGATTCCAAAAGAAAGTTAGCAAGACATATTATCATCAAACTTGCCAAAACCAAAGATAAACAGAAAATTTTAAGAGTGGCTAGGGATAAACAAAAAGTCATCTACAAAGGAGAGTCAATAAGAATAAGCTCAGACTACTCAGTAGAAACCATGCAGGCAAGAAGGCAATGGGATGACATATGCAAAGCCTTGAAGGAAAAAAACTGCCAGCCAAGAATTATGTATCCAGCAAAACTGTCTCTCAAATATGATGGCAAAATTAGGGCATTTCCAGATAAACAGAACTTCAGGGAATTTGCAAAAACCAAACCAAAATTACAAGAAGTACTGAAGGGAGTCCTCCAGTTAGAAAATCAGTAACATCAGATAACAACCCAAGACTAGAACACAGGACAGAGCAACCAGATATCAACCAAGATAGGAAAATGATGAAAATAAATCGAAGCTAAAACATGGAAAAGAGGGAAACAGATGACAATATGTAAAAGATGACACCATTAAAACAAAAAAGAGGGATTTAAAAAATGTATACATAGATTTTGCACATGGAGAGGAAGTCAAGGTGCTATAAAGAAGTAAAAGACTGGAATAAACTTAGAAAAATAGGGGTAAATATTAAGGTAACCACATAGGAAACTAACAATCCTACAAGTCAAAATAAAAAACTAGAAAAATATAAAGACTCAGCAAACACAAAATCAACAACAATGAAAAAGATGAAAATACATGAAGAAAAATGACTCAGCACAGAAAATTAAGTGGAACAAAGAAACTGTGAACAACACACAAAAAAAGGCATAAAACTGACAGCACTAAACTCAAACCTATCAATAATTACGCTGAATGTAAATGGACTAAATGCACCAATAAAGAGACAGAGAATGGCAGATTGGATTAAAAAAACAAGATCCAGCTATATGGTGCCTACAAGAGACATACCTTACACTTAAAGACATAAACAAACTAAAACTCGAAGGATGGAAAAAAATATATCAAGCAAACAAAACTCAAAAAAGAGCAGGAGGGGCAATATTAATCTCTGACAAAATAGACTTTAAAGTAAAATCCACCACAAAGGATAAGGAAGGACACTATATAATGATTAAAAGGTCAATATACCAAGAGGACATAACTATAATAAATATTTATGAACCCAACAACAGGGCTCCAAAATACTTAAAACAAACTCTAACAGCACTGAAAAGAAAGACAACTCCACAATAGTAGTAGGAGACTTCAACACCCTACTTTTGGTGAAGGACAGAACATCCAGAAAGAAGCTCAACAAAGACACGGAAGAGCTAAATGCTACAATCAACCAACCTGATCTCATAGACATACACCAAACACTCCACCCAACAGCAGCCAAGTATACTTTCTTTTTCAACGTACATGGAACATTCTCCAGAATAGACCACATATTAGGCTATAAAGCAAGCTTTAACAAAATCCAAAGCATTAAAATATTATGAAGCATCTTTTCTGACCATAAAGCCATAAAAGTAGAAATCAATAACAGAAAAAGCAAGGAAAAAAAAATCAAACACATGGAAACTGAACAACACTTGCTCAAAAACTACTGGGTTATAGAAGAAATTAAGGATGGAATAAAGAAATTCACAGAATCAAGCAAGAATGAAAACACATCCTACCAGAAACTTTGGACACAGCAAAAGCAGTGCTAACAGGTCAGTTTATGGCAATCAATGCACACATCCAAAAAGAAGAAAGGGCCATAATCAAAACATTAACCCTACAACTGGAACAAGTAGAAAGAAAGTAGCAAAAGAAGCCATCAGGCAGCAGAAGAAAGGAAATAATAAGAATTAGAGCAGAATTAAATGAAACAGAGAATAGAAACACAATTGAAAGAATTAACAGGACCAAAAGCTGGTTCTTTTAAAAGATCGACAAAATTGATAAATCATTGGCCAAACTGACAAAAGAAAAACAGGAGAGGAAGCAAATAACCTGTATAAGAAATGAGATGGGTGATATCACAAAAGACTCAACTGAAATTAAAAGAATCATAACAGAATACT
>NW_004443943.1:17310613-17346738 GCF_000243295.1 Trichechus manatus latirostris | reverse complement strand
GTCTGGGGTATTAAAAGCTTGCAAGCGGCCATCTAAGATGCATCAATTGGTCCCAACCACCTGGAGTAAAAGAGAATGAAGAACACCAAAGACGCAAGGAAAGTAGTAGCCCAAGAGATAGAAAGGGCCACATAAACCAGAGACTCCATCAGCATGAGATGCGAAGAACTAGATGGTTCCCAGCTACCACCAATGACCACCCCGACAGGGAATACAACAGAGAGTCTCGAATGGAGCATGAGAAAGGTGGGATGCAGAACTCAAATTCTAGTAAGAAGACCAGCACTTAATGGTCTGACTGAGATGGAGGAACCCCAGAAAGAATGGCCCCTGGATTCTCTATCAGCCCAGAACTAAAACAGTTTCTGAGGTCAAGTCTTCAGACAGGGATTGGACTGGACTGTGGGACATAAAGTGATACTTCTGAGGAGTGTGCCTCTTAGCTCAAGTAGATACAAGAGACTAAACGGCCAGCTTGTGTCCGGAGGTGAGATGGGAAGGCAGAGAGGGTTAGGAGCTGGTTGAAAAGACATGGGGAATCAGGGGTGGAAAGGAGGAGTGTCCTGTCACAGTATGGGGAGAGCAATTAGGGTCACATAACAGTGTATGTATAAGTTTTTGTATGGGACAAATAAATAAATAAATAAAAATCATACGTGAAGAAAGCAAAAAGTCATTAAAAAGACAGGAAAAAAAGAAAAGACCAAAATGGATGTCAGAAGAGACTAAAAGTTGTTCTTGAAGACAGAGTAGCTAAAGTGAATGGAAGAAATGATGAAGTAAAAAGCTGAACAGAAGATTTCAAAGAGTAGCTGGAGAGGACAAAGTAAAGGATTATAATGAAATGTGCAAAGACCTGGAGCTAGAAAACCAAAAGGGAAGAAAATGCTTGGTATTTCTCAAACTGAAAGAAAGAAAGAAAAAATTCAAACCTCAAGTTGCACTTTTCAAGGTTTCTAGGGGTAAAATATTGAACAATGCAGGAAACATCAAAAGAAGATGGAACAAATACACAGAGTCATTACACCAAAAAGAAAATTGATTTACATTAAACCATTTCAGGAGGTAGTATAAGATCAAGAACCGATGATATTGAAGGAAGAAGTCCAAGCTGCACCGAAGGAGTTAGTGAAAAACAAGGCTCCAGGAACTGATGGAATACCAATTGAGATGTATTCCTTATGCAGTGCTGGAAGTGCTCACTCATCTATGCCAAGAAACTTGGAAGACAGCTACCTGGCCAACCGACTGGAAGAGATTCTTATTTGTGCCCATTCCAAAGAAAGGTGATCAAACAGAATGTGGAAATTATCGTACAATATTCACATGCAAGTAAAATTTTGCTGAAGATAATTCAAAAATCATTACAGCAGTACATAGACAAGAAACTGCCAGAAATTTAAGCTAGAATCAGAAAAGGACATGGAACAAGGGATATCACTGCTGATGTCAGATGGATCCTAGCTGAAAGCAGAGAATATCAGAAAAAATATTTACCTGTGTTTTTTTGCCTATGCAAACGCATTCAACTGTGTTGATCATAACAAGTTGTGGATAACACTGCAAAAAACGGAAACTCCAGAACCCTTAATTGTGCTCGTGAGGAACCTGTGCATAAATTAAGAGGCGGTTGTTCAAACAGAACAAGAGGTTACTGTGTGATTGAAAATCAGGAAAGCTATGCATCAGGGTTGTATCTTTTCACCATATGCATTCAATCTGTATTTTTAGTCATTAATCCAAGAAGCTGGACTATATGAAGAAGAACATGGCATCAGGATTGGTTGAAGACTCGTTAACAACCTGTAATATGCAGATGAAACAACCCTGCTGAAAGCAAAGAGGATTTGAAGCACTAATTGATGAGGATCAAAGACTACAGCCTTCAATATGTATTACACCTCAACATAAAACAAAATCCTCACAACTGGGCCAATAAGCAACATCATGATAAATGGAGAAAATATTGAAGTTGTTAAGGATTTAATTTTACTTGGATCCATGATCAACACCCATGGAAGAAACAGTCAGGAAATCAAACAACGTATTGCATTGGGCAAATCTGCTGCAAAAGACCTCCTTAAAGCGTTAAAAAGCAAAGATGTCACTTTGAGAACAAGGTGCACCTGACTCAAGCCATGATATTTTCAACCACTTCATATACGTGCCAAAGCTGGACTATGAATAAGGAAGACAAAAGAAGAGTTGATGCCTTTGAATTATATGTTGACAAAGAATATTGAATATACCATGGACTTCCAGAAGAAAGATTAAGTCTATCTTGGAAGAAGTACAACCAGAATGCTCTTTGGAAGCGAGGATGGTGAGACTTTGTCTCATGTACTTTCGAGATGTTACCAGGAAGGACAAGTCCCTGGAGAAGGACATCATGCTTGGTAAGGTAGAGGGTCAGGGGAAAAAGAGGAAGACCATGGACAAGATGAATTGACACAGTGGCTGCAAAATGTGCTCAAACATAGCAACTTTTGTAAGGATGACACAGGACCAGGCAGTGTTTCCTTCTGTTGTACATAGGATTGCTACTAGTCGGAATCAACTTGATGGCACCTACCAACAATGACAGAGTCTTGATGGTGCAGTGTTTAAGAGCTATGGCTGCTAACCAATAAGTCAGCAGTTCAAATCCACTAGCTGCTCCTTGGGAACCCTATGGGGCAGTTCTACTCTGTCCTGTAGGGTTACTACAAGTCCGAATCAACTTGATGGCAATGGGTTTTTGTTTTTTTTTTCTTTTATCAGCAACATTAACCATGACAAAGATCAGAATCTTCACTTCAGCCAACAGGTAGGTCCAGTCACGAAGTCCTGATCAACCAATACCATGGTAGAAGTCACCTTCTATGCAAGCATCATATAGGGCTACGTTACACATTTGTAAATTGATTTAGAGATTTGATGGACCAAAAATTGAGGCTTATTATCTCAATATTTCAGGTGAAATTTTTTTTAATATCCTGGACTAATTGAGTTAATTCCCATTTTCACTGGGCCATACACAGTCTTCATGGCTTAATTGATTGAATAATTTGTAATTAGATATAATATGAGCTTACTTCTTCTTAGGAATCATGTGGTCTTTAGTTTCTCCATCAGAATTACCACCTATTTCCTTTGAAAAAAGATCCCATTCATTATGAGCTTTTCTTGAGAGGAGAGAGAATGTTAGAGAACAGGAGAACATAAGAATGAAATCACAAAAAATCAATCTGTATTGGGCACTGGCTCAATTTGATAGCAGTCTTTACCTATTAACTGTTCTAGTGCAGAAATTGTGCTTCCACAGTGGTTCACCGGCATCTTAACAATTTAGCTGTTCTTTGGCGACCTGGGTCTTAGAATAGAACTAGTAAAGGAGTACTTTGTTTCCTCTTGCATTCCACTGCCAGAACCCGGGCAGGATTAAGCTATCCATGACATAACTTCTTTTAAAATGCGACTATAATACTATGGCTTGTATGCTCTAAGAAATGACAGTAGAAAGATACTTTTACTATTTATTGTGAGGATGGCGCAGGACCTGGCAGTGTTTCATTCTGTTGCACGTAGGGTCGCTATGAGTCAATCAGTTTTAATCTTTGTCAATATAAAATGATAAATAAAATTTAAAAATAGACCTGGCAAGTTTCCTAAAATTATTTACTTAATTTACTTTGTGTCTTCTATGTGTCTTGAATTGAATATCTCTGGCGTCATTTTTGATAGACACTCTTTTTGAACCTGTGTTTTGGTAGAAAGACCTTGTTTAGTTGTGTACGGTCCACTAGAGGATCTACATGACTAGGAGTACATCAGGGACCAATTCTTCCTGCCCCTGCCCTATCAGATACAATAATACCACTATGTATGTGAGCTGCTATGGACTATGTCTCAGCGGCCCTAGGGGTGAGCTGCTACATAGTGGAATGCTACAGAAAGTCAATCGGTCAATACTGGAGAGCGTGAAATTGACAATTACCTTCTGCCTAGGAGACACTTGAGACCCACCTTCCTCTGAAGCAGACTACATTAATTATACAGACTGACAGATACTTGGGGCTTAACTATTTCCACATAAAGTCAGCAATGCCTTGTCACTGAGGTCAGTGGAGAATGACTTTAGGTTCTTTATAGCAGATACCCAGCTACTGGTGTTTGGTAAAAGTTGGATTTCCCATCCTGCTTTGTGGTGTAAACAGTTTAGTGCTCAGCTACTAACCAAAAGGTTGGTGGTTTGAAATCACCCAGAGGAGCCTCGGGAGATAGACCTGGTGAACTGCTTTTGAAAGGTTATGGCTTTGAAAACCTAATGGAGCAATTTTACTCTGCATAGATGAGGTCACCATGAGTCAGAAGAGACTCGACTACAACCAATAACACCAAAAGCTATTGAAGTATGTCTCGTGCCACCTAACATCACAATTAGCTTAGTTATGCATTGTCTTAGTTAAATTGTGCTTTACTTTTCAAAATCCATTAAAGAGTTGTTATTTTATAACACTATTTCTATAATTGGACTTGGAGGCAAGATAATGAAATGTCAAGAAGACACAAACACCAGAGCTGGCACATTATCTTCTCTCTCTTGCTGGGTATGTGTGGTCTAGAGGAACAAGTGGATTTGTTAGGCAGGTAGGTACCTTGTCTAGGTAATTGTGTAGAGTTCCAAGCACCCATAGATTAAGTATGTGCAGCTGAAAATAATTAATCACGACAGGTTCCTATAGTGTTTCCAGGTCAGTACCAAGGTAGTCATTCTGTAGACGGGTAACTATTAGGATAATGATAGCTGCTGTAACAAACAAGTTCCCACATTGCTGTGATATAACACAATGTAAAGTTACTTCTCACTCATATAATGTGTGTGTTTGGCAGGTGGCCTTCCATGTAATAATTCAAGGACCCAGACTTGTTCTGTCCTCTGCTTTGGCTTTCGTTTTCCTTTAGCCAGCAGATGGGGAAAGAGACCCATCCCAACACAAATGTGACACACACCACTTTCTCTTGCATTCCACTGCCAGAACCAGGGCAGGATTAAGCTATCCATGATATAACTTCTTTTAAAATGCAGCTATAATATTATGGCTTGTATGCTCTATGACTTACATTTGCCCTAAGAAATGACAGTAGAAAGATGCTTTTATTATTTATTGTGAGGATGGTGCAGGATGCAGCAGTGTTTCATTCTGTTGTACGCAGGGTCGCTATGAGTCGGAACTGACTCGGCACCTAACAACAATAGCGCATAGTATTAGTGATTGAACGCAAAAGTGACGTATGCCATTCTAGTGGAATGAGATGAACAGGATTATAAAATTTTCAGCGGACACCGGGTACTAAGATTTTTACTAAATATCACATTTTCTACAAAAATAGTATTCCATATATTCTACGACAAAGAAAATGAGTCAGTGGACTTCATTGTTTCAACAATCAATGTAAAATTCTGTTGATCTCCCAGAACAAAAAATTGACTTTCGCCAATTTTGCTTCAAATGGCTCATACTTCAGTTTTGATTCTTGTTTCATAATAAATGCTATAATTACAAATGAACAAATGAAAAGATGTCATAAAAGAAAATGTAAAGATCAAAAAACCAATATTATAACAAATTACTATATTTTATTTTTAGATAGATATTTCATCTCTAACATGTTATAATTAAAAACATTTCTCTCTATTCTTTACTCTTACAAATTCTTCAATGATTTCATTACAGTTAAGCTGCCAAACAGTATCTACTTCCATACATAATAAGAATAAGGAATGGAGTCTTTCTTGAATCATTGTTGTACGGTGAGAATTTTTGAGTCTCTTTAGGGACAAAAATGGGCGTACCGTCGTGCAGTTTATGATCATTAAAGTTAGGAATATGCATAAAGCAATTTCAACATTGGGAAATGTGCATTCTATTTTATCTTCTATTATGGAATCATACACGTGTACCTGAAAAAAATTTGTCTTTCCTGAATTTGTAAACTTAGTTCTCATGTAAGAAAGAAATTGTTGCAATTCTCTGTAAAGTCTTGTATTTAAGTCATCAGGATAAGCCTGTACTAATTTCTTGGATGCCTTCATGCATTCTTCATCAGGTATATCCACATTGTTTAAGAAAGACAATCTATTTGAAAGAATTTCATACACTTCTGCCCTTCTTTTCATGCATGATTCAAGCGTGTCAATTATGATTCAAGTGTGTAGTATGTGGTTACGTGAAATTGATCTCAGGCACTCAATCCTTCTGGAGCACTTTCGTGATTTACTTGTTTTTCTAATAATGTTCCTGTGATGGTGAACTGCTTGATAATCAGCGTTTGGCAGTATTTGTTTTGTTGTGTTTTCAAAATCTTCTCTTAAATTACATAAATGCCTTGTTAATGACTAATAGAGATCTGTGCATGTCTTTAAATTTACTTCTGAATCTCGGACAGCTTGACTCGTTTGATGAAAATGCTGCAATATATTATTTCATATAACCAACTTAAATACATATTCTAGTGTTTGCATTTTGTTGGCAATATTTTCAGCTTCTCTTTTGGTATCTCTTTTTTGTGTCTGGTGTTCAGCAATATTTTCTAAAGCAGCTAGAATCTGAGTGTACAGTTCCAAGATTGCACTCTTTGCTACAGCATGCGTTTCCCAATTTGTATTAGAAAGACATTTTAATACTAGATCATCGCCTAAATATGTTTTAAGAACTGGCCATCAGTGAGTAAAGGCAGCAAAAAATGTATACAGTAACTGAACAGCAGGAAAAAAAAAATAAGCTCTTTCCAGACAACAATATATTGCTCTACATCCTCCAAGTTTAAGTGAATGCACAGCACATGGTATGAAAATGGCATATTCATTCTGTTCAAAAATTTTCTGTTGTGTACCTTTATAATGCCCTGACATATTAGCAGCATTATCATAGGACTGGCCTCTGCACTTCGAAAAATAAATTTTGCAAACTTCACATAAATAGTGAAGTACTTGATGTGTAATTTTTTCACCAGTATGACTTTTTAAGGTAGTAAATATGATAAATTGCTTGACAGGTTTTTCATCTGCTGGAGATTCTTATCTGTTTTAGTTATCTAATGCTACTACAGCAGAAAACCACAAGCAGATGGCTTTAATAAAGAGAAATTTATTATTTCACTGTCTAGGAAGCTAGAAGACCGAATTCAGGGTGCGAGCTCCAGGGGAAGGCTTTCTCTCTCTGTCAGCTCTGGAGGAAGGTCCTTGTCATCAGTCTTCCTTGGTCGAGGATCTTCTCAGTGCAGGGACCCTGGGTCCAAAGGAAGCGCTGTTCTCCTAGCTCTTGTTTCTTGGTGGTATGAGATCTCCCTGTCTCTCTGCTAACTTCTGTCTTTCATATCTCAAAAGAAATTGACTTAAGACACCATCTAATCTTGTAAGATTGAGTCTTGCCTCATTAACTTAACTGCCTTTAATCCTACCTCATTAACATCATAGAGGTAGGATTTATAACACATAGGAAAATCACGTCAGATGACAAAATGGCGGACAATCACACGATACTGGAAATCATGGCCCAACCAAGTTGACACACATTTTGGGGGGATACAATTCAATCCATGACAGTATCTTAAAACAATACTTAGCTGATCTGTAATAGAAAGATCAGGAGTAGAATCTACAGACAAACTGAAATATAGAGCTGTACCTATTTCACTGAAAATCGTTAATCAAATTTTATAACTTATTAAGTTTATTAATTCTTCAAATGTTGTTTTGGACATATACCATGAGTTGCCCTTTCTTGTGTTACCTTTTGCTAACAATGGATCGAACCGAGCAATAAGTAAACCAAAAAAAATGTCCATTTTGGGGGACCCAAACACTTCATTTGTTTCTTGAAAAGATAGTCCACATTCAGTGATTGCTATAACGACAGTAACAACACGTTGCAAAACAGCTGTCCAGTACTGGCATTCTTCATTAATTCGTGTTTCCACTTCATGAATTCAGCCAAAACCATGTTTTTGATTTAAATATGACAACATACAATTGAAATGTTTTCATGTTTATTAATCGTATATGAGCTGCACCAATTGCTAAATCCATCCATAGCAAATCGAGAATTAAATGATTTAGTTATAGTTTGCAAATGAAACAATATACAGAGCTGACTGATGGAGAATACAGTAGCCCCTCCCTCTTATAATTTTCACCAATAGCATTGCACCCTAGAAATATATTCTGGCTACAGAACTTTGTTTACCATCCAGTAATTTTCAGCATGAATTTTCAGATGGTCCACCGTGATGTTAACAATCACTTGGCCCTCTTTTGATCCAATAATTTACATCATTAGAAGAAAAATTATTCCACAAATCAGGATCTGTATTTCTATTATTTATGGGGTCTGCAGATGTGACAATTTCAGATTCTAAAATAGTTTCACTTTCTACACCATTATTAATTTGTTTACTACAGCAAGGAATGGATGTAGAATTTGGAACAAAATTCTGTTATATTCATATTGCTATTAGTAATTTCAGCACTAGTGGTACTAGTACATGTTTGCACCCATTAAACTTGAGCGTTCAATGGGAGAAGTCTCTTCTGATTCTTTATGTTTTAAAAAGGAAGTTAATTTTGGAATTGTCTTTAACCAAAAACCAAATCCGTTGCTGTCGAGTTGATTCTGACTCATAGCAACCCTATAGGACAGAGTAGATCTGCCCCATACAGTTTCCAAGGAGTGCCTGGTGGATTCGAACTGCAGATCTTTTGGTTAGCAACTGTAGCTCTTAACCACTACACCACCAGGGAATTGTCTTTAGGGATTCACCAATCCTTTTCTTTTTATCTTCTGCGAGCATTTGTTTTTATGCTCCACTTAGTTGTTGCCATTTCATTTTACCTGGATATAAAATTATGTTACTTTTTAAATTTGATTCTACCATAGCAAATACATTTGAATGATTGAAAATAAATAAAATTTATAAAATAAAATTTACATTCAAATTTGGATATTAATACAAAAATTTATATTTGAAAATTAGTAAGCAAGAAAAATTGATTTGGAGCATATAATTTTGTTCTTCAGGTCTGAGATAGTCGAAAGAAATAGTACTTACAAGGCAGTAGGAAATGATTTCATTTGTTTGTCATACAATGTTTGTTGGTGGGTCCTTTGCAGATCTACACGAGTCTTGAATACTTAAAACTTGTGCACTCACTTTCTGTCCTTCGATGTTGTGTCTTCACAGTTCCTTGTCTACTGCTGATACCCAACGAGGGTGAGAATGATCACAAAGAACATGGTACAAATACAAGGGAATGCTCAATCTGAAGACACGTTTTGGTTCACTTTGTGCAGGACAAGACCAGATTCATCACAAATCATGTAATTATAGTGCTGCTGGCATGTTCTTACGTGGTCGACGGGAGAGAACTGAATGTGAAGTTACACCACATTGATCCCAAATGAAAAGGAAAATACAATTGTTATCATATACAAAATTTATAAAAGGTATATTTTATTTCTCTGTGGAATTGTTCAACTCCCATATTTGGAGATACATACATAATTGAGGTAACAATAGCACCACTTCTCATCAGCCCTCCTGACTGGAGTTGCTAGATCAACAAACATGGATATACAAGATGGTTCTCTCGAAATGGATCAGAGACCTGTTATCTATTAATATAATCCATCCTTGCCCAGTAACTGCTCATGTTGGATCCAGTTGCATATTGGGTGAATATAGCAAGAGTTAGACTTGACAGCACATCCCCACCTCTTGTTTATTAGAAAGCAATACTCCCAAGAGACTCACCAAGATAAAGAGTTTCAATTACACAGGAAGGGGCTGTAGGGGACAGATGTCAACATAAGATAGCTTAAACAACCTTGCTTGTGGGCGCCCTTGTGACCTCGCGTGAACTTTATGTCTGACTGGCACAATCTCACACGCTGGAGCTGGTATCAGTTTCATTTAGTGTTCTGCCAGTTCCCTTCCACTGCAGCGCTCGTTTTTCCTTGTGTCCTGTCTGTTTGGCATCTATGGGTCTTTGCTTTGGACAACTGGTGCACCTGTTCTGTTGCAGCCCTAGGTACATGCTTACCTTGCCTATTGGGTTATCTGTCCCTGGTCAGAACTAGTTACAGGACTCCCCCTACATACTTGGGAAATACAGTCCCTGGCTGGACAGCCTTTTCGTGACAACAGCTCTACACTGTGGAAGGAGAACATGAATCTGTGGGAGACAGCTAGCCATCTTTGCCACAATAACCAACTTAAGTAAAGTTGGATCAGAAATGGAACTAAGATGGAGGGGAGCTGACGCACAAGAAGGAATAGAGAGAGCCTGAAGGAATTTCCTAAGCCAAACTTCAGATGACTGCAACAAGATTTATTCAGTTTTTGCAACCTTTTAAAATGTTCTACAAGCCATTAAAGAAGCAAATATAGACCAAACATAACTCAAAAAAAATTTCTCCTCTCATTTATTCATCTTTCTCTAAAGTCTATGTCCTCTTCTTTCTATCCCTCTTTACATAGCTCCCTGAAAGTTAAAGCTTATGCAAAGCCATCTCTTCCCCATCATCATGCCTATTCTACACATTAATCTCTAAGGAAAGTCCAGCTCAGAGAGATTGATTTGCCCAGACTCTCCCAAGAGGTAACCATTATTGAGTGTTTGCTACGTGCCAGCCCTTTGCTAACATCATCCCACTCGGTCTTCCCAATGACCTAATGAGGTATATATTTTAACTTTAATTTATTAAAATGCTTTAAAGACATAGGAATAAAATAGTCTTTTTTTAAAAGTTTGTCTGTAAACCCAAATCTCCAGTGTTGTGAAAGGGGCAAAAAGATTCTCTCATACGAATCAGCATCAATATTGGGAACAACGACCTTAGTGAAACACAGTAAACAGAATAGAAAAAAAAGAAAGTTAAACAGAGGTAATAGAAAGCTGGACTCAAAACAATTGTTGATTTGTAGTATCTTTTCCCTAAAAAAAGAAAAAGGCTGATAATTACTGTCATAACATTTAATTCAGATTAAGCAGATAAAAGATATTATTTCTTCCTCTCTTGGGGCTTCATTTATTGCTGAACTATTATCATGGCAGTTTCAGATAATTGACAAGTAATAAAAAAATCACCCCACTCTCATATTATAGCCCAATTGGTTTTTACAGCCTTCCCCTACAAGTCTATGTTCGTACGCCTACAAGTGACTATACCATCTTGACATGCACTTCACAAAGTTAAAAATCCAGTTTTATTTTCCTGTTGGCTAAATGCTAAATTGTTCACAACCAAATGTGAAATAAATGTAGAATAAAACAAAAGCACCTGCTGTCATCAAGTCGCTTCTGACTCATGGCACCCCTACATGTACAGAGTGGAGTTTTGTGCTCCATCAGGTTTGCAATGTTATGACCTTTTTCGATCAGATTTCCAGGCCTTTCTTTCAAGGAGCCTCTGGGTGGGTTCAAACTGCCAACCTTCTGCTTAGTAGTTGAGTGCTTAACCATTTGTCCCCAAACCAAACCAAACCCACTGCTGTTGAGTCGATTCCAACACGTAGTTACCCTATAAGACAAGGTAAAACTGCCCCATAGGGTTTCCAAGGCTGTAAATCGTTACAGAAGCAGACTGCCACATCTTTCTCTACAGAGTGGCAGGTGGGTTTGAACCACTGACCTTTTGGTGAACAGCTGAGTGTTTTAACCACTGCACTACCAGAGCTCCTCCATTTGTCCTAACATACATATATACTAATTTTTTTTAAAAAAGCTAAACTGTTAAATGTGATCATTTATGAACGGTAGAATTATAGGTGAATTTTATTTTTATTATACTCTTCTAGGTTTTACAAACTTTCTAAATGACCATTTACTATATTTTTATTATCAAAAAGCATAAATATTATTTACAAGAGGAAACCTGATTGGAGACCTGGTATTTCTTTTCTGGAACTCTGAAAGAAATTAGTATTTTACAGAGTTAGGTGGGTCCATTTTTAAAAGAAGCTAAAGAAATGCATCCATATAAAATAATGGCTTCGAGAAAGAGTATTATTTTAGATTTTTACTCATTTACTGAATTCAAACTTTTCGTGCCTTCAGTTGAAGTTATTTAGTGTGCTCATTGAATTTGTAGAGTGGGAAAAGTAAGTTCCACCTTGCATGTGCAATCTGATTAAGTGATATGTGGTGTGATAGGCAGTTTTTAAGACGGTCCCCAATGATCTCTGCCTCTTGGCATTTATGTCTTTCGTGTAATCCTCTCCCTTTGAATGTGGACTAGGCATTGTGACTCGCTTCTAATGAATATAATGTGGCAAAAGTGTTGCAACATCCTTTTGAGATTAGGTTACAATGGGACTGTGGCTTCTCTCTCTCTTTCTCCCTCTCTTTGGCTAGCTTTGAGGGAATTCAAGAATCATGTAGTGAGCTCTCCTGCGGAGATGCCCATGTGATGAAAACTTCATGTCTCTGGCCAACAGCCAAGGAGGACCTGATGTTTGCCAATAGCCACACAAGCGAGCTTCGCAATGACTGCAGTTCTGGGCAATGACTTGATTGCAGCCCTGTGAGAGATCTTGAGCCAGAGGCACCCAGGTAAGCCACGCCCATATCCCTCATACACAAAAATTGTGAGATAATAAATTTGTTTTTTTAAGTCACTAAGTTTTAGAGTAACTTGTTACACAGCAATAGATAACTAATACGAATTGATACGAACTAATACGATATGAATTGATACAAACTAACTAATACGAATTGATATGAACTAATATGAAAAAGATTTTGAGGTTCTATCTAGTCCTTAGGAAAGGGTTGCTTATCAACTATCAATGTCTGTTATGGACACAGGCGGGGAGGAATAGTGTCATAAGTACTGTTATTTTACAATCATATTCTAGTGTGCCTTGATTATGATGAACAGCATGATAGACAAGAGAATGAACTCCTTTGGAGGTCCTGGGAAACATCCTAGTGGTAATATGGCTCATTATTCCACAGTCAATCATTAATGTCATAATATATTAATTGGTTATATCTGTTTGAGTAGGTCCTGATTTGAGTCTGGGTTCTGAAGAATACTGTTAATTTGATCGAGAGTAGTAGGTAGGATGTGGGACAGGATTTTGGACAGCTCAAATGAAACCAGAGGTACTGGTGTTTCCTCCCGTAAATTCCGGAATGGAGATATAGACAATGAGAAAGGGTGGAGAGAGACAATTACCCTATACTGAAAAATATACTTGATGTCAATCCCAACCTCTGGAAGACTTAATTGCTCATGAGTGCAAATAGTCTAGAAAATAGTATAGCCCTTATTTGTGTTGGCAAGACAGCTGACTCTGAGAATTACTACCTTTCAAATTTGGATACTGAAGTATTCCCAGAAGACCTACACACCCAGTGCTCTTCAACACAGGACTTGGGGCACTGTTAAAACAAATGAGAACTGCTCCCTTATCCCAGGGGAATTCCAACAAGTCGGTGATGGTCATTGGTTTCTGACCCAAAGGAATGAGAAACCTCAACAAAGAAAAATAGATTGAAAGACTCTTCCTTATTTATAAGGCCCATTTCATAGACAATTCATAGATATTTCAGGAATGCTCCTTTTCATGAGTGAGGGAAGAGTCTACTTTTCCCAGCAAAATGCCATAGTTTTAAAACTCAGAAAGGAAGTTTTCTGTTTGTTTCCTAGTAATTGAGATACAAATGAGCTAATTGTGAGATATACCTGAGGACTTCTGAGAATATACTTACATAGATGAAGCATGAACAATGCAAAAAAAGTTTATGTAGTTGAAATATGTCTAACCTATTTTTTAATGTCTAATTTGAAGACTATGCTAGAATTTAAATTACTTTAATAAGATACTTAAAGTATTTTCATGGACATTATCTAGAGAGAAAGAAATGTTTGTTTGTTTGTTTTTAAACCAGATAGATTATACCTGCAGCTGATCAAGTCATTCATAGTTCCTGAAGAAGGAGCTTGCACATTCTCAAATTTAAAGAAATTGGGAAAATGTTAAGAAAATGTGTGAGTTTGGAGAGTCAGTGGTGTTTGTGTTCTGCTTTTTTTCTTATTAAACTATACTGAATATAAATATGAATATTGTGAAAGCCCTCCCACATGAGGTTTCTCCTCATGACTGGAACATTCCTTCATTTTTCTCTATTAAAATACTCTCATTTATTCAAACTCAGAAACCTTTCCTCATAATGGAAATATTTTTCTACTCCATTTTCTCATGAGCCCTTTGGAAGTTTCTGGAAAGCTCTTTGTCATATAAACCCATTTGGGTACACACATAGGCATATCCTCACACAATCTGAGAGGAAAACGTCTCGTTTACATGAAACTGAGACAGGAAATACTCATAATTTCCTTAACTTGGTCCAGGCAAGTGCAATGGAGAAGGTGAAAAAGACCTAGTGGGTAACTGACCATTTGACACTTTTAGTTAGAGGAATGAAACCTTCCTGAGTCTGAACTAGGTTTCTGGTTTGGCTCTGACGTACTAATTTATCCATTAGAAAGCTGATACTTTCTTTATTTTAATAGTAGAGGAGGTGAAAAATTGAACCAAACAATAGTTTAGCTTAATTAGTAAAGTATGTCTACATTGAGCATTGTGCTCTTTTAAAAAACTATCTAGGTGGTATCAAATTGACAACAACTCAAAAGTTTAGATGAAAAGCTTAGGGAGCAGTGAGTTTATGTCAATGGTGGTAGAATAATTTGGAAAAGGAGAGTAAGAATGGTTACGCTACTGAAAGAATGTAAACAATGGTAGTGAATTGTACATGTAGGAATTGTTGAAATGGTGTACTTTTTGCTGTATATATTTTTACCCAAAAATACATAAAAATGTAAATCAAATTAAAAAAAGATGCTCCCCTGAAAGTTTTAAAACACACTTGATTTTTAAAAAGTAGCCCTCCAAAAAAGTATTTGTGTATGTATATATATATATATGTATATATATATATATATACACATATATATGTACTCAAAGATGTTTTCTCCAATTGTTTCAATTGTTTCTTGGACAGAATCTCAAATGCTGGCTGGTTTGGATCAAGATGGAATGCTTTCTCCCCACTCCACATTGCTCCTGTCCGGCTCCTCTCGTTCCTTCTCAATTTCAACCCCTTTTGTCAACTACCTCTTCAAAATAGAATCTGTCATTGATGACTGGATTCAAATTTGAGTTTCACTTTGATGTACTTGCTTCACAAAAATTAGTAGAACTGGATATGGATAAAAATATTCAGTTATTACTTTATCCCCTAAATGGTAAAGCAGATACATCTGGATCTTCAGCTTGTGTGAAGTCCTATGGTTCCAAATGACTGAACGTTCCAATCCTATCCACTCACCACGTGCATAGATTATATATATATTCCACATCTTCATAGCCATAGAGCATAATATTTCTGAATAAGGTTCCACAGGAAATCTATGCATTTTACAGACCACTCAGAGGGATGAACACTGGATTTACTCTCTTTAGAGCTACCTGAGTATTCAGTTTGTTCCCTGGGGTTATGAAGCAAAGTCAGATACTCAGCCAGCCCAGCAGGAATACGGTTGGAAGTAGACAGCATAGAATACCCTATCATAACACTAAGAAAGCAACAGCTTGTAGTTTTCACTATAGGAAATGCTGGCCCCAAACTGACCTTATTCAGTCAAGGTCTGTTTGAGCAGAAGCACAAGAGCCTTTCCTGTGTCCTCTCATTGGGATCAAAATCAAAATGCCAGGAAGTGAGGCTTGATGTTCTTTGAAGTTTCTACCTGTTTCACTGATAGGTTTCAGCTGACTGGAGAGTCAGTTGGGCTGAGGAAGAGGCAAAATTGAATCACTGTGTTGGGATGATAATACAAGTTTTGCCCGTCCCAATTAATGACACAATTTTGCACTGAATTGCTCAGCCCCCCAAACTGAAAATTATCCTTATTATTTTACTGTGTCTACCCTGAAATCAAATTAATAACCAAAAAACATTACTATTATTTCCAAAATATATTTCAAATTAATACACTTCTCTTCATCTCCACTGCCACCACCCTAGTTTCATGCACTGTCAGCTTTTAATTGAGCTATTGTGGTGCTTCCCAATAAGTCTTCATGATCTGTTCTTGGTCCCTCTAATCCATACAATGTCCCAGAGTCTTCTAAAATGAAAATCTGATCATTTCACCATTTTCCTTAAAATCCTTATAAGACTTCCCATTGTTTTTTTAAAATTAATGTGTTGTGCCCTATACACCCGGTGAAAGACTGATTGAATGAATATATTTTGGTTAATCATAATTTGTGGTCTAGATAAATAGCAAGAATTTTTTCAGGTTTTGAATAAGGAAATAATTCATGTGCTCAAAATGGACTTTCATAAGACTCTAAATTATATTAAAACAGCCCAAACACCATCAAAGTCATTATTTTTCTGTGTCGCAGCAACAAATCACCCTCTTGCAAACTGTACTGTTCTTCAGAAGGTGAAACTTGTTGTTCTGTATGCTCTTGCCCCTTATTTATATAGGGGAGAGCAGAAGAAAAATGGTCTTAATAGTTTATAAATCAATAGTCTGTTTAAATGTTTTTGGCAAAAGTAATAAAACAAACTTGTTACTACTTTTTTCTCTTCATCCTTTCCTTATCCCTGAGGCATTTTACTTCTTTCGATTGATGTTTTTAGGTAATTTCTCATTCAAAAATTTATACACATATTGTTTTGTGATATTGGTTGCAATCCTCACAATGTGACAGCATGCTCCCCCTTTCCACTGCAGACTCCCTGTATCGATTCATTCAGTTCCTGTCCCTTCCAGCCTTCTTTTCCTGCTTTTGGGCACGAGTTGCTCATTTGGTCTGGTATACTTGATTGAACGAAAAAGCACGTTCCTCATGTGTGTTATTGTTTGTTTTATATATATATATATATGTAAACAAACCCGTTGCTGTCCAGTCGATTCCGACTCATAACGACCCTATAGGACAGAATAGAACTGCCCCATAGGGTTTCCAAGGAGCTCCTGGTGGATTCGAACTGCTGACTTTTTGGTTAGCAGCTGTAGCTCTTAACCACTATGCCACCAGGGTTTCCTATTTGTTTTATAGGTCCATCTAATTTTTGTCTGGAGCTCTGGTGGCACAGTGGTTAAGAGCTGGCTGCTAACCAAAAAGTCAGTAGTTCGAATCCACCAGGCTCTTTGGAAACCCTATGGGGCAGTTCTACTCTGTCCTATAGGATCGCTATGAGTCAGAATTGACTTGATGGCAATGGGTGTAATCTTTGTCTGAAAAGTGGGCTTAGGGAGTGGTTTCAGTTCTGAGTTAGCAGAGTGTCCTGGGGCCATAGTCTCATGGGTTCTTCCAGTTTCTGTCAGACCAGTAAATCTGGTCTTTTGTCATGAATTTGAATTCTGTTCTACATTTTTCTCACATTCTGTCCAGGACTGTCTGTTGTGATCCCTGTGAGAGCAGTTGGCGGTGGTAGCTAGGCACCATCTAGTTCTTTTGTGCTTAGGCTAGTGGAGGCTCTGGTTCGTGTGGTCCTTTAGTCCTTTGGGCTAATATTTTCCTTGTGTCTTTGGTTTTCTTTATTCTTCTTTGATCCAGGTGAGATGGGACCAATAGATTTATCTTAGATGAGCACTCACAGGCTTTTAAGAGCCCCAGACACTACTCACCAAAGAGGGATGCAGAACATTTTCTTTATGAGCTATGTTATGCCAATTGACCTGGATGTCCTCTGAGGCTATGGTTCCCAGCCCCCAGCCCCAACAACTCAGTTGCTCAAAGTGTTTGGATGTGTCTAGGAAACTTCTATGGCTTTTCTTTGGTCAAGTTGTGCTGACTTCCCCTATATTGTGTGTTGTCTCTCCCTTTACCAAGTTTGACACTTGTCTGCTGCCTAGTCAATGATTTCCCTTTCCCCTCCCTCCCTACCCTCTTAACCATCAAAGGATGTTTTTTTTTTTTTCTGTGTGTAAACCTTTTCTCAAGTTCTTATAATAGTGGTCTCATATAATATTTGTCCTTTTGTGATTGACTTATTTCACTCAGCAAAATGCCTTCCAGATCATCCATGTTGTGAGATGTTTCTCAGATTCATCATTGTTCTTTATCTTTGCATAATATTCCACTGTATGTATGTACCATAATTTGTTTATACATTCAACGGTTCTTCTAGGTTCTTTCCATCTTTTTTGCTATTGTGAATAGTGCTGCAATGAATATAGGTGTGCATATGTCTATTCCTGTGATGGCTCTTATTTCTCTAGTGTCTAGTCCTAGAAGTGGGATTGCTGGATTGTGTGGTATTTCTATTTCTAGCTTTTTAAGGAAGCGCCATATCATTTTCCAAAGTGGTTGTACCATTTTACATTCCCACCAACAGTGCTTAAGTGTTCCAATCTCCCGGAAACCTCTCCAACATTTGGTATTTTGTGGTTTTTGGATTAGTGCTTGTATTGTTGGAGTAAGACGGTATCTCGTAGTTTTGATACGCATTTCTCAAATGTCAGATGATCGCGAGCATTTCCCTATGTGTCTGTTAGCAGCTTGAACGTCTACTTTGGTGAAATGTCTGTTCATATCCTTTGCCCATTTTTTAATTGGATTATTTGCCTTTTTGTTATTGACGTGTTAAAGTAATTTGTAGAATTTAGAGATTAGACCCTTGTTGAATATGTCATAGTCATTTTTTTTCCCCAGTCTGTAGGTTCTCTTTTTGCTCATTTGGTGAAGTCTTTTGATGAGCATGGTTGTTAGGTGCTGTTGAGTCGGTTCTGAGTGACCCTGTGTACAGCAGAACAAAACGTTACCTGGTCTTGCACCATCCTCACAATCTTTGTTATGCTTGAGCCCATTGTTGCAGCCACTGTGTCAATCCATTTTATCAAGAGTCTTCCTCTTTTTTGTTGATTCTCTACTTTACCAAGCATGATGTCCTTCTCTAGGGACTGGTCCCTCTTGATAACATATTCAAAGTATGAGAGATGAAGTCTCACAATCCTCGCCTCTAAGTAGCATTCTGGCTGTACTTCTTCCAAGATAGATTTGTTCATTCTTTCGGCAGCCCATGGTATATTCAATATTCTTCGCCAACACCACAATTCAAAGGCATCAATTCTTGTTCAGTCTTCCTTATTCATTGTCCAGCCTTCACGTGTATTAGGGCCCCTAGCGTTGTCTCTGTTTTTTCTTCCATGATCTTTATCATTTTAGGTTTTATATTTAGGTCTTTGATCCATTTTGATTTAGTATTTGTGTAGGTTTGAGGTATGGTTCTTGTTTCATTTTTTTACAGATGGACAGTCAGTTATGCTGGAACCATTTGTTAAAGAGACTGTCTTTTCCCTCATTTAATGGACTTTGGCCCTTTGTCAAATATCAACTGCTCATAGATGGATGGATTTACACATGGATTCTCAATTCTGTTCCACTGTTCTATGTGTTTGTTGTTGTACAATTATCAGGCTGTTTTGACTACCATGGCTGTATAATAGGTGCTAAAATCAGATAGTGTGAGGCTTCCGGCTTTATTCTTCTTCTTTAGTAATGCTTTACTTATCCGGGGCCTCTTCCCTTTCTATATAAAGTTGGTGATTTGTTTCTCCATCTCATTAAAGAATGCTGTTGGAATTTGAATTGGGATTGCATTATATCTGTAAATCACTTTGAATAGTACTGACATTTTCATAATGTTGATTCTTCCTAACCATGAGCATAGTATATTTTTTCACTTACATAAGTTTCTTTTGGTTTCTTGCAGTAGTGTTTTGTAGTTTTCTTTGGATAGGTCTTTTATATCTCTGGTTAGATTTATTCCTAAGTACTTTATCTTCTTGGAGGCTATTGTAAATGGTATTGTTTTGGTGATTTCCTTTTTGAAGTTCTCTTTGTTGGTGTAGAGGAATCCTACAGATTTTTGTATGTTAATCTTGTATCCTGCTACTTTGCTGAAATCTTCTGTTAGTTCCGGTAGCTTTCTTGTGGATTCTTTCGAGTTTTCTGTGTGTAAGATCATATCATTTGTGAATAGGGATAGTTTTATCTCTTCCTTACCAATTTGGATGTCCTTTATTTCTTTTTCTTGCCTTACTGCTCTAGCTAGAACTTCCAGCAAATAAGGGTGGTGATACAGGGCATCCTTGTCGGTTCCCGTTCTCAAGGGAAATGTTTTCAGTCTCTCTCCATTTAGAATGATGCTGGCTGTTGTTTTTGTATAAATGGCCTTTATTATGTTGAGGAATTTCCCTTCTATTCCTATTTTGCTGAGAATTTTAATCAGGAATAAGTACTGGACTTTGTAAAATGCCTTTTCGGTGTCGACTGATATGATCATGTTATTCTTTTTTTTAATTTATGTGGTGGATGATGTTGATTGATTTTCTAATGTTGAACCCTCCTTGCATACCTGGTATGAATCCCACTTGGTCATGATGCATTATTTTTTTTGATATGCTGTTGAATTCTATTGGCTAGAATTTTGTTGAGGGTTTTTGCGTTTATGCTCATGAGGGATATTGGTGTGTAGTTTTCTTTTTTTTCTGGTGTCTTTGCCTGGTTTTGGTATCAGGGTTATGCTGGCTTCATAGAAAGAATTCAGGAGTATGCTTTCTTTTTCTACTCTCTGAAATAACTTGAGTAGTATTGGTGTGAGCTCTTCTCCGAAAGTTTGGTAGAATTCTCCAGTGAAGCTGTCCAGACCAGAGCTTTTTTTTTTCGGGGGGAGGGAGAGGGTTTTTTTTTTTTTAAATTACCTCTTAAGTCTCTTCTTTTGTTATGTGTCTGTTTAGTTTTTTGAACTCAGTTTGTGTTGGTTTAGGTAGGTAGTGTGTTTCTAGAAACTTATCCATTTCCTGTAGGCTTTTGAATTTGTTGGAGTACAAATTTTCATAGTATTCTGTTAGGATCCTTTTCATTTCAGTTGGGTCTATTGTGATATCACTTGTCTCATTTCTTATTTGTGTTATTTGCTTCCTTTCCTGTTTTTCTTTTGTCAGTTTGGCCAATGGTTTGTTGGTTTTTCAACTGATGTTTTTAGTTTTTAACTATCTATTCCTATGCAGTTAATACGCTTATTCTGCGATTTCTTGATTAAAAATTTTTTTTCTAGACTAACTCTTGATTTAGAGAGGTCTATGATTTAACTCTCATTTTACAACTACTGCAGTGCACTTCCCTTCCCCTCATACACATAATACAATTACATCACATTTCTTGGTTAAATCAATATTCAGGGTTTACATCACTGTTTTTAGGTGACATGGAGTCAATTTTCAACTCACAGTGACCCCATGTGACAGAATAGAACAATTTCATATGGTTTTATAGGCTATAATCTTTATGGGAGCAGATTGCTAGATTGCGGTGCCCTGGGTGGGTTAGAACCACCAACCTTTAAGTTAGCAGCTGACAGCTTAACGGTTGTGCCACCAGGGTTCCTTGTTTACTTCTTTATGACTATGAAAATACTGCTTCTAGCTGAGCCTTCTAGTATATTACGATCACATTTCCTTTCTTGTCTGTTTCTTAGAGTTAATAATTACTTTTTTTTTCCATGTGCAAAAGAATATCGAATATACTGTGGGCTGCCAGAAGGATGGACAAATGAGTCTCAGAAGATATACAATCAGGAAGCTCCTTTGAAGTAACAATGATAAGACTTCAGTTTGCTTACTTCTGTGGGACCTTTTCAGATTTTCTCTTTAAACTCATGGTTCTGAAGTTTCATAATTATGTGCTTGGGTCAGGGTTTTTCAATCACTATGCTGGGCCTTCAATGGACATTTTTTTCTAGATATGTAGATTCTGAAAATTTTTTGTATATTACTTCTTTGATAGTGTTCTACCCTCCATTTTTCCTAGACTCTCTTTCTGGTATTTGAACTCCTGGATTGATACTCTAATTTTCTTGTCTTTTGAAATAATCTTTTTACCCTTTTCTGTCATTTTTTCTACTTCCTGAGAGAGATCTTCTCAATTTTATCTTGCAAGCTCTTTCTCTCTCTGTATATATATATAAATTCCTGCTATCACATTTTTTTATTTTTTAAAAGCTGTTTTTGAAATTCCATGATTATTGCTTTTTATAGCATCTTTTCTTCTTCCTCAGGAGAAATTAATTATAGTTTTGGAGAACTCTCCCCCCTGCTATTTATCTCTACAGCTTCTGAATGTCCTTTCTCTTTTTTAGAGAGTTTTCACAAATATTTGGTAATCCTTGGTTGTCTCTGTATATTTAAGAGTAAGGCATATATATATGCATGCACACACATATGCAAACACACACAAGCACAAATGCACGTACAAAATTGGTGTGATGTTCATTGTACATAAACAGAACTTTTGAACTGGTGAACTTCACCTACCAAAGTCACCTACCAAACTCAGATTTCATTGCTATGCTAACTTGGAGCCTTTTTTCTTCTAAAAATTTGGCATGTGTGCAGGTAGTGAGTGAGTGCACGATGTGGCTCTGGAGTTAACAAGGTCAGGTTTTAGGACTCCTCGTACTCCATTCGGAGCTCTTATACAAAGAATTATGGGAAATAGATATGAGCAAGATTCCATTCCTTCTTTAAGGGGCTCCCAATTTAATGGGAAGGAAAGACGTAAAAACAAATAGCAATAATGCTGGGTATAACCATGTGATTTGAAATGTGTTCTCAGGGGAAGAGATTGTATATGATTGAGAGGGAAGGTTTTATGAAAGAAGAAACATTTGTAAAAGGCCTAAGATTTAGATAAGAGTTCCGGCAAGTGCAAACTGGGATGGAAGGAGTACTATGAGCATGAAAGTGGCAGCTAGAAAAGGAAAGCATAGTTGAAGAGTGGGCAGTCCGATTTGGTTGGTGCACAGGGTAGGCATGTGGAAGGAATTTAAGATAAGTCTGATGGTGTGGGAAGGCCATGGTGTGGATGGCCTTGGATGCCAAGCTTGGCAGTCTGTGCTTGTTTGTTAGTCCAAGTGAATGTGTACACATAGTCAAACCTATTTAAAATATCAATACATAACTGGGGAAGTCAGCACAACATGACCAAGGCAAAGTCATAGAAGCTTCCTAGACACATCCAAACTCCCTGAGTAACCAAATCACTGGGCCGAGGGCTAGGGACCATGGTCTTGGAGGACATCTAGCTCAATTGGCATAACAAAATTTATAAAGAAATGTTCTACCTCCAACTTTGGTGACTAGCATATGGAGTCTTAATAGCTTGTGAGTGGTCATCTAAGACACTCCACTAATCCCACCCCATCTAGAGCAAGGGCGAATGAAGAAAACCAAAGACACAAGGGAATGATTAGTCCAAAGGACTAATGGACTAGAACTACCATAGCCTCCACCAGATGGAGTCCAACACAACTAGATGGTGCCTGGCTACCACCACTGACTGCTTTGACAGGGATCACAATAGAGGGTCCCGGGCAGAGCTGGAGAAAAATGTAGAGCAAAATTCTAACTCACAAAAAAAGACCAGACTTGCTGGTGTGACAGAGACTGGAGAAACCCCAAGAGTATGGCCCCTGGACACACTTTTAACTCAGTACTGAAGTCATTCCTGAGGTTCACCCTTTAGCCAAAGATTTACAGGCCCATAAAACAAACAATACACATAGCTCAACCACATATACAGCACTAAATGGACCCATCAGCCCAGTCAGCCCAGGGGCAAGGACGAGAAGACAAGAGGGGACAGGAAAGCTGGATGAATGGAAATGGGGAATCCAAGGTCAAGAAGGGGAAAGTGTTGACACGTTGCAGGGCTGGCAACTAATGTCACAATGCAATATGTGTATTAATTGTTTAATTTGCGCTGTAAACTTTCCAGTAAAGCACAATTAAAAAAAAAAAAAGACTACACATATTCCTGATGTACACCCATATCTCTTGTCCTTATGGCGTTATTACGTTATGGCCTTCCTTATACTTTGAGCATGAAACATCCTTGAACCATTGCAGTAGCCTCTTAACTTGTTTTCCTCCTTACATTGATTCTCTCTTTCAATTAATTTTTCATACATTATCCAGAGAGATTTAAAAATGCGAATTGAATAATTTAATTTCCCTTGTCTTTAACGGCTGACCACTGCACTTGATATGAAATTTAAATTCCTTATCTTCGACTACAGTATCCTACAGGCATCTCTGAGTTCTTGTCATACCACTTTTCCTTTCACTCTCTATGCGCCAATCAAATATCGGATTGGTCTTCCTTCTGTTCCTTTAGGAGCCCTGATGGCTCAGTGGTTAAGCGCTTGGCTGCCAACTGAAAGGTCAGCCATTCAAACACACCAATGGTTCTTTGGGAGAAAGATGTGGCAGTCTGCTTCGTAAAGATTTACAGCCTTGGAAACCCTATGGGGCAGTTCTACTCTGTCCTACAGGGTCACTATGAATCTGAATTGACTTGTCAGCAGTGAGTTTGGTTGGTGGGCTGTTCCTTTAAAGTGACAAGCTCACACCCATCTCAAGGCCTTTTTCACTTGCTGTTCCCATTACCTGGAATGTTCTTTCCTCAGTTCTTTGCATGGTTGGTTCTTTCGTAGGTTTTAGGTATCAGATAATATGTAATTTCCCCAAAGTTGCTTTCTTTGACCACTATATTGAAACTATCTCTCACACCTTCCTCCTCTTACTCTGTTGCATTGCTGTATTTATTTTCTTTGGGAACATTTTTCTTAGTATGTAATCATGTTGTTTAGTTATGTGGTTTAATTGTTGTTTAATCATCTGTTTGTCACTTCAAGAGAAATTACCCTCTAAGAAGTCAGAACTCTTGTCTTTCGTATTTTCTGCTGTATAGTGTTTAGCACATAATAACAAATATTGTGGAAGTAAGAAATAAATAGATGAGCTTCTCCTCATTTTTATTAGCATTAACTCTCTGACTATTGAGTGAATCCATAAGAACTTCTTTCTTTAACCAAATTATTTTATTGCTTTTATTCTACATTCTTCCTTATTTCTCTAATTAATTAGTCGGCTATACTGTAAGCTCCATAAGGGAAGATACCATGTCTCTTTGTTTAAACATTTTACTCTGGGTGTCTTATCCATAGTAGATGCTCAATGAATATTTTAAAGATACTTGCAGGATGAAGAAAAGTATGTAAAGAAGCAAAAGTTAAATGGTGGAACTATCTCTTATGTGGAAGACTTGTTTCTAATCCAACCATAAGACACTAAACACTTTATTATTATTATTATTATTTTGTCTTGGCTTTACTGATAAATGTTTCCTTGACTTTGGACACATTGATTTATATTGCTGAATTTCCATTTTTAATCTGCATTGTAGAAATAATGTTGCTTCAGTTGTGGTCTATGGACAAAGTATGTCAGGATTCCCTGGGGTGTTCATTAAAAATGCATTTTCTTGGTCTCTACCCAAATCTCCACCTGCTCAACATCTCTGGGACCAGAGTGCAGAGACAGGAATTTTTATCAAGCTTTTTCAGTGACTCTTAGGCAGACTGAAGTCAGAAGCACTGGTGAAGAGTTGTTTTAAATGATTTTAATCTATGATTGTGAATTCTCTCATGTAGCTGAAATAGTGTATATGGGCCATCTGGTGAGAAGAAGAGAGAGCTATATTCTTTAGTTATTGCTCATGCAGATTGCTGTTGCAGGAAGTTTCCTAGTAACTCTTGTCAGTTGTTAAAAAATGTGCTGTTTCTTTGGAGTAATGGTCTACCTTTTGCATTATATTGTATTAAATTACATTATTTCTCATGCTTTGTGTTTCAAGGAAAAATAAAACTGTGGTGCGGTAGTTTCTCTTAGGAAATTTTTCTTCTTACATAGATCACATAGTTCAAGAGTCAGATTCTTCAGACATATGACTTTTGGGGAGTAACTCATGTATTTTGAGAAGCTTCCTTAACTTCTTCCAATTACGGGTGCAACTGGGTACACTGATGCTATTTATTCTGCAATATGATTACAATAATGGAGTGTGGGCATTCAGTGGGAAGTGAGGACCACTGAAGACCAACTGGTAACAGAAAATGACTCTCAATTGAGTCAGAATATGGGACAGAAAAAAATTTAAAAATCATTGCAAAAATCCAGGAAAAAGATTCATTTCCCTTCTCTCTGGCAACTTCAGAGAAAGGCTCAGGGAGAGAGTAAACTGGATGACAAATAGTTGCCAACTGTGTTTTCCTGGAGGGAGGGGAATGAAGAGACTGCAAACTGAATAGTGCACAGGTGCAGTGGGGTAAAAGTAGATTTGGAAGGACAAATAACCTTGTGCTAGAGGCTCGGCTAAAAGTGAATTAATTTCTGCATGCTTCTAAGATTTAGCATGTTTAATAGAGTTCCAGAAGAGGCTGACAGGCTGAAGATGGAAGAAAAGACACCCATTAGAACTTGCACAGGTATCCAAAGAAAGAATGACTCTAACAGAGGCTTGATATGAAGAGAATGAGTTTTTTAGAATGATAACTGCCCAGGAATTTAATGTCTATATGCTGGCAACCCACTTAATGTTTTAGATACACACGCACACATACACACATACACAAACACAGATATGTATGTGTTTAATCATTTCTGATTGTTAAACCTCTTAATATAGCTTAACTGAGGATTCTTATCTTATGTTTCAGATATTCCCAGGAAAGTTGGGAATCACTCAACAGTAACTCTAAAAATTAATTACATTGGGAAACTTATCAAAACTTGCATTTGTGAATAAACTGAATAATTATTACTAAGAATAATAACAACGTCACTTAATGTTGGTGCAACAATTTTACTATTTATAAAGCATTTATAATCCACCTTTGCAATCCTCACTGTGCAACATCATCTCATTTAATCCTCAGCACAATCTGGTAAGGTAAGTCTTATCTCTCAACACTTAAAGTGATTTGTCCAAAGTAAAAATGCTAGTTAGTGGTGTGGATAGCTGCCTTAATGAGAGAAGTAGTTAGTCACTTTTGCATCAGGGAAGGCCCACACCCAGCCTCCTTCATGGTTTGAAGTTCTGGGAATCGTGCAATCTTGGAGGGCAAGTGGAACCTTCTCTTTTGAACTCGTGGTCCCATCCTCAAAGGAGAAACAGGATATAGGAAAAATGCTGGGACTCCAAGCTGGTAAGTTAGCTGACACCCAAGACCATCAGTACCTGGAGTTCTGGAATTGTTCAGGGCCTGGTAGCTCTCCTTTCAGTAAACAGGGAAAAGAGCAACCGGAGTGGGCATTGCGTCAATGCCAAAACAATGCCCAGATTAGAGAAGCAATATCATCACCACTTTTCTGGCAACAACTTCCTTGAGCAGACTGTTACGCTGCAGTCAGATACCAGAAAGTTTTTGTATTTTGGTAATGCCACCTGCTAATTTTCTGATTTGTATAATATGTAGCACCAAAGCACCCAAGATACTCGTGAGCTTAAGGTGATCACAGGATGGCTAATGAGAAACTGGGGACAAGAGCTGATCTGACTTGCTGCTATCATACTGAGAGAAGAGCTTGTGTATGCAAGTTCTAGCAAAGAAATGGAACATAGTGTTTGTGAACTCCTAGCTGAGGAAACGGATAAGTGGGCATCATTGCTGCATTAAAGATGTTTGGAAGGGATATCTTTAGCAACCAGTAAAGGATATTGAGTAAGGGCAAACACAATGAAACTGCCACATTGATGGAGAAGCTAAGCAGTTGATTCAAAAAGTTAACGGAGATTTACAGTGTATTTGTGATTTTGAGTTTCCAGAAGAATGAAGTGACTAAGTGAACACCAGGCAGCAAATCCCTGGGGCCAGGAGCCAGAAGAATCCCTAGCCCAGAGTTCTTCACTAGTTTCCACTCTGTCTCCCAAGATGAGTGGCTCATCCATGGGCAAAATCATGCAGAGGCACACAGTCTGCCCAGCCAAGCAAAGAAACCCCAGACTGCTGTCCTGTGTTTTCCTCGGTTCAGGAAGATGTGCTAATGAAAGATTTATACCACTAATTGTTCCTTTAAAAGCCCCAATTTCCCTCTTTAATCTCCAAGAGCGGAGTGTTAAGACCTACAACTGCACTGCAGTGTAGAAATACATGAACTGTAAAAAAGCAGTTCTTTGTAAGTTTTATCTCTTCTCTTTTCAATGTACCACGAGTCATCTGGATGGAAAACTCAGAGCTCCAGAAAGCCATCTATTCCTGCAGCCTGTTTTCTACATGGAAACCTAATCGCCTTTGCCACTGTGAACCTGGGTCCTTTGGCAATGGCTGGGTACAACTTACAAGGCTTAGACCTCCAAGCGTGGCATCACCCAGCAGGAGCAGATGGAATTCTAAGTAACCAGACAGTCATTTCCTAATGCAAGTGCCGGGAGCTGATGCCAAGCACGTTTCATTTCTTAGCCTCCCTGTGGTGCAGATACGGATGAACAGAACATGAGGTTTTCTAAGTTAACATATACAATCAACCTACTTACAGCAGGTACTTCTCAAAGGTCACTGTCTCTCTTGAGTTGCTGGGAAGTGGGGACCAGCCACTGTTATACCCAGCAGTGACCCACAGGGCAGGACAGACAGAAAGCATGAGAAGTGAAAGCCTCAGGTAGACAGAATAGAGGATAATTTAAACACACTAGCTATGTCCTCCTTTACTTTGTGTTTTAGGAGCTCTGGTGTTGCAGTGGTTAAGCACTCATCTGCTAATTGAAAGTATGGCGGTTCGAATTCACCCAACAGCTCCGCAGGTAAAAGACCTGGTGATCTGCTTTCACAAGGATTACAGCCAAGAAAACCCTATGAGACAATTCTGCTCTGTCACATGGGGTTGCTGTGAGTTGGAATTGACTTGATGGCAGCTAAAAAAAACAACCATCTTGCATTTAGTATGAGGAATGCATGGTCTTTATCTACTCTTACACTTAAATAAGATAATGTTTATAAAACACATAGAAAGAGTCTGGCACACAGAAACACTACTATAACAATCATTACTAGTAAAATCAAGTGTGAATACTTTAGGCATGAATAGTGGTTAGCACCGCTATTATAATTATCTGTATGATAATTACTGTTATTGACTATTATTATTACTATTATAATCACTATTATTCTCGCCAGGTTTGTTGAATAAGTGATCACAACGTGGCACAAGCCAGAAGAAGGATGACACATCCTGGCTTAGGTGAGACTGAACCTACAAAAATTAGTTCTTAAAACACCAACACCTATGTTATTGTTCTTCAAAGCAGAGCTCTTGCAATGTGATAGTTTCCTGAGAAAGGCCCAGTTCAATGATGGGGTTTCTGAAATCGTGATATCCAGATGCAATAGATATTCTGAGGCAGATAAATCCTTTTCCATATCCCTCCAGTCCAATGAAGTAGTGGACTATCTCTTTTGCCCTGGGTGTTACCACCCTTAAGGAGCCCTGGAGGGGCAGTGGTTAAAGGGATTGACTGGCAGCTGAAAGGTTGGCGGTTGGAAACCACCAGCCACTCCATGGGAGAAAGATGTAAAAGTCTGCTTCCATAAAGATTTACAGCCTTGGAAAACCTATGGAATCGCTATGAGTCAGAATGGGGTTGGGTTACCGCCATTATTATGCCTCTGGAACCACTCTACTAATCCATGTAAAGGGAGTACAAAAAGCTCACGTAGGACCTGATATCTTACATGGAGCGGGTGCTAATGCATTCTTGTAAAATTGCAAATGTGCTGGGAGGCAGTGTGGGGCTCTGGTACATAAAGATCCAGCTACAAATTGGGAGCTGGGTGACCTAGGGAGGCACCTGAGGAACTCTGAGCTTCAGTTTGATAACCTTATATAAAAATAGGTAATACCAGCTTCTCATAGATGTTGAGAAAATAAAGTGATACGTTAATGTAGGTAAAGCACGTTGGACAAAGCAGGAGCTCAGCAATGATTTAGCTTGTTTCTCTGCTAGTTGCCCCTTATCTACGCTCCTAATTATTCCCCCGATACAGCAACATCCCCAACTTCCTTACTCGGAATGCTATTCATTGTCCAACTCACAAATATCCTCCTACTTAAATTTTAAAATATTGACAAAGCTAGTTATAAACAATTTCTAAGTAGAGATCTGGGCTGAATTAGAAAAATGTGGAAAGGACCAGAACTTGTAGATCCAATAGCCAATAAATGTGTGGAAAGTTGTTCTACCTTTTCGGTGGTCAGGAAAATGCAAATTAATGTATGGTATCAATTTATAATCACTGGATTGGCAAACACCCTAAAAAGTGATAATACC
Source organism: Trichechus manatus latirostris (assembly GCF_000243295.1). NCBI lineage: Eukaryota > Metazoa > Chordata > Mammalia > Sirenia > Trichechidae > Trichechus > Trichechus manatus. The sequence goes on along the minus strand of NW_004443943.1, from coordinate 17,316,501 downwards.
TACTCACAGGATTGCTAGGAAAGGGGTATACTTAAGTGTTGCTTAAGGAAATGAGAACTGTTACATCTAATTTTTAGAAAGAAACCTGACTGTATCTATTATCCATAGGTATATCTATGTCACATACTTTTTGCCACACCAGACCCACTTCTGCGAATTTCTTAGAAATGGAATCACTAGTGCAAAAAGATTACGTACAAGGAAGTTATACATAACTGGAGTAGCAAAAACCTAGGAATGATGATAATGTCCATAAAAAACAGAGAAGTTAAATATTTGGTTAAGATGTAGTATATTTATTTGGTGGAATATTACTCAACAAGATGAATCCATACCAGTTCACTTGGAGAGATTTCTACAAAATATTAAGTGAAAATAGAAAGGTACAAAAGAAGAAATGGTTCCATTTTTGAGGAACAAACAGTGGCAAAAATATCTCTAGTCTCTACGCATATATGTGTATGGGGATAAGCATATGAGCAGGGGGAGGTTGACAGAAGACATCCACCAGGTCGCTAACATTACTTACCTGAGATGTGTTTAGGGGTTGCAGAGGAAAGCAAGAAGCAAGTAGCTAGTAAAAAAGTTGGCAAAAACAAAAGCCTACATAATGTATATGGAGTTTATGATTACAAAGAAACTGCAATTGTCTTATTTTTCCAATTTTTGTAAAATGGTGTGTGTGTATATATATTCAGAGATGCATGAAAAGATGTTGTTGTTAGGTGCCATTGAGTCAATTTTCGACTCTTTGCAACCCCGTGTGACAGAGTAGAACTGCCCCACTGGGTTTTCTAAGCTGTAATCTTTACAGGAGTATTAAAGGATAGTGTCCCAATATTGAAGACAGTTATAGTGATAACACTCAGATAAATTTACTTCTATTTATTTTATGCATTGTTAGAATACATTGAGCATGTATTATTCACATAATAGAGAAGAGCTAGTTTCCCTGCACAAAAAAGATGGAGATATGCCTAGGCTGCTGTGAGTCCATCAGGCAAATCTGAGGATAGAGAAGATCCTCTGCAACCTTTATGAAACTGGTTCAAATCCTGGAAAAACGTAGAATGTTTGTCAGGTTGGGTATCTGAGAAGAAGGTTCTGAGACAGAGTGCTTATCTGAGAGTGTGTTTGAGACCAACACTGGTGGAAGAGAGGAAAGGAAGCAGAGGTGGGCAGAGTGAGAGGTTGAGCTGCCGTTCTGGCCCAGTGACAGACTTACTGACCCCACAGGAAGCTCTGGAGCTAGAATGGCCCTTCAGAGTTGTTCTGAGTTGGGCTGAGATGGCCAGGCCTTTGTACCTCCAGCCCTCACGTAGATCAGTCATAGTAATGGGTGTCCCTTAAGGGAGTGCAACTGAGGCAATACCTGAAGGGATTAAAGCTAAGGACGCTCTGCTAACAGCACTTCCAGCAGTTGGGGCATCAAATCCTTCACTGAAAAGAGACCTGGGTGGTGCATCTCATTGTCCTTCAAGAATGACCCCAATGACCCCAAGTGGCTAAAACGTTGGCTGACCTATCTGAATTCAGCCATCTTCCGGAGGACCAAATCCATGCTAGAAGGGTTCAGTTGAAAGAGGCAACACCACAGGGTAATTGATTTGTCGTGGTTTCTTCTGGAATCATTCAGCACTCAGAGCAGTAATTTGAGCACTCCATCAACCAGGAACAACTATTTGCTAAGCTCCTACCATAGGCCAGGCAAGCACTGATCTGGGTTCCGCAGAGAAAACAAAGATAAATGAGGCTAGTTCCCATCCTCTCTCAAGGAGTTTACAAAGGGAGATAAAACATGTTACACAAACACCGTACTACAAGACATAAGTGATAAGTGCTGCCAGACAGGCATAACAAAGTGGTATAGGATGGCGGAGGAGACAGCATCTCAATATCAAAGCATGTGTATTATAAAGTGAGCAAGTTAGATGACTTTGGAAGTTACATTCACATTTCTGAATGTAGCAGAGCACGTTAGTAAACAGCAGACACCTGAGATGTCACAGAAGAGCATGAAACTGGAATTTATAATACTTGTGTTCAAATTGTGTCTGTCATTACTTGTTCATTGCTTTTCAGCAAATTGTTTGAAACTCTATAAGCCTCAATTTCCCTGTATGTCAAATGGAGATGAAGTATATCCTGTAGGTTTGTTTTTAGTATCAAATGAGATAATGCCAGGTTCTGTGCTAGTTGCTATGAGGATGATGGAGAATAAGGATGCTTTATAAAGAGTTAAGCCCATGGGTGGCACAAATGGTTTGCTCAACTACTAGCCGAAAGTTTGGTGGTTCGAACCCACCCAGAGGTGCCGGGGAAGAAAGTCCTGGTGATCTGCTTCTGAAAAGTCATGGCCTTGAAAATCCTATAGAGTAGTTTTACTCCTCACACACAGGGTCACAATGAGCCAGTATCAACTCAACAGCAACTAACAACAGTGAAGAGTTAAATGTTAAACAAACACAAGGAATAATTGCTGTTACATTATTAAGTAGTTCGTCTACCCATGAAAATTATAATGAGTTTCCTTAGATAATTAATTTCACAGAATATTGTTGGATGACATACTATTCTCCAGTGGCTGCCCAGGGAACTCTTGGGACAAGAGCTCTTAGCACCATGTTGTATTAGATGGGTTAATTAAAAGAATTATATCACACATATATTAAGTGTTATGTGGGGGAGACTTTATATTGACAGATGTCTCCTGAGCAAACTTAGGCTGTAAGACATCTTTTCTTGCACCAGATTCTGTTGCTTAGTCCTTTTCTCAAGGGAGCATACAGTCTTACAGGTGCTTTTACTTTTGTGGTCAGTATCTCAACATTTTCTAGGACTCTATTACACATGCTGAATCTTGGAAGCAGCCATAAATTTCCTTTCAGCCAGGCCCCCAGCCAGAGGTCATTTGTCCTCCTCTTGTGCCTGCCACTCTATCTATTGCTCAAGCACAAAACAGAGTAGAAATTGATTATCCCACCCTTTGTTACTCTGAATGTTGTTATTTACTCAGCACTACTGACTTAGCAATCAATTTTGTACCTTATTTTCTTTCCTTGCTTTCCCTCCTAACCTCTTTCAAGGTAGAGGTGGCACTACAGAGCCATGTTAGAAATAGGGATGGTTCCCCTTTTATCCTACCTGCTCACAAATGTCCATCAACTGCCCACTCCCAGGCTGCTTCTTGAAGGTTTATTATTTGAGATGAACACTTACCATTTTCTCAATCTGAAGTAATGTGTGAATAAAAGTATCTTTACCAAAGTTTTACTTTTCTGTAATATGCAGCATGGATTAAAACCGACTACTGCATGTTTGCTATGCAAATGCAACTTCAAAACAAGTCTCATAGATTCTCCTTTTCAAGCAGGTTACCACTATCACTAAGCTCCTCTAATACAGAAATTTTAAAGCCACTGCTGTCTGAAGATGACTGTGTTTACGAAGTTCCTCAGTTCCTTGTTCCCATACTTCTCTCTTCTGATGCACTGAAACCAAGAAACACCATCTGTGATTGTGGTCTGATGAGTTCTCTCCCCCAGTCTTGTAAAAGGAACTCAACCTGTTCCTCATTGCATCCCACATTTTCCCAACAAATCATACTGCAGAGCCAGGAAAGGTAGAGGAACTAATCATGGCCTAGAGAACATCGAAACAGGAGTGGGGGATGTGGGGGCACAAATGCAGAGCATTGAAATCAGAGAGACTGAGAGCTACCATGTCACAAAGTCATTCCTATTAATTAATCAAGTGGCCGCCAGCCTGTTGCAGAACATATTGGAAGGAGGCAAACGTTTCTGCTATAATTGTTATCAGATATTTTCTTCTTTGCTAACAGAACTTTACATTTATTAAGATTACTGTTGTTACTAATTGCCATTGAATCGGCTCTGACTCATGGTGGCCCCTGTATAACAGAATAAAATGTTTCCCTATCTTGCACCGTTTTCATGATCATTTGTATGTTTGAGTATGTTTGAGTCCAGTGTTGTCACCACTGTGTCAACACATCTCACTGAGGGTTTCTCTCGCCTTTGCTGGCCCTCCACTTTACCAAATATGATATTCTTCTGCAGCAATTGGGCCCTCCTGATGACACATCCAAAGGAAAGTGAGTGGGAGTCTTGGATAATATTCTGTGATCTATAGGTTTTCATTGGCTAATTTTTGGAAGCCAAAGCTGGACAATGAATAAGGAAGACCAAAGAAGAATTGATGAATTTGAATTACAGTATTGGTGAAGAATATTGAATATACCATGGACTGCTAGAAGAATGAACAAATCTATCTTGGAAGAAGTTACAGCCAAAATTCTCCTTAGAAATGAGGATTGTGAGACTTTGTCTCACTTACTTTGGACATGTTATCAGGAGGGTTAAATCCCTGGAGAAGGATACCATGCTTGGTAAAGTAGAGGGTCATCGAAAAAGAAGAAGACCCTAGACAAGATAGATTGACGCAATGGCTGCAACAATGGGCTCAAACATAGCCATGATTGTGAGGATGGAGTAGGACTGGGAAGCATTTTGTTCCGTTGTACGTAGGGTCACTATGAGTCGGAACTGACTCAATGGCACCTGTCTTAGTCAACTAGTGCTGCCATAACAGAAATACTGGAAGAGGCTGCATAGACCTGGCTCACTATTATTACTTCCTATTGCTAATCCCCACATTGTCTCATGATCTTGTTTTTCCCTCCAGTTCCAGTCTCTACAAAAGGTTTAAGACTAACCAGTGTTCCTCCTTGGAGGATGGTAAACAAGTGATAATGATCTAGGAATGACAAACTGAACAAAGCACCCATTTTGGGACAAGAAATCCAGGATGTCACCAGATAACCCCCAAGAAAAGATTAACTCATCTGGGATGTGACCACCTCAAGGGGGAACTAACACAAACTTCTAAGACCCATAATCCTGTCCCTGTAAAAGCCTTCGGCCGTTCTCCAGTTAGGGAGATGGTTTTTTTGGAGGAATCTATTCCCCTCTGTCTCCTATATATCGATATATAATAAAACTCTTTCTGGTTACCTCACCCCTGTCTCAGAATTGGCTATTGTGGCAGGTGGCTCCAATCCATGTTATTGGGGTAAAAATATCACAAGTGGATGGCTTTAACAAAGAGAAATATATTTTCTCACAGTCTAGTAGGCTAGAAGTCCAAATTCAGGGTGTCAGCTCCAGGGGAAGGCTTTCTCTCTCTGTGGGCTCTAGAGGAAGGTCCTTGTTCTCAATCTTCCCCTATTCGAGGAGCTTCTCAGGCACAGGGACCCCAGGTCCAAAGGACTCACTCTGCTCCTGGTGTTGCTTTCTTGGTGGTATGAGGTTCCCAACTCTCTACTTGCTTCCCTTTCCTTTTATCTCTTGTAAGATAAAAGGTAGTGCAGGTCACACCTCAAGGAAACTCCCTTTACATTGGATCAGGGATGTGACCTGGGTAAGGGTGGTGTTACAATCCCACCCTAATTCATAATTCAATCCATGACAGCACCTAACAATAACAACAATTTTTAGAAGTAGATTGTCAGGTCTTTCTCACTAGTTTGTCTTAGTCTGGAAGGGCTACTGAAATATGTCCACCATTAGTGACCCTACTGATATTTGAAATACTGGTAGCATAGCTTCCAGCATCATAGCAACATGTAAGCCGCCACAGTATTAAAAACTGACAGACAGGTGGTGGTTTATTCAGTTATCCTCCCCAAATCATAGACCCATGTGCTTCTAGGAAATCTGATGATATCCCTAGTTTCAGTGAATGGGTCTTGATTAATCTTACCCATTAGTTCTCAAACTCTTTGGCCTCAGGACCTCTTTATACTCCTAAAAATTGAGGACAGCAAAGGGCTTATATCTGTCAATATTTACCATATTAGAAATTAAAAC
>NW_004443943.1:17291319-17310513 GCF_000243295.1 Trichechus manatus latirostris | reverse complement strand
AACAAAAATAAATTGATTTCATGTTTACATGAATAACATGTAATTAAAATGACTCTATTCTTCAAAACAAATAAAACGAGTGATAAGAGTGGAATTGTTTTATATTTTTGCCAATCTCTAATATTCGATTTGATAGAAGACAGCTGGATTCTCATATCAGCTTCTGCATTTGATCTGTTGTGATATGTAGTTTCATTAAAATATATGAAGAAAATCTGTTGTCTCATAGATATGTAGCTGGAAAGGGGAGAAAGATTTTAATAACCTTTTCAGACAATAGTTGATATTCCTTTTTGATATTACGCTAAAATGACAAGTGGTAGGTTCTCAAAGGTTAGTGGTGGAATATGAAACCATGTCAACGAATTGTCATCTGGTATACTTCGTTGACTTATCTTAAACAATGAATGGCTATTTTAACCATGCATGACTTTGTAACATCATACACTAGTCATTTGGAGAATATTTGTTCCCTGAGTTATGTAGATCTTCCTCAAATATCTTCCAAAATATCACAAAATCACTTTCCTCAATATCACAAATGATCCAATAAGAAACGTCTTTAGGTACTGGGAGGCTCCACACTCATGGTGGCAGAAATAAGTTTTCCAGAATTCTAATTTTTTCTTGAAAGCTTAAATTTTATCATTGGCAACAAATACAATCAGTTTGTTTTTGTTTTTTGAAGTGGCAATCTCACTTCATTCATTTCCAAGAAAATGTCTGCCAAATACTCAAGTGTCAATAACCACAGTTTTTTTGGTCATTATTTTTATTTTTTTCAAGTAAAAATGGTATTCCATTAAAAAGCAGCTAATTCAGCTTGCAACTCAAACAATATCAGACATGTTTTTTCTTAAGACAACCATCATACTTTGTAAGCAGCATAAATGCTTTACATGGACGTCCCATTCCATTACACAGGACTTTTAAAAAGATGTGGACTCCAGGGTAAAGATTTAGTAAATTACTAATTTTTGCAGCTTCATCAAAAGCATTCTTGAGTGATGTTGTTCTGTGCCATTGAGTTGATTCCAACTCATAGCAACCCTATGAGACAGAGTAGGAGTGATAGGTATTCACTTTTAGGGCGAGTGCATAGCAATGAAGAATACAATGTGTACTAGAACATTATAGGGACTTTGCTTTGAGTCGTGCTAAGGTGCAGTAATTTTATACAAGTGTTTTCACACCACCAGTGAGAATGAAACAATAAAAAGGGCAAATAACATCTTAGCATTATTTTGAAAATTGCTCAGACCTTGTGGATACCCCGATGGCCATGAAAGGAAACGAAAACCAAACCTATTACTGTCCAGTCAATTCTGACTTACAGCAACCTCATAGGACATGCTAGAACTGCCCCATAGAGTTTCCAAGGGGCAGCTGGTGGATTTGAACTGCCGACCTTTCGGTTAGCAGCCGAACTCTTAACCACTGTGCCAACAGGGCTCCAAAGGGCCTTAGGGATCCCCTAAACACTCACCCACCACACATTGAGAACTGCTCTTTGGAGTTTTTATTCCTATTGCCAGTTTTGGTTTGAAGTCTGCCATGGGCCTCCTGTAGGAGTTTCCTCCTTCTTAAAATAAGTGGGGGGAAGTGAATGTCTTCTTTCTGCCTCTGGCTTGATATTGTCATCTGAATGTGACTTCTGGAAATGCTGGAGCTACCTTGTGACCACAAAGGGAACCGGCCATAGGATGATGTCAACGCAGAAGGTGGGAGAGCATAGAAAAGCAAAGAACCTGGGTCCTTGGTGAAATTATTGAGTCTCTGATCAAAACATACCTGCGACCCTCTTATTCCTTTGTACTTAATGAGATAATAAATGCCTTTAATTTTTATGAGAATTTGAAATGGAGTTTTCTGTTATAGTTTAGCTGCTCAATGGTGTCTTTGAATTCTCTTCCCCTTGTTTGTGATTTTCAACATTTCAGTGATGCTTTTCCACATGTTGCTAAATGGCTAGAGCGACTCTAAGTTTCATGTCTTCACAGGACAAAATCTAAAAGCAGGAAGGAAGTGGTGGTAGGATAAGGCCTTTTCCTCTCATACGTGTATTTTTTATCAGTAAGAAAGACTATTTCCACAAGTTCCCAGCAGTCTTCTTCTAATGTTTCATTGGCTAGGATGGGGCCATATGCCCACCTGTAGATGAAATCATGAAGAAAAATCAAATTACTGTGATTCCAACGGGGCACATCGCAGAATCCCCCAAAGAATTTCTGTCAACAAGGAAGAAGAGGAAATGACTGTTGGAGCCAATCAATAGTACCTACCACAACCCTTTCTCATCTCAAAGCTGCTAAGCAGGGACTGACAGCTGATTGAAGAAATCAGCAGTAATCATGCTTTTTTAATCCATCTGCTTGGTTATGATCAGCTTCCAAGGTTAAGTCGGCTCCCACATAACTGAACTACAGCAAATGCTTTCAGAAACAATTATAGATGACCTACATATAGGGTTACTATAGGGTCACTATGAGTTGGCTTTGACTCCACAGCTCACAACAACAATAACAACGAGGAGCACATTTTAGATTAGGTTGTCAATCTGACCTGTAACCTTCAGGCTCCAGATAGAAAAGTAACAGTTAAAGAATAGAAAGCACATGAGACCTCAGGAATCATCTGGCCCCACACTCCTGTTTACTAGAAGAGGCAACTGTAGTTAAGTGGCTTTCCTTAGTCACACATTAAGTTAGAGGAGGACATGATTGGACCCTTTAAAATAATCACTAAGTGGGCTGGCTACAGTTTAGGCAATACATTTTTTAATCTTGAAGAGACAAGAGGATACATGATGGACTGTGAGACCTGCTCTGAGTAGAACCTCTCCACTCTGCTAGCAAAGAGAGAGGAGCTGCTGCTTTCTGAGCTTTGGTTGTTAGATTTCTCTGGATTTGAGGAATCCTAAAGACTGGATTTCCTGCACATAATTGAGAGACAGAAATTCAGCATGATTTCTCTTTTGTTTATTTGCTCCTCAGAGCCCCTTTGGGGAACTTGCAAAGCAGGAAACCTCCTTGGTATGTTCTATGACATGTAAGGCTGACAGAATACAGAAGTTCGGTGCTGAAAATAAATTGCTTGAATTTTTGTTTCCATATACTTTTCCCCCGCTATTGTTGTCCCATTAATAATATTAGAGTTGACAGCAATAAAGAGGCAACTAAGAAATATTATGAGGAAGAAATATTTTAGTTGAGATATGGAAAGTATTGTCTAAAAACTTTTTTCTCACTTTTTTTTTAGTTCTTTTCTAGTCTTACGGTTGGTAAGTCTGAGGATGTGTATTTGGACCCTGGGCGTGTCTCTTGCCTAGGGCGTGCCTTTGACTCTGAAAGGCTAAGAGGGGCCAAAGTGAGTCCCCAAGAACTGGAAGTAGGGAGCTGACTTCTTTCAGACTTGCCTTAAGCTTTAAGAAAGAGAAACAAACCAAACTTTCTACATTTGGGAATGAGAAAGTTTTCACCTCACATGCTGACTTTGAGAGATTTTGTGGTAATGGTTCTATGCTCTGTGTTGAGAAGGATTGAGAGGCCTGGGCTTGCCCGGAGACTGTTGGCAAGGATGGGAGAAAGTAGAGCTCTCTTATGTTGCTGAAGGGAGTTTAATTGGTGTAACCACTCTGGAAAACCATCTGGCATTATCTAGTGAGGTAGAGGTGTATATTTACTCATCTGGAAAATCTCTTAGCGATTTACCTTAGAAAAACTCTTGCAATGGGTACCAGAGGATTTATATTAAGACATGCCTAACAGCATGATTTATACCAGCGAAGCTGAAAACAACCTAAATGCCCATCAAGAATGTAATTGATATAGAAATCCTGAGTTATCCACTTGATGGAATAGTATACAGAGATGGCCATAAATGAACTACAGCTTTATGTAGCAGCTGAAAGAATTTCACAAACATTACATTGATCAAGTGAAGCAAGTCTCAAAAAAAAAAAAAATGTTTTCATTTGTATAAAGGCCAAAAACAGGCAACATAAAGCTAAATTGTTTAAAAATGTACATGTAGGTGGTAAAATTGCAAAGAGAAGGAAGAAAATGATTATCACAAAGGTCAGCACAGTGGTTTTCTCTGCAAGCAGTGAAATGTGTGGCACACGATCAGAGGAGTGCTCAGGTGCCATTAATGTTCTATTTCTTAACCTGGGTGGAACATAAACTGGTGATTATTTTCTATTATTATTTAAACAATACACACATGTTATAGATCAGTTGCCATCAAGTCGATTCTGACTCATAGTGGACCCATGTGTGTCAGAGTAGAACTGTGCTCCATAGGGTTTTCAACAGCTGATTTTATAGGCCTTTCTTCTGAGGTACTTCTGAGTGGACTCAAACCTCCAACTTTTGGTTAGTAACTGAGCTCATTAATTGCATGCTTGGCTACATATGATATGTTTTCAAATGAAAAAAAAAGAGAGAGAGAGGGAGAAAATAGTGAAATCTACTATGGGCACTAGAGTGGGAAATGGTGGTGTATGTACCACATATAGGCCAACATTTTTCAGCATGAACCTTTCCAGCTCATCAGAGTAGAAAAGCAGTAGAACTTCAGGAAAGAAGGCATGTGTGACCCTAATACTCCACAGCATGTTTTCTCCTTTTCAGAATGGGCAACTGAGGGCTTGACATAACTAATGCCATAATGAATCTACAAGTTTTTTTTGTTTTTTCTTTGCCTTCTCCCTTTTCGCATACCTTCATTAATGGGTTTGTTTTGCACATGTTTGTTAATGACTCTGTTTTATGACTTAGGATCCCCCACAGGAAGATTACAGCCCAAATATCAGAGGCATATATCTTTAGCCTGATAAGGAAATGTCCGGTTCCCTATCCCTTTAGTATGATAAAGAGTCTCTTGTAATTATCTTGGAATGAATAACAACACTTCTAATCTTTGTAAAAATCATATATAAGCTCTGATGGAAAAGTGCCTTTTGGGACTCCCTAAGGACAGCCTGTGTGGCTGTAGGATCCTCGGTGCTGTACACTTCCTAAATTAAAACTTTCTCACTCTTTCTGACTTGGAGTGTGTTTCATTGGCTCTACTGCTCCAGGGCACGGACCCTATTTGGATAACACATGTTTAAGGACAAACACAATGTGTTTCAGGGTGCCCTATGATCTGTTTTTCAGGAAACTGAAGCTTGGCAGTAGGTAAAAACCAGAAAACCAAACTCACTGCCGTAGTCAATTCCAACTCATGGTGACCCCATGTGTTACAGAATAGAACTGCTCCATAGGGTTTTCTTGGCTGTAATCTTTATAGGAGCAGATCGCCAGGCCTTTCTTTGATGGTGAAGTTGGGTGAGTTTGAACTGTCAGACTTTAGGTTATTAGTAGAGTGCAAACTGTTTGTGCCACCCGGGGGCCTGCTAGTGGTACGTAGTACTGTAGTACTGAATATACAAGGACAGAAGAGAAAACATCCTCCAATATCCACAAAAGAGCAAAGATAATTGACAGGTTCAAAGGAAGAAGTATATTTGGTGTTTATCATGGCATGGAACATTCTTAACAAGCACCATTGTAGATACATTTTATTGATTATTTTTTCCAATTATACTTGCTGAAGTAGTATATTTATGTTGGATTCTCAACCACAGTTCCCTAGGATAATCAATCAGAGTTTGCTAGCAATTCAGTTGAGGATTAGAAGTGTGCCAGATCTCTTTTCTCCTTCACTTCCCTACAGGGACAGGAAATATGAAAAATCTTCTTCCTTAACTGGTGGACGTTACCAGGGAGAAAACAGAACTTCCTCTCTGCCAGCTGCCTGCCTCATTTGCTTCTTCTCTTCTTCTCAGGGACCACAGGTCTAAGATCTCCAGAGGGTTTACTGCTTTATCTATCTCTTCCTGTTGCATGGACTGGTGAATAGGGGGATGCTAGATAACTCAGAGAATGAGAAACGGTCAGGTAATATCAAAACCTGGGACAATTCTAATGTATGTCCTTTACAGATGATATTGCATCCTTAAAGCAGTTATTTCTCATTAAAAAAAAAAAAAGTGTAGCACTTTTAACATGCTTCTTGATATGAGAGAAATAGAGTACTGTTACTAAGAAAGTGGCCTGATTTGATACACGAGATTTGCATGTCAGAAACCAGCTATGTGAGTCTCAGAATTTTACCCAGGTTCATGGAGCTACAGAACAAATTCTGCAATTTTCTTGAAAGACTGTTTTGAACTAGAAGTACTGTGGGTGATGCTTGATAGGCCGTTTCTAGATATCTGCATGAGAACAGGCTAGTTGGTGGGCCCTGATGCAATTTCATGGAACGCTTCATCAACACTAAACTAATTTGAATGCTAAAATACTCCTATGCTCAACATTGAGCAATTGATTCTCAGTAAAAATTGGATCGCACTTTAGAAAGTAGCAAACCCTTTCCGCTGTCCGCCTTCTTCCATAATCAAAGTATGCTAAAGAGTTGGGCTAGGAAATGAGCAAAGGGCACTTTCAGATGTGAACCATCACACTCCCATAATCATAGAATCCCAGAGCTGGAGGGGATCTCGTGTGGGTCACTTACGTCTTAATCACCTGGTAGAGAGGATAGTGATTGTTAACAAATCCTGACTCCACCCAGACTGGCTGAGTCAGGCTCACTGAGGGTGGAGCCCAGGAGTCTGCATTTTAACAAGCTCTCCAGATGATTCTGACACAATTGCCATAGAGCATCTCCCAGGCCAACACCCTCATTTGCAGGTGAGAATAGGGAAGCCAGCAATCTAATTCCGTATAACAAAACATGGAGCATATACTACCTGCTAGGCACAAAACAGGTAAACTGTAGTTCTAGTCCTTAAAGTGCTCCTTGTTTAGCTAGTGAGACTAATGTGTGAAGTGCCTTTTCAGCAGATTTCAAGCAGAACAAAGCACAGCAGGGGAATGATTGCTTCTGCAGTGTTGGGAGGAGGATGAGGGGATTATAAAGTAATAGAAACAGCTTCACAGAGGAGGTGACATTTGAAGTGGTCTTCAGGGTATGTGTTCTGGATATGGGTAACATGTGATTTCAAGGCCGATGTCTTGCATGGGGACATGTGTGTGATGGATTAGGGACAGTGATAGATTAGTGTTCTAGAATGTAGGGTTTACTAATATGATTTTCGTTAACAGTAATACTAATAGTACCATTTTCAAGTATGGAGTAGCTTCGTATCATTTCACTCTTACTACCACTTTGCAAGCTGATATTATTATCCCCATTTTATAGATGAGGCTCAGAGAAGTTAAGTAACTTGCTCAGGATCACATTGCTAGTCCATTGCAGAGGCAAGATTCAAAATAAACAGCGGAATTTTGAGTGTAAGGCAGGTTGTTAACAATCTGGAAAAAAAAAAAACCTTGGGGAGAAAAAGGATTTACTAGGGTTGAATACCATGCAACTCTGCTTTATTTCATTTGTGTGAGGTGGTTGGCCGAGGAGCTTCAGAGCAGACACACACTAACACGCAACTCACTCTAGTGAGGTGCAGTTTTTGGACCCTGAATTTCCCACTCCAATTAGAAAAGTTGTTTTTCTCCCCCTCATTCCAGTTTAAAATTTCGTCCAGATTGAATTCTTGAATCCAATTTTATTAGTAAACTAGTACCGCTTATTCCCTCATGGGCCAGACTGGAGGATGGAGCTGCTTGGAGAAAGGAAGAGTGTGGTTAAAGAAGGATCTCATCTGTCCTCTCCAACTGCCTCCTCTCCCCTAACGATGGGGACTGGGGACAGAGGGACTGTCTGTTTCCTATTGACCACATGGTGGTAGTTCCAAGTTCACTGACTCCTTTCCTTAGGCTGCTGCTGCTTTTCTGTCTAATCCAAACTGGCCATTGGCACCCCCAGCACAACCCATGTTTGAATGCTGGATTGTTTAAGTGTTGGAGGGCTCTGTTAGCTTGCTAGTGCTGCTGTAATAGAAATACCACAAGAGAGTGGCTTTAAAGAAGATAAATTTATTTTCTCATATTTCTGGAGGTTAAGAGTTCAAATCAGGGTCTCGGCTGTATCAGTCCCTTCTGTAGGCCTCTCTCCTCGTTCCTGGTGACTCTGTCAATCCTTGGCATTCTTAGACATTGTTTGACATTTATGGTCACTGGCCAAGAGCGAAGGGTACAGACTGAGGATGTAGGCAGCATGTGTAGTGCTTAGCAGGATACTTGACATACAGTAAATGTCTAACAGATGACACAGCTGTGGTTACTTTGTTATTTTTGCCAGACCAAGGACAACTTCTAAGTGTTAAATGGCAATCTCCCACCCCAGGGCCCCTTCAGGAACTCCCAGTGGAGGAGGAGGAAATGGGCTGGTGGAGACAAACAACTCTACAGTATCTGGTTTTGCTTTGTCCCATTGGTGTCTGTTGTGGCTGGTATCACATGTCACTGTTTAGATTATTTTAGTAACTCTGGTATTACTCTTACCTGAGCTGAATAGAGAACATTTTGCAATGAATGTAAACAAACTTGGGGTGAGGATGTTTTGTGTTGCCTCCTCCTTGCCAAACTATGCTGCACCCTCACCAGCTGCTTTTCAGTTGTTTAAACAAGCCAAGCATATTTTCAACCCCAGGCCCTTAACACATGTTCTTCCTTCTCTCTGAAATGCTCTTGCTGCCACTTCTGCTCCCACTCTTCTCATTCCACCTCCTCCTTCAGGCTTCAATTTCAATATTATTTTCTCGGAAGCTTACCCTATTTTTCTATCACTGCTCCCATGTTCTCTTCCTCCATACACTATATCGCAATTTGCAAAAGCATGTTTATTGTTGTTTCTAATTATTAAAGTATTTGTTTACTTGTTATAATCTACCATAAGCTCCAGAAGAATAGAGTTAATGCCTGTTTTATTATTAAATGCTGTTTGCAGAGTGCCTAGCACATCATCGTACTCTGTAAATACTTGATGAAATGATGGAAGAACAAATGAATGAATGGGAACAGCTTGGAGGTTGGCAAAGCCAATACTTGTCAAACTCTGCTCTACCAATAGGGAGAAATCCTGAGACCTGGACAGTATTTCAGGGTCAAGTACAAAACTGATATGAACTAAAGTCTCATAAACCCCTTGTCTTTTTATTCCTTCTCATTCATCACACCCCAGGAAAACCACGCTCTTGTAAGTGAAGACTTCTTGCCCTATCAACTGAGTTCCTCCCTTCTGTTGGAGTCCACAGTCTGCTGTGCCTTTATTATTCACATGTACCAGACTCATGTTATTTATATTTTTGAGGGAAGTTCTTCACTGCTGAGTTGTAGGTTCTCTTGAGAGCAAGGGCCTAGTTTTGTTTGGCCAAGGGTGGATGGTACACGGCACGTAGTACGAGTTCATTCAGTGTTTGGGGAGAGAAATTAACTATCTGTTGTGTTCTTACTGTGCACCATCATTCTGCTAGGCACTTTACTCTGTTTTGTTTTTTCAAAAATGTTTTCTGAGTTTAACCTCAGCCACTTATATAT
The DNA here is from genome assembly GCF_000243295.1 of Trichechus manatus latirostris. Taxonomy (NCBI): domain Eukaryota; kingdom Metazoa; phylum Chordata; class Mammalia; order Sirenia; family Trichechidae; genus Trichechus; species Trichechus manatus. The sequence goes on along the minus strand of NW_004443943.1, from coordinate 17,301,031 downwards.
GCCGACGTAAATTCTCCTTAGCCCTCTATATGTTGTGATTGAATTAAATATGTATTAACACTAGTCAAAGGTCTTTTTACTTGGGTTCTAGACAAAAATAAAAAGGTAGAAATGGCACTAATTGCTATTTGGCTGTATTCCTTAGAGTGGCAGAGCTGGCCAAAGAGCTGGTGCTAATGACTCCTTTTGGAGCAAGACCCAGTTGCTGCTGAGCCCTGATTTTTTTCATTATTTTACTTCTTCTCAAAGGAGAAGTCTATATGGGTCAAGTTGTTTCTCAAAGTATGTTGTTGTTGTTGTTAGGTGCCCTCAAATCAGTTCCGACTCATAGTGACTCTGTGTACAACAGAATGAAACACTGCCCAATCCTGCACCATCGTCACAATCCTTGTTATGCTTGAGTCCACTGTTGCAGCCACTATGTCAATCCGTCTTGTTGAGGGTCTTCCTCTTTTTCGCTGACCTTCTACTTTACCAAGCATGATGTCCTTCTCCAGGGACTGATCTCTCCTAAGGAGCATTCTGGCGGTACCTCTTCCAAGACAGATTTGTTCGCTCCTTTGGCAGTGCATGGTATATTCAATAGTCTTCACAAACACCATAATTCAAAGGCACCTATTCTTCTTTGGTCTTCCTTATTCATCATCCAGTTTTCACATGCGTATGAGGCTATTGAAAACACCATGGCTTGGGTAAGTCACACCTTCGTCTTCAAGGTGACATCTTTGCATTTCAGCACTTTAAAGGAAGGTGATATCTTTGCTTTTCAACACTTTAAAGGGGTCTTTTGCGGCAGATTTGCCAATGCAATGTGTCGTTTGATTTGACTGCTGCTTCCATGCATGTTGATTGTGGATCCAAGTAAAATGAAATCCTTGACAACTTTAATCTTTTCTCCGTTTATCATGACGTCGCTTGTTGGTCCGGTTGTGAGGATTTTTGTTTTCTTTATGTTGAGATGTAATCCATACTGAAGGCTGTGGTCTTCAAGTCTTCTTCACTTTCAGCAAGCAGGGTTGTGTCATCTGCATAACGCAGGTTGTTAATGAGTCTTCCTCCAATCCTGATGCCAGGTTCCTCTTCATATAGTCCAGGCTTCTCCGATTATTTGCTCAGCATACAGACTGAATAAGTATGGTGAAAGGATACAGCCCTGACGAACACCTTTCCAGCCTTTAAACCACTCAGTATCCCCTTGCTATTTTGAACAACTGACTCTTGATCTATGTACAGGTTCCTCATGAGCACGATTAAGTTGTTCTGGAATTCCTATTCTTCACAACCTTATCCATAATTTGTTATGATCCACATAGTTGAACACATCTTTGGTTTTCTAACTTCAGGTCTTTGTAGAAGAGGGTGCATAGGTCCTGCTCACTATTATTACTCCCCATTGCTAACCCCCGCATTGGCTCATGATCTTGTTTTTCCTTCTCGTTCCAGTCTCTATAAAATGTTTAAGATTAACCAGTGTTCCTCCTTGGAGGGTAGAAAACAAGCGATAATGATCTAGGAATGACAAACTGAACAAAGCATCCATCTTAGGATAAGAAAACCAGGATGTCACCAGATAACCCCCAAGAAAAGATTAACTCATCTGGGACGTGACCACCTCAAGGGGGAACTAACCCAAACTTCTAAGACTCATAATCCTCTCCTTATAAAAGCCTTCAGCCGATCTCCAGTGTGGGAGACAGGTTTTTGGAGGAATCTGTTCCCTTCTGTCTCCTATATATTGATATATAATAAAACTCTTGCTGCTCACCTCACCCTCGTCTCAGAATTGGCTATTGCGGCAGGTGGCTCCAATCTACGTTATTGCGGTAACAAATTTGGTGGCCTGTTCAGGGGAACTCCAGCCGCTTGAGATACAGTGGCCCCAGGGCAGGGCCTGGGGCTGATCGACTGCTCTCCCAACAAGCAGCTGCGAGAGGTTTCATTCGCCTCTGGGGAGACTATCGGCCAGATCTGGGTCTGCCACGGCACTGCCGGTCCCCAACTGTGCCAAAAGAGGTGGAAGAAAGCAAGACCCGCATAGGAGGGATCCCAAAGTGAGTCCACAACTCCTCTCCTTGTTGTGCTCGGGGCTGGGGCAAATAGGGCAAGCCCGAGGGTTCCAGAGCGGGACCTGAGCCCTTGGTTTCTGAGGCCGGAGGCACCTCAGATGACTGACCCCATGAATAGGCTCGCAAGAAGGGACTCCTGGTGACTCTAGAGTCTTGGTTCTAGGGTGTGTGAATGCTCCTGGGGTTGTCTGGGAGGTTGAGGCTGCCAAGATCACCTCTGTAACCCGGTGGGGGTTGTCTGAGAGGTTGAGGCTGCCGAAATCACTTTCATCATCTCAGTGGGATCATGTTTTGTGTTTGTTTACTGTTATTTATGTGTACTTGTCCCTGCAAAGCTCCAGTGTTTTTGTGTCGTCATTGCGTTAACCCTTACCTGTGTAAGACCTGTCAGCAGATTCGCGAATATTTTTGGTTCCAGTTTTTCTTTAGTTGTGAGAAAAACGTCTCCAAGGAGGTTGGGGGCCCAGAATAGGAAGTAACCTAAACTAAATATTATATGAAATGTGTTTTATTGAAGGAAAAAGAATATTTTGTCTTAAAGAAAAAGTAACAGTTCCAGAATAGTAAAAAAGAATGAAATGAGTTACCTTTTGCTCTTCAAAATGCCTCCCATGAGTCAAGAGACTGAGGGTGGGGAAAGATCAGGCCTTCTCAGCCCCCACTCCCCAGTCTCCAAGGTCGTGTAGCTCCAGGGAAGCTTTTAAAAGACCTTTTCCAAGTAGGTAGAGACCTTTTAAGACAAAAGATTAGAGAAATTGCTGCTTTGCTATAGTTACCAGAAATTGGGTGTATCCCGGTCATAAAAGTACTATAAACAAGTGCTCTCTATTATAGGGGAACTCTAAGAAGTCAAAAAAAAAAAAAAAAAAGAAATCACAATGAGACACACCTGAAATGGCCTGGAAAAATGTTTCCAGCAGTAGCCAGAGACTTAAGGTTATATCCATATCAATGAATTGGTCAACTGAGCAGAGACTTTGTGATTTCCAAAGCCGGTTAATAAAATCTTTAAGGGCTAAAATTAGATTGGGAAAAATATAAGAAATAGTAAAAGTTAAATGAAAATTAGAATATTTAAACAGACTTTCTTTCAACAACAGTTGTTTTATTATATACAGGCTTAAAATAATTCAGAAGACATTTTATGTAACTTATTGATATTAAATTGAGTTAATAGATATTTGTCATAATTTAAGCTTATATATTTTGGCTTTTTATGCCACAAGAGGAAGAACATATATATATATATTTCAGTCTGCTAATGAGTGTGTTCCTCTTTGCCATTTTAAAAGAATGCACTATAAGAGGTATGCAACAAAGAGAACGTTTAAGAGGTTTGTTGAAAAAGAAATTTATTTGATATGGTCAAAAGTTTTATCTGTCTGACTAAAGTTTAATGTATAATTTATGAGATTTTTATGAGCTTTAATGTTAAATAGCATATAAAACAAAGAATTGAGTTTCTTGCTGTTAAAATAACACAGTTTTGTTTGGTTTCTGAGATGAAGGGTTAATTTATTCTTTGTGTAATCTGCCTCAAAGACAAAGGTTCGGTTTCTCATTAGAATAAGATTCCTGAGTTGAAAACCAAGCCACAAGGCTTTAGAGGAAAAAAAAAAAGAAGCTAAGGTTTTTTTTTTTACGTTTAATATCTTTGGTTAAATAACTTAAGTATTATTTCACAGTGACCTATAATCAGCTCCTGACAACTCTGAAACTTCATTGAAAGACACAAAAAAGTTTTTTCATAAAGGAAAAGTGCTAAAAAGGTTTCTTTAACATGTTATACGAAAGTGTTGTCAAAATCAAGAGACATACCTGATTCTTGTTGGGTTAAAATTTATGTTAGTATTTCCTCTTATGTTTTTGCCTGATATTAGACAGCAAATACATAATACTATGTCATAATTTTATTATTATCTCTTTACTGTTAACTTGGTCACAAATTTATTTTTGAATCTAGCATTATCAAAGCCCATAGTTTAATTAAAGAATTCACATCATTTACCTATGAAGATTTTTTTAATACTACTCGGGTATTTAGAGACTTGGTATATTCTTAATATATCCTGACTATATGGTATTTTCTCTCAAGATTATTATGTATTATATCTAAAGCTCTTTAAAAATATGGTTAAAGGTTATATTTAGAAATATTTTTATCTAGTTTTTTAAACTGGTTTTATTTGGCCTTTATGTTGTGCTTATAATTAACTTCTATCAGGTCTTTCACTATTAAGAGTATTATTTATATAAGTTAATCATGGCCATATTAAGTTTTGTCATCTGCAGATAAGTTTTTATTTTACTGATTTGCTGAAAATATTTGACCAAAATATCTCAATAAAAAGACGAACTATATTGGACTTATGAAAAGGACTGTGACTAGACTCAATCAAGATTTCCAGAACTCTTATGTAGAAGCTGATGAGTTCACACACTGCTGCTGATCCAGAATCACGTGGAACAGAAGTTAACTACATAAGACCGAGTAAACAAAAGGAAACTATGGGTTTTATGTGGGAATATTGCTGATATTTTAAGGTTCTACTTTCTGGATATAAGAAACCGTTTTCTTTTCTCCTAAATTATCTAACTAATGGATTTAGATATTGTAACTCTTGAATTAGAAGTTCTGTTGGTAAACTTAGCAAAGTTGTAACTATCATAACCAGAGAAGTGTCCGAAATTTGAGCTATGATTTTACAAACCAGAATAGTATTAGCCTTCCTGTTAGTCTCTCAAGAAACAGTTTGTGCCTCAAAAGATAAATGTTGCTGTATTTGTATTAATACTCAGTCTGAGGTTTTGCAAAATGTAGTTGCTGTTGAGGCATATGAAAAGCAGTTACTGATGCTGCTTCTACCTAAACAAACCCCTATTATGGGGGGAGTCCCATCTATCCCAGCCAAATCTCCTCTAGGCTGCATTCTAGCAAACTGGAGGAAGTATAGCTATGAGCCTATGACAGGAAAGAAGATGATATGCTTACGTAAAAATGTATGGCCCCAATACCAGCTAGGGGACCAGGAACATTGGCTCCAAAATGGGTCTTTGGCTCATGGCATGATTTTTCAGCTTGACTTGTTTTGTAGGAAAAAATGGGATGGAATTTGCTATATTCAAGCTTTCATGTCTATCAAACTTTAAATCCCTCTAAACAGGTTTTTTTCCAGGGAAAGCCAAAGGCAAAAGTGCTTCCTGAATCCTCATTGGAGGGTCCCCTCTTAGAAAGAATAGCCCTGATAACTGCTTCGCCCCCCCCCCCCACTCCCCTATAGGGAAGGTGCAGTAGAAGCCGACATGTTGGGTTGAGGAACGATGGCAGAATCCCCCACAGAAAGGGCTGAGCCTGATTCTAGTCTGGCCAGCTTGGGAGAAACTGATGAAGGAAGGGAATCGGTAAGTAAGAGTCCGGACTTCATCAGGTATGGTCTCCCCCCAACACACACACCTGTCAGAGTACTGTTTTCGGTGAGTGTACTGCTGGGGCTCGGGCAGGGCAGTTTCCTCTGATACAAGTTCCAGCCGAAGGAGGAACAATGTTAGTACACACTCCTTTCTCTACCTCCGACTTGTATAACTGGAAGAATCACAATCCTCCTTATCAGAGTAACCCAAATAAGATGGCAGAGTTTTTCCTTTCCATTTTCTACAGATCCCTCCTGAAAATGCATGTGCCTTGCAGGTGACACTGTTGCAAAAAGAAATAGTGACCCCTAATGGCATTCCTTTCCATATTCAACAAAAGGTGAATCCAGAGTTCTGGGCATCAGAAAGGCCAGGGGGAGCCAAGTCAGCCACACTGGTTAAAATTACTTTAAAATCGGGAGCACTTATAACCCAGAGGCAATATCCCCTCTGCAAGGAAGCTTTGGAAGGGATCACACCATTGGTGCATAGATACATAAAAATTGGACTTTTAAAATTTTGCCAGTTTCCGTACAACACTCCTATCTTACTGGTGTTGAAACTGAGGACAAGGGAATATCGGTCTGTTCAAGACCTAAGGAAAATCAACCAAATAGTAGAGGACATTCGTCCAATTGTGGCAAACCCATATACCCTCTTGGTTACTATACCCAGTCAATGTGCTTGGTTTTCAGTACTGGACTTGAAAGATGCCTTCTTTTGTATTCATCTACACCCCGAGTCTCAGCCTCTATTTGCCATTGAATGAACTGACATTAAGACAGGGAATTGCTGTGGGGGTACTAACTCAAACCCTGGGACCAGCCAGGCTACCAGTGGCCTACTTTTCAAAACAGCTGGACAATGTGGCCGAGGGACGGCCCCCTTGTCTTTGAGCTGTGGCTGCAACATGTGACCTGTTACAGGAAGCCGAGAAATTCACCTTGGAACCAAAGGTAACGGTAAACACACCCCATGCAGTACTGCCACTTTTGGAACAAAAGGGGGGCGGTTTGGCTCATGGCAGGACAGATGGGAAAATATTAGGCAATCTTGTTAGACAACCGAAACGTGGTTCTGAAGGCTGTCTCCTCCCTCAATTACACCACATTGCTGCCTATTTTGGAAGATGCCCCCGTACATGACTGCCTAGAGATAATTGAGGAAGTTTATTCTAGCAGACAAGATCTCTCAGATGTTCCCTTGACTGACTCAGAGATAGAAATGTATACAGATGGCAGTAGCTTTCTATATGAAGCATGCCACAAGGTAGGATATGCAGTGGTGACACGAACCGAGGTCTTAGAGGCAGCTCCACTTCCTGCCAGCACTTTGGCTCAAAACGCCGAACTCATAGCCCTTGGGTGCGCCCTGCGACTAGGAGCAGGAAGACGCATAACTGTGTATACTGATAATAAATATGCCCGTCTGGTCCTTCACTCACACGGTGCCATGTGGAAAGAAAGGGGACTTCTGACATCTGCCAACAAAGAAATAAAACATGTACCAGAAATCCTAGGACTCCTGAAGGCAATCAATGATCCCCTTCAGATGGCAGTGGTATAATGCCCCGGACACCTGGAAATTTTAAATATCTGCTGGTTTTTGCGGACACCTACTCAGGGTGGGTGGAGGCTTTCCTTTGTCGAACCGAATGAGCCCAAGAAGTGACCAAGGCATTACTCAAAGAAATCATATCCCGTTTTGATCTTCCAATCTCAGTTCAGAGTGACAACAGGAGAGCCTTTATGGCAACAGTCACCCAAGAAGGCAATAAGATTTTAGATATAAATTGGAAATTACACTCAGCCTGGAGACCATAATCGACTGGAAACACCAAAAAGATGAACCATACTCTGAAAAAGTCCTTGGTGAAACTTTGCCAGGAGACAAGCTCCACTTAGATACAAGTTCTCCCCATTGTCCTGCTCAGAATCCGGGTAGCCCCTCGAAGCAGGCTCAAATTGAGCCCTTATGAATTAATATATGGGAGATCATTCCTGAAAAAGTCAACTTTCCCCACCTCGGTGATGACTGCGGTGGAGAAAAGAGACTGGATCCGTTCACTGGGAGCTGTCATAAACACTGTTAATCAGTATGCTTCTTCTCATTTGTCTTTTCTTTCTGACACTCCTTTCCACAGGTTCCAACCCAGAGATCGAAGATTGGGTCCTGTTGAAAACCTGGAAGAATCAACCCCCAGAAGATCAAATGGCCCCTCAGAGGAAAGGAACTTTTGAAGTTCTCCTGACCACCCACTCGTCTCTGAAATTAGCAGAAGTAGTCGCGTGGGTGCATCACTCGAGAGTAAAAGCAGCCCCGCTAGAAGAAGAGAAAGAAGCAGAAAACAAAGAGCCACCATACTCTTGTACTCCAATTCAGGGCCTGAAGTACAAGTTCAAGAAGCTTACAGTACAATGATTTTGACCTTGTTTCCTTCTATCTTTCTATTTTTCCAGGAGACCTGGACAGAAAAAGTGCTGGTGATCCTACACGCAAAGGGGACACTGACCCTGCAAGCTGGGGACATTCTGACCCTCCCATGTGTAGTCTTAACCCTAACTCCAGTAGGTCCAGTTAAGTGGGCCATAGAAGAGGCCGAAGAAAGAATCTTAAGAACAGTGATTATTCTAGTTTTTTTTGTGTTCCCTGTTTTATGAGAATATTAACAAAAGGAACTACAAATACTTTTAAGACTAGAAAATATTTTACCCTGGTAAGTCTGGGCACCCCTTTTTCAAGTTCTGAGGACGAAAGTCATCTAATTCACCAAGATGCAGGCAATTTCCACTCTAACTCACCCCCCACCTATGGCTCCTAGTCAGGAGGTTTCTCACCCCAGCCGACGCCCCCAACCAGCAGGAAGTAGTCAGAAAAGAAGTGACGCCTTGTTTCCCAAGATTGAGAAACTTCCAATAAAAGGGGGGATTGGAAGAGGCTGCATAGGTCTGGCTCACTATTATTACTCCCCATTGCTAACCCCCGCATTGGCTCATGATCTTGTTTTTCCCTCCCATTCCAGTCTCTATAAAAAGATTAAGATTAACCGATGTTCTTCCTTGGAGGGTGGAAAGCAAATGGTAATGATCTAGGAATGACGAACCAAACAAAGCACCCATCTTGGGACTAGAAATCCAGGATGTCACCAGATAACCCCCAAGAAAAGATTAACTTATCTGTGACGTGACCACCTCAAGACTCATAATCCTCTCCCTAAAAAAGCCTTTGGCCGATCTCCAGTGGAGGAGACAGGTTTTTGTAGGAATCTATTCCCCTCTGTCTCCTATATATCCATATATAATAAAACTCTTACTGATCACCTCCCCCCTATCTCAGAATTGATTATTGTGGCAGGCGGCTCCAGTCTGCGTTATTGCGGTAACATTTGCACATATTATTATAATACTTCACTTTGTCTTCTCGAGCTTCCTTTTGAAATCTTTTTCTCAGCTCTTTTCCTTCATCATTTCTTCCATTTGCTCTAGTTACTTGATGTTCAAGAGCAAGTTTTAGAGTCTCTGCTGATATTCATTTTTGGTTTTTTCCTTCTTTCTTGTCTTTTCAATGATCTCTTATTTTCTTCATGTATGATGTCCTGGATGTCATTCCACAACTCATCTGGTCTTTGGTCATTAGTGTTCAATGCATCAAATCTATTCTTGAGATGATCTCTATATTTAGGTGGGATATACTCAAGGTTGTACTTTGGCTTTTGTGGACTTGTTTTAATTCTCTTCAGCTTCAACTTAAACTTGCATATAAGCAATAGATGGTCTGTTCCACAGTCAACTACTGGCCTTGTTCTGAGTGATGATATGGAGCTTCTCTGTGTCTCTTTCCACAGATGTAGTCAATTTGATTCCTGTGTATTCCACCTGGCGAGGCCCACATGTATAGTCACCGTTTATGTCGGTGAAAGAAGGTATTTGCAATGAAGAAGTCGTTGGTCTCGCAAAATTCTATCATGCTATCTCCAGCACCATTTCCTTCACAAAGGCCATATTTTCCAACCACTGATCCTTCTTCTTTGTTTCCATCTTTCCCATTCCAATTACCAGTAATTATCAATGCATCCTGATTACATGTTCGATCAATTTCAGACTGCAGAAGTTGGTAAAAATCTCCAATTTCTTCATCTTTGGCCTTAGTAGTTGGTGCATAAATTTGAATAATAGTCGTATTAACTGGTCTTCCTTGTAGGCATATGGATATTATCCTATCACTGACAGCGCTGT
>NW_004443943.1:17290072-17291219 GCF_000243295.1 Trichechus manatus latirostris | reverse complement strand
CAATACCAGTCCATTTCAGCTCAGTAATGCCTAGGATATTGATGTTTATGTGTTCCATTTCATTTTAGATGATTTCCAATTTTTCTAGATTCATACTTTGTATGTTCCATGTTCCAATTATTAATGAACATTTGCAGTTGTCTCTTCTCATTTTGAGTCATGCCATATCAGCAAATGAAGGTCCCGAAAGCTTGACTCCATTCATGTCATTAAGGTCCGTTCTGCTTTGAAGAGGCAGCTCTTCCCCAGCCGTCTTTTGAGTTCCTTCCAACCTGAGAAGCTCATCTTCCGGCACTATATCAGACAATGTTCCGCTGCTATTCACAAGATTTTCACCAGCTAATTTTTTTCAGAAGTAGATTGCCAGGTCCTTTTTCCTAGTCTGTCTTAGTCTGAAAGCCAAGCTAAAACCTGTTTGCCATAGGTGACCCTGCTGGTATTTGAATATTGGTGGCATAGCTGCCAGCATCACAGCAACACACGCAAGCTGACAGATGCATGGGAGTCTCAAAGTATAAGATAAACAAAAATATATGCACTGCAATAACCCCACAACCTGGCTGATCTGCCCCTTCCCAGCTTCTGCTCAAGGCTAGCTTCTCAATGGTCTCTTTCCTCCAAGTTATTATTTAAAAAATAGAGATTTAATTTTAAACTACTTTAATTTACTTAGGAAGACATGATTTGGCACACTAGAAATCAGAGTGTCTAAATAGCAATATTATGCTGAGCAGTCTAAAATTATCTCTGATCCACAGTATGTGGTGAACCAAAACACTCATTTTCTGAGCCTTGACAATTAACAGAGCTTGTGTTTCTCTTCCTCTAATGGAGGATATATGACTGTATCACTAGTTTTCAGAAAGAATTCCTTAATCCAAAGTTAAAACTGCTTTACCTTGCCTCATCTCAACCAAGTTTAGATAATTATAAATGAAACTTTATGAACTATCCTGCAACCTATATATTCTATAATGTTACATAACACATTGGTTAGGAGCTACAATAAATTTTGGTTAGATATTGTGTGGTTTTTTTTTTTTTTTTTATTATTGCAGTTTAAGTGAAAGTTTACATTTCAAGTTAGTCTCTCATACAAAAATTTATACATACATTGTTATGTGACCCTAATTGCTCTCCCTATACT
>NW_004443943.1:17254242-17289972 GCF_000243295.1 Trichechus manatus latirostris | reverse complement strand
ATACAAAAATTTATACATACATTGTTATGTGACCCTAATTGCTCTCCCTATACTGTGACAGCACACTCCTCCTTTCCACCCCTGATTTCCCATGTCCATTCAACCAGCTGCTAACACTCTCTGTCTTCGCATCTCACCTCCGGGCAGAAACTACCCATTTGGTCTCATGTATCTACTTGAGCTAAGAAGCACACTCTTCACGAGTATCATTTTATGTCCCACAGTCCAGTCCAATCTTTGTCTGAAGAGTTGGCCTCGGAAATTGTTGTAGTTCTGGGCTGATGGAGAATCCACAGGCCATGCTTTCTGGTGTTCCTCCAGTCTCAGTCAGACCATTAAGTCTGCTCTTTTGCTAGAATTTGAGTTCTGCATCCACCTTTCTCCTGCTCCATCAGGAACTCTCTGTTGTATTCCCTATCAGGGCAGTCATTGGTGGTAGCCAGGCACCATCTAGTTCTTTTGGTCTCAGGATGATGACGTCTCTGGTTTATGTGGCCCTTTCTGTTCTTAGGCTAATACTTTCCTTATGTCTTTGGTGTTCTTCATTCTCATTTACTCCAGGTGGTTGGGACCAATTGATGCATCTTAGATGGCCGCTTGCTAGCTTTTAAGACCCCAGACGCCACTCACCAAAGTAGGATGTAGAACATTTTCTTAATAAACTTTGTTATGCCAATTGACCTAGATGTCCCCTGAAAGCATGGTTCCCAAATGCCCACCCCTGTGACTCTGTCCCTCAAAGTGTTTGATTGTATTCAGGAAACTTCTTAGCTTTGGTTGTAGATATTGTGTGTATTTATAACTATTTTACAGATGAGAAATTGAGTCCTAGAGATATAATTAGTATTAATTAGTAGAGGCTGAATTAAGCTCAGGTCTTTCCAGTTCTAAACACCTTGTTGTTTCTCGATATGAAGCCTCTTCCATGATGGATAAATAGACGGATGGATGGATGGATGGATAAACAAATGAACAAATGAACACAGGAAGCAACAGTACATGTATACATGGGTCATAGTTGATTGGTCAAATGCAATTTTAATACAAACCTATGGAAACAGGTAATATTTTATTTGGGTTATAGTTTGTGTATAGATATTTTAATAATGCTAGATCAATTTAATGCAACTACAAATCTGCTGCAAAAGATCTCTTTAAAGTGTTGAAAAAACCAAGATGTCGCCTTGAGGACTAAGGTGCTCCTGACCCAAGCCATGATTTTCAATCGCCTCATATGCTTGCAAAAGCTGGACAATGAATAAAGAAGACTGAAGAAGGATTGATGTCTTTGAATTATGGTGTTGGCGAACAATATTGAATATACCATAGACTGCCAGAGGAATGAACAAATCTGTCTTAGAAGAAGTATAGTCAGAATGTTCCTTAGAAGCAAAGATGGCGAGATTTTGTCTCATGTACTTTGGACATGTTCCCAGGAGGGACTAGTCTCTGGAGAAGGATTTCATGCTTCATAAAGTAGAGGGTCAATGAAAGAGAGGAAGACCCTCAACTAGATGGATTGCCACAGTGGCTACAACGATGGGCTCAAGCATAGCAACGATTATGAGGATGGCGCAGCACTGGGCAGTGTTTCATTCTGTTGTACATAGGGTCACTATGAGTCAGAACCGACTTGACGGTACCTAACAACAACAACAACAGTCTTATAATGGAAATATATCAGAAAATCATCATAATATTCCAATACAGTGTATGTAACACCATGACAAATTAAACTTTATGAAAAGCAATTTAGAAGTATATATTGAACATTGCAGTCACTTAGTTCAATCTAACCTAATGGAATACTCCATGTGTAATTAGTGTGTAGGATGTCATTTTCTGGTGTTTTTGTCTGAACTGACAATGAAATTTGCAAGTCTGTATTTTTATCCACACAATGTCAATACTCTTTCTATTCAAAGTAGGAATGTCATCGATAATGGGTGGCACCAAGTACAATACACTGCGGGCTATTAGAAAGTCTGAGGGACTAAAATTGATGCACAGGTGGAATCTATTTTTTCCCAGTATGCTCTATTGTCCTATCTCACTGTGTCATCTACATGCATATGAGCACCATTTCCAGACTGTGAAAATTTCAAGGCCTTTTTCTTCCCTTTTACAGAGGGAAGTATAGAGTTACGTATGTACTGGAAGCTTAATTAAAGCTTGTCGAATGGTTAACCTCTCTCAAAGCTAAGGAGAACTCTTGGTACAAGAACTAGACTCAGACATTGAAGACTGAGTAGGCATCTGCTTAGAGAGGGAGGTTAGTATAATGTGGAAGTTGAAGGAGACACTTAACAGGGAAAATAGAAGACAGCCAAAGATAATCTCTTTGTAGACATTGTCCTATTCAGCACTCCAACACCGTGCTGCTAACTGCCCCCTCTTTCCCTCCAACCCAGCCAATACATAACCTGGCCCTTGGTTTGAAGCTATATGACACTTTCAAGCTCCAGGACAAGTGTGGACATAGACACTTTCCTACAAGAAACACCGATTAGAAAAAAAAAATGTTTTCAGGAAAATTTCAATGGGCTGAGGGCGGGTAAATGATCTGATAGGGCTGTTAAGATGATGTATACAATATGGATTTATTTATTTTTTGCTCTGAAGCTTTTATCTGGAATCAAAGAGATTTTAAAATTGCCTGATTTTATGTAATGGTAAGAGTAGCTGGTGGAGCCCTGGTGACATAGTAGTTAAAAGCTGGGCTGCTAACCAAAAGGTCGGCAGTTGAAATCCAGCCGCTCCTTGGAAACCCTATGAGGCAGTTCTACTCTGTCCTGTAGGGTTGCTATGAGTCAAAACCAACTTGATGGCATCTAACAACAACAAGAGTAGCTAACATTGCATGTTTTTTCATTTATTATTTCCCTTGAAACTTGCAAAATACTAACCAGATAAGGAGGGTGGGTATATTTCCCCCATTTAGAGAAGAACATACTGTAGTTCATAGAGACTATGTAACCTGCCCAAGCAGGTCTGCATAATGTGATTCTCAGTCAAGTGCTCTTCCCTGTCCACCCTGCTGGCTCTCTAATAATGATGTTTGTAACGATGATCGTTGCTCAGCTTTGTGTGAGGAGGCAAATATTATATACTCGTTTCTGCTTCATGTTTTTCTCTCTGCCTCTGTCTCCCTGTCTTCTGCTGTTCTACAGCCTGCTGTTTTCTCTAGGTACCAAAGGAATGAAGAGCAATGTTCAGATTAAACTCTTGTTGCCTTTTTTAACTGATTTTGAAGCATTTGGCATAAGAGTCTGAGAGGCTATTTGCTTATTTCCCCGTTTTACCATTATGGAGAGAATTTTGGAAAAATACAGCTCTTGATGATATATATAGAAATTACGTACCGGTATTTACGAGATTGAAATGACCAAAGCTGTTGAAAAAGAAATATAAATGGCCGTCTATTTGCTGCATTTATTTGCTTTTTGCTGTCTGGCCTAGCAAAGAAGTTTAGAGGAATTCCTAAAGACACTAGGAAAATTGCAATGGAGACCACAATATCATGCAGCAAGGAAGCATAAATGGAGAGGGAGGGACTGTGGAGAGGGGAAATGAGAGGTTGGCACTGGCAGTTGTTCCTCTAGGCCTGTGCTTTCCAATACAGTAGCCACTAGCCACATGGGTCTATTTAAATTTAAAATAAAATCACATTAAAAATGTATTTCCCCAGTCATACCAACCACATTTCAAGTGCTTAATAGCCCTGTGTGGCTAGTGACTACCATACTGGACAACAGTGATACAGAACATTTTTATCATTGCAGAGTGTTCTATTGTATAGTACTGCTCTAGGCAGATAAGCAAAGCCCGTCATCCCATTTCAAAGCAATTTAAATAAGGGAAGAACAACAGGGCTTCCCTAAGGACTCCCTCCTTCATCCCTCCCTCCCTTCCTTCTATTTTTCCTTTCCTCCAAAAAATATTTACTGAGCACTTATAATTAGCCTAGTACTAGTCACATGTTGGGAATACGGTGATAAACCAGAAATGATTATGACTCCCAGCTTCATATAAGGAAGTCTAGTAAGGGATTCAGACAAGGGAAAACCGGTAATTATGATCCAGTGTAATAAGTATTATTGGACCCCTAACCCAGTTTTAAGGAACCCTGGTGGCACAGTGGTTAAACGCTCTGCTGTTAACTGAAAGGACAACAATTTGAACCTACCAGCAACTCCATGGGAGAAAAGACCTGACAATCTACTCCTGTAAAGATTTATAGCCTAGGAAAGCGTATGCGGAAGTTCTAATTTGTCCTACAGGCTTGCTATGAGTTCAGATCGACTCAATGACACACAACAACAACCTAGTTTTAGAGCCTCAGGTTTACCCAGAGAAAGTGGAGGATTAGTAGACGATATTCAGGCATGGGAGGGACAGAGGGAAAGAACGAGGAAGGGTGTTTCAGATAGATGGATAAGACGGAAGAAAGAGGGAAAAGGATGTTTTCCTGGGACTGAATGAAATTGAAGATGAACAGAGGATGCAGTGCAGGTGAAGAGAAAAGAGGCTACAGAAATAATCAGGAGGCAGATCATAAAGGGACTTATAAGCCATGTTAAGGTGCTTGGATTTCATTCTAATGGCAATGGGAAGTTCCCAAGGGATTCATCATGAGGGAGTGACCACATTATATTTGTAGGTTTGATAGATCACTTTTGCTACATTGTGGGAAATGAATTGTGATTGGCAGAGCCATGAGGGGGGCAGGCTAAGGCAGAAAAACAAATCAGGAGGTTTTTGAGCTGGTTCAGATAAAGATGTTGGTTGGTGGCCTATACTAGGAGTATCCCAGTGGGGAAAGAGAAAATATTTTTTGGAGGTAGAGACAGAATCTGTTGATTGAGTAGGGATGAGGGAGAAAGAAATCAAGGATGAGTTTTTAATTCTTGCTTTAACAAATGGATAAGTTGTAGTGCCATTTATAGGGATGGTGAGCACACACAGGGTAGCTAGATTAAGGACAAAGGTGATGGGGTTAGAGCTTAGTTCAAATTCCACTTTAGAGGCCAGTTCTCCTTGATCCTCCAGAGTAGGACTGGCTCCCCTGTTATTCTTTCTCATAGCACAGTGTATTTTTTTTTGTAGTCCTTATAACAGTTGAAATTTTACATTTATTTGTGGAAGGATTTTATTATTTATTGTTAGTCACTATCACAGTACTGCCAGATTCATGATGGCAGAGGCTGTGTTTGTTTTTGCTCACCCCTGGATTCCCACACCTAACACACTATTTGTGACATGACATGGTGAGTTTGAGAACAGCCAGCACTATCATAGGAGTACGTCCTCTCTTGGTCTATGGGCACCATTTTAGGACAAGCAGATATAAAATGATTCCAGTCTTTCATTCTGGCTTCCCAGTCTAGCCTGAAGGCCCAGTGCCCTCCCTGCCCTATAAACATAGGTCAAAAGAAAGGAAAGGATCTTCTATGAGTTATTTATACATGTAAAATTAACTCCTTGAGTTCCTTTTCTGTTTGTAGTTTAATCCTTAGGTCTTATTGCATTTGAGAAGGCTTTACCTCTTATGAAAGGTGGAGAAAAGGATATTCTTCTGGCAGACGGACCATCTCAAGGAAGATGACTTTACACCATGTATTCTGCCTTCTTGTAGAGCAGGTTCTGCACTCTTTTCTGACTGTGGATATAGAAAGATCTGCTCCGCACCTACACCATGTGCATGAACACACACACATACACACACACAGATTCATGTAACTTTTCCTTCTATTGTCAGACAAGACCTCAGAGTGGGTAAGACAGACAGCAACTAAATGCCTCCTGGAGAAAAAATTATACAGTAGAAAAATCATGGACTCTAGAGTCAGACGGACTTTGTCTTAAATATGAGCTTCACTAATTATATTTGTAAGATTTGGTCTATGTTGCTTAAAGAAGACAGTCAATAAGTATTAGATAAGCGACTGAATTAACTCAATGTCTCTGAGCCTCAACTTTCTCATCTATTAACAGGAAAAACAGTAGTGCTTACCCTATAGAATCATTGGGAAAATTAAGTCAGATCATAGGGAGAGCACCTAGCACATAGTAGGTACTTGATAAACGGTTTTCCCTTTCTACTTTCCAGCCGTGTTCTCCTATACCAAAAACCAAACCAAACCCACTGCGTCAAGTCGATTCTGACTCATAGCAACCTTACAGGACAGAGTAGAACTGCCCCATAGGGTTTCCAAGGAGTGGCTGGTGGATTCAAACTGCCGACCTTTTGGTTAGCAGCTGAACTCTTAACCACTGCACCAGTGTTCTCCTATAGTAACCGATAAGCATGAATGATGAGGGGAAAGATAAAGAAACCCAAAGGGGAAAACTGAGCCCAGATATCTCAATGTGCCTCAGCTTCGTTATTGGTGTTCCTTCAACATCAATGTAAAGCCCTAAAGTACATGTTCACTAATGATGTTCAGTTCCTATGGATGCTGTTAACTTACTCTGTTATGTTCACCACAGGAAATTTGGCCAGAATCTCTTCTTCAGTGAAGCAATTAACGTGGCCATGCTTTCAAGTGTTGCCATAGTAGTTGCTGTGGTGATGAAATGAAAATGCAATTTGAGTAATTCATAAAGCATTACTCTTCCCAGAAAAACAAAACAGAACTTTTAGGACAACTGAATCATTTTCGTGATGTCTCAGTGCAACCTGTTACTCACTTGAATGATTCAGAAAAAGAGCTCTAATGAATAGAAGATTAGACTGTTTGCATTTGCAACCAAATGTACCAAACACGTTCTTAATATGTTAATTAACATTTTCTCCAAATGCAAAAGAAAAACATTCCATTTTAGAAGACAGGTAAGAATCTGATTATAATGCAGACTTCTCTGGCGTTCAAAAAAATCTCTGGAAAGATAAATTAAGCAACCACAACAGAAAAAAAACAAACAAACAGAGAGATAACTCTAATTTGGTAAATCACAGACAAGGTCATTTCTGGTAAAAAATAAAATGGATATAGAAAGAATGGCCATTTCATAGGTATTCTAATATATCATATGATTATCTTCAGGATTTGAAGAGTTAAACACAAAAGTTTCAAGTGCTTTTAACTGATTTGGAAAACAATGTTCATGCCAGAACATTTGTATTACCATATGTAAAAGGAAAACCAAACTATTATCTGGGGAAAAGATAAATATAACCCCAAAGGCAAAGTATTATGTTTGATTCACATCTCTCCTTCAGCCCCTGTTTCTCTAAGACACCAAAACTTACCGATTCTTCCTTTTAAATACCTTCCCTCTCCTGAATTGCTTTCTTTCCATCCTCACTGCCATCATCCTTAGTCAATCTATTTGTGGTGGGCAGACTCTAAGATGGACTCTAATTTTTCCCACCTCCTGATATTCATGCCCTTGTGTGATTTCTTCTCCAAGAGTGTGAGCAGGACTTGTGACTTGTTTCTAACCAAAAAGATGATAGTATATCGCTTCTACAGTTATGGTATAACATCATATCTTCTATCTTGCTAGCAGATGCTCTCTATTGACTGTCTACTTTGCTGGCTTTGGTGAAGAAAGCCCCCATGGTGGGGTTTACCTATGGAGATGCCATGTGTCGAGTGACTGAGGGTGACTGTGGGCCAATAGCCAGTAAGAAACTGAGGTCCTCAGTCTGCAGGCAAGGAACTAAATCCTGCCAAAAACCATACGAGCTTGGAAGTGGATCCTTCCCCAGTTAAACCTCGGATGAGACTTCATCCCTGGCAGACACCTTGAGTGCAGTCTTGTGAGATACCAGTCTTGTGAAGCAGAAGACCCAGCTAAGTCATGTCTGGATTCCTGGCCCACAGAACCTGTGAAATAATAAACGTGTGTTTTATTAAGCCACCATGTTTTGAGGGTGATTTGTTATGTAGCAGTAAGTAACTAACACATGCTTACCACTCAAACTGCATTACTGCAATTGCCTCCTAGCCAACCTGCTGCCTACAGTTTCCCACCATGCCCATCTATCCCAGCAACACTATCACCTTTTTAAAGCCTCTTTTATCGATTATCTTTTAATAGATACCTATTGTTTTTTTGTCTATCCAGTATATCTCTCTCCATTTTCTGCTACTTGAGAACCTCCTGCCTCCCAAAATGGGCAAGGAATCCAAGCTGGTTAAACATCTATGGACTTTCCTGCCAGATTGATAGTGAAAGACTGCATCTTTCCACTGGGGCTGCTGAGAAGGTAGGTTGTAAATCTTGGCTGTGGTCACTGTCTTGTTTGTCACATAGAAAACAAATAACCAAGATATGGAAAGAAAGAAATAGAGCTTGACGTCCTCATTTGAGGCCCTGAATCCAGCCACATTTGCATCTAAGTTTTGACTTTTCAGTTATCAAAGCCAATAAACTCCCCATTTTAAAAATGTAAGCAAGTTTGAATTGAGTCTCATGGTAACCTGTAGCAGGAAAGTCTTGACTACATGACTCTCCTGCTCAAAATCTCTCCCATGCTCTTAATTCTCTGTGAGATCAAGCTCAAATCCCTAATCCTAGTAGGAAAATTATCTCTCAATTCACTCCTTCCTTCTTTTCATTCCTAGCAGCACCTTCCTTCCCTCCCTAACACAAACTCTTGACCAACATCGTTGGTCTCCTCCTCGCCTCAAAATTGAGTACTAATTTGCATCGCAATGTTCTCTCTTATCTTATGCTCATCTTAATTTCTTTGCACCTTCAAAACATACTAATCAAAAAACATGTGAAAGTCCAGAAATAACTTAAGAAGTTTTAACAAATGATAACAACTTAGTTGATCTGCATATTCATATTTTTGTCAACTCATTCAACTGGTCATAGTTAACTAACTCCTCTTGAGGCATAGTATGGGTTGGAGTGTGATAATAGTGTGACAAAAGCAAGCAAAATGGGCATGGGAGTGACTTGCTCATGCTTCTGATTTTTGCCTCCAGGACTTCCTTTGGACTTGGTCCACATAAATCTCTTCTATTTAATGAGAACAAGCTTCATGACTAAGTGACTCAGATAACACCACGTATACAATGGGCAACTCAGATCAATAGGTGTCTCATGGCCAGACATTCAGTTTATATCAGGGCCCAGTAGAAAGCCAAGAGCTGTTAGTCGAAAGGAATATAGTTATCTTCCCAACAGTGCATGGCCTGAGGCCCTGTTCTATGTTTCTCCTACTGAAACTTGCCACAGGCTCCATACAACAATCTAGTCTGCCAGAGATACTTCAAGTACTATTTGATCCCCTGGATCATGAGTACCAAGGGTCAGAATGATTACACTGCAAACTCGATGAGACAGAGAACCTTCTTTTGCTCTGGATCTGTCTGAAAGCTAAAGATTTTCAGGTGACCAAGTAAATGGTTCCTAAGTGTACGGTCAAATGAAATTATACATTGCCTTCAAAATCAAAAGAGATTCAACAAACAGTGTGCCTCTTTCTTAATGGTATAGGTATAGATCACTAGGTACAGACACTTGTCTTCTACTTTAGAGATAGTATTTCAGTATAACTCAGATCATGGGAACCCCTGAAACTTCACTGAAATTACAGTGTCCCATATTCTCACAAGGTTTATTCCTCACCCTCTGCACACGATTCTTTATTTATTGATTGATTGATTGTTTTTTTTTTTATTGTACTTTAGGGTGAAGGTTTACAGAACAAACAGTTTCTCATTAAACAGTCAGTGCACATATTGTTTTATGACATTGATTAACAACCCCAACCCCACGACATGTCAAGACTCTCCCTTCTCGACCTTGGAGGACTTTTTTTTTTTTTTTGGTGAAAATATACATAGCCAAAGATACACCATTTCAGAAATTTCTTGCACACATGATTCTTACTATGTCATCTGCTGCATTTGATGCCTCCTGCCCTGCAGATCCTTTAAGCATGTTGTCGTCAATGTAGCAGACCAGAATTCAACATTATGCCCTATAAGCTGTCCGTTAGAGTAAATTGGAACACAGAGTGAAATTTTGAAGTAATCATGAGGCAAGACTGTGAAGATATACTTAAAAATCAAACTGATTCTGTTTTTGTTAGGTGCTGCTGAGTCAGTTCCAACTCACAGAGACCCTATGTACAACAGAACAAAACACTGCCAGGTCCTGCACCATCCTCACACTCTTTGTTATGCTTGAGCCCATTGTTGCAGCCACTGTGTCAATCCATCTCGTTGAGGCTCTTCCTCGTTGCTGGCCCTCCACCTTACCAAACATGATGTCCTTCTCCAGGGACTGATCCCTCCTGATAACATGCCCAAAGTATGTGAGACATAGTCTCACCATCCTTGCTTCTAAGAAGCACTCTGGTTGTACTTCTTCCAAGACAGATTTGTACATTCTTTTGGCAGTCCATGGTATATTCAATATTCTTCACCAACACCACAATTTAAAGGTGTCAATTCTTCTTCGGTCTTCCTTATTCATCGTCCAGCTTTTGCATGCATATGAGGTGACTGAAAACACCATGGCTTGGGTCAGCCACATCTTAGTCTTCAAGGTGACATTTTTTGCTTTTTAACACTTTAAAGAGGTCTTTTGCAGCAGATTTGCCCCATGCAATGCATCTTTTGATTTCTTGACTGCTACTTCCATGGGTGTTGATTGTGGATCCAAGTAAAATGAAATACTTGACTACTTCAATCTTTTTTCTGTTTATCATGATCTTGCTTATTGGTCCAGTTGTGAGGATTTTTGTTTTCTTTATGCTGAGATGTAATCCATACTGAAGGCTCTGGTCTTTGATCTTCATCAGTAAATGCTTCAAGTCCTCTTCATTTTCAGCAAGCAAGGTTGTGTCATCTGTATATCCCAGGTTTTTAACGAGTCTTCCTCCAATTCTGATGCCCTGTTCTTCTTCATGTAGTCCAGCTTCTCGGATTATTTGTTCAGCATACAGATTGAATAGGTATGGTGAAAGGATACAACCCTGATGCACACCTTTCCTGACTTTAAACCACTCAGTATCCACTTGTTCTGTTCGAAGGACTGCCTCTTGATTTGTGTACAAGTTCCTCATGAGCACAATTAAGTGTTCTGGAATTCCCATTCTTCACAATGTTATCCATAATTTGTTATGATCCAGACAGTCAAATGTCTTTGCATAGTCAATAAAATACAGGTAAACATCTTTCTGATATTCTCTGCTTTCAGCCAGGAACCATCTGACATCAGCAATGATATCCCTGGTTCCACATCCTCATCTGAATCTGGCTTGAATTATCTTCAGCAAAATTTTACTTGTGTGTGATATTAATGATATTGTTCAATAATTTCCACACTGGTTGGATCGCTTTTCTTGGCAATAGGCATAAATATGGATCTCTTCCAGTCAGTTGGCCAGATAGCTGTCTTCCAAATTTCTTGGCATAGACAATTGAGTACCTCCAGCACTGCATCTGTTTGTTGAAACATCTCATTTGGTATTCCGTAAATTCCTGGAGCCTTGTTTTTCACCAATGCCTTCAGTGCAGCTTGGACTTCTTTCAGTACCATCAGATCCTGATCATATGCTAACTCCTGAAATGGCTGAACATCGACCAATTCTTTTTGGTATAGTGACTCTGTGTATTCCTTCCATCTTCTTTTTGATGCTTCCTGCATCATTTAATATTTTCCCCATAGACTCCTTCAGTATTGCAACTCAAGGCTTGAATTTTTTCTTCAGTTCTTTCAGCTTGAGAAATGCCAAGCATGTTCTTCCCTTTTGGTTTTCTATCTCCAGGTCTTTGCACATGTCATTAAATACTTTACTTTGTCTTCTTGAGCTACGCTTTGAAATCTTCTGTTCAGCTCTTTTACTTCATCATTTCTTCCTTTTGCTTTAGCTACTCAATGTTCAAGAGCAAGTTTCAAAGTCTCTTCTGATATCCATTTTGGTATTTTCTTTCTTTCCTGTCTTTTTAATGATCTCTTACTTTCTTCATGTTTGATGTTCTTGATGTTATTGCACAACTTGTCTGGTCTTTGGTCACTAGTGTTCAGTGCGTCAAATCTATTGTTCAGATGGTCTCTAAATTCAGATGGGATATACTCCAGGTCGTACTTTGGCTCTCATGGACTTGTTCTAATTGTCTTCAGTTTCAACTTAAACTTGCATATGAGCAATTGATGGTCTGTTCTGCAGTTGGCCCCTGACCTTGTTCCGACTGATAATATTGAGCTTTTCCATCATCTGTTTCCACAGATGTAGCCGATTTGACTCCTGTGTATTATATCTGGAAAGGTCCATATATATAGTCACCATTTAGGTTGGTGAAGAAAGGTATTTGCAACGAAGAAGTCATTGGTCTTGAAAAATTCTATCATGTGATCTCAGGCATTGTTCCTATCACCAAGGCCATATTTTCCAACTACCAGTCTTTCTTCTTTGTTTCCAGCTTTCACATTCCAATCACCAGTAATTATCAATGCATCCTGATTGTGTGTTCGATCAATTTAAGACTGCAGAAGTTGGTAAAAATCTTCAATTTCTTCATCTTTGGCCTTAGTGGTTGATGCATAAATTTGAATAATAGTCGTATTAACTGGTCTTCCTTGTAGGCGTATGGATATTATCCTATCACTGACAGTGTTGTACTTCAGGATAGATCTTGAAATGTTCCTTTTGACTATAAATGCAACACCATTCCTCTTCAAGTTGTCTTTCCCAGAAGTGTAGACCATATGACTGTCTGATTCAAAATGGCCAATACCAGTCTATTTCAGCTCATTAATGCCTAGGATATTGATCTTTATGCGTTCCATTTCATTTTTGACGATTCCAGTTTTCCTAGTTCATACTTTGTACATTCCATGTTCCAATTATTAGTGGATGTTTGCAGCTGTCTCTTCTCATTGTGAGTCGTGCCACATCAGCAAATGAAGGTCCTGATAGCTTGACTCCATTCATGTCATTAAGGTCGACTCTACCTTGAGGAGGCAGCTCTTCCCCAGTTGTCTTTTGAGTGCCTTCCAACCTGAGGGGCCCATCTTCCAGCATTATTTCAGACAATGTTCTGCTACTGTTCATAAGGTTTTCACTGGCTAATTCTTTTCAGAAGTAGACCACCGAGTACTTTGTCCTAGTCTGTCTTAGTCTGGAAGCTCCGCTGAAACCTATCTGCCATGGGTGATCCTTCTGGTGTTTGAATACTGGTGGCATAGCTTCCAGCATCACAGCAACACACAAGCCCCTATAGTACAACAAACTGACAGACATGTGGGGGTTGTTTTTTTTAGCATAGGGAAAAGAATAATTGTCAAATCAATGATGACATATTAGGTACCAGAGACTGTGTTGATTTACTCTAGTAATGAAATCACACAAGGAGTAGAAACTTTAGTAGGAGTCATCCCTGATTGAGCTTATGTTTATCCATACTCTACAGCAGGCAAACTAGAGCCTTGAATGGGGATGTAATAGGAATCATCACCGTTTTATCCTTCAGTTCATTCAAGTTGATACTAATCTCTTGAGAATTTCTCCTTAGGGATGCCTAATTATTTTTTATTTAGTATTTGATATGGATGGAGAGATCTAAGGGTTTCCACTTGCACCATAATAAGCTCCATGGGTCAGAGACAAAAATGCAGATTCTGTAATTGATGAGGATTATCTACTCTAACTATATACTTGGTAATTGAAGAGATAACTACAGAATTGTCTTGGTATCCCAGTTGGTATAATATAAGGTAAATTAGTATTAAAATTCATCACTTGACCTCCATAAACTCCTACTTTGACTGACAGACCAGAGTAACATCCTAAATCCTGCTGAAGTAGTTCACAACCAGAGTCTAAAAATCTCCTAAAGGCCTGGGTATTTCACTTTCCCTAACACAGTTAATGTATAAATGGTTGCAAGTCCACTTGGGGAAAGCAAAGTAGAAGAGTCATAGTATATACTTGTGATACAATTATAAGGTCTTTCCTCAGTATCATTTTTATTTCCAAAAGCTATGGGTCTATGAGTCCCTGCATAGTGTAAATGGTTAACATGCTCAGCTGGAGCACAGTTCTACTCTGACACTCATGGGGTTGCCATGAGAAGGAATTGACTCAACAGAAACTGGCTGTGGGTCTATGAACTAAGTCAGGTCAAGGAGATGGAAAAGGGACCATGATTTTCATGGAGCCTCCAGTCAGGTTTCTGTTCACTATCTGTCTTAGTTATCTAGTGCTGCTATTACAGAAATACCACAAGTGGATGGCTCTAACAAACAGAAATTTATTCTCTCACAGTTTAGGAGGCTAGAAGTCCAAATCAACATGCCAGCTCCAGGGGAAGGCTTTCTCTCTCTGTTGGCTGTGGGGGAAGTTTCTTGTCATCAATCTTCCCCTGGTCTAGGAACTTCTCAGTGCAGGGATCCCAGGTCCAAAGGACACTCTGCACCCCTGGCTTTTCTTGCTTGGTGGTAATGAGATCCCTCTTCTCTCTGCTGGCTTCTCTTTTTCATATCTTAAAAGAGATTGACTCAAGATACAGCCTAATCCTGTAGATTGTGTTTTGCCTTATTAACATAACTGCCTCTAATCCTGCCTCATTAACATCATAGAGGTTAGGATTCACAACACCGAGGAAATTTCATCTGATCACAAAATGGAGGATGACCACACAATACTGGTAATCATGACCTAGCCAAGTTGACATACATTTTTGGGGGGCATAATTCAATCCATATCACTATCCTTGAAGTTTTTGTTAGGTTTCTGCTCTTGTCAATACAAATCAAGTAGGAATTAAGTCGGTTTCTCATCTATTTTAGACTTAGGGATCCTATGGTGAGCAAATAAAAACCCTTTGAGATCCTTGTGGGTCATATCATTCTGATGATGATGGAAGATATGTGTTACATAGCATATATGTGACCGTACCTCTTGTGATTACCTGGTATTACTTGATTTCTGCCACTGCAGAATTATCTCATCCACACTGAAATCAAAGAGCTCATTTTATCTTTAGTGTCTCCCTTCAACATTCTTGCCATTTTAAAAAGGGGACTGTCATCCCCTTGCCATTGCATTTCTCAGGTTGAAATGACTCATTTCTGGGCCTTATTGGGGGGCTTAACTGAAGAATGGTTGGTCAGATTGTACAAGACAAAGTCACTCCAGAACTTCTATTTTTCATATCGCTGAATTTCTTTCTTTACCTTAGTCCAAAGAACTACTGGCATTACACATTAATATTATGTAGACACCATATATTGTTCAGGCTTTCATTAACCAGCTGAGTAAAGAATTAGAATTACATACTCTCCACTGTGTGAGCTAGCACACTTCATGTGGACTATCTGGAATCCATATCAACAAATTCAGGCTGGTCCATCCTTGACCAACCCCCTCAGAATACATTTTCATACATATCCTCAAAATTCTAGCAAACATAAATTAGCAGAGCACTGTACGTGTTTGGTGCTTAAACCTTCTCTTCTCTGACTTGACTTTGTTGCTGGCTTCCCATGACATGCTGGAATCTGGCTGTGGTTTTAAGTTTGAAGACCAAGAGGGTAATACAGTGATGCATGAGATGAACTGGTTCCCTTGGGAAGGTAACTCCCTTAGGGGAGGAGAGATAGTATCTTCAAATGAGTGAGGAAGACATCATTGACAGGGAGGAGGGCTGAAAGGAGGCTCAGTGAGAGGTGAGGATTCAGGGTACTCCAAGTCCTTCTAAACCTCCTGTAAAGTCTTTATATGAATTCAATCGACATATTTTCTGAGCCACCTTGCATCAAGAGATAAAACATTCTTTGAGCTTGATCTCTGGGTTTCAGTCAGTGTCTTTATATGAGAATTTAGGGAACTCTTTCTATAGCTGTCCAGTGAAGTGACAAATTGACATCTTACTCTGCAGTCTTTGAATTCTGCATTGCTTTCACTGTTCTGTGGAAATGACAACTTGATTTCAGAAAGACTTGTCCTCAGTGGGCATTTCATTCTAGGTAAACAGAGATGATAATTTAATTGGTTGATTTGTCATTACATTCTTGGGCCCTTCTGATTCCCATGCTAATGGATTCTCCCTGAGTTCAGTCTTACATAGTTAATTTATCCAATCTCAGGTTTTCCCTTTGCCATTTCTCTGAGGATGTGTTGTTTTGTTACCCACTTGCTGGTACTAATATCTGTCAGGGTCCTTGATTGTAAGCAACAGAAACTGACTTAGGTAATGTAAACAAAAATGGAGTTTATTGGAAAAATATAAGGTAACTAACAGAATCAGTCAGAAGGATGGAGACCCAGTCTTGGACTATGGACTTGAGCTGAAGGAGGTTACCTCACACCCAGAAACTGGCTATGATGCTGCCAACGGCACTGCCAAAACTCTACATTCACTGCTGCTGTGCCTGAAACTTTAGCTCTGCTGCAGCACATTCTGTACTGTCTGTGTGATAAATATCATGATAGACACTCTCTATCTTTGCACTAGTCCCTTAAGGTTCAAAGTTCGAGAGGATCATCCAAATATGTAGTCCTTCACCAGTAGTAAGTGGTGTCTGTACAGCAGGGCAAAGGACCCTTACATATTGAGAAATGTTGTCAAATAGAAAGAGTTCTTTGCTGCTGCACAGACACCCCTTACTATTCCCCCATTTCCTACTAAATAGAAAAGTTTTCATCATAAGGTATTCACAGACTTTGTGGCTTCTGTATGTCATTTAGACAGTACTTCTGTCCAAAACAAGATGTTTGAGTGACGTTTTGCCCAATGCTCCCAGATGATACTAAAAGTAGTGGGAATACTAGAATAACAATTGGTTACATGGCATAGGGTAACGGAGCAAGGGAGAAGCAGAACCTTGGTTTCTCTTTTGTAAAATATACATCGTAAGCTCCTTGTGAACATAAGCTGCCTTGTACTGCAATCCTTATTACCTAGTGCTTAGAACATGTAGGCACTCAATGTTTATTTGTTAAATAAATCTATGAATGACTGAATGAATGTTAGACATATCTAAGGCTATTATCTTTTAAAAATAAGGATTGGGATTTGTATCCTATCCAGATCTTTTAAACTACTATAGCAAAACCCCATTTTTCAAATTACTTGCATTGAATCATCTAGGGTACAGTTTAAAATGTAGACTGGGACTTTTACTTACGTCAGACCTAAACTGAGTTAGACTAATATGAGTGAGGCTCAGGAATCTACATTTTAAATAAACATCCCAGATGATTCCAATGCACAGTAAATTTGAAAGCTAATGCTCTTTGTGGGGGCTGTTACTAGGGACTGAAGTTTAAAGATTCTAGTTCACACAAATTAATAAGGATGCTCGGAATAAAACTCTAAGCCTCACTTATTAAGCTTTTCTCTTTCTCTTAATGACTGTTAAGTGAAGATAAGTTCTTCCCATTACATAGTTAGTGTAATATGGAGGAAAAGCCCATAATGAGAAAGAAACTAAAAGTCCAGCTTTATCTTTTTAATTAAGATGTTACTCTCTTTTCTGTTGCTTGTCTTTTGTAATCTGAAGCAAAAGAACAGCGAAAGCAAGGCAAGGCATAAATAAAGCTACTTTAGCCACCTCTCAGCTAACCATGTTAATAAGCTCTCCTCAGTTTGGGGTAGGGAGAAAGTGGGCAACCTACAGTGAAAACATTACAGACATGTTATTTGGCATGTCCAAATCCTCAAGGGCAATCACTGTTATACCAGTGACCTTCAAATCCATGGATAGACTGTAAACGTGTAAACACAATGCTTTCCTTCACCTCCAGAATGGCAATTCTCTTACAAGAGTGTTTTAAGTATGTTCTTGGTTTCTCCACAGAAATAGAGAAGAGAGCCAGTATCATATTTATATTACATTGCTCTATCAGTTCCAGAACTCTTTTGAAAACATCATATCATTTGAACTTCATACGTCTGCATGGTCAGGAAGGCATGCTGACTTTACAGAGTTAGGAAATAACGGTAACCAGTGTGAAGAGATTTGTTCAATATACAACTAAAAGAGTGTATATATAAAGAAATATGGACAAAAACAAAAAGAAAGTGAAATTTACCACTACTTACCATCAACTCTAAACCTTCATATGTATAATGAAGAAGAGAAAGTGCCCTCCTCAACCTGTCTGATTTAAAACCAGGGGTAACTATGGTAAAGAGCTTGGTCAATATACTTCCAGATATTTCCCTACGCTCATACAGACATCTATCAACATACACACACACACACACACACACACACACACACACACACAAACACACACACACATGCCTTTTCTCATACACATACCTGCAAACACATACGTACATTTTTTTGACACAGATGAGATTATGCTCTGTTTTCTATAAATTCCTTTTATCTGTTATGTTTCACTGTACTCTGAAGCTTCTAGGAAAGAGGAAGTTTTGTTGCTTAGCTTTGTCCTTTTGGTATCCCTGCCACTCAATGGCTTTGGGATCTTGTTCATCTCCAGATAGCTCTTGCAGGCATCTAGGTTGCTGCAGATGATGTGCTTGACATTTCTACTGCTGCCACAGTGTCATCACCGGTTTTCAAACAGCAGCATTTGGCTTCCTGCCCCTTTTGACCCTCTGCTGTAGGTCCCTCAGCCCTAATCTCCCTCCATCACTTCCAATGGCGTGGCAGTCTTTGAATGATGCCATATCTTTCCCAGACTAACCATGGCAGGTGCTGCTTTTCTGTTTCTCAGTTTCCCAGAATGCCTGCTGCTTCTGATGGCAGTCTGCCTCTAGAAGGTACGGAAGCCAACCTGGCTGGCCAAGCAGCCTTCAGTGAGGGACCTGGGCTGCTGTCCTTCTCTCCAGCCAATAGCCCACTATACTTTTCTCTATTGCTTCTTAGGCTTAATCAAG
This sequence comes from Trichechus manatus latirostris, assembly GCF_000243295.1. Lineage (NCBI taxonomy): Eukaryota > Metazoa > Chordata > Mammalia > Sirenia > Trichechidae > Trichechus > Trichechus manatus. The sequence continues at coordinate 17,271,148 of NW_004443943.1, read as the reverse complement.
AGCCCTGTTGTAGAAGGTGGAGGGCTTTTCTGTAATTTTGTCAGCTGATACTCAAAAAGGTTCAGGATTCCAGCCATCCAAACAAAAACCAAATGCCTTTGGCCACAGTTAAATGTCCAGATAGCCAGTCAACTACAAAGGCACCAAAGTGCTGAGGACTTGGCTCCTGATGTGGTGTGGTGTAAAGTGGTGTATATGTGTGTGTGTGTGTGTGTGTGTGTGTGTGTGTATAAGAGAAAGAGAGAAAGAGATCCAGTGGAGTTAGAAAAATATGTTTATGGAATCAGGAACATCTTTCTTTGCATTTAGAGGTAGAATGAATATTTATGATGAATTTTGAGAAAAATATAATCACTTTAAAACTTCTAGAATGCATCTATTTTCTATTTGTATTGAATTCTATTCTAGTATCTAGAAGATAGAAACCAGGTATTTAGAAATGTAGGGAATACATATGAAGGTGATGTACTTTTGTACCATGTAATTCCACACAGCTGAAGTTTGCATGTCTTTGAAATTCAGAGAAAATAGCATAACATTTATTTGCTTTTTCAAAAAAGCCTTTCTGGAACGTTCTACAAAAGTTTTATAGTCATTAGAGATTTCAACTTCTAAAAAGGGATAGCAAAATTTGGATTTACGTCTCAGTTCTGCTATATTTGCTTAGACTTGGCCAATTTCTCTCTGAACTTCAATTTCATTATCCAAAAATCGAGGAGTTTAGATCTTCCCAGAAAAGCTATCAAACTCCAGCCCCTTCACCTTCTAATAAACATGGTGCTTCTATCTTTGTCTAGAGTTTATCAAAATTCTGACTCCTTTAAAGGGATGCAAATTTACATATATGTCGTAGAGCTGTAGAATCAGATGGTTGGATTTAGAAAGAGAGGTATGTGCTCATCAATCCTATCTGTGATTACAATTGCAAACTACGCTTGGATTGGATACTGAAATTCTCTTCAAAGAAGAAAAATCACATATGGTCAAAATTACCCTTGAAAGTACCTTAGGAAGTCACCACATCAGAGCCTGACATATTGTCTCTCAGTAAGTCCAACATGGCCAGTTTTCCCCACAGCTATGGAACAGATTGGGCCCCAGAAGAAGTGGCTGATTTTTGTTTAAAGGCAATGTTTTATGAAAAATGGGTATCCTTCAATACCAGAATCATACTCAGAGGGGCTAATTGGTCACTTATAACAGATACCTAATAAGTAAGACCCCAAAGAAACAGCCTCTGGATCTTACTATCATTGAGCACAGTGACAGGCTCAATAGCTTGAAATAATTAAATGGGTCTTCTATTCACTTTTTTTTTTTTTTTTCAGATAAGCACATATAGTTTAATTTAGCTAAGAAACATGTGTTTATTTTGTGATTCCACTACTGGCTTAGTTAAGACCTCATCATCACTTGACTAATTATTACAATAACTGCTTAACCTCTACTCTTGGTCTTTCCCTTCTCTTCTCTCTTCCCTAACCATTTGCTTTCCTGCCACCATAGTGATTTTTCTAAAACAAAAATCTGTTCTGCATGAAACCCTTGCAATATCTCTCATGTCGACTGCAGCTTTTTCCCAAGTGTGTTCTGTGAGACTATACTTAAATATATACTTCATAACAAATCAATGATTTCATGAATTAAAGTGTGCATGATCTATTCCCTTATAGAAGGTTCAAAATATGTATTAATATATTAAAGATTCTCATAGTTCAAGTGTTTTCCCAATATTGGACTTTTTTTTCATTTCGTTTAATAAAATTCATTACACAGAAAAAAATAAGAGATGTTGGAAACATCAACTTACATATAAAATGTAAGTTCCTAAACATGGCTTTACAAGGCCTTCCATGAGCTGGCCCTAGTTTAACTTTAGTATTGCCTGCAGACACAGGCAAGGGAGCCCCTGCCCTGTGCATGGGCTTTAGGAGGTTCACCATGGTTTGGAGTGCCTTCCTTGAAATTTCCAAGGTTCCAGGGACCAGCCAGTGTGGCAGTACCATCTGAGTGGTGTACTCAGAGGCCAGATTGGGACTTGTATGTGTCCCAGTCCCCATTTTCCCTTTCAGGGTGTTCTCTCACCTTCTATTTTATCTTTGGGCTCAAACAGAAACCCAAAAGAGCTCAATGATTCATACATATGGGGTTGTCCTAGGGCCTGTGACTAGCCCTGGTTCCAGAATCTCTTCTGCTGACTAGAAAAGGACTTCTGTGGTGTGATTGCGTGCAAATGGGTCACAAGAAGAGTGCTATCTTAGTTATCTAGTGCTGCTATAACAGAAATACCACAAGTCGGTGTCTTTAACAAACAGAACTCTATTTTCTCACAGTCTAGTAGGCTAGAAGTCCAAATTCAGGGCGCCAGCTCCAGGGGAAGGCTTTCTCTCTCTGTCGGCTTTGGGGAAGGTCTTTGTCATCAATCTTCCCTGGTCTAGGAGTTTCTCAGCACAGGGACCCTGAGTCCAAAAGATAAGCTCCTCTCCTGGCACTACTTTCTTGGTGGTATAAGGTCCCCCTGTCTCTCTGCTCATTTCTCTCTTTTATATCTCAAAAGAGATTGACTCAAGGTACAATCTAATCTTGTAGACTGAGTCCTGCCTCATTACATAACTGCCTGTAATCCTGTCTCATTAACATCATAGAAGTAGGATTCACAACACATAGGAACATCACATCAGATGACAAAATGGTGGACAATCACACAGTACTGGGACTTATGGCCTAGCCAAGTTGACACACATTTTTGGGGAACACAATTCAATCCATAACAGGTGCTGACACACTAATTTGGGTTGACTTCCCTCATGTTGGACACAAGACAGTTCAGGGCTATGGGTTGCTGACTGACAGTTCACTGCTGACCACTGGACTTCAGCTACATTTTTGGACCCTTGTGTCAGATCTCAAGAAGCCCTGGTGTAGAGTTTAAGTGCTTGGCTGCTAACCAAAAGGTTAGCGGTTCAAACCCACCAGCTGTTCTGTGGGAAAAAGATGTGGCAGTCTGCTTCCATAAAGATTACAGCCTTTGAAACCCTATGGGGCAGTTCTAGTCTGTCCTATAGGGTCACTATGAGTTGGAATCAATTCAATGGCAACAGGTCAAGTGTCGGTTCTCACTATTTGTGTTTTGACTGCAGTGCCACCTCTGATCTACAGAATGTAAGGGTGGCAAGAGTGGCAGCAGTTCTCATTGCTAGCACTCCAACCCCTTGAAAGGTTCCATGCCACACATCAGGTAGCCCTCTGCAGGTGGCTGCACTTACCTTATTTGAGGGCTTTTGAGAAATCAGTGAAAATGGGCCCTTCTGACCCATATCCTCTTGTGCTGGTTAAGGTTGTGTGTAAACTTGGCTGGGCCATGATTCTCAGTGGTTTAGCAGTCATATGATGTTGTGATCACTTCTGTGATGGGATTTGATATTATCTGATCGCCTCCATGATGGGATCTGCTATGAGTAGCCCATTAGTTGAAAGGGAGTTTCCTTGGGCGTGTGGCCTACATCGAATATAAGTAGACATTCTGGCAAGGCTTGTGTTCTTCTGTTTGTTCTGGATCCTGCAGCTGGCTCCTGTTCATCTGACCTCTGGTTCTTGAGACTTGAGCCAGCAGCTTACCTTGGTCTTGCCTGCTGATCTTGGGATTTGTTGATCTTCACAGCCTGTGAGCAAGAGCCCTGCTCTCTGACCTGCTGATCTTGGGTTCACCAGCCCCTGAGGCTACGTGAATCAGGGGAAGCCTCTATCCTGATCCACAGACTTGGGACATTCCAGCCTCTAAAATCATATAAGCCATTTACTTGATACAAATCTCTCTGTATATACTTATACACTTTCCTGGTTTTGCTTCTCTAGGGAACCCAGCCTAAGACACCTCTCTTGCCTCCCATGCATGTGATGATGTTGTGCTCTCCTGGGTCAGTCTTGAGCAGGACAAAGGATAGGCATTACTTGTGTGAATATAATTAGTCTTCTTACCCTGCCCATGGCCACTCACCTTTCTTTCCTGTTTGTGGTGGTGTGCAGAAGGCAGAAGTTCAATCCTCATCGAAAAATCATATTTTAAAAATTCAGTGATTATGGCTTAAAGAGTTCAAAAGAAGATACGTTAAATAGGAAGATCAGTTGTTCTACTATAACATGAATGATAAATTTAATATAACCAGAAAATAAATTAACATTCACATATTCTTGCATACTCTGAGTAAGACTCACATTTGTGGTCATCATCAAGGAAGTATAATAACAATTTTTGAGAGAGTCATTGTAAGCCAGTGTCCAGGTGGCATGAGGGATGATGCAGAATCTTAAGTATAGATGTAACCAGCGTTAAATAGGTGGTATTAGGAAAATTCAGAGGCAAAAAGGTCTTTATTATTTTAACACAAATAGATTCTGAAGAGTCATAGCATTGTTGGGTAATAACAGTATTGCCCATTTAGAAGCAGTGGGAAACATGAGGGCTCATGTGAGGTATAGTGATTTATCAGTGAAGATACAGATCAATTGGTAGAGATGAGATAAGTACATGTTTGCTTATTGTGACTTTAGTGCATGTGAAGATTTTTCATAGTATCTAGGTATCATCTCTTTCTGATCATGTCGAGGAACCATCTCTTCATGTTCTGTGTGTTCACAGGTTTCCCTGATAGCTACAACTTGTTCACCTCCACCAGAGCTTGAGCAAAGTGGTTAGTGACTTTCTCTGATCATCCAGCTCACCTTTTGGGATCTTAATTCCCCAGTCCCTCCCACAGCCATGTAAGGTCTAATTCCTATAATCAGTCCCTTCTTCTGTAACTCATAGGGTGTACTTGCCAGACCGACCCTGACAGATTCAGTATCTCTTTTTCTTGCTACTCCTTTAAAAAATTAAATTGCTGTTCTTTTAAGGTTCATTTTACATATGAGTTTGAAAAATGAAAAATAGGAAAAGAGTGAGAGAAGGGATGAGATAAGGAAAAGAAAGACCAGTAAAGAAAAAGGCTGATATTGAATAATGGAATGGGAAAGAGGGAGTGGCAAGTTTGGAGATAAGAGAAAGCGAATTTTAAAAAAGTAATATATGGCTCCATTCCACTAGGAACTCACAATCTATTTAGGAAAGTAAAGAAAGATGATCATACATAAAAGTTTAGCATACATTTCAAAAAGTTAGATATCACATATAATTAATAAACAGCATTTCCTTCTAATCAAACACACACACAAATACACATGAAGAAATATTATCTAAGAAGGATTGAGAGACAAAGATGGAAGTTTGTCCTCCCCATAGCAAATATTAGTAGAATCTCTTAATTTCAGATTAATTATTTGCTGAGATATTAACTACCCTCTTAAGTGGGTAAATGGGAACAATATCTGTCTATATTTTCCATAAAAATATAGAACATCATGGTTGGTAAAGTAAAGGATCAGAATCAGGGAAGCCCTCAATAAATGGATTGACCCAATAGCCAAAACAATAGACTCAAACTTACCGACGATCATGAAGATGGCACTGGACCAGGTATGTTTTATACTGTTTTACGTAAAGTGGCCAGCAGAAGTCGGAGGTGACTTGACAGTACCTAACAACAACAACAACATATTTTCTATGAATAAAGCACAAAAGGCTTTAGACTTTATAGGAGCCCAAGTTATGATCAGAGATGCATTCAAGGTGTAAAACAGCAATAACCCACTGCCTTCGAGCCGATTCCAACTCATAGCAACACTATAGGACAGAGTAGAACTGCCCCATAGGGTTTCCAAGGCTGCAGTCTTTATAGAAGCAGACTGCCACATCCTTCTCCCATGGAGCTGGTGGGTTCAAAACAAAGACCTTTCAGTTAGCAGTCGAATGCTTAACCACTGCACTACCAGGGCTCCTTAAACCAACATAGAAGGTAATTTCAAAGGTGTAATGTTTATTGTAGGGAGCCCTGATGGTGCAGTGGTTAAAGCACTGGGCTGCTAACCAAATTGGTGGCAGCTCAACCCACCCGCTGCTTGGGAAAGATGTGTCAGTCTGCTTCCATAAAGATTTACAGCCTTGGAAACCCTAGGGGGCATTTCTACCCTGTCTTATAGGGTTGCTATAAGTTGGAATCGACTCGATGGCAGTGGGTTTGGGTTTTTGGGTAATCTTTATTGTGATTCTCAAAGAATATTAATAGATCTAACTACCCTAATTTGCTGCACATGTATCTCTAATTTATCCAATCCCAGAAATTATTTACCACATCCTTGCCCATGTGGCTTTTATCTCCCCAGGTTCTCAGAAACATTTCCCATTTCCCATTTTGATCCCTGGCAGCCCTTCCTGAATTCTACTGCCATTAGTGGCCTGAGTTTATCATATGAGAATGGCAGGAGGACATAGTTTCTCTGTCTTCCTTGATCTACAATCCCTCCAAGGGGTAAGCATATGGAGACCCATGAGAAATATAGTTCTTCTGATGCACCATCAGGCTCCTTCTTGCAATCTTTGTATGTAGGGAATGGATAGTTTCCTGCAGGGTAAGAACTGTGATTGAAATTTCCAGTTTTCTCCTATCAAAGCTTTGTAACCCTGGTAAAGTGAGGAATATGATGTATTTACTGATTCTCTACCTCTCACAAACAGAAGGCTACTGGTTTTTTCTCACTGCTCAAGTTGAAGCTAAAGACAGAGTTAAAATTGTGGACACTTCTGGACATGGATATTTATGGTGTTCTACCATGCAATGGAACATGAAATACAGGTGAAATGAATCCAGCAACACAACCATATTGGAAGTGAGTCACAGGATGTAGCCTCCAATCAAAACTCAGGGCAACTTCTGGAAGTTTGTCTCTCAGTTGGGATAAAAGGGAGCTGACTTATACTTACCAAGATAATCTGACTTCAGGAGATCTGACTTCCTACAGTCTCTTGGCTGCCTGAGCTCACTTGGCAGTCAGTGAGTTGAGCTCCAATATTCTGCCTCATTCTAAAAGCACTGACATAAAAATCCTTCTTCTATCCCTGGGCTCTGATGAGCTTCCCTTACAGGGAGAATTCCAGATCCCCCTAGGAGACCATGAATTACAAAATTATTTAGTGAATCTGGACTCTATTTTCTCCCACAACTTGTTCCAGCATTTTTATTTGCTTTTGATACTCTGAGCATCATTTTATAGCCTCGAAGGAGAATTTACTATTAGAGTTCTCCTATTCTGAACACTTAGGTGCAGTAATTTTCCCCTGTCCAGCGATACCTGGTTATAAGTTAGTCTTGTGAATCCAAGCCACTGTCTACCTTACCACACCCTTGTTCTAAGAAGTGAGGCAGTTTTCCACTGGGGAGGCCAAGTTCGTGGCTGGTGGCTGAGAACAAATCTGGCCTGTAGGCTCTCAAGTGATATTAGCATTTCTTAGCCTCTGAGGATTTAAAGCCCAGGACCATATTAATGGCATATATAAACCATGACCCAAAGCTCTTTTCTCTGTCGTCTGGCTTGATTCTTCCTGAGAATTTATTCAGTTTCCAGGGGAAGAAAGTTTATACCCATGGATCCAAAGCCTGTTTTCACTAAAGTTCCACAGTAATGTCCAAGTCCTTAGCGGATCCTGTCTCCACTGCTGTGAGAGAGCAGTGACTTAAAACTATCCTAAAAGGGCGTGGCACTGACCTCCTCTTGCTGTCCTGAAAGGACTCTGATACCTTACGAGACTGAGGATTCGTGGCATTCAAAATGGAAACTATACTTATTTCAAGTTTGTGATTTCATACAATGCTGTGTGCATCTGGTTGTTTGCCTGCAGCATCACGTCCTGAGCTGCGCATTGTCCCTACTGACTCTGTACTCATATTCCAACAACCATAATGACTTAAATCTAATTAAGCCCCACTTCCTTCCACCCCGCATCCAGCAGTCAGGCAGTCATGGCGAAAATGCTCTTTTGGCACAGGTCTGTGTTAGTTCTGTTAATCAAAGGTATAGCTGAGAATTGTAAGTTAAGTACAAAATCACAGGAAACAAATGAAATCCTAAAAATAAAGTAACTGACCACCACAACAACACAAAGCTAGAGCCTTATGTGGCCTGGTTTCTGCACAGTGTTGTAGTCAAAGAACATAATCTAATACCAAATGCAATTAAAGAAATCCCAATATTGGTTTAACTTTTTTTTTTTTATTGCACTTTAGGTGAAAGTTTACAGCTCAAGTTAATTTCTCATTCAAAAATTTATACACATATTGTTTTGTGACATTAGTTGCAATCCTCACAATGTGACAGCACACTCTCCCTTTCCACCCTGTGTTCCCTGTATCCATTTGACCAGTTCCTGTCCTTTCCTGCCTTCTCATTCTACTTTTGGACAGGAGCTGTCCATTTGGTCTCGTATATCTGATTGAACTAAGAAGCACATTCCTCACGTGTATTATTTTTTATATTATAGTCCTGTCTAATCTTTATCTGAACAGTGGGCTTCAGGAATGGTTTCAGTTCTGGGCTAACAGTGTATCTGGGGCCATAGTTTCGGGGGTTCTTCCAGTCTCTGTCTTCTACCTTTTTCTCCTGCTCTGCCCAGGACTCTCTGTTTTGTTCCATATCAGGGCAGTCATTGGTGATAGCCGGGCACCACCTAGTTCTTCTGGTCTCAGGCTGGTAGAGTCTCTAGTTCATTTGGTCCTTTAGTCCTTTGGGATAGTATTTTCCTTGTGTCTTTGGTTTTCTTCTTTCTCTTTTGCTCCAAGTGGGATGGGACAAATTGATGTGTCTTAGATGGCTGCTCACAAGCCTTCAAGACCCCAGACTCCAGTCACCAAAGTGGGATGTAGAACATTTTCTTTACAAACTACGTTATGCCAATTGACCTAGATGTCCCTCGAAGGTTTAACTTCTTAAAACTACAATTTGTAATCCACATCAATGCTTTTTCATCCTTTTCCCTACTTCCCCAGGCCTTGGAACTACATGGCTGCTGTCTCACTCTTTTTTGCTAAATACTCTTACTTTCTTCTCACCTAAGTCCATACTCCTTAGCCTCTTTTCTACCTTCCATTCATCTCCCCCTCTGCCCATAACACTACACCAATAGTTGGCCCAACTGTCTGGCCATCAGGACTTCTGGTTCTCACTAAAGGTTATGTCAAGTCACACTAAGATGACTGGAAGACCCTGTGGTTTCAGGCTCCAAGTCCTCCCTCTCCATGGACATAAATACACAGAGTCCCCTGGGAAATTTGGTCTTACTTGCTCTGACTGGTATTCTTATGGACAATTCACAAGGAGCGTTCTGGAGAACAAAATTCTTCACCAATATATATATTTGTTTCACATATTAGAGAAGAAAAATATTCACCTGGAGAATAGATGTCTATCCCTAAGTCCCTGGTTTGCCCCAGATCCCATCATGATGCTTGCTGACTCCATGGGTTACCATCAGGGTCAAAGTGTTTTCACCATGGTCCATAGGAGTAATCAAAAATGCATGGAGGTATATTTTTAAAAAGAGAGTGAATAGCTATACCTGGAGAGACTGCTGCCAATCAGGAACGCTACCTTGGAAGTGGAGCAGCCAGACAGCAAGGTTGTGAAAGCATGCTGGGCTTAAATCTCAAAATACCTGAGACAGAGAGAGACAGGACAAAGACAGCAGAACAGATCTGAAAGAGCCCTGTACATGCTTCTCCTGCCTTCAGCAAGGGTCACAAAGGCAAAAGAGTTTAAAGAAAGAAAAAGAAAAAATGTGTGGAGTTGCTGTGAGAGGAAGCGGTATTTAGAGAACGTCGTCAAGAGGAAATTCTCCATGAGTGTCTGCTTCACAGGCCTTGAGAGCAGCTGCTCAGCCAGAGGAATCACCAGGAGACTCTTATGGACAGAGACTGTGTGACTCTGCTGAGCAAAGTAAGGAGAAATGAATTGATGGCTACATATTGGAAACTGATTAAAAACATTTTTTTAATCTGTAAGAATTAGCAAAATGCTTATTTGAGTTTGGACTAAGAAGTATGAATATAAAATACAATGCTGACGTGGAGAGGAGAGGATGAACCCTCTGTCTTGAACATTCCATTTGGAATATTGAAAGATTAATTTGATAGAGGAACCAGTCAAAGAGAGGCTCTATTATACAGTGAGAAGTCCTGGGAAGGGAGTGTGCAAATAACATGTATACTCATTTGTTCATTCATTCTTTCATACAACAAGTGTTTACTGAGTATCTACTATCTGCCAGGCATTGCTCTAGGTGCTAGAGTTCTATCAGTGAACAAACCACCAATCTATGGTCTAGCGGAGGAGACAGCCACTCAACAAATAATATTTATAAAATTAGAAAAGTAATTAAATGAATGTGCCTCAAAGAAGCACAGAATACTCTGAATATGTAAATTAAGAAACCTGAGAGATCACCGAAAGTTTCTTGACATATAAGTTGAGATGTAAAAGAGGAATAAAAATTGGTCAAGTGAACAAGAAAAAGAAGGAAATTCAGCCAAAGGAGCCAGCATGCAAGAAAGCCCCTGAGGCCAGAAATTGCTTGGTGTCAAAAGGAGACTGAAAGATAATAGTGAAAGCAGAGCTAGAGGATAATGAGCAAGCAGGAGGATGATTTCAAATACAGCTGAAAAGATGGGCAAGAAAGAGTGTGGGTGTGCGAAGGAGTAAGGAGCTAGCAATGGCCACTTTAAATTCAATAGATAAATAAGAAGATTATTTGTAGCATTGTGGGGGGAAAGGGAGAAGTTACAAAAATTGCTCAAGAGCCTTACGCTAAAGCAAAGGGGACATAGCCAGTCCAGCTGCAGGGCCCAGGAGACAGGGGCAGAGAGAACAATCCATGCTGAGAACATGTGCCCAGATGAACCGAGGGAAGATGCTCAGATTGTGAGGAAGCAGAACATAGGGAAGGCAGGCGTCCCATAGAAATAGAGATGAAAAAAACCACTGGGCTTTTGGAAATGGTGAAAAACAGCAAAATAAGTAGGGCTGAGATACCAGAAGAAAGGAGCAAGGAGAAGCACATGCAACAAAGGTGTTCCCTCGGAGGAAACAGTTGTCTAATGCTGTAAAATTCTAGCAGAGAAGCAGTCCAATTATTCTCCCCCTTAGTGTCTTAGGAGTAGAAAGGAAAAAATATAAAAAGACCAAAGTTTATTAGTGGTTACCAGGGGCAAGGGGGAGGGGGAAGGGGGATCCCTGGATTAGGAAGCAGTTACTGCTTATGAGTTATTGTTTATGGTGATGGATAGGCTACGTTACTTTGTGTACATACTATACTATGGTGATGGAAAAGTTAGCAGTGATTGTTGGTGAGGGATGCACAACATGATTAATGTTAATTGACATCACTAAGTTGTACAACTGAAAACCATTGAATTGGAAAATGTGTTTTATATATCTTTATAACAATAAAAAATAAGACCAAGAAAGGTAAATTAATAAGCTCACTTTACAAGAATCCCACATGCAATAACGAAATAATAATAGCTAACATTTGACCGGAGGCCTGGTTGCTCAGTGGTTAACAGCTCGGCTGCTAACCAAAAGGTCGGCAGCTCGAATCCATCCATCAGCCACTCCTTGGAAACCCTATGGGGTGGTTCTACTCTGTCCTATTATGTCGCTGTGAGTCGGAATCAACTCGACGGCAGCGGGTTTGGTTTTTGGTTTAACATTTGACCTCTTACTCTAGGCAAAGAGTATTACCTATATTATTCCATTTAATGTATCTGACAACCTTATAATTAAAAAAAAAAAAACCAAATCCATTGCCGTCAAGTCGATTCCGACTCACAGCGACCCTATAGGACAGAGTAGAACTGCCCCATAGGGTTTCCAAGGAGCGCCTGGTGGATTCAAGCTGCCGACCTTTTGGTTTGCAGCTGTAGCACTTAACCACTACATCACCAGGGTTTCCTTATAATTAGTTACCATAATTTTTGCCTTATTACAAATGAGGAAACTGAGCCAGAGGGAGGTGAAATAACTTGCCCAAGATCATGCAGCTATTAAATGGATGAGTTGGGCCTTAACTCCTTCTGGCTAAAGCTTAGGTATTTTACCATCTTTCTATGTACTGCTCCCAAGAAAGGAGAAAATAGTATAGATAGGTCTAAGAGCATCAAGTAAGGAATCAAAAGAGAAAGGAATAAAGAAGGGGTTTGACAGAAAACTTGATAGCATCAATTGATATCAATTCCTTACACATCACTAGATTATTTCTAGTTGAACGGTCCAGCCACTACTCAGGTTGACATTTTAACTCTAATATAGACATATACATATATTTTTTTAACTCAAAATTCACACAGATGTGGAAGCCAATGAGTCCAGGTCTCCTTTTCTAGCTTAACATGCAAAAATGTGCCATCTGGAATTACGGAAGGAGAAAACACACACACACACATTATTGGGTGCCCCATCAGAGAAACGATGAACCCTTTTTGCATCATCTCAGTCTGATCTCTCTAAGTGACTGGAGAGCAAAAACCAGTTGCCGTGGAATTGACTCTGACTCATGGTGACCCCAAGTGTGTTAGAGTAGAACTGTGCTCCATAGAGTTTTGAATCGATGATTTTTTGGAAGTAGATCACCAGGCCTTTCTTCTCAAGTGCCTCGAGTGGATTTGAACCTTGAACCTTTCAGTTAGAAGCCGAGTGCATTGGCGCCATTACTGTTTGCTGTTGAGGCTGATTATCACTTACAGAGACCCTACAGGGCAGAGTAGAATGCCCTACAAGTTTTCCAAGGCTCTTATCTTTACAGGAGCAGCTTGCTAGGTCTTTTCTTCCACGGAGTGGCTGATGGAGTCGAACCGCTAACCTTTCGGTTAGCAGCTGAGCTCTTCAGTGTTGCACTACCAGTGTTAAGGAAGACCTAAGTTATTTAATGAATTGTTTTTATTTCACTTTTAATAACAGTTATAACCCTTCATAACTTTTCTTACCAGATCAGCTAGCTGAAAGGAAAAGTGAAAGTTTGGGTAATCTGACTTGTACCAGTAATAAGAATGTTGAAGTAAAATAGGAATGGTTTTAAAAATATCTATGGGTAAGGACTGGTATTTTGTATACTTATATTTCCATGTGTGCAATAAACGTGTTTTCCTTTTTTGTATGCTGACATACAAAAGGTAACGTTAAATCTCACTCAAGTCCCTAAGTCTACAGTGGCATGAAAATGTGATTGCTTTTATTGATCCAGAAGAAAGCCTTGATAGTCAATTAGAAAAATAAAAAGCACCAACTCTGTTTCCTGCTCCTGGATCGTCTGATACATACTGAGCACGAAGGTGGGTGCTGAAGACAGCTAAGGCTTTCTTTTCACATGAATTCTGAAAGGCAACATATTATTCAGATTTGTTTCTTTTCGCCATCTCTCACCCATTCGGCAGATTCTTTGCGTGCCTGTGTTCATTTACCCAGCATGCTGGGATACACTTGTAGGCACGGTCCATGCTAATGAGACACTAGCCATCTAATGGAGGATCGTAAAGTCTCTTGATATTTCTGAAAACAATTGAACATTTTCATAACAAACACATTCTGCTCATATACATTTTCAGAATTCAACTCTTGACCAAGAATGAGCTATAAACTCATTGTTCCTCCAGAAACAAACATCATATCCAAAAAGATAGGCAGGTTGACAACACTGTAAAGGCATTTCCTACCTCAATTAAAACAGTATTTGAATCTTACCAATTGTACAGACTTACATTAATTCATACTTTGATTTTAAAGGATTTAAGATGACCTGATCTAATCTTCCTCTAAAAATGGAAACTCCTACAACCAGAGTCTTTCTAAAGGAGATATGTCAAGATTTCTTGATTCCTATGTCTCTCTCTCTCTCTATTATTCTTTATTCTATAAATGTAAAAGTAATACATTCTTAAATGTCTTTAAAAAGTAATTCACCACCTGAAAGAGACCAAAATTATCTTTCTAAGACTACGTTTTAAAATAAGTTTTACAGAGTTTTTCAGATACATTTTGCAACTGAGTGAAATATATCACCCCAAGGGACAAGAAATGGTACTGGATAACCACTCTATTAATGGTGCCCTGTCTAGGAACTGTGGTCCCCACTCTGCTGTCATTACAAGTAGTCAGAGAAGATCATTGTGAGTTAAAATGAGTGCCGCAGGTGAAGCAAACTAGATCCATGAGTCAGTGATGATTCATTCTCAGATCATTCTGCCATGTGAAGTTGAATCATAGGCGTCTGGTATCATAAGATGGGATTCTAACACTAAAAAAATCCATAGACATTCTAACTTATCCTAAATTGCTTCATCTACATTATCTCCAGTCTGCAAATTTAATTAGATATGATCTAAGTCCATCAATGAATGTGTATTGAGCACCAATTCTATGCAGAACGTTTTTATTCTTTTTCTATTTTTATATCCCTTGTACCTAGCAGAGTGATTGACATATAGTGGGCATACAATATATGCTTATTGAATGACTAACATCTTTCTACTGCCAAGAGGTTGATAGCCTAACTGGGGAGAAAGATGAATAAAAATAATAAGTGTGCATTCCAGCTTGTGCAGGTGTGCCTCCTTGACAGTACGCTTTACAAGCTAAGTCTTTTACCCCATTCATATAGGATGATTCTGCCTTTTGTTTGCGAAGAAAGCAGAATCAGAAACTTTGGTGCCTAGGTCCAGCGTTCTTAATGTCCTACTGGTAAGAATTATGGATCTTTACTTCCTTATTCAAAGATCATTCTTGAAGGATAGCAGTGCTTGTTATGCTACACAAAAATACTCCTGTTTTGGAATTTCTCTTAGGATGTATTGGTATAGTTCTAGTATTTATTCCAGTTTCCTTGGCTTAATCCTACAAAGGTATAAGGTGTGTGCAGGCATCTAAGGTACAATGTAGTTAATGTCTCAATAATTTCCCAAGAGAACCCTCACACATGGAAGGTGAAAATGAATGAATAGTATTTATCATTCATTCTTTCTTTCATATCCTCCCTCATTCAGCAGATCAGTTTTGGGTGCCTACTAAGTTCATTCACTGCTGGAGTGTGCTAGTGTCAACAGTACTGCATTTAAGGGTTGGAAAACCTCAGCTTGAATTCCAACTCTAACAGTTTCTCTCTGTGGTTGCTGCTGTTACCAACTTTTCTCTCTCTTCCCAGTAAAAGGACTGTATTCCCTCTAACACGAGAGCCGGCTTAGCCACGCGACACACTTAAGCAATGAAATGCGAGCCAAGTGTTGCATGTCACATCCCAGCAGAAGCTTTAAGAGCCACGTGTGGTTTCACCATTGCTCTTTTACCTCTGCCATGAGATTAAGACAGGGCTGCTTCTTCATCCTGGGTTCTGGAAAAAAGAAGATGGGATAGAGCCGAAGCTAATCACAGCTGCCTTGTACATGAGTGAGAAGTAAACACTTGTTATTGTAACCTGTGAGATTTGAGGTTCATCACTGCAAATAACCCAGTGGCCTTGGACAAGTGCTTAACTCAATATGTCACAATTTTCTCATTTATACAATAGGGACAATAATGATATCTTTCACGTCAGTCTCAGAAGGTTGTTGAGAGGATCAAATGAAAAATATACACGTGAAAATTTCCATAAAATTATACTATGCTATTCAAATTATTGTTGGAACTCTAAATACCTGGTTTTCCAGATTAGAGGTATTCATGTTTCTTTCTCCCCATACACTGTACTTTCAGTGAAAATTGAACATTTAAGATACTTCATATGGACAAATTATGTTTTTATCACTCTTACTTATTAAAAAGAGTAATGTTGATGTTTAGACAATCGCTGAAGAGCATTAGCGAGACAAAAAAATTGTTTCCTTAAGACTCTATTCCTTAAAGATAATGCTTGCCCCACCTCCTTGTCCACACACATTTATTAAATAAATGTCATTCCCCACACTATTACATTAGGTTGTTTGACAGGATGTCTATGTTGTTTCTGAAGTCTTAGAACGCTAAGTTAACTTGATAGGATCCTGAGGCACTTGTGTCAGTGGGCGTGAGTAGCAAAGGATACCCATCCTGAGTTAGCGGAGGCATGAGGTTAAGCACAGCTTTAGATTCTACCTCTCCCTCTTCCCCACAGGAGAAAGTGCTGGAAGGAAGTGTTGCACAGTGAGATAAGTGGGCCAGGGCCTCGGGGGAAGCATGTATATCACTTCATTAATCTTCACCACAACTTTACAATGCAGGTGTGATTATGCCCATTTTGCAACTGAGAAAGTATGAAGAGAGGTATAAAGGCCAGAAACGGTGCCACAACTCAACCCAAGTCTTTCCACTCCATATCCCTAACTATTTTTCATCACATACTTTATCTGGACATTTTATTTCAATGCAGTGTCCTGGGAAGTACAAAGCTAAGTGCTAATTCTGGCCATAGCAGTCAAATACCTTACTTTTTTTCCCCCACCACTTATGGCAACTTCTTGATTTTAATTTTGTCTGATAAAGTACTCATTTAAGATTATGAGAATCATAAGATTAACACATCTTAGAAGAAAAACATAAAAGGTTTTTACTTCTTTTTTGTTTGTTTTTTATTGTATTTTAGAGGAAGGTTTATAGAACAAACAAGCTTCTCATTTAACAGTACACATATTCTTTTATGACATTGGTTAACAACTCCACAACATGTCAACACTCTCCCTTTTCGACCTTAGGTTCCCTATTACCAGCTTTCCTGTCCCCTCCTGCCTTCTAGTCCTTGCCCCTGGGCTGGTGTGCCCCCTTAGTCTCATTTTGTTTTATGAGCCTGTCTAATCTTTGGCTGACAGGTGAACCTTAGGAGTGACTTCATTACTGAGATAAAAGGGTGCCTGGGGGCCATACTCTCAGGGTTTCTCCAGTCTCTGTCAGACCAGTAAGTCTGGTCTTTTTTTGTGAGTTAGAATTTTGTTCTACATTTTTTTCCAGCTCTGTCCAGGACCCT
>NW_004443943.1:17236234-17254142 GCF_000243295.1 Trichechus manatus latirostris | reverse complement strand
GGTAGTTGTGGTCCATTAGTCCTTTGGACTAATCTTTCCCTTGTATCTTTAGTTTTCTTCATTCTCCCTTGCTCCTGAAGGGGTGAGACCAGTGGAGTATCTTAGATGGCCACTCACAGGCTTTTAAGACCCCAGACGCTACTCACCAAAGTAGAATGTAGAACATTTTCTTTAGTCTATAAACTATGTTATGCCAGTTAAGCTAGATGTTCCCCGAGACCACGGTCCCCACAGCCCTCAGCCCAGCAATTCAGTCCCTCAGGGAGTTTAGATGTGTCTATGGAGCTTCCATGACCTTACCTTATACAAGTTGTGCTGGCTTCCCCAATATTGTGTACTGTCCTATCCTTCACCAAAGTTACCACTTAGCTATTGTGTGTTTAGTGTTTTTCCATCCCCACCTCTCCCCTCCCTTGTAACCATCAAAGAATGCTTCTTTTTGCAAACACTTTAACTTTTTAGCGTGTAAATGAATCCAGTTTCAACAGGAAGCCCTGGGTTTTGTTTTATGGCAGAGGGTTTCTGGAGTCAGAGCAGGCAGAGAAGGTCAGATGACGATAACAATTCCATTTAATGGCTTTACAATGTAAAATGAAAGTTTCATTAGATATGAGGGAAAGTCTAAACTTGACACAGCACAGCTGAAATGAGAAGGATACAAAAATAGAAAATATCTACTGGGTGGCCTGGAAGTTCGAGCTCCCCACTCAGCCTCTGTTGCTACCACTTTGGCTAGGTGGGACAAGGGTATCTCATTCCTCTTCCCCAGATGGCTTCCACTGGCATCATTGGGAGGGTGGCCTCATTACCACTGTTGATTGGTGAAAGTCTTGGCTCTCCACTAGGTACTAAGGCTTCTCTGACACCATCCTAGTAGGAAGGGTACCTCTGCTCTCCCCCTAGAGATTAAAGGGGAAAATCCATTCCTTGCCTCTTACAGTTTCTGGTGGCTACCAGCATTCCTTAGTTTGCAGCTGCATCACTTCAATCTCTGCCCCATGGTCACATTGCTTTCTCTTGTTTTTGTGTAAAATCTCCTTCTTGTAAGGATCTATGTAATTGCATTTAGAGCCCACCCATATGGTCCAGGATAATGCACCCGTTTCAAGATTCTTAACTTAATCACATCCACAAAGACCCTGTTTTTGCTGTCTAAGTAACGTTTATATGGTCCAGGAATTAGGATGTTGACATATTTGGTCTAGGCATTTTTCATCCTACCAAAATAGCTCTTGTGAAATTCCATTTAATTAGCTAAATTCACATTTCCTAATGTTATTTAATTTTAATTCCCAGTGAAGTTGAGCATACTTTCATATTACTGTTCCTTTGTTCATTTTTTAATTGGGTTATTGACTTGTAGAATTTTTCTAAAAATTCAGAATAATAATCCTTTTTGGCTATATGCATTGCAAATGACTTCTTACAGTCATTGATTTGCTTTTTAAACTCATTCGTGGGTTTTTTGGGTAGTAAATAAAAGTTTAGTTTAAATCCAATAGATTTGCCCATCTTTGCCTTATGTTTTTTTTCTTTTTGTGTGTGTGCCTTATTTAAGGGCTTCTTTTCTATCCATATCTAAAAGATAGTTTCCTATATTTTCTCAAATCTTGAAAGTTTTGCTTTTGATATTTGGGACTTCAAACATTTACTCATTCAGCAAACTCTTCAAAGCAGTGATGAAATAGCAGTGAAAAAGAAAATGGACTAAACCTCACCTCATTGTTTTCCTTAGCACCAGTTTGCATTCATTTGCTATATTAGGCACTGTATTGAATTTGAAAGGACACGAGACTAAATATTAGAAAGCCTTGCACTTAATCCTAAATCTTCCACTTACCTCCTTTGTGACTTTGATCAAGTTCCATAATCTCTGTGAGGCTCATGTTTCTTCATTTATTAATCTGGCATAATTACAAAATTTCTAACTAGATTGTGATGAAAATTAAATTCTGGTGACTATACTTTGCAAATTGTAAGATTGTACACATTTTAATTAATATTGTTTTGTCGAATTTCCAATGAGGGATTCCCTGTTAAAAACATTGACCAGTATTAATTTCTTCATTCATATTTTCAATAAACACTTATTGATCAGCTTCTGTATGCCTAATCCATGCATAAAAATCTCTACTCTATTTCTGAGAGTAAATTTCAAGACCAGGTTACAAGTGAGGAGAAGAAAATTAATAGTCAGTTTTCTACCTCAAAATTGATACAAATGAAATATTTATTTTGTGTCTACATGAGATTAAATATCTGAATAAAAATATAAAAGCATTGATTATCCACGTTTTAAATGTTTTCAGTTTTTACATAGATGCTTGTTGAAGGATCTCCATGATTTTTCCCAGTTATCTATTCTACTGCCAATTTC
The DNA here is from genome assembly GCF_000243295.1 of Trichechus manatus latirostris. NCBI lineage: Eukaryota > Metazoa > Chordata > Mammalia > Sirenia > Trichechidae > Trichechus > Trichechus manatus. The sequence continues at coordinate 17,251,765 of NW_004443943.1, read as the reverse complement.
CATGTAAGGCCTGTGGGCACAGCCAGTGTGCTGCCATTTTGAAAACTATATGGTAAAATAGTCAGTTCTGACCCATAAAATGCGTGAAATATCTGAATCCTCAGCAAGGTCAACCAGCCATTCTGGCTACCATATCAACTGATTCAGACTGACTGAGAAAGAATTTTATGAACTTTGTGATAAGCATATGTTGTTATAACTAAAAACAGCAGCCGTCAAGCAGTCTACTTTGGTCATTCAGCCTTAGATGAGAAAGCACATACAATCAGCATGTTCGCCTTGTTACTATGGTGACTATTCTGCTAAATGGAGATCCTGAAAGATACAGATCACAAGGTTGTGTGTTATTTTAAAAGCATGGGTAGTAAAACATATGTTTATATCCCAGATTTGGCCTCACAGGGGCTTGAGTTATGTCTCTGATGTGTGGCCAGATGTTTTATATCACTCTCTTTTCATAAACCAGAAAATCTGCTACACAGGCTTTGCTTATTTTCTCACATTAGCATACACATGATTGTAAAGTATATTTTAAATACCTCGTGTAGTTGTTTTGTTGAGGAAAATCTCTGAAACCTATTAATAAAATCTCTGAGATATTGTTATGTACATGATATTTAGCATCTTAGTAAATAGTTGTTAAACAAATTAAAGAGGTAAAAGTACTAACAGTATAAGAAGAAATAGCTCAGGGTCATACATATTTTATCGTTAGTAGAAATAACATAATAATAAACATAATATTAGTTCAGAGACCATATTGATGTCCCTACTGTATTCTTAATGCTTCCCTGAATTTTCATAGCATTTGCCGTTTATAATGTAAGGCAAGCTATTGTTGTCTCTGTTTTGTAAATGATAACAATTGTAATTTTTTTCTGCATATGATGCAAGATAGGCAAGATATGCTGTAATTACAAATAATCCTAAAATTGCAGAGGGCTAAAAGAAAGGAGTTTATTTCTCATTTATGCTACATGTCTATCCTGAGTTGTCAGGGGCTCTGCTTCATGTTGTTTGCACAAAGGGAAGTAGGTTGATGGAGGCTCCACTTTTTTGAGTATGGCGTTGCTCAGGGAAGAGTAAATCATATGATTCAGAGGTGAAGGTCTCACATTTTATCAGCCAAAGCAAATCGCAAACCACGTGTCATTTCAAGCAGGATGGGAAGTACAATCTTACTATGTGCGCAGAAAGAGGAAAATCAGAAATAACCATGTGAATAGCATTCGGCTTGCATAAATAGAAAGATATCAGGACTAGAGCCAGGGTTCCTACTAACTATATTTACTATTCACATGATGCTATAAGCCAAATTGCTAGCCCTGCCTAAATTGTTGGGGAAATAAGGCAAATATCCTTGGTATGGGTATCTAATATAATGAAATGAGGGGAATTCGTGTCATAATAATCTAGATATGACTGGGGCTTAAGTGAGTTGCAACTTCTGAAGGGGGTTGAATTTGAAATTGAACTTTAAGTATTGGTAGAATTTGGAGAGGCAGAAATGGGGAGAAGGGCTGGTTATAAACGCATTTTAGGAGAAGAAAAAGTTGGTATGCAAAAAGTCACAGCAGAAGTGTATTTAATTTATGTGAATTCAACTGCAAGCAATCATTGCAGGGGGCAAAGCGGGGAGAAGCAGCTAGCCCCAACCTACCACCCTCTAAAATTGTCCAGTGGGACACATTCCTGATGTGTCAACTCACTGGTGGCATGAGAGGAAATTATCCAAGAAAGGACCAAGGGGGGAAAAATAACGTAATTCATAGAGAAGAAGCCAAGTGAAAATCCCCAAACAGGAGGGCTGGTCCAGTGACACATTTTAATTAAAAGTTGGCCTTCTATATTCTCCTGCTTTACTTTTATACATTCTTTTTACCTCCTATACCTTTCACTTGAGGTCTTCAGGCAGCCAATACCATCATAATGTCTAAAGATATTTCCACACTATCATATCTCAACCCCTTCCCCTATTTCCCTGAGGTCTGCAAGTTCTTAATTTCCAGCTTCCCACTTTCACTGAAAACTCCCATGCTTTCTGTACAGCTGGGCCCAGCCAGAAGTATGAAGGAAAGCAGCTGATTAAACCAATTCACAGAAAGATATGAATGACTGATCTTTCACACACACCCAGATATTTTGCATGTTTGGAAGAGGAAGCTTATTAACCCAAATAGATCTATCATCAGTAGAAATTTTAGGCAACTTATTAAAGAGAAGAGGGGAAAAAAATCAGACTTTGACAATAAAAGAGACTTACAGGGGAGTAGGAGCCCTAGTGGCACAGTGGTTAAAGCGCTTGGCTGTTAACTTCAGGGTCGGCTGTTCAAACTCACCAGCTGCTTCAAGGAAGAAAGATGTGGCAGTTTGTCCCCGTAAAGATTACAACCATAGGGGGCAGTTCTACTTTGTCCTGTAAGTCAGTATAAGTCAGAATTGACTTGACGGCAATAAATTTGGTTTGGTGTAGGAGTCCCTGGGTGGATGCTAACCGAAAAGTTGGTGGTTTGAGTACATCCAGAGGTGCCTTAGAAGCAAGGTCTAGTGATCTACTTCTGAAAAAATCAGCCATTGAAAACCCTATGGAGCACTCTGACACACATGGGGTGGCCATAAGTCAGAATCAACTGGAAGGTGACTTTTTTTAGGAGAAAGGAAAGCCGATTTTGTGTGGCCATCTAATCTCCAAATATGGTTTTACTCTGCACAAAATTCCTCCAAATACCTAGGTTGATAACAATTGTTCTTATGCAGCAATCCATATGAGAATGAAAATGTGTGTGTGTGAGTCTGTGTGTGTGTGTGTATGTGTGTAAGGTGGGTTTGATGATAGGGATAACAGTAACGGGTTGCTTGTAGATTGAAGCTTGCCCACCATTAATGCCTAATGGTAGTTAAAAATAAAAACAATTCTAGAATTTATGTGAAAAGTCTTAATATAAAATAGATATTTTTCTTCTGATTGGCTAATTATGGCATCTGCCAGCAAGAAATTGACAGCACAGGGCAACATTAAGACAACTGTCTTGGTTAGCTTTTGCTGCACAATGAACCACCCCAAAACATAGTGACTTAAAAAAAAAAATCATTTATTTTCTCATAAGTCTGTGAGTGAGCAATTCAGGATGGACTCAGCTGAAATGTTCTTATACTGGTCTTGCCTGGGGTCATGAAGGTGGCAGCAATTAGATGGCTGCTTGGTGGGGGCTGAATGGCCCAAGATGGCCTCACTCGCATGTCTCGCCGTATGTAGTCTATCAGCGTTCTCCCCCACATGGCCTATCCACCAGGCTAGTTTGGACTCATTCACATGATGGCAGCATTTCAATAAAGTAAGAATAGAGGGTTTGAGACTTCCTGTGGCTAAGACTCAGAATGCACGCAACGTCATTTTTCTACTTCCATCACACTCTATTGTCCAAAGGAAACAACAGAGCCAGCCAAAATCAAGGGATGTGGAATTGTTCCACCTTTTGATGAGAAGAGCTGCAATGAACCACATTTTAATCTACCACAAACACTTTTGAGTATCTTAGTTACCTAGTGATGACATACAAAAAATACCACAAGTGAGTGGTTTAAAGAGCAGAAATTTATTTTCTCATAGTTTGGAGGCTAGATGTCCAAATCAGGGTCTTAGCTGTGTCAGCTCTTTCTGTGGGACTGTCTTCTAATTTATGGTGTCTGCTGGCAATCCTTGGCATTCGTTGGCATGTCTTGGCATTCCTTGGTGTCTGTCTTCCCCTTGAGTGTATCTCTGTTTATTTTGCTTTTTTCATAACTCAGAAGTGATTAGGCTTAGGATCCACTCTACTCTGGTATGGCTTTGTTAACATAACAAAAGAAAAACCCTATTTCCAAATGGGATTACATCCACAAGTACAGGGCCCAGGACTTCAATACATATTTTAGAGGGACACAAACAAGTAGCACAAAAAATTTCAAATTATCTTCTATTTCGGGTATTTTCTTGATTTTTTTCCCCTCTCCTTAGATAGTCCAGGAGCCCCGGTAGTGTAGTGGTTAAGAGCTCGGCTGCTAACCAAAAAGTTGGCAGTTCAAATCCACGAGCCGCTCCTTGGAAACCCTATGCGGCAGTTCTACTGTGTCCTATAGGGTCGCTATGAGTTGGAATTGACTCCATGGCAATGGGTTTTAGATAGTCCAATGAGATTTTCTTTTTATGTGTTGAAAAATCACACTGGAAAAACTCATATTCCAATTATAAATTACGCTTATGAGAATTGAGATGGTAGGATGTTGATTATTCCATTTTAGGAAAAGTGAACATAGTTAGACTTTAGTTTCCGTAGCATTTCAAGAAAGACACGTGATCTGCTTTTTCCAGTAAACAGTCTCTAGTGGCATTTTTTGGAAGAACTATAATCACTAGATAATTCATTGTGTCTCTTCTAAAAAATTTACTTTAAACTGTTTGAGCAGATGTGCTAAGGCATATGCTTCATCATTTCCCAAATATTGACTTCTTTAAATGACATGTTTAGCATATATCCCTCGGGACACAGATGTATTTTTCCTACCACTCTTAATCAGGCCTCAATTTGAAAGCCATTTTTTTCTGGTTGAATATCATATTTACATTTCTTAGACCAAAATGAAACAGAGTTAGGAGACTATTTTATTAGTGTTTGTAATAAGAACATTTATGGGAAACACTGATTTCTTGTGGGAAGCTTCTTTTTCCTGGTTCATGAAAGAATATAACAGCCACAATTATGTTCTGAGAAGTTGTCCTGGGAGTCCCAAGATTAGGCTCTACAAGTCACATAACCTGACTGTGCCTGTAAAGTAAGATGATCAGGAACACGTTCTAAACTAGCTAAGGCCTAAAGCCAAATCAGCAATTTTGGAAGAACAGCAAATTGCTAAGCTATTTATAACTTCATCCTCCAAACAATGAAGACATGTACATAGCTGGTATGTTGGGGACATGACATGTGTCCAGGAAACAGAGGAAAGGAACAGCCCCTGGATACAAAAAGGGGAACTTGCATCCTTCAGACTCTGGTTTTGAACCTCAGTCTCTATCTCTATCCATATTTTTACTTTCTAAAATGCAATGCTTTTAAAGGAAAAGCACTAATTAGAGATTTGACAGGTCCTATTCCCCATAAGGAGCCCTGGTGTGCAGTAGTTAAAAGCTCAGCTGCTAACCAAAATGTGAGCAGTTTCAATCCAACAGCAGCTCCTTGGAAATCCTATGGGGCACTTCTACTCTGTCCTATAGGATCACTATGAGTAGGGTTTGGTTTTGGTTTATTCCCCAGAAAAGAGCTCTGATGGCTCAGTGGTTAAGGTGCTGGGCTGCTAACCAAAAGGTCGGCAGTTAGAACCGACCAGCTGGCCCATGGGAGAAAAATGCGGCAGTCTGCTTCCTTAAAGATTACAGTCTTGGAAACTCTATAGGGCAGTTCTCCTCTGTCCTATAGGGTCACTTTGAGTCGGAATTGACTAAACGACAATGCGTTTCATTTTTGATTTGTTTATTCCAAGGAGCCCTGGTGACAGCAGTGGCTAAGTGCTTGGCTGCTAACCAAAAGATCGGTAGGCAGTTCTACTCTTTCTTACAGGGTCACTATGAGTCGGAATTGACTTGACAGCAGTGGGTTTGGTTTTTGGTTTTGGTTATTTCCCATAAGGCAAAATTTATGACTATAATCTAGTCCTCAAGGACTATCTTGAGCCTTACCTCCTACTTATATCTCAAATTTGCTTTCTCTTCCTTGGAATCTCCAGTTACTATCCTGTTTCTCATATCCAATGATGATCTCCATATTACCAAATCTAATGGCCATTTTTCTATCCTTATCTTATTTGACCTATAAAGAGCAGATATCACTGGATACTCTATTTTTTGAAATTTCTTCTCTTGGTTTCTGTGGTGCACTCTCTCCTGGCCTCTTCTTCTCAGACTTTTTTGTTAACTCAGTCCCTCTGCTGGGTCTTTGAATGTTGGTGCTTCCCACTCTTGTTCCTGGAACTTCTCTTTTCTTCCTACACCCTATTCCTGCATATTCTTATCCCGTTTCCATGATGTTAAATTCCATCAATGCTTCTGACTCTCAATTTTTTAATCTCTGGCCCTGGTATAATCCTGGAATTGAAGACTGGAATAGCCAACTGTCTACTTAACATTTCCACTTGGAAATGGCATCTCAGACTTAACATGATCAAAAAAGCTTTGACCCCAACCTGTTCTCTCTGCTTCCTGCAGTTCAGAAGGGCATCACAATTCTCCCAGTTTATTCAAACCAAAAATCTGGGTACCCTCCAGGTACCATTTTTAATTTTTCTTCTCACTCCAAGTTAATCCAACAGAAAATCCTATTTACTTTATTTTCAATATTTATTCAGAATCCATCCACTCTTTCCATCTCAACTACTTCTGTTCCAATACAATCTTCTATCATCCTTAGCTGAACTACTACGTTTGCCTTCTTCACTTACTCCATGATTGAATAATATCTTTTTGTTGTTTGTGCTTTTAACTCTTACTAAGGAAATCTTCAACCGTACACAAAACTAAAGAGTATATTATAATGAACTTCCATGAACCTTCATCCATTTTAAACAATTATCACATTCTGCTACTGTTTCTTCTACCACCCTCTGTTGCCCCTTCCCAATAAACGAAATATTTTAAAAGAAAGAACAGACATCATTTAATTTTACTATAAACATTTCAGTTTGTATCACTAGCAGATAAGAATTTATGCCTTTAACATAACTATAATAGCACTATATACTTAACAAAAATAATAATAATCCCTTTACATCATTCAATATTTAAACCAGTTTTAAATTTTCCATACTGTTTAAAAAATGTCTCTTTACAATTGTTTTGTTTGAATAAGAATCCAAACAAAATTCACATATTGCAAATGTCTTTTGGATGCTTTTGATCTTTAATACCTTGCCTTTATTTCATGCCACTCACTTGTTAAAGAAACTAGGTTATCTGCCCTGAGTGCTACCCACATTCTGAATTTGGCATCCTCACAGTTCTTTAAACATATTTCTCTCGCCACATTTTTTTCCTTAGATTGTTAGTTAGCTCTAGAAACTTGTTTATGTTCTGGTTGAATTTTATTTTGTCAAAACTACTTCATAGGAGATGTGCTGTGTACTTCCTATTGTATCATGTAAGGAGTATCTAACATCTGGTACCTAGCACATAATAGGAACTCAATAAATATTTGTTGAGTGAATGACTGATTGAATGTATGAAGGAAATATTCAATTTAAGGCTGAATCTTTCCAGAGAACAAGACCCTTGAGATGCACACATATACTAGTGACTTCTTGGTGGAAGGAAAGGCTCATACTGCTGAGAAAGCTGGAGTTATTCTAACTCAGGATGGCAAGTAAGTTTCAGCTTGCAAATAAATAAAAGAAAAAGAAATCCTTGTAAACAATTTCACATAAATGGAAAAATAAAAAACTCAACACTATTTTAAAATCTGTAATACTTAAAAATGAAATTATGAAGTACAATTGTTATTGTGATTTGTTTTAAGTTTTACAATTTAAAAAATTCTGTTGCATACTGTTATTAGTGCCATAAAATTTATTAAAATTGTATTACATTAGAGAGTAACACAGGCATTCAGATCTTCTTTTGATGTTTCTTATTTGTGACTGTATAAAATCTAATGTAGCAAGAAAATTGTAAAAAGACTTTTGGACTAATAAGTTCAATAGAAAAAAATAGCTCAAAAAGTACAAAATTTTTAAGTCATAAGAAGTATTCAGCTATAATTAGCAAAGCTTCAAACAAAAAGATGTCAAGGTATTTTTTAGATAACTATAGAAAACCCATCCAATATATTGATATTATTCTGACTCTATTACACCTTGGTTCAATTTCAAAATTTTGAGTGTAATTATTTCTAGTCAGCAAAGATTTTTGAAATTGTACACGTATTTTGTTAGCGATTTCAAAATGTGGGGAAAATTAGCATAACCTGTAACAATTTTTTAATCAAAAACACATGAAACGTCTTTGATTGTTTTATTGGAGTCCCTGGGTGGTGCAAACAGTTAAGCGCTCGACTACTAGCTAAAGGTTGGTGCCTCAAACTCATCCAGGAGCCTCAGAAGACAGGCCTAGAGATCTGCTTTGGAATTTCATAGCCTTGAAAACCCTTTAAAGCACTTCTACTCTGCACACATGGGGTCACCATGAGCTGGAATCCACTTGAAGGCAAATAAAAACAACAACGTCAATGATATCATGAATTAAAAACCAAATAACCATTATAAAATGTTACTTTTAAATATATTTTAATAAAAAAAATTGTGTTTCTTACTGCATCAACTATTGAAATACAGTTTGGCCTAGTTTTAATTTTTGTTGGATAGTTGATCACAAATATTAACAACTTCATTTCTGAGAAAATAAACCAAAAACAAAGCAAAAAGAAAGGCACAAACTGGAAGAAAATATTTGCAACATATACAGAGATAGAGAATTAGTATCTCAAGTATATAAAAAACTCTTAGAAATCAATTTTTTAAAAGATAATATGGGCAAAAAAGGTAAAATATGAAATGATTTCACAGAAAAAAAATGCATAGTGAACCAATACATAAATGACTGCTGAACCTCCTTAATAATTATGATGAATAACAGCTTCAGAACAGAGGTGCTGGCATATTTATGGTGGCTGACCTAGAAGCAGGCCCGACTCCGTTTTGTTACAAACTCCTGCTTCTACATTCCTGAGAATGTAACTGTGATTGTTGAGGTTGTGTGTCAGCTTGACTGGGCCATGATTTTCAGTGGTTTGGCAATTATGATGTAGTTTGGCAGTCGTATAATGATGTAATCACCTCAGCAATGAGATCTGATATTATAATCATCTCCGTGATGGGATCTGCTATGAGTAGTCAACCAGTTGAAAGGGAGTTTCCTCGGAGGTGAGGCCTGCATCCAATATATGTGGACTTTCTGGCAAAACTCACTGGCTTTTGCTCTACTCTCGATCCTGCTCATCAGCATCTGACCTCCAGTTCTTGGGACTTGGGCCAGCAGCCTGCCATCTTACCTGCTGATCTTGGATTCATAGGCCTTCACAGCTATGATCAAGCAGCCTGCTCTCTGACCTGTGAATCTTGGGTTCATCAGCCCCTGCAGCATGTGAATCAGGAGAAGCTTCCATCCTGACACCTGACACCTGACCCACGGACTTGGGACTTGCCAGCCTCAACAACTGCATGAGCCATTTCCTGGAGGTAAATCTCTCTCTCTCCATATACATATATACATATACATATATATACATGCTTCACTGGTTTTTCTTCTTTAGAGAACCCAGCCTAAGACATGTGGTACCAAGAGAAACAAAATTGTATGGATGAGTTTTCTAAATTGGTTTTCAAGTCTGGTTAGTCTTAAAGATGTTGATGACTCTGCTTCCAGCAGTAAACAGGGTACTGCTAATCCATGATGTGAGGTGGCAATTGAAACATGCAAAATATCACCACCAATAGATCAGGTATTGAGGAGAGGTGAGCACTGGGTGACTGCATGTTTGACAACTTTCTACAATTTTGTCAGAATGAGAAAGCATAAGGAAACTTGTCAGTTGGTCCTACTTTTGCTAGACAAAGTGGCAAAAGAAAGATATGAGCTCAGGGATTCAGAATCAAAGCTCAAGCACCACTTAAACAACTTCAAATTTGCCACTTGTGCCTTGAAAGAAAGACTTATTTCTGCTAGTAACAGAGCTGATATTGCTGAAAACCAAACCCAGAGTCTTATTGTAAGAGTGGCTGAATTACAATGCCAATCGAATTGCCAATATTGAATGATGTCTGAAGCTAAAGTGAGGGCATTTGTTGGGAAGAAATAGGATCCTGAAGCTTGGGATGGGGACATATGGGCAGATAATCAGGAAGGTGGGGACACTGAGCCTCTAAATTCTATTGAATCTCTCCTGTTAACAAAATCATTAGCTCCTCCACCCCCATTTGAAGAGATTAACCCACCTGTGTCTTAAGAGCCTTTGTCTGAGATATAACCTGGGGCAGCATCTGAATCATCTCCTGGGGAGATGACTGAATCATTGCCTGGGGCAACACCTGAGACAGATGCCTTACAAGACAATACTGAATGTTCTCAAAACACATCCCCACCACCCATTTTGGCTTCTAGACCTATAACTAGACTTAAGTCCTGGCAAGCTCCAAAAGGTAAAGTACAAAGTGTTACACAGGAGGAGATACGCTATACTCAGAAAGAACTGCTTGACTTTTCTAATACGTACAAACAGAAACCTGGGAAATATGTGTGGGAATGGCTATTAAGGGTGTGGGATAATGGTGCAAGCAACATAAAGATGAATCAGTCTGAGTTTATTGATATGGGCCCACTAGACACAGATTCTTCATTTAATGTTTCAGTTCCAGAGGTTAGGAAAGGATCTAATAGTTTATTTGGTTGGATTGCTGAAATATGGATTACACGGTGGCCTGCACTAAATCAAGATGAAGTACCAGATCTGCCTTGGTATACTGTAGAAGGAGGTATCCAACCAAAAAAAACCAAATTCATTGCCATCGAGTCAATTTCAACTCATAGTGATCCTATAGGACAGATTAGAACTGCCCCATAGGGTTTCTAAGGGGCACCTGGTGGATTTGAACAGCCGACCTTTTGGTTAGCAGACATAGCTCTTAACCCAAAGGCTTAGAGAAATTGGCATGTTAGAGTGAATTTATCAGGTTAGACCCACAGACCCACACATGGAGTGCCCAGAGGACATACCTTTTACCACAAATTTATGAAGGGAGTCCCAGCATCCTTGAAGACTGCTGTGATTAATACTTTATGTAAGCCAGGTTTGACACTGGGAACTGCTATAACTGAATCAAGACATCTGAAGCCCTGGTGGCACAGTGGTTAAGAGCTCGGTTGTTAATCAAAAGGTTGGTAGTTCAAATCCACCAGCTGCTCTTTGAAAACCTTATGGGGCAGTTCTACTCTGTCCTATAGGGTCACTATGAGTTGGAATCAACAGCAACAGGTTTGGTTTTTAACTACAATGGGGCTGATTGCAAGCACTCAATCAACAAAGACAAGGTGAGTGTGGTTAAGGTAATGGACAGCGAAGTCAAAGCAGTAATCAGAATAGTCTGACTCATATGGACTTACAACGTTGACTACTTAGTCATGGTGTCCTAGGAGTGAAATAGATAAAAATCTACTAAATATTTAATTGATCTGTACAAACAGCAGAATTCTAGATCAAGTGAAAGGCAGTCTAACTCGAATTGCCAGACTTGACGAGTTTACAGACCCACAACCCCTTGAATGAAGGGTAGGCCAGTTCCCCTTGAGGGAGGACCTCACTACACTGCCAAAAATTTATACTGTTAATCTTTCTTCCAGCCTTCCACAAAGGGATCTATGGCCTTATATGAGAGGGACTATTCACCGGGGAAAAGGAAATAATCAGATTTTTCGGGGATTAACAGATACTGGCTCTGAACTGACACTAATTCCAGGAGACCCAAAATGTCACTGTGGCCCCCTAGTCAGAGTGGAGTCATATGTAAGTCAGGTTATAAATGGAGTCTTAGCTCATGTCTATCTCACAGTATGTCCAGTTGATCCCTGAACTCATCCTGTAGTGATCTCCACAGTTCCAGAATGCATAATTTGAACAAGTATACTCAGCAACTGGCAGAACCCCCACATCTGATCCCTGACAAGTGGAGTAAGAGCTATTATGGTAGGAAAAGCCAAGCGGAAGCCATTAGAACTGCCACTACATCAGAAAGTAGTAAACCAAAAGCAATGCCGCATTCCTGGAGGGATTTCAGAGATTACTCCCACCATCAAGGACTTGAGGTATGCAAGGGTGGTGATTCCCACCACATCCCCATTCAACTCCTATTTGGCCTGTGCAAAAAAAAGATGGATCTTGGAGAATGACAGTGGATTATCAAAAACTTAATTAACCAGGTGGTGACTCCAATTGCTGTTGTTCCAGATGTGATTTCACTGCTTGAGCAAAATAATACATCTCCTGGTACCTAGTATGCAGCTACTGATCTGACTAATGTCTTTTTCTCCATATCTATTTTGAAGGACCACCAGAGCAGTTTGCTTTCAGCTGGCAAGGCCATCAGTACACCTTCAGTGTCCTACCTCAGGGTTATATCAACTCTCCAGCCCTATGTCATCATTTAGCCTGCAGGGACCTTGATCACCTTTCCCTTCCACAAGACATCACACATCTATTACATAGATGACATTATGTTGTTTGGACCTACTAAGGAAGAAGTGTTGATGACTCTGCACTTATTGGTAAAACATTTGCTTGCTAGAGGGTAGGGAATTAATCTAGCAAAAATCCAGGCACCCTCCACCTCAGTGAAATTTCTAGGGCTCCAGTGGTGTGGAGCATTTTGAGATATTCCTTCTAAAGTGAAGGATAATGTATTGCATCTGGCCCCTCCCACAACTAAAAAGGAAGCACAATGCCTGGTGGGCCTCTTTGGATTTTCAAGGCAACATACACCTCATTTGGGTGTGCTACTCCAGCCTATTTATCAAGTGACTCAAAAAACTGATAGTTTTGAATGGGTCCCAGGACAAGATAAGTCTCTACAACAGGTTCAGGCTGCTGTGCAAGTGACTCTAACCACTTAGGCCATATGATCAGGCTGACGCAATGGTACTTGAAGTGTCAGTAGCAGATAGAGATGCCATCTACAGTCTTTGTCAGGCCCCTATTGGTGAATAACAGTGCAGACCCTTAAGAATTTGGAGCAAAGCACTGCCATCCTCTGCAGTTAACTACTCTCTTTTTGAGAAACAGCTTTTGGCTTGTTACTGGGCCTTAGTAGAAACTGAACACTTAACCATGGGAAACCAAGTCACTATGTAGCCTGAGTTGCCCATCATGAACTAGGTGTTGTCTGACTCATAGAGCATTAAAATTGGGCATGCACTGCAGCACTCCAACATTAAATGGATGTAGCATATATGAGTTCAGGCCTGAGTAGGACCTGAAGGCACAAGTAAGTTGCATGAGGAAGTGACCCAAAGCCCGTGGTCTCCACTTCTGTCACACTATCTTCCATCTCTCAGTCTGCACCTATGGCCTCACAGGGAGTTCCTTATTGTCAGTAGACTAAGGAAGAGAAAACTCATGCCTGGGTTACAGAGGGTTTTACACGATATGCAGGCACCACTCAAAAGTGGACAACAGCAGCACTACAGTGCTTTTCTGGGACCTCCATGAAGGACAGTGGTGAAGGGAAATCCTTCCAATGAGCAGAACTTTAAGCAGTGCACCTGGTTGTTCACTTTGCTTGGAGGGAGAAATGGCCAGATGTGTGATTGTGTACTGATTTGTGATCTGTGGCCAATGATTTGGCTGGATAGTCAGGGACTTGGAAGGAACATGATTGGAAAATTGGAGACAAGGAGGTATGGGGAAGAGGTATGTGGATAGACCTCTCTGAATGGGCCAGAGAAGTGAAGATATTTGTGTCTCATGTGAATACTCACCAAAGTTTCACCTCAGCAGAGGAGGATTTTAACAATCAAATGGAGATGACGTGTTCTGTGGAAACCAGTAATCCTCTTTCCCCTGCCACTCCTGTCATTGCCCAATGAGCTCATGAACAAAGTGGCCATAGTGTCAGGGATGGCAGTTATGGATGGGCTCAGCAGTATGGATTTCTGCTCACCAAGGCTGACTTGGCTACAGCCACTGCAGAGTGCCCAATCTGCCAACAGCCAACAGCAGAGACCAACACTGAGTCCCTGATATTGTAGCGTTCTTTGTGGTGATCAGCCTGGAGCCTGGTGGCAAGTGGATTATATTGGACCACTTCCATCATGGAAAGGGCAGCATTTTGTTCTTACTGGAATAGCTGCTTACTCTGGATATGGATTTGCCTTCCCTATGCACAATGATTCTGTCAAAACTACCAGTTGTGGACTTACGGAATGCCTTATCCACTGTTATGGTATCCCACACAGCATCGCCTCGGATCAAGGCACTCGCTTCACAGAAAATGAAGTGTAGCAATGGACCCATGCTCATGAAGTTCACTTGTCTTACCATGTTCCCCATCATCCTGAAGCAGCTGGCTTGATAGAATGATGGAATGGCCTTCTAAAGACACAATTATGGCACCAGCTAGGTGGCAATATCTTGCATGATTGGGGCTACGTTCTCCAGGAGGTTTTATATGCTCTGAACCAGTGTCCAATATATGGTGCTGTTTCTCCCATAGCCAGGCTGTTTCTTCCATGAGTCCATAAATCAAGGGGTGGAAATGGGAGTGCCACCACTCACTATTACCCCTAGTGACCCACTTGTAAAATGTTTGCTTCCTGTCTCCAAGACCTTATGGTCTGTGGGTCCAGAGGTCTTAGTTCCACAGGGAAGAATGCTCACACCTGGAGACACATCACTGATTCCATTGAACTGGAAGTTACGAATCCACCTGGTCACTTTGGGTTCCTTATGCCTTTGGATAAACAAAGAAGCGAATTATCATATTGGTTAGTGTGATTGATTCTAATTACCAAGAGGAAATCAGATTGATATTACATAATGGTGGTAAAGAAGAGTATGTCTGGAATGCAGGAGCTCCCTTAGGGCGTCTCTTATTACTACCATGCCCTGTGATTAAAGTCAGTGGAAAACTACAGCAACCCAATTCTGACATGACTACTAATGACCCAGACCCTTCAGGAATGAAGGTTTGGGTCACCCTGCCAGGCAAAGAACCATGACTAGCTGAGGGCAAAGGGAATATGGAATGAGTGATGGAAGAAGGTAGTTCTAAATACCAGTTATGACCACATGACCAGTTGCAGAAACAAGGACTGTAATTGTTATTAGTATTTCTTCAGTGTATGTGTGCATCAAATATTTTTGTTTTCTTCACTTATAAAATACAAGATGTAAACAGAGTTATTGTGTTTTTGGTTGTACACATTAGTTCATCATGTTAGGTGCAAGTATGACTTTATAATTGTATTTATTCAGAGATTATGTATGATTTAAGGATATGTGTACAGGTGCCAAGTTGACAAGGGGTGGAGTATGATGGTTAAGGTTGTGTCTCTACTTGGCTGGTCTATGATTCTCAGTAGTTTGGCAGTTTTGATGTAGTTTGGCAGTCGTATAATGATGTAATCACTTTCATGATGAGATCTGATACAACTCAATCACCTTCATGATGAGATCTGTTATGAGCAGCCAATCAGTTGAAAGGGAGTTTCCTTGGAGGTGTGGCCTGCATCCAATATATGTGGACTTTCTGGAAAAGCTTGCTGGTTTTTGCTCTGCTCTGGATTGAGCATTTGGCTCATCAGCATCTGACCTCCAGTTCTTGGGACTTGGGCCAGCAGCCTGCCATCTTACCTGCCGATCATGTATTCATCAGCCTTCTCAGCCATAAGCCAGCAGCCTGCCACCTGACCTGTGGATCTTGGGTTCATCAGACCGTGCAGCTACATGAGTCAGGAGAAGCCTC
>NW_004443943.1:17232468-17236116 GCF_000243295.1 Trichechus manatus latirostris | reverse complement strand
ATATATATATATATATACATACAGCCTAAGACATTAACTTTTACTTCTCATTCGTGTGCATATGGACTTGGGCCTCTGTCTTGGTGGAACCAAGACACAATGTGGCTGTGCCTAGACAAGCCAGGGCAAGCGTGGGTAAGTCTGGGAAAGTCCAGGGAGGTTCAGCCAATCAGAATGTTTCTGGGAGTTTTCTGATTCCACCCTGTATCTATCCTCGTGAGACAGCTGCCCCTTAGATTCATTTGTCTTTACTCTGTATGGGCTAATGTCTCCCCATTCAAATGATTTTTATGCTTTCAATAAATCTCTTTGTTTTACTTTAGTAGAGTCTGAGAGTTTCACTCTACAATATTTTGGTATAGTTGGCAAGATTTTGAAGGTGTTTTATCTTCATCAAACCCCGAGATTGTCAAGAATCAGATATCTGGCACCAGCTTGAGCCCTTTGTGCTCAATCCATCTCCATGAAATCTCAGGATAGTGAAGGTAAACTCGCCTGAATCTCAAGCCTCCACTTTTTTGCATAGATGGTTTTTCAGGAGGTTTATTATCAGTTTTTTGTTTACAATTGGTATTTAAAAGCTTCTAAAAGGCATCAGGACAGTTAATTTTCATCCTTACAAGACACTGTTTCTAAACAGTCCAAACAAATTCAGAAATTGCAATGTCAGAGTTCTATAACTTCTTAGGCCCTTTTTTTGATTCTGTCTCTGACCCTGTCTCTGATCCCTATCCTCCTTCTGCTCCTCCTATAATTATTCCACCCTTACCTTCTTAAACTCCTTCTGAAATGCCTTTTAGCTTTTTGGTTTTTTTGTTGTTGTTGTTGGCCCCATATTTTTACTTTTGTGTCTGTCTTTTTATGTTGATCTGGATTTGGGTGCACATATTGGCTTGAAGGTTGTCACAAAGGATCCCAGAATTTTTTGAGCCACCCCATTCTGTGGCAATCCCTCACTAGAATTTTGTCTTGCCCCTGATAAACCAAAAGTAACGCTTCACTTTCAAATTCTAAAATTTGTAAGTACCGTTTGTGTGGAACCACCAAATCTTTCAAGAAAATAGGTGATGCCAATTCACAGGGGGAGGTGGCAGCTGTTGACCTGTATATGAAATTTTCAGGGGGAGGTGGCAGCTCCTGATCTGTTTTACGAAATTCACAGGGGGAAGTGGTAGCCCCTGACCTGTTTCATGATACAGTTTCTCAATAAAGAATCACAATGTTAAAATTAAAATCATCAGTAGCTACTTTAAAATACTTTTCAATTGTAGGAACTAGTATATTTAAGGTGTAAAGTAAGAGATTAGGTCACTAGATGGAAGAATGAATTAAATTCAAAAAGAAGGAAACCAAAAGTTTGAATCTTAGAGCTTAACATCTTTGATAAATGAACCTGGATCTCCCACCTCCCACCACTTACTGGGATGCTGGTTTGGGGTTCATATTTAAAAAAACTATAAGCTGAATATACTAGAAGTAGTTTGGAATTTCAGTGATTACTTTGGGAAAATGAGTTCCTGTCTGCTCTTTTTTTCTCCTTCTTCCACTTTGGGAAAATAAGCTCACATGTGTGTTGTCTTTTCTTTCCTCTCTGAGGAACTTTTGCTTGGTGCTCAAGTTTGTTAGACAGTCTGAGAGTCCTCCATCTGAAGCTCTGGAAAATTAATAAGTTTTATCTACAACCTGTTTTTTTTGTTGAATTGAGTCAATCTTACCAAAAATTGCTATATACACTTTAAGAAACTAGGTTCCCCATACCTTTTTTTGTATCATATTGTATAAGCCTGTTCTTTGAGCTGGCCTCAAAGACCATTGAGTTTATGTGGTCTTTCTGTCTCATTTTGTTCTAAGAGCTTGCTTGTGTTCTAGAGTGTTGTGTCCGAGTTTCTGTCTTACATCAGGTTAGAGGCCATGGCTGACAGTTGCAGGTTGGGGGCCATGGCTGAGAATTGCTGTTTTTTGTTAAAAAAAAAAAAAAATATTGCTGTCAAGTTGATTCTGACTTATAGCGACCCTACAGGACAGAGTAGAAATGCCCCATAGGGTTTCCAAGGAGTGGCTGGTGGATTTGAACTGCCAACCATTTGGTTAGCAGCTGAAGTCTTAACCACTGCACCACCAGGGCTCCATTTTTATAAGGCTGTCTTAAAACCTCAGTTCTTTCCTCATCCAAGAAAAACTGTGTCTTGTGTCTGTCTTATGGTTTACACTTTTAGTAGCTACATTGAAAAATTTTATATTGGACTGTTTGAAAAGTGCACTAAGGAAAAAAAGATGAACCATTTATTTTAATTTGTACAACAAGGCCTTAAAAAGAGACAAATGATTCTCAATTGCTTCTCCAAGAGATCTTATAAAGCATTCAAGAGATAGCATTATGAAAATATAGTAATTTTCTATCTCTGGATGGTATTATTAAAACTAGACCATAATATTCCTTCAAAAAAACTTTATTCTCATCAGTTTAATGATAAATAGCACTTATATAAATTTAATGGTCCAAATATTTCCAGGAATCGATGAAAGTGAATTAGTTCTGACAAAGATTTTTACGTTCTGTATTATGTCAATCTTAAAAGTGAAAGCTTTCTAAGTAATTTAAGGCATATATTACATGAAACATATTTTATTTAAAGAAAAGGGATAATTTTGTCTTAAAGTAAAATTAGTAGTTTCAGAATGGGAAAAAGAAAATATAGGACAAGCCTAGAGGAAAAAAAAAAAGGTTAACCAATCACTAATGGGTTCATTTACAAAATTGCTAAAGAGCTTTGGTATTTACTGGGTAGATAAAACGTTGTTACAAAGAGAAAGCAAAATTGCTTACCAAGAGAATAGTAAAAGGGACAGAATTTAGTTATCTTTTGTCTTTCAAAATACCTAAGCCAACCTAAACACATATAAATGAATTTGGGATGATTAATTCTTGTCTCTAATCATGAGCCAAAAATAGGGAGGATAGGGCAGGATCAGGCCTCCTACACTCCCAGTCTCTGAGGGTATAGAGCTCCAGAGAAGCTTTTGAAAGACCCCTTTAAACTAGGTGGAGACTTTTTTGGACAAAAGAAAACAAGAAAAATGCTGCCTTATTATATTTATCATAAATTGGGTGGATCCAAATCATTAAAAGACTGTAAACAAGTTCTCTCTATTGTAGAGAAATTCTAAGAAGCCAAAAGAAAGAAATCACAATGATACACACCTGAAATGGTGTATGTCATGGGAAATTTTTCCACCTCTAGCCAGATACTTAAGATTATATCCATATCAATGAATTTGTCATTGAGCAGAGTCTTTATGATTTCCAAAGCCAGTTGATGAAATCTTTAAGGGCTAAAATTAGACTTGGGAAAATGTGGGGAATAGTAACAGTTGAATGAAAAATTAGAATATTTAAACAAACTTTATTTCAACAATAATTATGATTTAGGGTATGCAGGCTTAAAATAATTTCCAAGATCTTTTACGTTTAGGTAACTTAATGATATTAAATTGAATTAATGGATATTTGACATAATTTAAGTTTATATACTTTTCAGCCTGAGAGTGGACAGCCCTGTAAAACCAAATGAGACTAACGAGGTACAGGAGTCCAGTGACAAGGGCCAGAAGGCAGAAGGGGACAAGGAAGCTGGTGATAGGGAGCCC
>NW_004443943.1:17224264-17225566 GCF_000243295.1 Trichechus manatus latirostris | reverse complement strand
TGAGAGACTATGACATGGAGAAAAACAGAAAGGGGAAGAGGAAGAAAAGAAAAGAATGAATAAATAAAAATTGGAAAGGTTAAAGAACCTCAAAGTTCCCAGGGATCCTACTGGTGCAGCTATGAGGTCTGGGGAAGTCGCCCTCAGGTATTGCAGTACAGCCTGGCTAGAAGGCATAGAGGTATACAATGCCAGGTATTCAGGGAACAGAAAGAGAAGGAAGATACAGACAGATGAGAAACTGAGCAATGAAGAAAGACAAAAAGGGAAAAAGAGGGAAAAGAAAACAAAACAAATTAAAAACAAAACAAAACAAGAAAGTCTCCCCAAAAAACAGAAAAAAAAAAAAACAACAAAAAAAGAAATGTCCTCAGGGATCTTTCTGCACATCTGTGCAAGCCGAGTGGGAAGTCTTGCCACGCAGCACCGCCTGGCCATAAAGGGCTCCCAACTCAAGAAAATGAAAAGAAAACAAACAATTCAAAACAAACAAATGAACAAAAGCCCCGGGATCCCACCAGCACAGCAGCCCAGAGTGGGCAGCAGCTCCACACTCGAACGGAGCTCCACAGCCCCTCAGGAAGAAGCAAAGATGGCGCACAGAGCCAGGTATTTGAGCGAAAGGAGTGGGAGGTGGTGAGAGGTAAGGAAGAAATCAAAAGGAGCAGGAAAAAAAGCAACACTAGCAGTCAACAAATGGCACTCAGAGAGTGGTCTGGTGTTTCTCGGACAAGAGATTGTGTCCACGGGAAGCAGAGGGGGCCGAGTGTGGGTGAAGAAGGGTAGGGAGTGGGAAAGTGTATATCACAAATTACCAGAGCTCTGTAGCCCCTCAGGAAGAAGCAAAGATGGTGCACGGAGCAAGGTATTTGAGTGAAAGGAGGGAGAGATGGTGAGAGGTAAGGAAGAAATCAAAAGAAGCAGAAAAAAGCAACATCAGCAGCCAACAAATGGCACTCAGATAGCCTGCCCTTTTCAGTGTGTGGAATCCAAGCAGCTGGTGTTTCCCGGTCAAGAGATTGTGGCCACGGGAAGCAGAGGAGGCTGAGTCCGGGTGAAGAAGGGTGGGGGGTGGGAAAGCATATATCACAAATTAATGCTTGTTTTGTCTCCCACTGGACGCTCCGTGAGGCTGCTTTCTCAGAATCCCTGTTTGCTGGTTTCTGATAGGAGTCCAAGATGGCAGATCCTCACTGCGTTAGCTGGTAGGGGACCTCTGCATGAATCTCTCCTCACTCTCCGTTCTCTGTCAGTTTTCTCACTCCATTTGGTGCTTGGCTGAGTTCTTTATTTCTTCATTTG
>NW_004443943.1:17199110-17224047 GCF_000243295.1 Trichechus manatus latirostris | reverse complement strand
AAAAGGATAGTGAGAATAGCAGCACAACTGGAAGAATATAATTGATGTCCCTGAATTGTACATGTAAAAACTTTTGAAATGGTGTAACTTTGGCTATGTATATTTTCACCAAAAAAAAAAAGGTCTTCCAAGGTCAAGAAGGGAGAGTGTTGACATGTCGTGGGGTTGTTAACCAATGTCATAAAACAATATGTGTACCGATTGTTTAATGAGAAAGTATTTGTTCTGTAAACCTTCATCTAAAGTACAATAAAAAATATTAAAAGAAATTAAATATTGTCAAGTTGGATGAAAGGAAACAAATACATGTTTCTTACAAGAGATATACCTTAAATATAAGAATACAGAAATGTTCAACATAAACGATAAAACATATAATGTTTAACCAAAAAGATGATGTAGCTAGCTGATATGAAACAAATTTACTTTAAATCAAAAGCACTATTAAAAATAAAAATGGATATTTCATAATGAAAGGTGAGTATACCAGAAAAATATAACAATTAAAAAGAATTTTCACCTGATAATATAGCCTCAATAGCTATTAAATAAGAGTTGACCTAAGTAAAAGAAAAAATAAACAAATGAATATTCATTATGGAATTTTAAAAAACTGCTAACTGGTAACACCAGCAGGAAAAAAAAAGTAGTAAGGATAGAAATTTACCAAATTACTAACAAATTAAGGAAATTAACATAGAGTGCATCACCCAACAACAGAACACACATTCTATTCAAGTGTACAGAGTATACTTATAAAGGTTGACCATATGTTGGGACATAAAGAAAGCCTCAATAAATTTCAAAGGATATAAATTATACAAATCTACAAAGATGGAAACTATGATTTTTGTCAGCTATTTTTGGAGCACAGTAAAATTAAGCTAAAAACCAATAATAAAAAGATAATGAAAAAATCCCAAAATGTTTGAAAATTACCCGTTACACTTTTAAACAATACTTGGTCAAAGAAGAACTTACAGAGTAAAACAATTTTAAACTGATAATAATGAAGATATCAAGTATCAAAGTGTGTGGAACGCAGCTAAAGCCATGTATAGAGGAACAGCTCTAGCTTTAGATGAATATATCAGAAAACAAGAAGGGCTGAAAATCGGTGATCACTTGCAACCATCTCAAGAATTTAGAAAAGAACAGCAAATTAAACCCAGGGACACTAAAAGCAAGTAACTAATAAAGATAAGAGTAGGAATTAAAGAAATACAAAACAAAAATACAGTGGAGAAAATGAATAAAGCTGAAAGTTGTATCTTTGAAAAGACTAATAAAATTGATAAACTCCTGGCAAGGCTGACCAAGAACAAAAGAGAAAGGCATAAATAGTCAATATATCAACAATAAAGGAAACATCACCATAGCTCATATAAACATTAAAAAGATAGTAAGAGGATACTTTTGACAACTTATGATAATAAATTTGAAAATGTAGATAAAATAGAGGCAGGAGGAAGTAGAACATATGAACAGCCTTATTTATATCTATTAAGAAGTCCCTGGCTGGTACAGACGGTTAAGTGCTGGGTTATGCTATTGAAAAGGCTGGCAGTGAAAACCCTATGGAACGAAATTCTACTCTGTAACACATGGGGTCACCATGAGTCAGGTTTGGTTTGGTTTGGTTTGGTTTATATCTATTAAAAGAATTGAATCTCTTATGGAAAAAACCTCTTCTTTCCCTCTGCCTCTCTCTCTCTTACACACACACACACACACACACACAAATTCTCAACCTGTATGGCTTTACTGGTGGATTCTCCCAAATATTTAGAGAAGAAATGGCACAATTTTGCCACAACTCTTCCAGAAAATAGGAAAATAGATAATACTTCCTAACCTGTTTGAGGATGCTAGTGTTCCCAGAGAATCAATGTATTATTTGTGTAATTGAAATTATTTAAAAACACATATGTTTGTGTGGGTTGGGAAGATTTCTGGAAGGAGACACAAGAAACTGCTAACAGAAGTTGCCTTCTAAGAAAGGAGATGGGCGAGCTGAAGTGGGAGGAAAATTTACCTTTTATTGTATACTTTCTTGTAGTGTTTAAATGCTTTCAACCGGCTGCATAGATTGTGTTTAACTGAAATATTTAATTTTCAAAAACTATAAAATAAAAAAGAGGACTCCTTTTGTATTTTTACCTAATTTTGTGGATGTGAAATGTTGAGAGAATGCTTTTGACTATGCTAGGGACTTATTAGGAAACCCTGGTGGTGTAGAGGTTAAGTGCTACAGCTGCTAACCAAAAGGTCGGCAGTTCGAATCCAGCAGGCGCTCCTTGGAAACTCTATGGGGTAGTTCTACTCTGTCCTTTAGGGTTGCTATGAGTCAGAGTTGACTCAATGGCAACAGGTTTGGGGACTAATTGGTTGGTGGCCTCAGCTTGAAGCTGGAAAAGGCCAATGGAGAATAAATTATTCACCAACCTAAAGGTCAGACTGGAGACTTCAGACATGGCTATGCAGAAAGGTTGGTACTGTGACCTACTGTTAGGTGGCTGCTTATGCAGCAAAGCTTCTAAAAGCATTCATCTGCACCTTGCTTGATATTAAATTCTGGCCTGTTCCTTACACAGACTGTGGAAGACTTTCCTGTATCATCATATGATCAATTTGGATTCTTATCTCCCTGATAAATGCAGTGGTATGTTAACTCCCCCATGATTCATATGGGAGAAAAATAGAAATTAAGATCAATGAATTATTTTTGTAAGCGCTATTCTGAATGTAATGGTTTTCTGGTTCCAAGACACTTTCTCTGAGTGAATAATTCACAGAACTGTTCTAATCATCTCTTCCATTCCCATTCCTAATACTGTTTTTGGCAACTGACCAATTATTTAGCATTCAGCTGTTTTGACAGCTGATAAAAAAGTAATACAAAAATGGTTGGCTGAGTGATAACTAGGGTTGCCGGATTTAGATTTTGAAATACAGGAACGGGAGATAACGATCTGGTAATGGGGAATGCAGAAAGTGGAAGAAATGCACAGGGTATAGGAATGACAGACTATCAACTCTGAGAATAAGGAAACAGGCTGTCACATATCTGACAGAGACAACTAGTGAGAATGGAGTCAGAACTCAGGAAAGAAGAGGTGAGGAGGGGCCTTTTAGAAGTCCAAATGGATACTTTAAAAGTTCACGTAATAAAACTCATTTATTTTGCTCATAGAAGGGCCCCCACATTTTTTGTACAACGCCAAAAATCATTGTTAAACCAAACCAAACCCATTGCCACCAAGTCAATTCTGATTCCCAGAGACCCCACGAGTCACAGAGTAGAACTGCTGATAAGGTTTTCTGGACTGTAATCTTTATGAAAGCAGATTGCCAGGCCATTCTTTGGCCTTGCTGGGTGAGTTTGAGCACCGATCTTTAGGTTAGTAGGCAAGTGTAAAAATGTTTGCATGTTACCCTGTGTAAAACATATAACAAATGTGAACAGAGTAGATGGACTTCCTGCAGCAGAGATACTGCACAAAAGAGCGAATTAACAGATTGAAAGTTAGGGTTACATTAGAAAGGCAGGGGAAAGCAAACACATAAAGCTTCAAAATGAGCAATTTGGGGTTAGTATAGGAACAAAAAACTCATGCTTAATTAGGACCTGAGGGCATCATTGCATTGAAAGTGCAAGAAATATTGATTCTGGGTCTCTTAAGAAAACATAATGAATTATCTACATCATAGTCTATTTAAAAATACAGAAGAATACGTGATTCATTTTAGAAATATTTCCACTTCCAAAATAATTAAAATACGAAAGCTTTTCATTACAGACCCACTCTTTCTAAGTAAATGAATGACAGTTACATTTATTGAACAGCTACTTTGGGTCATGTCATGCATTAATTCTAATCTTCTCAACAACTTGCAAAGTATTTATTATTATCTCCTTTAAAGGATAAACAAACCGAGGTTTGAAGAAGCTAAATTTTATAACTTGCTAGAATTCAACCTCAGAGCTCTCTGACCCAAAGCCAGCCCATGTGACTTCTCAACTAGAATATTCGTGAGGACTTAATCCCTAGGGGTTTGTGAGGGCTGAAATTTTACTATTGCAACAAGTTACCCTAAAAATAAAAAATAAAAAAAAAAATCTATGTTGTAGACAGAGGTCTGATTTGTCTTTCATGTAAGTACAACACATTGCAGAGTAGTGGTAAGTGCAAGCTCCCATGTCAGCCCACTTGTCATGTTATATGCCAGCTATGTGACCTGCACGTGTAACCATTTTATTGATTTATTTAGTTTTAATATGTAACTTGTTTAAACCCCAGTGTCTCCACTAGTACAATTTGCACAGCAATAACACCTACCTGACAGAGATCAGAAGAGATTCTCCATGTGATCTAAATAAATCTTGGTTAATATTACTTTACTATTAAACAAGCATTTTTGAACACCTACTTCTTTCTGGAGAATGTAGTTAATCAAACAAAGATGATTAAGGGGCTTCCAGCCCTCTAAGAGCTGATAACATAGTGGAAATGAAATGTAGCACATATAATAAATTATTAGAAGGGGTATAATAAATAAGTGATCATATATATGACAGAGAATGAATCAAAACATTTAGCCAAGAAAGCTTTCCAGAGATAGGTGTCTTTCCATCTTGAAAAGTGACATGTGGTATCTAAATAAAGCAGCCCTTTCAGGGCATATGTGCTGTTGCCTTCTTCAAATACATTTTCATGGAATGGTTCACATATGGATGAATTCACTGCGTCTATAAAAATCCCTCAAAGTCCTTTTTACATTATCAGGTAGAATTAACACACATTTTTACTATTTATTTTATAACTTATTTATGGAGACCAGTATGTCAGAATATTATTAGTAGCAACTCTTTTATTTCCCAGTTACAGTTTTTGGGAATCTAGTAGCAAAGGCAGCATGTTGTTTTATTTCCCAACTTAGTGTCATACAGAGGCAAGGGCAACAATGGGATAGGACTTCACACAGCCAGGAGCTCAGCTGTGATAGAAAAGCAGATGCTAGCCTTTGAGAAGAAAAGCCACCTTCATCAACCTGAAGGCCATCTGGCTACATGGCAATTAACCAAGTGTGAGTCCTCCAGAGCTGTGCCGAAAGATTCCACGTGGCAGGTTGCCATGGTCCTTTCACATGTGGGCTTTGTTTCTCTGGGCAACCATGATCTAGCTTCTAGTTAGAAAGGCCTGATGAATGGACCAATCCCAGTCCTTAAGTGGATCTCTGCTCTGCATCATCTACACTGGTTTTCCACATTGATCAAAGTCACTAACTATTGGCTAACTGTCCACTTTCTTTGGGCAAAGTTACTGTTAGACACAAAATCTCAAACCCTTGGTTTGGAATTGCATGAAGTAGAGTGGTATTAGGGGACCAGAAAACATTGACTTTTTCCTTAGAGATGGAAATGTCTCCATTTTTAACCTTAAATGAAACATCTTAATTTGAGGCTAATTAAAAATATGTCAGCAGAGTCATGTTACCACAAGCGCTACCATCACTCATGTGTAGCAAAGATCAATTAAATTTCTAAAGGCAACACCGAAAAGTTTAGGCACTATGCTTTCTAAGGTAAAAATGTTATAGTGTGTGTCTGAAGACTTGTATTGATTCTTAAAAGGGGTCTTGATCATGAAACCACATAGACTTTGACATCTTGATGGTTGAGATGTAGAGATGGCATGATATGGTGAAAAGAATCTGGAAGACTTGGATTCAAATTCTATACTTCTTATTTACTAGTTTTTTGGAAAATTTTAAAAACTCTCTGAGCCTCTTTTTCCTCACATGTAAAACAGGAATAATAATAATAATACCTATTTTACATCATTACCTATTTTACAGTGGAAAGAATTAGAAATAATGAACATACAATGACTGGCATGTAGTACACATTCAGTAACTAGAAAGTATATTAACATCATTTATAGGGCATTTATGTTCAGAGAAAAACTGACCATTGTCTGTGGAGAAAAGGAAGTTACTATAGTAGTCGATCTCAACTAACAAGAAATATTTTTCTCTTGCTGTTTCTTTAACTTCCCATCCCTTCCTGAAGCCATTATCAAGGTCTGCAGTGAGCTGTTGGGAGGTGCAGTAGCTCAGGGCAGAATGCAAGTGCCCAAGTGGGGGGGTGAGGAGGGTATTCATGTCAGGGTAGGTGGCCTAGAGTGCAAAATCAGTGCCTGAGAAAGGTGAGGAGGGCATCCATGCAGGAGATCAGCCTGGCAGCGGTATTAGCAACCAAGAAGGGGGAGGAGGGCATCCACAAAGATTGGTTGTCGATAAATGTGATGAGAAGAAAAAAAGGATTCTACGGTACAACCATGGTATAATATCTCCAGGAAATTCTAAATTCTACGTTTGTTTACTGCAGGATTGTTCAGAGCCTTTAATATACATCAATTTACATCTGGCTGGTCAATAAGGAGTCCTGGCCATGGAACTCTTTCTTAATAAAAATTCTCTTAGGACCTGTCATGAAGTCTTTTTGTGTTTTTTTAATTTGTGATAAAAGACCAATTTTTATTTTGCAATCCATCAGAAACTCATGTTATTGTCCTGTACCGCAGAGTGGATTCCAATTCATAGCGACCCTACAGGACAGTGTAGAATGGCCTCACAGTTACTAAGGCTGTAATCTCTATAGGAACAGATTGCCAGGTCCTTTCTCCCATGGAACAGCAGGTAGGCTGGATCCGCTGACTTTGTGGTTAGCAGCCGAGCGCTTAACCATTGTGCCACCAGGGCTTCTAGGAACTCATACTTCGATAAAATTCAATGAAAATGAATTAGCAGAAAAATTAAATACTAAAACAAAGACTTTAAAATTCAAATCCCCAATGTTCATGAGAGTCTATAGATATAAGATTACTCTGTTAAATTGTGGTGAAAGTTCCTAAATGCCTACTCTTGATTTCTGCACTTGTCATGATCAGTAATGACCTGTCTGCACATGGGGAACCATGCTGTCAGTAAGACTGCTTTAGGACTGCTATACCTAGTCCTCTTGTTTTATAGATGAGGAAACGTGGCACAGAGGGATAAAGTAGCCAGTTTAAGGACACACAGTTATGGAGGGGCACAGCCATTAGTAATATCCAGGACACCTGACTAAAATTTCTAATATTCTTTGTGTTTGACTATAACCTCTGGGAAAACAAAGGCCAAATGCATCTTGTCATTCTATCAATGTTTGTTAGCACAATACTTGATCGTAATAGACTCTCAAATATTAAATGAATCCATAAATAAGTGTCTAAATGAATGACTGAACTACTACTCTGTCTTAGTCATCTACTGCTGCTATAACAGAAAAACCACAAGTGGATGGCTTTAACAAAGAGAAATTTATTCTCTCACAGTCTAGGAGGCTAGAGGTCTGAATTCAGGGAGCCAGCTCCAGGGGAAGGCTTTCTCTCTCTGTCAGCTCTGGGGTGAGGTCCTTCTCATCAAACTTCCCTTGGCCTAGGAGCTTCTCAGTACATGGACCCTAGGTCCAAAGGACACACTGTGCTCCCAGCACTACTTTCTTGGTGGTATGAGGCCCCCTTGTCTCCCTGCTCGCTTCTCTCTTATATATCTCAAAAGAGATTGACTTAAGACATAACCTAATCTTGTAGATTGAGTCCTGCCTCATTAACATAACTGCCGATAATCCTGCCTCATCAACATCACAGGGGCAGGATTTACAACATATAGGAAAATCACATCAGATGACAAAATGGTGGACAATCACCTAATACTGGGAAACACGGCCTAGCCAAGTTGACACACATTTTTGTGGGACACAATTCAATCCATAACACACATCTATTAACTGATTATGTTTGAATTAGTTGCCTGTTTTCTATGCTGATTTATTTGTGCACATTAAGCCTCTTGTGTCAGGGCCTTTGAAACAGTATCTTCCTAATTTTTATACACTTGCTATAAGACAATTCTAGGTGGAGAAAAATGTCAAGCTGAAATCCAGAAGGTGGAAACCAAAGACAAAATCTGCAAGGCAGGGTAGTACTAGATGTGGGCAGTGAGACAGGTAGATCATGGACTCAACTATTGCATTTGTATTTTTTCAGTCTTTGAAAATTAAGTCAGTATGAGGGAAACTTAATTAAATCCTTTCCCCTCCTCTGACCTGAAACCAGGTGGCTGCTTTCAGATAACAACAATAGACAGAAACAGTTCTATCAAGGGGAGAGCTCTTTTCCAAGAGTTAAAAGACCTGCCAAGGAATAATTAACACTTCTTTATAAGCTAAAAAGGAGCTGTCTACACCCTTCTCCCCAAAATTAGTGTATTTTGGAGAATTGTTGGCCTATGGAAAAAAAATCTGATTATTAGTCTAAGAAATACAAATATTTCTACAAGCTTTATTACTCAAGTTAAGAACAAGAGGCATTTTTGTGTTATAGGATAAAAGATCACATAGAAAACCTTATAAATGCCACACTTCTCTTTGCTTTCAGCGCTAATAACCTAAGGGACACAATCCAGAGGTTCCTGCTAAATAGCTGCTCTTCTTACAACACCACCTCTTATTCAAACGCAACACAGGGACTTCTGCTGAGTTGTCTGCATTCATCACTGACCCCGCACAAGGCATGCAAATTCTTCTGAAATAAGGAACCCCCAACATTTCACTGAAGAAATAAGTGTTTTTGCTTCATCCTGCTGTTTATAAAATTGCATGGAAGAGCTTTTCCCTCTACAAGCATATTTTTAGCCATAGTTGAAGATAAATGTTATCACTGTGGACTGGCTGCTGGGCTGATACCTTAACATATCCTTTCTCTAGCACTTCTTTCTCTCTCCTGGTTCTTCTCTCCCCAGATGCTTATTCTCTATTACAGCAACTAGCTGGAGGCCTAGAAGTTCAGGAATCCTACTAAGGTGATAGCAAATAATCCCAGGTCTATTGCTAAAACCTTAGCAATGATCCACTCTTGGAGAGGCTCTGGAGACGAAGCTACTATAAGACTGTAATAAATCTTCCTCCTGGTACTTTCCACTATAAAACAAAATTTTAGGCTTAATGGTTTTTGACATCCCCTCCTAGTTCTAAAATATTACAGCTTGATGGGATACAGTATATCCCAGTTATTCATTATCCAAACTTTCTGCAGCACAGTATGAAAAACAAATATTGGGAGAAATCAACTCCAAGTACCAAAATAGACATCACTTTTACAAAGTATTTTAAATCTAGGCATTTTACTCTCTCAAGTATTTTTCCTCAGTTAACATAAAATTATTTTAAAAAGGGACTGTTAATTTTTATATCATTCTATGTGCCAGGCACTCTGCTTAGTTTATCTCATTTAAGTCTCCTAATTCTATGAAGGAGGTATTTTATAAACGAAGAAATTGGTGCTCAGAGAGGTGCAATAATTTGACCAAGATGTACCTTATACTGGCATAACTCAGATTCAAACCTAATAGACTACAATATCAAAACGAACTATTTATTTATTTATATAGTGTTTTTCCATCCCCATTCCTCCCCTAAAATATTTATTTTTTAATTATAAAATAAACACATAATCATTGCACCAAAGTGGGGAAAATACTAAAAAAGAAGAAAATAAAATTAAAATTACTCCCACAATCCAGAGATAACTATTCCTGACACTTAGGCATATTTCCTTCTGGATAGAAGTATATAATAGGTTTTTTCATAGAAATGCAACCGATAATCTTTCCACTCCACAATCGTTCCTCCCGAATTGGTTTGTTTCTCATACTAGAAAAAGCAAATGGGAAGGAAAATAGCACAGAAAACAATTAAAGGTGAACAAAAGGCAGAAAGAACTTCATCACTGCACAGAAAAGTCATTCTCTTATGTACTGATGTCCTGGAGGAATCAAGAAAAGGCAAAGCTAAATCGTGCTCTGTTTAAAAGGGAGAAAATATATATAATTAAAATTAAAAAAAAAAAAAACTTTTCAAAGAAGAGGTAAGATCGGGAGAAAAAATCAGCACTTAAAGATGACGACTTCAGACAGTCTGAAACAGTCTTCCTTGTGGTCCTCATCCTCCAGCTAGGTGACAGTTTTTCCAATGATCTTGTATAACCAGTTACCGTCAAGTTGATTCTGACTCATGGCAACTCCATGTGTTTCAGCGTAGAATGTGCTCCATAGAGTTTTCATGGCTGTGGCCTTTCAGAAGCAGATCACTAGGCCTTTCTTCTGAGGCTCCTCTGGGTGAGTTCGAACCACCCACTTTTTGGTTTTTAGCCAAGAGGTTAACTGTTTGCACCACCCAGGGACTCCTTATTTTGGAGAAGAGGGGTTATTATCCCTTGTCAGTTCAACTCTCACATCATCTGTCTACAAACCTGTTGCCGTGAGTCAATTCAGACTCATAGTCACCCTACAAGACAGTGTAGAACTGCCCCATAGGATTTCCAACTGCCAGTCTTTTGGTTAGCAGCCTAACGCTTAACCATTGCGCCACTAAGCCTCCATATCATCTGTTTATGGTCCATACCAATTCAGGATTTAGAGAAAATTCCAAAAAAGCAGCATAGGAAAACAGCAGCCATTGTTGAAGGAAGGGGTAGGGGTGGGAGGGACTTGTGCTTTAACCAGTATCTGGTCAATTATAAAGGAGCCTTTGTGGTCCAGTGGTTAAGCGCCGGGCTGCTAACCAAAAGGTCGTCGGTTCAAACCCACCAGTCACTTTGAGACAGAAGGATGTGGCAGTTTGCTTCCAGATTACAGCCTTGGAAGCCCTGTGGAGAATTTCTATACTGTCCTATAAAAAAACAACCAAACCTGTTGCTGTTGAGTCGATTCCGACTCATAGCAACCCTATAGAACAGAGTAGAACTGTCCTATAGTGTTTCCAAGGAGCAGCTGGTGGATTTGAACTGCAGACCTTTTGTTTAGTAGCCATAGCTCTTAACCACTGCGCCACCAGGGCTCCAACTCTAGGGTTGTTGTAAATCTGAATCCACTCCATGGCAATGAGTTTGGTTTGGGCAATTAGAATCGATTCAGCTAGACTTGTCCCTTTATAGTTTCGAGGAGAGAAAACGTTTTCCACCAGTATATGTCTCCTGTAAATTAATAGAAATTTTCATCCAATAGCCTGGACCCCAAAATTCTTCATTTCAATAACCAATTTTTAACATCCCAGTTTAGAGAATGAAAACAATTACTCTTTTAAAATAGTAACATAATAAGGTGATTGTTTTCAATATTTTCTCCGTTTATCATGATGTTGCTTATTGGCCCAGTTGTGAGGATTTTTGTTTTCTCTGTGTTGAGGTGTAATCCATTCTGAAGGCTGGAGTCTTTGATTTTCATCCGTAAGTGCTTCAAGTCTGCTTCACTTTCAGCAAGCAAGGTTGTGTCATCTGCATATTGCAGGTTGTTAATGAGTCTTCCTCCAATCCTGATGTCGAATTCTTCTTCATATAGCCCAGCTTCTCAGATTATTTGCACAGCATACACATTGAATAAGTATGGTGGAAGGATACCACCCTGATACACAAATGGACCAATAACCAACGTCATCATAAATGGGAAAATATTGAAGTTGTCAAGGATTTCATTTTATTTGGATCCACAATCAATGCCCATGGAAGCAGCAGTCAAGAAATCAAACGATGTATTGCATTGGGCGAACCTGTTGCAAAAGACCTTTTTAAAGTGTTAAAAGAGCATATATATCCCTTTGAGGATTAAAGTGCACCTGACCCAAGCCATGGTATTTTCAATCAACTCATATGCAAGAGGAAGCCGGACAATGAATAAGGAAGACTGAAGAAGAATTGATGGCTTTGAATTATGGTATTGGCAAAGAATATTGAATATACCATAGACTGCCAGAAGAACAAACAACTCTCTCTTGGAAGAAGTACAGCCAGAACGCTCCTTAGAAGCGAGGATGGTGAGACTTTGTCTCATGTACTTTGGACATACTACCAGGAGGGACCAGTCCCTGGAGAAGGACATCATGCTTGGTAGAGAGTTAGCAAAAGAAAGGAAGATGCTCAAGGAGATGGATTGACATAGAGACTGCAACAATGGGCTCAAACCCAGCAATGATTGTGAGCATGGCACAGGATCTGGCAGTGTTTTGTTCTATTCTACATGGGGTCGCTCTGAATCAGAACCAGCTCAATGGCACCTAACAGCAACAACAACAAGGTGATTGAGTTCCTTCCTGTGTGATGCAAACGTTAATGCATGCAGCTGCTAACTGAAAGGTTGGCAGTTCAAGTCCACCAGAGGCTCCTCAGAGAAAAGGCCTAGAGGTCTACTTCTGAAAAACCAGTCACTGAAAATCCTTTGGATCACAGTTCTACTCTGACACACATGGGGTTGCCATGAGTTGGAATTGATTCAATGGCAACTAGTTAAGGTGAAGGAGCAGTGGTGGTTCAGATGTAGAGCTCTTGCCTTTCATGCTGGAGACCTGGGCTTTGATTCCTGGCCAATGCACCACGTACACAGCCACCATCCCTCTGTCAGTGGAGGCTTGTGTGTTGTTATGATGTTGATCAGGTTTCAGCAGAGCTTCAGATTAAGACAGACTAGGAGGAAAGGCCTGGCATTCTGTTGTGCACGGGATCACTATGAGTTGGGGGCCAGCTCCACAGCAGCTAACAACAAACAAGGATAAGGTGATTGATGCATCTGAGCTACGGCACTAGAAATGAAAAATTTCCTTGCATAGTCAGGAAATCCTCCATGAAAAATCAAGTCCTCTGAACTCGAAGACTCTTACGCAGGTATTATATATTGGCTTTCCTGAAGCTTAGCTTCTGCTGCGTACACGTGACCCTAATACTCCCCAGCATGTTTTCTCCTTTTCAAAATGGGTGACTGAGAGCTTGGCATAACTAATGCCATGATGAACCTATAAGTTTTTTTTTTTTTTTTTTCCTTTGCCTTCTCCTTTTCACATACCTTTGTTAATGACTTTGTTTTGCCCTGTCCAGCCACCTGTGGCTTATGACCCCCTGCAGGAGGATTAGAGCCCAGATGTCAGATATGTATATCTTTAGCCTGATAAAGAAATGTCTGGCATGTATCTCTTTAGTATGATTGTCTCTTGTAATTACCTTGTGATGAATGATGACACTTCCAACCTTTGTAAAAATCATATACAAGCTCTAATGTGAAAATGCCTTTCGGGACTCCATAGAGACAGCCTGCATTGCTGTTGGATCCCCGGTGGTGTGTATCTCCTAAAATAAAACTTTCTCACTCTTTCTGACTTGGAGTACACTTCATTGGCTCAACTGTTCCAGAGCACGGACCCAATTCAGGTAACATACATGAATGGTTCATGTCTCAGTGAGGCATTTACACAAAGTTTATATATTAATTTTGGGCCACCCTCACTGTTGCTTTCCCTTTTTCTGAATTTTCCCCTTCACTTTGCAGCTACTTTCCAGCCCCAAACTCTATCCTTCGGCTCTTCAAGCCAACAAGACAGTAGATTTTCATCCATACTTTGTCTGTCCTACCTTGATTGAAATGGGGCCTGCCCTCAAGCAAAAAGCTATTTAAAAATGAGGAACTCAGACAGTTCTGTTCCTATCTTCCAAGCGTGGATCCCCTTCCAATTTAGGCCTTCTTCTTGCCACTCTCTGGTGCCTTTAGCTGGTTGTTTTTTTTATTTGTTCCACTTTGTAGTTACTATCTGTGGGAGGATTTGATCATAACTAATGCTTTTTTGACATAGTGTAAAATATGGAGCCCTGGTGGCGCAGTGGGTAAGGGCTCAGCTGCTAACCAAAAGGTCGGCAGTTTGAATCCACCAGCAGCTCCTAGGATACCCTATGGGGCAGTTCTACTCTGTCCTACAGGGTCACGAAATCAATTGGATGGCAACGGGTTTGGTTTTGGCGGTGCAATGGTTAAGCGCTCCGCTGTTAACTGAATTGTTGTTGGTTTGAACCCACCCAGTGGATCCTGGCTCCATAAAGATTACAACCTAGAAAATCCAATGGGGAAGTTCCACTCTGTCACAGTGGGTCTCTGTGTCGAAAATCAACGTGAGGGCATCTAACAACAGCTATGTCATTAGCGGAACTGCAATCCTATCTTTTGTTTTTATTTTTAGTTTTTTTCTCCTATTTTAAATAGAACTTATTCTCTCTGAAGTTCTTGGAAGTTTAGTTGTGCTGTCTGTGGTTTTTGGTGTTTCTTACTCTTGGTGATTTGTTTTATCCTGTGCTTCGTAATTATGAATTATAACATTATGCTCAATCAGACTTTACATTAGGAATTATGAGTGGCTTGTGTTGAGGTTGTGGTCCCCAAACAATGATTTGTGTTTGAATTGGCCAAGTTCCTTGGGTTTCTATTAGCCCTAGACACTTTAAATCAATTTCTTAGGTTAAAGTATTCTTGACCAGAAAGGGAGTATGCATTTGAACCCCAATTCCACATAAGGGCAGACCAAGGGTTAAAATATTTTAAGGAAAAACTTTCATCTACCAGAACTCATGCTGAAACAGAAAAGTTTTTATGTTACCTCCCTTTGCAGTGTATAGATTTCCTACTCTTCCCCCTCAATTCTCTTTTTCACAACGGGCTTAGTGCTTCAAGGGCCTCAGCTTAATTATTCAGAAGTCTCAATAACAATTTCCCCACTTTACACAGGCCCATCACCTTATCTAATATCTTTGTGTGGCTGTTGAAACCCAAGCCCCTTGTTATTGAATTGGTAAATGCCTTAGGGCAGCCACAGCATCAGTATGAGTTCAATACTGTGCGGTTCATCTTTCTCTCTCTTTGTGGATCCTGGGGATTTTCCTTACTTTCTTGTGGACTCATTTACCAACTTAAAAGAATATTTATTATACTTTTTATTTCTGGGTGCTTTGCAGTTTTTTAAGCCATTCATTTTAAATTTTCTTATAGACATTTAGAGAAAGAGTATCTTTACCTTTTATGAACTTTCATTTAAAAAATCCTCCATCCTATAAAATCAAAATGTTATTGGACATAAAGAGATTATAATGCTCTGAATTCTTACTACTGCTTGGAGAGGGGGGCAGGAAGTGAACTTTTCCATTAAAATGGATTTAAACTACATCTCCAATTTACATAGTGAAGAAGCTGGTCATCATGAAGAGAAAGTAGGGATGCAAAAACTTTGGATACACAGCTTGTTATGGGATATTTGGCAGGAAGCAAAGCCTTCTATGAAAATTGGTTCACAAAGGCTCTGAGCAAAATTACTTTAAACAAGTGTCTTAGTAAGTCTAAGAAATCAGAAGTAATGGCTGTCAACCAGAAACAACCAGAAACGACCATAAGCAGTCTAGATCAGCCCCACGTGCTTCCACCCATAAACTTTAATTAACTGGTATTTTTCAAAACCACATTCTCTTGAGACTTCCTCATAGTAAAACCCAGAATCCTTGCACTTATGACAAAAAAAAAAAAAAAATGACGCGTGGCCCAATCACAAACTTGCCCCCACTTCGAAAGTACTCACCTTTGCTTAAATGACAACTTTCCAGAACCATTCTTTTTTTTCTAATTAACTTCTTCAAAGATTCTCATAAAAAGAGACTACTATCTTTCTCAAATTGAAGTCCTCGTATCTCCTCTTGAGTACCAGGCTTCCTTGCTGCAGCAATTTGGCTTACTCCCAAATAAAATCTTTGTTAAAATTTTTATGACCCATCTCCAGAATCGGTCATTTAACGTGGCCTTGAAGCAATACGTGACACTTCTTTGCAGATTTCATGGGGCAGGACAATGGGGCACAGAATCTGAAGCAAAAGAGTGAAGCCTGGATAAGAACCATCTCCTTAGCGCCTCTGCTTAAGGACTGACACCAGTTCTTTAGTGGGAACAAATTATAGATTAATATCAGAACCCAAAATATATCCTTTAAAATGTGTCATCTTTGAATGTATATGACAAACTGGATATGGCCTAAGAAAATGGTTTGAAACATGCTCAACAAAATTCTCTTGACATCTTCTTAAAGTTCTGATACCATTAGCTATTTTTCTAGAAGATAAAAGTTCCTTGATTCTTGTGCTTACAGGGGGTAAATCAGGTAAGGAATCATCCTTAGAAAGCATTGTCTTAACAAAGCTCATTTCTCTCACAGTACACAGAGTATCACACATTACATAGGCAAGTGGAGTCCATGCTTTTGTGAGCCCTTGAATACAGCAGCTGTCTAAGCACTCTGTTGGTTATGCTAGCATCAGTTCAATTCAATTGTGAAGACATACTGGTAAACTCCATCACAGAAAAGGCAGTGAGTTTTGAATATCAAAAAGAAAGGCTGACCCATATGAGGACAGGCCTATGGCTACAAGATTTTTCTTTTCTACTTTTTGTAAAAGTTTTCCTTTTCATTTTTGTCTATTTCTTATCTGTTGTTTTTTTTCTTGACGAATATGAGGTTTTTTACAAAAAAGTAAATAATAATAATAATCATTAAATTCACCATGGGCCTTTTATGTGCTAGGGAGAGTCCTAAATGCTTTACATACATTGCCTAATTAATCCTCACTGCCACTCAGTGTGGTAGGCATGACTATTATTATTCTTGTTTTAGAAATGAGGAGCTCAAGTTTCGAAGACATTAGGTAACTTTCCTGAGGTAAAGATTCCACAGCTAGTAAGTGGGGGAGCTGAGATTCCTACCATTCACAGTGCTCCAGAGAACATTTTCTTAAATACTACACTCAATGGTTGGTGCCGTTGTTAGCCCTTGCCTCGACTCATGGCAACCCTATGTGTTACAGGGTAGAACTGCTCCATAGGGTTTTCTTGGCTGTAATCTTTATGGAGCAGTTCACCAGGCCTTTCTTCCGTGTAGCCACTGGGTGGGTTCAAACCACCAACCTTTAGGTTAGCGGCTGATTGTAAACCACTTACGTCACCCAGGCTCCCCTGTGTTCTGGTCATTATGATGTAGAACTTATTTTAAAATTCAGTAGGTTGAGTGTATTTTAATTTGCTGTACCTCCAGCTATTGCCTATCAGGAACATACTTATTTTTCCCTATTCTCATTTTCTTGTCTATCTTGCTTGCTTCCCTCTCCTTACAACTACACTTTGAATTGGATATGCATAATTCTTCAAAAATCTTTCTTCAGCCTTTTATCTCTTTCATAGCCCTTCTCTCTTTCTTTGTCTTTCAGTGTAGCAATGTAAAAACATTACAAACACAATGCAATTTGACCTAGAAGAATTAAATCATAAAAAAATACAGCCCTACGTGAGAGGTACCCTTTGGGGTTTACTAACAGCTGGTTTAACAAAGAAGCAGCTGCACTGAAAAAGATTGTTTAAAGAAAATATTTTTAATCCTTTAGGATTTTCATCTTCTTTTTGGAATTTTAGCATTAGTTGTACTCCATACCATATGTTATGCAAGTTTGTATTTTGCAACTGATTTTCCAACTTAGGACAATTCTAAAATGTCCTAGAGTTCTTGAAGGAAAACAGCAAATGATAACATTGATGGTTGTTGCAGAAGAAAGGATCTATGTTTTCTACGGCACCAAAGGTAAGCTCTGATGTTGATACCCCTGGCCTACAGAGGAACTGGTGAGTCCGAGGCCACCTGCGCACTATCTGGTAACAAAGTTCACCGAAGCATATTGTCTCTTAGAACAAAATATCAAATAAATTGCTGAACATATATTAATCACTAGGATGATCCCTACAGGGAAATGCAGCTCTAATTTTACATCAGTTTTAGTTATTATTACTACTGGTAAAATGGGGTAATAGTAGTAGCATCGTCAGAACATGTCTAACTTCAGGGGGGATAATTTGAATCAAGATCAGACCAAGGCTCATCCCTATGAGGTGGAGGTCAGACATACTCCACTCTTCAAACTTTTCACCAATTCTGACACCAGCCGTCCCTCCCACGACACTCTCTACTTCTTTTCTGGGTTCGATAATCCATTGCACTGGCCACAGCTAACTCACAGACCATACTTGCAGTTAAGTGGTTTATTAAGGAAGTAACAGGGTACAGCCTGGAATTAGGATCAATAGGCTACAACTTGGGATCAGGATTAGGAAGCATGTAGGCAAACCCTCCCTTCTTCAGTGTAAGACAGCTCCCTCAGCAACCCCTGGCTGGCCATGCAGGCCTCCTCTCAACCCCCTCAGGACAAGCTCCTCTTGACCACCTCAGGACAGGCTCCCCTTGGC
This sequence comes from Trichechus manatus latirostris, assembly GCF_000243295.1. Lineage (NCBI taxonomy): Eukaryota > Metazoa > Chordata > Mammalia > Sirenia > Trichechidae > Trichechus > Trichechus manatus. Next base: position 17,205,867 of record NW_004443943.1, on the reverse strand, counting down.
CTTGCCATCTGTTACCACCAACTTTGCTGCAGGGCCCCTTCCAGGTCTGTCACTGCTGGCTCTGCCATTGACCTCCTTCCAGGCCTATCACTGTCTTCAGTGTTACAGCCCTTGATCTGTGTTAACAGCTCTTTTTGGAGGTTCTTTGTCTCCTTTCTCTCTGCTTCTTCTCTTTGTTTTTTCTCCTTTCTGTCTCTTCCTGCTTCCTGTTTTTCTGCTTCTCTCTGTCTGGAAAACCTCTGTGGGATTAGCCGAATATATATACAAGCTCCTCATCAATTTTAAGGCATGGCCCTCCCTGGTGGGGAGGGCCACAAACTGACCAATCCCCTCTTAGTAGGCCCCAGACAGTTCATTTGCATAGCAGGCTGCAGACACTTTATCTGCATAGCCTATTGACCAATCCCTGCAAGGTGCATACCAATTACAGAGAAGGCTGCCACCCAGGACCAGACAAAAAGTATCAAACCACAAGTTGTTTACAGCTTACCCAGGAAATGTCAATCACCCTAGACAAAGGTAACAAATCCTCTGGGGTAGAAAACTAGAGAAGGCTTAAAGGAAAAATCTCTCAAGCTGTTTTTCCAAAGAACCAAGGCAAAAGGCCACATAAAGGAACTCATTTCACTACACTATCACTGTTTGTTGCAATACATGATTTGACTTAATCCTTCCAACAACCTTATGAACTTAGAATTCTCATTTTATATATTAGTGAATTGAACCTTAGGGAGGTTAGGTATCTTGAGTAAGTTCATACATCTTGTAAACAGCAAAGCTGAGATTCGAAACCAATACATTCTGATTCTAAAATTTATTCTCCTAACTTCAAAGCCTACCTAACTAAGCTATCTGTTAAGGCGCTCCTGGCAAAGTTTCCTTATTTTCAGTTGAAGACATAAGAAAGAAACATACTTCTTGGTTCCATAGGCTTACTGTTCCTCCCCAATATTTATTTTCCCATTATTTTTTGTTAATAGATTCCTAATTTTTAGCTGGGCATGTTGCTGTCCATCTGTTAGACCACATTTTACAGATTCCCTTGTTGTTAAGAGTGGCAATACAATTAAGTTCTAGCCAGTGAGATGTTAAGTAGAAGTTTTGTGTGTGCTTCTGGGAAGTCCCCTTAAAAGAGAAGGGGTACACCTTTTTTTCCCTTTCTGACTGTACTTTGCTGCTTAGAATGTGGATAAAATAGCTGGAGCTCCAGCAGCCGTATTTGTCTCTGAAAATGGAGGCCTTCCCCTAGGTATGATGGGGTAGAAAGCTGGAAGGAGCCTGAGTCTTACAGCTTCATGGAAACATCATACCGACCATGGACTGCCTTACTCCAGACTTCTTTTACATAAGAGAAAAATAAATTTCTATCTCTGTAAGCCATTATTATTTGGTTTATTTGATGTTATTGCACTGGGCCTATTGCTAACTAATAAACTCTTCTTTCTCTAGAATTTTTATGTATGCAAGATGCAGAATATAACTAAGAAAGCCAGGTTGAAACCATGAGAGCAAAAGCACCACACTAAGGATGACAAAGCAGAGAAATGGAAAACACCTAGGCCTTTGAGGACATGACTGAAGTTCTGGAGCTACTCTACTTTTGGAATTTATTATTTGAGATAATAAGTGTTCCTTTTTAAAAAGTCAGTTAAGTTAGGGCACCTTATTATTTGTAGATGAGCGCATTTTTGGTGCTCAATTACTACACTTACACTAAAATTCAAATGTCTAACGCAAATCTATATTCTGACTCCTGCCTACTTTTCTGACTGTCAGATATCACTCACTTGTTATATTCCATGAAGTCATTTATCTTATCTGTCTTGTGCTGTTTCCCTAGCTCCTACTAGAATGCCTGACACCTTAGTAGTTGCTCAATAAATATCTGTTAAATGAGTGAGAAAGTGAACGAAAGTGGCAGAAATCGGCTGGAATTGAGGCTAATTCCAAACCTGTCTTTGTCCTTGAGCCCTGACTTTCTTCCTCCTTCTTCCTTCCTCTCCTAGGTGACCACATTTTGTCCAGTTATGAGAAGAGCTTAACCTCACTCTTTCTTAGACATTAATTGCAACCCTTACACAGGCTCAGCAGTGACTGTGTTATGCTCATCACAATGCATTGTCTCAATAGCACCCAATTGATCACATCCCTTCCATACATCTGTTAAAACTATGACCATCTACAGAGCCACTGTATGGTGTAAGACAGCAATCAGTAGACTGAGTATCAGAGGGTCTGCTTTCTAGCACTAGACCTGTCATTTTCCAGCTGCAAGTCACAGAAACTCTGAGACTCAGGCCTTCTTATGCACACAATGAGGATAATGTATAAATGCTTACCTTATACTCACTTTGTGAGGTTAAAATTCTGTCCGAAATGTCAGACTAGAAAGAGAAACATGACTAATCTATTCTGGCGGCAGAATTTGTCAATGCAGAGAACTGTTTTTGTTTAGGAAAACAACGTTTGGTTATAGAATGAAAGCCCTCATGGCATGGTCAGGATGGGCAGAGAGTGAGGCAGAGAGAATTAAATTGCTCTGCATAATAAAGTTGGATGAAGTTTCAGCTTCTCTTATGTGAGGATATCCAGGTTTGAGATAATATAGAGAGAGACCGGAGTAGGTAGATGGAGAAAAAAACCAAGTAACATGGCAATGAGCTAAGGCTCCCCTTTGAGTAGCAGCCAGGATGAAGTCCATAGCAGCAGAGACAGTAAAGTGACTTCATGAATCTAAAATTCCATTTAAATCATTTGTTTTCTGTATGTAAATCACTTTGATGCCCCATAACTTAGCAAAAGTCATGTAGTACTTTGAAGACAGAAGCAATTTTGGTAATACCTGATAGGATAGCCTGATGCAGAAAAGAATATGCCTGCATGGGATACAGAGCTGCAGTTGCATGGAAAGAAGGGATTCAGACCTTGTGGGATGTCACCTGACTTAATATGAAGGATGGAGGGAAATTTTTTGACTCTCAACTGCTTTTCAATAAACAATTAATGAAATCAGATGTCAGACTATTTCGCCTACATGGAGATCCACGTCCTAGGTACTCAAACCTTTATTAAGTACCTTCTTGCATATCTGAATCCATCTGGATGAATTTTGTTTTCCATGTATTTACAAATCTATGAAAATAAGCAAATATGCATTTCTAATGTCCCCAGAAAAAGACAGCATTCCGATTATGTATACCTCCTTTTAGTAATGACATTTTGAAACCACATTTGACAGGCTCACGAAATTCTACCCTGCTGAGCATGTGCCCTATTAGAATCCGTTTCTGATTTTTACGTTGCAGCACTGATTTATAGAAGGAAAGAAAGGAAGATGGAAGGAAAGAAAGAAAGGATAAACAATCCTTCTACACCACCATGAGAAAGCAGAACTATCTGAATGGTATTATAGAGAGTACAGCCGACATGACTGTTTCCAAAAACACGTTTGAACACGAAAGAAAAACTGGAAGCTCATTAGCCAAAGGAAGTAATTAAATCTTTAAAATTTCTAAAATGTAAATTGTTTAACACTCATTACCTACTGGACTAAATAATATTATGGGATCATTATGAGACTCAGTAGCAGGCACCCATCCATTTCCTCTCTTTATATCCATTTCTCAGTTAAACACTTTGCATGTAAGCTCTATAAATAACAGAAACTGTATAATTTAGGCACCAGAAATGGATGCTTAATGTTCTATTAAATTAGAAACTGAAGCAGTGTGATTTGGGCTGTGCCTTGCTGGCCAGAAATAAGCAGAATCCGTGGAGATTATAGAAACATTTTGCAAGGTGCTGAAAGGTTTGCCTATAGCTCTAAGAGGAAATATCGATGTATATCATCTGGAAATGTATTGCGTGTTAAATTAAAACTGTGTGACTTCATGTAAGCTCTGACAACCATAAGACTGTGCTAGGACGCTTTTGTAGTTGTGGGTCCTAGATAACAACAACAACAACAACAACAAAAATCATAGAGACTGTTAGGGAGCAATATGGTGGAATCAAGAGAGCATGCATTTGGGTTTTGGAATCTTTCATGCGTGGACTTGAATTCAGTCTCAAACATTTAACTGAATACCTTCGAGCTAAACGTCTCTGGGCAGGTCACTTAACTTTTCTGAGCTTTCAGGTTCTTTATCTATAAGATAGGCGTACTGATGTCAGTCTTATGGATTGATGTTTAGTATTGCATGCATATAAAGGATTTAGCATAGAGTCTTAAAACTTGACACGCCATGCTCGATAATTACACTTATTTCTTGCTTCTAAGGACTTTTCTAGCTTTAATATGACATAACTCTAAGCCTCAACCAGTTGGAATATAGAGAAATATCACTCTGTCAAGAACTACATTGTCCCATGTTCCTTTTTTCTCCCACTATAGTGATATTTGGAATTCCTGGGTGGTGAAAATGGTTAAAGGCTGACTATTAGAGTCCCTTCAGAGGCACCTGGTGATCTACTTCTGAAAAATCAGCCACTGAAAACCTTATGGAGCACAGTTCTACTCTGACACACACGGGGTTGCCATGAGTAGGGGCCAACTCCATGACAACCGGTTATTGTCGTATTTATCATTTGGCCAGTCTTTGAACTTAGGCCTTACACTCTAGCATCAGGTCTTAACCTGGGGCAGAAAGTGTTGCTTGAAAGCTAACTCAGAATGAAGTAAATATCAAGCTGCCTTATAACTCTGATACCCTATACATGCTACTTGGACCTTTGTGGTGGTGGTGTTGTTGTTAGGTGCCATTGAGTAAGTTCCAACTCATAACCCTATGCACAATGGCACAAAACACTGCCTGGTCCTCTGCCATCCTCACAATTGTTGTTACGTTTGAGTCCATTGTTGAAGCCACTGTGTCAATCTATCTTGTCAAAGGTCTTCCTCTTTTTCACTGACCCTCTACTTGATGTCATTCTCCAGGGACTGGTCTATCCTGATAACATGTCCAAAGTACAGGAGATAAAGTCTTGCCATCTTCGCTTCCAAGGAGCACTCTGACTGTATTTCTTTCAAGACAGACTTGTCCGTTTTTATGGCAATCCATGGTATATTCAGTGTTACTCACTAACACCATAATTCAAAGGCATCAATTCTTCTTCTGTTTTCCTTACTCATTGTTTAGCTTTTGCAGCATATGAGGTGACTGGAAATATCGCGGCTTGGGTCAAAGTGATATCTTTGCTTTTTAAATTTAAAGAGGTCTTTTGCGACAGATCTGCCCAATGCAATATGTCGTTTGATTTCTAGACCGCTGCTTCCATGGGTATTGATTATGGATCCAAGTAAAATGAAATCCTTGACAACTTCAATCTTCTCTCCATTTATCATGATGTTGCTTACTTAATCTTTGTTAAGACCTCTTGTGTGGACCTCCCAATCCTGAGCTGCTTATATCTTTCTGCTCAGAACCATTTTTTTTACCTTTAATCCCATGCCTCCTACAATTTTCCATCTCTGCCTACCTCCACATTCAAGAAGATAGTAGGCTTTGTATTCAATGCATCTGGGATAGATAAAACTAGTCAGGAAGCAGGAAGAAAAAGATGGCTTCCAGGCTTTTGTTTCTAAAAACTGAAACTCATTCAGATGACTCTAAGAAAAAAATTTAATTACAAGTTGTAAATATTTCCCTTATTTCACCATATTGGAGAGAAGAAAAAAAAAAGAGAGAGAAAGACAGAGAGAGAGCCTGGGTGAGAGGAGATCCTAAAAGAAAACCAGATTTGAAGGGCCATGACAACTGGAATGAGGAGTCTTCTGTAAGAAGCCGCCATGAGAGGCATTGCTAGAGTACCAAGACTTCACTCAAGGAAGCCCCATCCCTCACACCCAGCCAAGGAGCAATGCTTGTTATCCTTTCCATAGGTCTCTTCATCTGTCAGTCCTTTTCTTTTATACCTTGACATGAATCTTTCCAATAGAGACGAAAACCATCTCTGCCAAGACTTCTATCACTCCCCATGTGAATTTGAACAAAACCCAGTGTATTACGTTTCTATGGCTAAACAAACAGATGCAGTGCTGGAAGTGCTCACTCGACTATGCCAAGAAATTTGGAAGACAACTACCTGGCCAACAGACTGGAAGAGACCCATATTTATGCCTATCTCTAAGAAATGTGATCCAACCAAACGCAGAAATTATCGAACAATCTCATTAATATCACACTCAGGTAAAATTTTGCTGTACATCACTCAAAAGCGGATGCAGCAGTATGTCGACAGGGAACTGCCAGAAATTCAGGCCAGATTCAGAAGAGGACGTGGAACCAGGGATTTCATTGCTGATGTTAGATGCATCCTGGCTGAAAGCAGAGAGTACCAGAAAGATGTTTATTTGTGTTTTATTGACTATGCAAAGGCATTTGACTGTGTGTATCATAACAAATTATGGATAACATTGCAAAGAATGGGAATTCCAGAACCCTTAATTGTTCTCATGAGGAACTTGTACATAGATCAAAAGGCAGTTGTTCGAACAAAATAAGGGGTTACTGAGTGGTTTAAAGTCAGGAAAGGTGCGCATTAGGGTTGTAGCCTTTCACCATACCTATTCAATCTGTATGCTGAGCAAATAATCCAAGAAGCTGGACTATATGAAGAAGAACAGGGCATCAGAATTGGAGGAAGACTCATTAACAACCTGCGTTATGCAGATGACACAACCTTGCTTGCTGAAAGTGAAGAGGACTTGAAGCACTTACTGATGAAGATCAAAGACCACAGCCTTCAGTATGGATTA
>NW_004443943.1:17170255-17199010 GCF_000243295.1 Trichechus manatus latirostris | reverse complement strand
CTCAACATGAAGAAGACAAAAATCTTCACAACTGGACGAATAAGCAACATTATGATAAACAGAGAAAAGATTCAAGTTGTCAAGGATTTCGTTTTACTTGGATTCAAAATCAACATCCATGGAAGCAGCAGTGAAGAAATCAAAAGACGCATTGCATTGGGCAAATCCGCTGCAAAAGACCTCTTTAAGGCGTTAAAAAGCAAAAATGTCACCTTGAAGACTAAAGTGCACCTAACCCAAGCTGTGATATTTTCAATCACATCATATGCATGCAAAAGCTGGACAATGAATAAGGAAGATTCAAGAAGAATTGACGCCTTTGAATTGTAGTGCTGGTGAAGAATATTGAATATACCATGGACTGCTAAAAGAATGAACAAATCTGTCTTGGAAGAAGTACAACCAGAATGCTCCATAGAAGCAAGGATGTTGAGACTGCATCTTACATACTTTGGACATGTTATCAGAAGGGATCAGTCCCTAGAGAAGGACATCATACTTGGTAAAGTAGAGGGTCATAGAAAAAGAGGAAGACCTTTGACGAGATGGATTGAAAGTGGCTGCAACAATGGGCTCAAGCATAACGATTGTGAGGATGGTGCGGGACCAGGCAGTGTTTCGTTTTGTAGTACATAGGGTCAGAACTGACTCAACAGCACCTAACAACAACATGGCTACTGTAAAAAATTATCATAAACTTAGTGGCTTAAAACAACACAAATTTGTTATCTTACTGTTGTGGAGGTCAAGTCCCAAAATCAAGGTGTCAGCAGGGCTGCATTCCTCCTGGAGGCTCTAGAAAAGAATCCATTTCCTTACCTTTTCCAGCATCTAAAGGCTGTGCACATTCTTTGGCTTATGGACTCACATCACTCCAACCTCTGCTTCCATCATCACCTCCCTGTTTCAGACTCTGACTGTCCTGCCTTCCTCTAAATAGACATTACATTGGGCCCACTTGGATAATCCGGGATAAACTCTCCATCTCAAGATCCTTAATTTAATCACATGTGCAAAGTCCCTTTTACCTAGTAAGGTAACATATTCACAGGTTCTGGGTGTTAGGATGTGGACATCTTTGGGGGGGGGGCTAATTATTCAGCTTACCACGTGCATATTCCAAGATCATGGGACATCAGAACCTTGTTTCTCCTATTTACTGCTTTCCTGGTTACATCTTCACATTCATTGAGGTCTTTGGCATCTATTTCTACTTCATCTTGTACGTCCATCCTTGGTCACTGCATCGCCAAGTGAATAATCCAATATCACAGCCTCTCCATTTATTGACACTTTTAACCACAAGGATGTTTGCGTCTACTCCATTTCAGTCAGCGATATGGTGGTCACATTACAGACCTTGTCATCATTCGCCAAAACCACTGTAAATCAATTCACTCATAGTCTCTAACTTTTTTACCATACCCTCCTATCCATCAGTTTTTTTATAACCACACTCCCATGATTCTCTGTTCTTTTATATCACAAAGACCTCCTCATACTTTTTATCATTTCTTTTGTTTCCACTTCTTTAGGCTCCATCTGGCTTCACTTACTTCTCTTCTCTGCTAGAGCCTCATGGTTATTCCACTCAACAACTTTCTAACCAGCACCTTCAGCTACATGGTACCCTTATGGTACTGCATCCATTATATACACCGGTATATGTTGTTTAACTTCCACTATACATTCTGTGAAATAGGATGTTCTGTGATTGGGATGTTGTGCAGACACCATTTTATATACAGGAGAGAGGCATGCACGACAGTCACCTGTTGGGCCTGGGACCATGCCACCACTGCTGCCTCACGGAGGGACTGCACGAAACTTTGGCTCCACCACTGCCAGTCCTGCATGGTCACCACCCACTCTCCAAGAGCCAGAACGCTCACTTGTCATCCAGCTGGTCACTGGCTCCCTTCCCTTCCTTCCTTCCTGCCTGCCTTCCCAGTCCACCACCGAAGCCTGGACCATTAGGTAGCCGCCACTGAGGGAGGAGCCACGGCCTCTGGCCAGGGCATCACACGCAGGGTACCTGGGCCCAGTGGCCAACTCAGGCATCCCCCTCGGTGGCTCCAGTGGTGTCTGCACGGTCCCTGCCTGAGGCGAGCATGGTGGGTCAGGCAGCTGTGGATGGGCGCCAGGACCCCCTCTCTGCTGCCACCGCCTCCACCCCCCGCTGCAGGGTGGACATGGAACCCAGACAGCTAGTGAGATACAGATCTGATTTCTAGCAAAGTATGTCAGCTACAACCAGGTCTCCTATGGGGATTTCTGAACTCTGTTATAATCTTATGGGGCCACAGATATATATGCAGTTGGAAATTGCCCTAACAGATGTTAAGTGATGCATACCTATGCGTGTGGCGTGTGTGTGTACTCTTTACAAGAATAACTTCTAGTTTCAGGATGCCTTGGTGACAATGACAACAAAGCGCAAACTGCAGGGAGAAGATATGTGTAGGCCACTGCGTTTTTATTTCTTGTTTATCTTTTTTGGATTGATTGAATTTTATTCTCTTTCTACCTAATGCTTTGGAAGTTTTCTTTTTCTAATGGATAGTCTTAAATTTTTTAACACAATATATAAACTTAAATTTCTCTATCAAAATATACGATCAGTGAGTGCCTGTATCTCTCTGCCTAGGCTGTGTATTATTTCCTTTATCATGTTATCGTTTCTTCCTCAATTGACCCTGTATCTACCTTAACCTTCCACCCAGCCACCCCTTTCCCTACCAACCGCTCATATTGAGACCAGGGTTTTTTATTAGTTTTTATATTGTGTGTTGACACTTATTTAGGCGTAACTATGTATTTTACTGATTTTTTTGCTTACTACTGTTTCTTCCCTTCCTTGTTCTTGCATTCTTTTTTTTTTTTTTTTAATTTTGCTATAATACATTTTAAAATATCTCTTCAGCCAAGGTCTGTGAGTGGTAAACTTTGCAAGTCCATGTCTTTAATTTGCCCTCACATTTGAATGCTAATGTGGCTCGGCATAGAACTCTGAATTTAAACTCATTTTCTCTCATAACTCTGAAGCTACTCTTCCATTTTCTTCTAGCATCTAGATTGATAAGGAGTCTAGTATCTATCTGGTTGTCTCTCTTTTGTAGATAAGCTACTTTTCTTCCTTCTGAGTTCTTTGTGGGCATTCTCTTTATGTTTGAGGATGTGCAATTTTACCAGTGTATCTATATTGATAGTAATACTGATACTGATACAGATATAAATCTGTGTGTGTGTGTTTACCTCATGCATTCCACTTTGACACTTAGTGAGATCTTTCAATTTGTGACTATCTTCAGCTTGAAAAAAAAATCATTTTTTAAAAATTATTTCTCCCAGTTTCATTTTCTAATGTCAATGTTTTTGGAATTCTTTTAGATGGATATTAGACTGCTGGAATAATTTTCCACATCTTAATTTTCTCCCATATTTTTCTATCATTTTATTTGCATTACATTCTAGGAGACTTGCCTTCATTTTATTTTCCAGATCAAAAACTCTGTCTTTAGCTACAACTTCAGATCTTTTCCTCTTTTGAAAATTTTATTTTTAATTTCCAAGAATACTATCTTGGGTTTTGACAGCTTCTTTTGCATGACAGTATGTTTTTACATTATGGGCACAATATCTTTTCATATTTCTTTGAAACATAGTTAGAATTCTTTCTAAGTTCTTTTCTATCTGCTAAATTATCTCTATTTCTTCTGGTGTTAGTTCTATTAATTGATCAAAATCCTTCCCTTTTATTCTGTCCCCCCACCCATCAGATGTCTGGTGATTCTTTTAGTCTATACACATTAATTAATTTAGCACACAGTTTGTTAGAAGGCGGCTGTGTAGATTTCCTCAGTGTTTGAATATATGTGTTTTCTCAACAGTTGTCGCTCCCCTGTATGGGAAGACTGTACGAGAAGGGCTTTGTATTAAGTGGGCAGAAAGTCTGGCTCACTAAAGGAAGAGCAAGTGGAGAGTAGAAGGTAAAGTTCTGGACCACTTCAATTTTCCAAGTTAGAAGGATTTTGCTCTGTAGTATAGAAAATTCTAGAGTATTTCTCTAGTGAATGGGGCTATCTTTCATTTATTTAATCCCTTTCTGACTGTTTAGAGAATGGGATTACTGTAAGCTCTTTTATGTTTCTTTCTCAGCTCCTAAAATTGGCAGGGAAAGTCCTACCCAAGTACATAATTCACACACTTATCATGGGGCTGATACTTCTTGCTCACTATGGGGATTAGTGGCTAGAGTAAACACTATACCAGAAGGAGTTCAACTTTCTCTTTGTTTGAAAATACAATTAATCAAATAACAAAACTGCCACAACTTCTTGCTGTTCTTTTTATTATGCACTTTTGGAGATGTGCTTTCTTCCTTACAGAGCCTTGTTCATAGCCAGTATCCTCGTTTAATGCAGGTACGGTAAAGATTATTATTCCCATTTTGCCAACAAGAACTGAAATTCAGAAAAGTAAGTAACTCACCCAAAAGTGATGTGGTGGAAAACAACAGGTTTTCTAACTCCTCAGTCAAGCCTTTTTTTACTCTCAAAACTCTAGAGAATCTAGAAAGAGCAATACCTTACTTAAAATGCAATGCTATGTAAACAGTTCTGACACTCTGAATTAGCAAAAAGGAAAAAAATTGAATCTGAGTGATCTCTTTACAGCTTTTCTTTAGAAGATATAGCCTGGTTTGGAACAAGGTTGGAATACTAAGGAGGATGAAAGAAAGAGAAATGAGGTTCTAAATTGGGATATCTCAGATTTCCAGAAATATGCATGATGACAATTTGCAAAGAACATAAAATTATAAGCAGTGTGTGTAGTTGCAATTTTAACTTCCAAGCATTTGTCAATTTTTAAAACAGAGCAATTGCAATTACATTCAAAGGACTGTCAGTGCTCATGCATAAACTGATAAGCAGCTTTGATCCGGCTAAAGGTTTTCAGGATAATACAAATGTTTCCAATTATACAGTTGGGTGAATTAGAGGAAGTTTGTGTTTGTATGTTTCTGAAGTATATGGCCTATGCCAAACTAGATAGAGCACTGAGGAAAAAGAACAAAATAATTCGATTCATATCCTACTAGCAGATGGTAAGGATGACTCATAGACATATCTTTGGTTTTTTATCTTCTTCAGAGCTTCCCTGTGATGTTCAAACCTCCCAAGTTTCCTGAGAAAGAAATCTTGTGACCACTGTGCCAATTTTAACCACATGTTGGGCCATGGCCCTGGTAAAGGGTACCAGGTTCAGGCACAAGAAAAGGAAATCAAGGTGAGACCTGCTCAGCCAATGCAGGCATGAGGTAGGTACACCTGAAAACCAGGCCAGAGGCATAAACTTTGCCTATGAAATTTATCCTTCTACTTTTTGGTTTGCTCATTCTAACTAACTATACCTTATCTTTCCCCATTTCTCTCACCTCCTTTTGACTTTGGAACTTAAGTACCAATTCATGTCTTGTAAATGGCTGGCTTTGAATATCTACATTGTCTTTTATTACCCTCTTTCTGGCTTGCCCTTCTACTGCAGGCCCTGAAGTTAATCCTCTGACTTCACGCACCATTGCAAAGGTTGAGGACCTCAGATCATTCATGATGACTGCCTTATCCCCACCCAAAATAGACAAACTAGTCTCACCATCTTTCCAGAAATCTCTGGTCACCATTTCATGTATATGTTGAACATTCTGAGTCTCGATATAATCTCCCAAAAACTTCTTAGATTTTACCATAGCTTGCTACAGGATTAACCAAAGTTATGAAGCAGGTTAATCTAACACAAATCATGAAATTTCAAAAGTCTCTATAATGTTAGAAACCACGGAGACCTTTTTTTGGACTAGTTCTAGTCCTCACTGAAGAGAAGTAATGGGCATTATAGGATTTGTATTAGTCAATCTGTTCTACCAAGTGATGGTAGAGTCAAACCAGAATAGGAATCAAGAGGCTTTGGTCTGGTCTTGTCACCAGCCAGCAATGCCATCTAACTATACATACTGCCAAATTGTTGTTCAAACATCTGCTTCTTGGTCTAAGCATAACTAAGTGCTCTGGAATTCCCATTCTTTGCAATGTTATCCATAATTTGTTATGATCCACAAAGTCAACTACATTTGTGTAGTCCATAAAACATAGGTAAACATCTTTCTGGTATTCTCTGCTTTCAGCCAGGATCCATTTGACATCAGCAGTGATATCCCTGGTTCCATGTCCTCTTCTGAATCTGGCTTGAATTTCTGGCAGTTCCCTGTTGATATACTGCTGCAGTCACTTTTGAATGATCTTCAGCAAAATTTTATTTACATGTGATAGTAATGACATTGTTTGATAATTTCTGCATTTCTGATTCACCTGTCTTTGGAATGAGCACACATATGGATCTCTTCCAGGTGGTTGGCCAAAAAGCTGTCTTCCAAAGTTCTTGGCATAGATGAGTGAACACCTCCAGTGCTGCATCCGTTTGTTGAAACATCTCAGTTGGTATTCTGTCAATTCCTGGAGCCTTATTTTTTGTCAATGCCTTCAGTGCAGCTTGAACTTCTTCCTTCAATACCATTGGTTCTTGATCATATGTTACCTCCTGAAATGGCTGAATGTCAACCAATTTTTTTTGGTACACTAACTCTGTGTCTTCCTTCTGTCTTCTTTTGATGCTTCCTGCTTGTTCAGTATTTTGCGTATAGAATCCTTCAAAGTTGCAACTCGAGGCTTGAATTTTTCCTTCAGTTCTTTCAGCTTGAGCAATGCCGAGTATGCTCTTCCCTTTGTCAGTTTGTTGTACTGTGGTGGCTTTTGTTTTGCTGTGATGCTGAAGCTATGCCACCAGTATTTCAAATACCAGCAGGGTCACCTATGGTGGGTAAGTTTCAGCAGAGCTTCCGAACTAAGGCAGACCAGGAAGAAGGGCCTGGTGATCTACTTCTAAAAAAAGTGGCCAGTGAAAACATTATGAATAGCAACAGAACATAGTCTGACAGAGTGCCAGAAGATGAGCCCCTCAGGTTGGAAGACACTCAAAATACGACTGGGGAAAAGCTGCCTCTTCAAAGTAGAGTTGATCTTAATGACATGGATGGAGAAAGCTTTTGGGACCTTTATTTTCTCATGTAGCATGCCTCAAAAAGAGAAGAAACAACTGCAAATATCCATTAATTATTGGAATGTGGAATGTATGAAGTATGAATCTAGGAAAATTGGAAGTTGTCAAAAATGAAATGGAACCCTTGAAGATAGAATCCTAGGCATTAGTGAGCTGAAATGGAATGGTAGTGGCCATTTTGAATCGGACAAGCATATGGTCTACTATGCCAAGAATGACAAATTGAAGAGGAAAAGCATCACATTCAAATTGTCAAAGAGAACATTTCAAGATCTATCCAAAGTACAATGCTGTCAGTGATAGGATGATATCCATACACCTACAAGGAAGACGAGTTAATTAATATGACTGTTATTCAAATTTACACACCAACCAGTAATGCCAAAGATGAAGCAATTGAAGATTTTTACCAACTTCTGCAGTCTGAAATTGATCAAACATGCAATAAAGATGCATTGATAATTAACGGTGATTTGAATGTGAACAATGGAAACAAAGAAGGATCAGTAGTTAGAAAACATGGCCTTGGTGATAGAAATGATGTGGGAGATAGCATGATAGAATTTTGCAAGACCAATGACGTCCTCATTGCAAATACCCTTTTTCAACTACATCAACAGCAACCATACACGTGGACCACTCCAGACAGAATACACAGTGATCAAATTGACTACATCTGTGCAAAGAGATGATGGAGAAGCTCAACAATGTCAGTTAGAACAAGGCCAGGGACCGATTGTGGAATAGACCATCAATTAATCACATGCAAGTTTAAGTTGAAACTGAAGAAAATTAAATCAAGTCCACCAGAGCCAAAGTGCAGTCTTGAGTATATCCCACCTGAATTTAGAGACCATCTCAAGAATACATTTGACGCATTGAACATTAATGACCAAAGACCAGATGAGTTGTGGGATGACATCAAGGACATTATACGTGAAAAAAAGCAAAAAGTCATTAAAAAGGCAGGAAAGAAAGAAAAGATCAAAATGAATGTCAGAAAAGACTTTGAAACATGCTCTTGAACATACAGTAGCTAAAGCAAATGGAAGAGATGATAAAGTAAAAGAGCTAAACAGAAGATTTCAAAGAACGACTAAAGAACACATTGTAAAAGTATTATAATGAATTCTGCAAAGACTTGGAGTTAGGAAAACAAAAGGGACAATCAACATAGAACTCCATATTCAGTAAAAAATAACCTTAAATATTGAAGATAAAGGAAAGACATTTTCAGACAAACTAATTCGTCACCAGCAAACCTGTGCTATAAGGAACACTAAAAAAATTTCTTTAGGCTAAAGGGAAATGACATCAGATGGAGACTTTAAGACTTATGCTCACATGGGGAAATGTAAATGCTGTTTTCCTTTTAATTACTTTAAAATACATAGGAATGTTGGAAGCAAAAATCATAACATTATCTTATGAGATTTATCATATATATGTATATACATAAATAAATAAATAAATAAATAAATATATATATATATATATATATAAAATATGACCTTGAGTGTATCCCACCTGAATTTGGAGACCATCTCAAGAATAGATTTATGCCTCACTGAGCACTACACCCTTGAGAAGCACCAGCATGGACTTCCAGACCCCCAGACCCCACCCCATGCTGCCCCCTGGCCCTGCCTCACCAAGGACCACACCCTTGAGTGGCACCAGTGCGGACCTCTGGATCCCCACATCCTGCCACATGCCACTTCCCAGCTCTGCCCCACCAAGGGCTGTAGCCCCATGCAGGACTAGTGCATACCCCTGGACCCCTGGACCCTGCCCTACCCTGCCCTCAGCCTGGCCTTGCCTCATGCCATGCCCCTGAGTGGGATTGGTGCAGACACCTGGATGCCTGGATCCTGCCTTGAGCCACCAACCTGGATCCACCCAGCGAAGTGTTTCACCCTTGTGCGGAACTGGCATGGAGCTCAGGACCCCTGGACCCTGCATCGTGCCATCCCCAGCCCCGTGCTGCTGAATCAAATGAGAATGAAAATAATCTTACCAAAACCTTTGAAACACAGCAAAGGCAGTGCTCAGAGGTCAATTTATAGCAATTGCTGTACACATCAAAAGGAAGAGAGGGACAAAATCAAAATGTTAGCTATACAATTAAAACAAATACAAAGAGAAGAGCAAAAGAAGCCCACAGCCACCAGAAGAAAGGAAATAATAAAGATCAGAACAGAAATAAATGAAATACAGAATAGAAAAACCACAAAAGAAAGAATCAACAAAACCACAAGTTGGTTCTTTGAAAGGATCAACAAAATTGACAGACCATTGGCAAAACTGACAAAAGAAAAACAGGAGAGGATGCAAATAACCCAAATAAGAAATGGAATGGGAGACATTACAACAGATCCAACTGAAATAAAAAGGATCATAACAGAGTACTATGAAAAACTATACTCCAATAATTTGAAAACCTAGGGGAAATGAACAAATTTCTAGAAACACATTACCTACCTAAACCAACACAAACCGAGATCAAATATCTGAACAGACCCATAACAAGAGAAGAGATTAAAAAGGTACAAAAAAAATCCCAACAAAAAAAAAGTCCTGGCCTAAATGGCTACACTGGAGACTTCTACCAAACATTCAGAGATGAGCTCACACTAGTACTGCTCAAAATATTTCAGTATATAGAAAAGGAAGAGATCCTTTCAAATCCATTCTGTGAAGCCAGCATAACTCTGATACCAAAACCAGGCAAAGACACCACAAAAAAAGAAAATTATACACCAATATCTCTCATGAATTTAGATACAAAAATTCTCAACAAAATTCTAGCCAACAGAATACAACATCATATCAAAAAAATAATACATCACAACCAAGAGAGATTCATACCAGGTATGCAAGGATGGTTCAAAATTAGAAAATCAATCAATGTAAGCCACCACATGAAAAAACAAAAGAATCACATGAACATCTCAATTGATGCAGAAAAGGCATTCAATAAAGTACAACAACTATTACTGATAAAAACTCGCAATAAACTAGCTATAGAAGGGGAATTCCTCAACATAATAAAGGGTTGTTGTTGTTGCTAGGTGTTGTCGAGTCAGTTCTGATGCATAGCAACCCTATGTACTACACAACAAAACACTGCCCGGTCCTGCGCCATGCTCACAATCATTGTTATGCTTAAGCCCATCATTGAAGTTACTGTGTCAATCCATCTCCTTGAAGATCTTCCTCTTTTTCACTGACCCTGTACTTTACGAAGCATGATGTCCCTCTTCAGGGACTGATCTCTCCTGATAACATCTCCAAAGCATGTAAGACATAGTCTCGCCATCCTTGCTTCTAAGGAGCATTCTGGTTGTTCTTTTGGTAATCCATGGTATATTCAATATTCTTTGCCAACACTACAATTCAAAGGCATTGATTTTTCTTTGGTCTTTTTTATTCACTGTCCAGCTTTTGCATGCATATGAGGCAGTGAAAAATACCACGGCTTGGGTCAAACGCACCTTAGTCTTCAAGGTGACATCTTTGCTTTTCAACACTTTAAAGAGGTTTTTTGCAGAAGATTCGCCCAATGCAATGTGTCTTTTGATTTCTTGACTGCTGCTTCCATGAGCTTTGATTGTACATCCAAGTAAAATGAAATCCTTGACAACTTGAATCTTTTCTTTGTTTATCGTGATGTTGCTTATTGGTCCAGTTGTGAGGATTTTTGTTTTATTATGTTCAGGTGTAATCCATACTGAAGGGTATCTATACAAAACAAACAACTAACATCATTCCCAACGGAGAGAGGCTGAAAACATTCCCCCTGAGAACAGGAACAAGACAAGGATGCCCTCTATCACCACTCCTATTGAACATTGCGCTGGAAGTCCTAGCTAGAGCAATAAGGCAAGAAAAAGAAATAAAGAGCAACAAAATTGGTAAGGAAGAAGTAAAACTATCTCTATTGGTAGATGATATCATACTATACATAGAGAACCCAAAAGACTCCACCAGAAAACTACTGGAACTAATCGAAAGATTCAGCAAAGTAGCAGGATACAGGATAAACATACAAAAATCAGTTGGATTCCTATACACCAGTAAAAAGAACTATGAAAAGCAAATCAGGAAAGAAATACCATTTATAGTAAACCTGTTGCCGTTGAGTTGATTCTGACTCATAGTGACTCTATATGACAGAGTACGATTGCCCCACAGGGTTTCTAAGAAGTGGCTGGTGGATTTGAACTGCCAAACTTTTGGTTAGCAACTGAATTTTTAACCGCTGTGCCACCAGGGTTCCCCATTTAATAGTCCCTAAAAAAATACTTAGGACTAAATCTAAACAGGGATGTAAAAGACCTATACAAAGAAAACTACAGAACACTACTGCAAGAAACCAAAAGAGACCTACATAAATGGAAAAACATACCATGCTCGTGGATACGTAGATTCAACATTGTGAAAATGTCCATTCTACCCAAAGCAAATTACAAATACAATGCAATCCTGATCCAAATACCAATAGCATTCTTCAACAAGATGGAAAAACTAATAATTAACTTTATATGGAAATGAAAGAGGCCCTGGATAAGTAAAGCACTATTGAAGATGAAGAACAATGTAGGAGCACTCGCACTACCTGACCTCAGAACCTACTACACTGCTAAGATAGTAAAAATGACAGACATATTGACCAATGGAACGGTATCAACAACCCAGATGTAAATCCATCCACTTATGGTCACTTGATCTTCAACAAAGGCCCAAAGTCCATTAAATGGGGAAAAGACAGTCTTTTTAATAAATGGTGCTGGAAAAACTTGATGTCCACTTAAAAAAAATGAAATAGGACTCCTAACTGACATCATACACAAAGATAATTCAAAATGTATCAAAGACCTAAATATAAAACCTATAACTATAAAGATCATAGAAGAAAAAATAGAGTCAAAGCTAGATGCCCTAATACATGGCATAAATAGATACAAACCATAACTAACAATACACAAACACCAGAAGATAAACTAGATAACTGCGATCTTCTAAAAATTAAAAACTTATGCTCATTAAAAGACTTCATCAAAAGAGTAAAAAGAGAACCTACAGACTGGGGAAAAAAATTGGCTATAACAAATCCAACAAAGGTCTAATCTCTCAAATCTGTTGGAAAATCCAAGACCTGTACAACAAAAATAGAAATAATCTAATAAAAAATGGGCAAGGGATATGAACAGTCACTTCACCAAAGAAGACATTCAGGCAGCTAACAAACACGTGAGGAAATGCTAGCGATCACTAGCCATTAGAGAAATGCAAATCAAAACTACAATGAGATATCATCTCACCCCCACGTTACTGGCTCAAATAAAAAAAAAAAAAAAATACAGAGAATAACAAATGTTGGAGAGGCTGTGGGGAGATTGGAAATCTTCTGCACCGCTGGTGGGAATGCAAAACGGTACAACCATTTTGGAAAACGATATGGCACTTCCTTAAAAAGTTGGAAATAGAAATACCATATGCTCCAGCAATCCCACTCCTAGGAATATATCCTAGAGAAATAAGAGCCATCACATGAATAGACATATGCACACCCATGTTCACTGCAGCATTACTCACAATAGCAAAAAGATGAAACAACCTAAATGCCCATCAACAGATGAATGGATAAACAAACACAATGGAATATTATGCAATGATAAAGAACAGTGATGAATCTGCGAAACATCTCACAACATGAATGAATCTGGAGGGCATTATGCTGAGTGAAATAAGTCAGTCACAAAAGGAAAAGTACTATATGAGACCACTATTATAAAAATTTATGAAAAGGTTTACATACAGAAAGAAATGTTTATGGTTATGAGGGAGGGGAGGGGTGGGGAGGGAAAAACACTAAATAGACAATAGATAAGTGGTAACTTTGGTGATGGGTAAGAAAGTACACAATACTTGGGAAGTCAGCACATCTTGACCAAGGCAAGGTCATGGGAGCTTCACAGACACTTCCAAACTCCCTAATGGACCAAATTACTGGGCTTCAGGCTGGGGACCATGGTCTCAGGGGACATCTAGCTCAATTGGCATAACACAGTTTATAGAGAAAACGGTCTACATCCTTCTTTGGTGAGTAACATCTGGGGTCTTAAAAGCTTGTGAGCAGCCATCTAAGATTTATCTACTGGCCCCACTCCATCTAAAGCAAAGGAGAATGAAGAAAACCGAAGACACAAGGGAAAGATCAGTCCAAAGGACTCATAAAACAAAAGCACCACAGTCTCCACTAGACTGAGTCCAGAACAACTAGATGGTGCCTGGCTACCACCACTGATTGCTCTGACGAGGATCACAATACAGGGTCCTAGACAAAGTGGGAGAAAAAATAGAGAGCAAAATTCAAACTCACAAAAAAGACCAGACTTACTGGTCTGACAGAGACTGAAGAAACACTTAGAGTATGGCCTCCGGACACCCTTCTAACTCAGTATTGAAGTCACTCCTAAAGTTCACCCTTCAGACAAAGAAAAGACAGGCCTATAAAACAAATAACACACATAGTTTAATCATGTATATCAGATTAAATGGGCACACCAGCCCAAAAACAAAGAAGAGACGGCAGGAAGGGGCAGGAAAACTGGACAAATTGGAAATGGGAAACCACAGGACGTGAAGGGGAGACTGTTGACACATCGAGGGGTTGGCAACCAAAGTCACAAAACAATTTGTGTATTAATTGTTTAATGAGAAGCTAATTCGCTCTGTAAACTTTCACCTAAAGCACAATAAAAAAAAAAAAAGATTTGACGCATTGAACACTAATGACCAAAGACCAGACAAGTTGTGGGATGACATCACAGACATTATACATGAAGAAAGCAAAAGGGCATTAAAAAGACAGGAAAGAAAGAAAAGACCAAAGTGGATTTCAGAAGAGACGCTGAAGCTTGCTCTTGAACATAGAGTGGCTAAAGTGAATGGAAGAAATGATGAAGTAAAAGAGCTGAACAGAAAATTTCAAAGGGCAGCTCGAGAAGATAAAGAAAAATATTATAATGAAGCGTGCAAAGACTTGGAGCTAGAAAACCAAAAGGGAAGAACACGCTTGGCATTTTTCAAGATGAAAGAACTGAAGATAAAATTCAAGCTTCGAGTTGCGATTTTGAAGGATTCTATGGGCAAAATATTGAAGGATGCAGGAAGCATCAAATAAGATAGAACGAATACATAGAGTCACTGTACCAAAAAGAATGGGTCAGCATTCAGTCATTTCAGCAGGTAGCATATGATCAAGAACCAATGGTACTAAAGAAAGAAGTCAAAGCTGCACTGAAGACATTGGTGAAAAACCAGACTCCAAGAATTGACAGAATACTGATCGAGATGTCCCAACAAATGGTTGCAGCACTGGAAGTGCTCACTCATCTATACAAAGAAATTTGGAAGACAGCTACCTGGCCAACCAACTGGAAGATATCCATATTTGTGTACACTCCAAACAAAGGTGATCCAACAAAATGCAGAAATTATCAAACAATATCATTACTATCACAAGCAAGTAAAATTTTGCTGAATATCATTCAAAAATGGCTGCATCAGTACATTAACAGGGAACTGTCGGAAATTCAAGCTGGATTCAGAAGAGGACACAGAAAGAAGAGTATCATTGCTGATGTCAGATGGATCTTGGCTGAAAGCAGAGGATACCAAAAGATGTTTACTTGTGTTTTATTGACTATGAAGAGGCATTCTACTGCGTGGATCATAACAAATTATGGACAACATTGCAAAGAATGGGAATTCCAGAACACTTAATAGTGCTCATGTGCATAGACACATAGATTATTTGTACATAGACAAAGAGGCAGTCGTTCAAAAATCAATAAAATCAATAAAGGTGTGTGTTAGGGTTGATCTTTTCATCATACTCATTCAACCTGTATGCTGAGCAAGTAATCCAAGAAGCTGAATTATATGAAGAAGAACGGGGCATCATTAACAACATGCAATATGCAGATGACACAACCTTGCTTGCTGAAAAGTGAAGAGGACTTGAAGCACTTACAGATGAAGATCAAAGACTGCAGCCTTCGGTATGGATTACACCTCAACATAAAAAATATATATATAAATATAATAACTTATTGATGGCTCAGAGACAACAGTCAATATCAAATCATTAAAAAAAAAAAAAACAACAACCTCACAACTGGACCAATAAGCAATATTATGATAAACAGAGAAAATACTGACGTTATCAAGGATTTCATTTTATTTGGATCCACAATCAATGCTTGTGGAAGCAGCAGTCAAGAAGGCAAACGACACATTGCATTGGGCAAATCTGCTGCAAAAGACCTCTTTCAAGTGTTAAAAAGCGAACATGTCACTTTGAGGACTAAAGCGCACCTAACCCAAGCCATGATATTTTTAATTGCCTCAAGTGCATTTGAAAGCTGGCCAGTGAATAAGGAAGACCAAAGAAGAATTGATTCATTTAAATTATGGTGTTGGCAAAGAATATTGAATATTCCATGGACTTCCAGAAGAATGAACAAGTCTGTCTGGGAAAAAGTACAGCCAGAATGGTCCTTAGCTTCATCTCACTTACTTTGGACATGTTATCAGGAGGGTCGAAGGGCATCATACTAAGGTAGAGGGTCAGTGAAAAAGAGGAATACCCTCAACAACATGGATTGACACAGTGGCTGCAACAATGGGCTCAAACATAGCAACGATTGTAAGGATGGCACAGAACCTGGCAGTGTTTTGTTCTGTTTTACATAGGGTCAATATGAGTCGGAACCAACTCAACAGCAACCATCAACAACAACAACAATATATATATATGTATACAATACATATAAAACATATGGTAACTAGTGCATAAAACGTAGAGGTAAGTGGTAATTTGACCTATACAGTGGCAAAGTTTCTACAACTTGTATGTGTGTGTGAAATAGCCTAATATAAACTCTAGGTGGGCTGTGAAATTTATATATGTATATTGTAATCCCAAAACAACCACTGAAAAAATAAAGTGGCTTAGTTAAAAAGGCAAGAGATAAACTACAATTCAAATCTGAAAAATATTCAATACTTCAAAAAAGGCAAGAAAGGCAGAACTGAGGAATACAAAACAGAGGCTATAAATAGAAAATAAAGAATAAAATGGTAGACCTAAATCTTACCATACTGATAATTCATTAAACATCAATTCATTAAACTAATGTTTCTAACTAAAAGACAGCGATTATCAGAAGGCTAAGAAAGCAAGACCCAACCATATACTACGAAACACATACTATGAATAAGAGATGCACTTTAATTGTAAAGATGCAGATAAGTTGAAAGTAAAGGAATGTAAAAAATGCATACCATAACAACAGTATGCAGAGAAAGCTCAAATGGCTATATCAATATCAGATAAATTAGACTTCAAAACAAAATATTACCAGAGGTAAACAGGAATAGTTAATAATGATAAAAGACTCAGGAAGAAGTAACTATATATATTTACTGTATATTTTATGTGTGTGTGTGGAGCCCTGGTGGCACAGTGGTTAAGAGCTGGGCTGCTAATCAAAAGGTCAGCAGTTCAAATCTACCAGCCACTCCTTGGAAACCCTATGGGGCAGTTCTACTCTATCATATAGGGTCGCTATGAGTCGGAATTGACTCGACGGCAACGGGTTTGATTTGGTGTATACATACACACACACACACAGACACACACACACACACACGTATACTATTCCCTAATAATAAAACTTAAAGTACATGAAGCAAAAATTGAAAGAATGAAAGGGAAAAGGCAATTTCACCATAACAGTTAGAGATCTCAGTCTTCTCTCTCGGCTTGATAAAACAGACCAAAAAAATCTATAAATAATAGATGATTTGAACAATTCTATCGACTACCTTGATCTAATAGTTATAGAATACTACACCCAACTCTCAGGTAATCCACATCAATTTCAAACCCACATAGTATATTCACCAAGGTAAATCATATGCTGGGCTATAAAACAAGCCTCAATATCAGTGGTTGCTGGTGACTGAATGGATGAGTAACTATTCAGGTAAATATGTTTTCTGAAAGCCTACTGTGAGTTGAGCAGTGACTAGGAAATTAAAAAGGAAGGTGAAGACTCGTTTCCCCCCTCAAAGCTGCCACCATGTAATGGAAATGGCCCAACAAGGCCAGCAACCAAAAAAGGAGCCTGCCTAACAGAGGAGCTCTGTTCAGGGCTGCAAATAGTATGGACTGCAGGGATGTTTTGTGAAAACGCATTAAAATTGTCAGCAAGTCATTCTTTTTAAGATACTAGAAATTGCGAAGATAGCTGGACTAGGTTACTCTGTTACAGGAAAATAGAAGGAGCTTGACACAGTTTATCTTCAAGCTTAGGATGTGAGATTGGGAAGGTTGTGAGGAATGGCTTTCCTTCTCTTCTTGCTCTTCACCCTGTAGGATAGCACAATTCAACAGAAATGTAATGAGAGCCACAAATGAGAGCCATAGACATAATTTTACACTTTCTAGTAACCACATTAAAAGAAATTGGAGAAATTCATTTTAGTAATATATTTTATTTAACCCAATATATACAAAAATATCATTTCAACACGTGATCCAAATAGGGCCCCCTTGCTGTGGAGTGGATTCCGATTCATAGTGACCCTATAGGACAGAGTAGAGCTGCCCCACAGGATTTTCAAGGCTGTAACCTTCACTGGAGCAGACTGCCACATCTTTCTCCTGGATCCAAATACAGAAGCCATTAATGATATATTTTATATTGCTTTTTTTTCATGTTGTTTTAGTGAAATCTAGTGTATATGATACATTTATAGGGCGTATCAGTTTGGACTAAAAAAAAAAAAAGACAAACTCATTGCCATCGAGTTGATTCTAATGCATAGCAACCCTATAGGACAGAGTAGAACTGTCCCATAGGGTTTCCAAGGCTGTAGTCTTTACAGAAGCCGACTGCCACATCTTCTCTGGTGGAGTGGCTAGTGAGTTCAAATCACCGAACCTATTGGTTAGCAGCCAAGTGCTCAACCACCATGCCACTAGGGCTCCCTACAGTACTTAAATACCTAGTAAGCAAACAGTAAGTTTGGACTAGCCACATTCAAATGCTCAATACCACATGTTAGACAGCACAGCTCTAGTGACTACTGGAGAGAACCAAACCGCCATTTGTTCTATTCTATCTCTCACTCTGCCAGAACCTGCGCCGAGAAGACTCAGGCCCTGTCCACCTTCACCAACACAGATGTTGTTGGTTATACACAGAAGTCCAGAGAAGGAGCAAAGGCCTGTGACAAGCCAGAGTGGATACAAAGAGTCTTCTGATTGCCTTAGAAAGTCTCTGAATCACTCCTGCCTTGTCTCCATGCTCCATGTCAAAAACACTTGTGTATGAATTATTGAGAGTGGCAAAAAAAAAAAAAAAAGAGTGTATAAAATAGTTTTTCTAACTATAAACTTATTAAGAGCAGAGTTTCTGGAGTGAAACAAACCTGGGTGTGAATCCTGGGTCTGTCACCCACAGGTGTTATGACCCTGAAACTCGGCTGCTTTATGTATAAAATGAGGATTATAATAGCTATTCTACAGGAGTGTTGTGAGAAAGAAATTTAATTGTGTATGTAAAATTACACAGTTAAATTTTCTTCTCACAACAATTCTACAAATTCCTACATATACATACTCTACATACAGGTATAAAATGCCTGTGTAGGGCTTAACACATAGGCACTCAAGGATTGCTAATATTGTTGTTGTTATCGTTAGTTAGAGGGGAGAATTTGCCAAGCAAACACTCTCCATAAAATGTACAACCTGGCGAACTTTTTGTAAGAATTTTCTGATAGTGATATTAGCATAGCTGACATTGAAAGAAAACTTAGTGGACTAGCATTCCAATGATGCTCTCTAAAATCATGTCCTAATAAAAATAGTACCTGCACAATTAGATATAGCTTATGTTAAAATCCTAACAGTTTAAACTTAGTGTCAGAAAGTCCTTCTAATTATGCAAAACTTTTAATTCCCATTTTTTAAATTTTAAAGGTAGTTGTCATAGCAACTGCCACACACTGCTGCAAACGATACTAGAGAGATATGCAAACATTTCCAAAGCATTTTTCAATATGTTGCAAAAACATTATACAATATTTAGCAGAAATGCTGCAAGTTGTAGTGAAGGCAAGCCCTCTATGGAAAACTAAAATCGTACTCAGCCAGGAATTTTAAATGGGGATATATATATATATATATATACATATCTATATAGATATAGATACATAGATACTTGAGGTAGGCAGTAGATGGGAGAAGACATTGTTAAGGCAAATCCTTCCAAAACTGTGGCTGAATTATTGGGATTGAGCAATAATAAACTCAACAAACAAGAGAAAAATGATGGAATGGGAATCGACAGAATGAGATTGGGAACAATTTCTTCTGTGTCGTCAGATTAGAACTTGCTCAGCTATTACCATCTGGTAATTGTAACACTGAGTTCTTGCCATTTTATATAACAAAACATTTGCTCTGGGGAAAGGTTGGAGCCCTAGAGACTGCGGGCTGAGGCAAGGTTAAAATAGGCTGGAAGTAGCTGTTAATAAGCTAAGTTGAGGCTGCTTTGAGAAACAAGCCAGGATTTCAGCACGTCATTGGTCAACGGGCTACCTGTAGCCCACAATTGCCCAAAAGGCATCGTGGGATGCTTAACCTATTAACCTATTAGAAATTTGAGCATCTTTCATGTTTCTAGAGCCTATAACATGCTATGTTCATTGTGTCTCTCCAGAAGTTAAAGAAGGTATCGGTGTTTCTCAAACTCATGTGACCACAATGCCCACTTTTCTTGGGGCATTTTAAAAGCTGACTAGTGCTCCATGAACATACTTTAAGATTCATGGTTGCAGACAGATAAACAGGTCCAGCTTAAAGTCTATCTCCCAACACTGCTTCCTACTTCCCCCTCCACCACCTCCCACCCCAATACTCATCAAATATAGTTGTAAGGTGAATTATATATAAATTTATAATACAAATTTACCAAATGAGTTGCCATAAAAAGGAAGAGAAGTATTTTCTTTTTCTAAAATTCAGCTATTATGTCTATTAGAATGTATTTATTATCTATTGCCACATAACAAATCATCTCAAAATTTAGCAGCTTCAAAGAGCAGACTTTTATTATCTGTGGGTCAGGAATCTGGGAGCCACTTGACTGCGTGTTTCTGACTCAGGGTCTCTCAGGTATGGTCAAGCTGTCGGCTGGGATAGCAGTCTCATCCAAACACTCATCTGGGTAGGGGTGATCTGCTTCGAGCTTACTAATGTGGCTGTTGGCAGCCTAGGTCACTCACTACACGGGCCAATCCACAGGGCTGCCTCACAGTGTGGTAGCTAGCTTTCCCCAGGGCAAGTGAGCCAAGAGACTGTGAGAGAAGAGCGCACCCAAGGTGAAAGGTAATGTCTTTTTATAACCTAACCTCAGAAGTGGCATCCCATTGTTTCTGTCATATTCTGCTCATTAAAAATGAAATATAAGTTCAACCACAGTCAAGGACAGGGAATTACACAAGGGCATGAACACTAGGAGGTGAGGGTCATTGGGGGCCGTCTTAGAGGCTGTCTAACACATAAGTCCTAGGGCTTTTATACGAATGTTACCTTCTAATTTGTATTTGGGAGCCCTGGTGGCATAGTGGTTAAGAACTCGGCTGCTAACCAAAAGGTCAGCAGTTCAAATCCACCAGCTGCTCCTTGGAAACTCTATGGAGCAGTTCTACTCTGTCTTATAGGGTTGCTATGGGTCAGAACCAACTTGAGGGCAATGGGTTTGGTTTTTTTTTTTGGTTTTGATGTCGGAGTGCTTAAGCGCTGGACTGCTAACCAAAGATGTCGGCAGTTCAAATCTGCCAACAGCTCCATGGGAGAAAGATGTGGCAGTCTGCTTTTGTAAAGATTACAACTTTAGAAACCCTATGGGGCAGTTCTACTCTGTCCTATGGGGCTGCTATGAGTTGGAATCCTCTCCAGGGTTCGGGTTTGGGTTTGGGTTTGGGTTTGGTTTGGTGACACAATGGTTAAGGGCAGCTCCCTGGGCAATCTGCTCCCATAAAGATTACAGCCTAGAAAACCCTGTGGGGTAGTTCTGCTCTGTTACATGGGATCACTATGCATCAAAATTGACTCAATAGCACCTAAAAAAACAACAGTCAATCTTTAGTATAAGAAAGGCTCTTTACATGCATTGTATACATTGTCTCTAATCTTCATAAGGACTCTTCATAGTAGAGTTATTACCTCAATTTTGTAGAAAAGACAAATGAGGATTTGAGAGTTTAAATAACCTTCCAGTCACCACATAGCTTGTAAGTAACAGGGACGAAATTTGAAATAACCTCTTCTGACATCTAGTCCAGTGACTCTTTCAACCATATCTCCAATACTTTAGTTACCTGTGTCACTGAATGCATTATTCTAAAGATATATTAGAATGTTGTGCTTGTCAAGCATTGAAATGCAAATGAAACCATAATAGTGAAAGTAACATAAAATGCCAAAAAAGAAGAGGATTATTTCTATTATTTTGTTCACTAAAAATCTTGTCTTGAGATGAAAATTCGTTTTTGAAGGTGCTTTAATGAAGAGATACTTTAATTCTGAATCCCCAGTAATATAAGGTAAGTAGGAATTTCTCAAGCAACAATTCTACAAATAGAGAAATGTTTAATTACCAGAACATGATCTAACAGGTAGAAGGTAGAAGTGGTTGAAGATTCTCCTAATTTGAAAAGTATAAATGTGTATGTTTTAGTTTAAGAAGCATAATTTACATGACATACATGCCCAATATTCCTAGCAAATATACTTTGTCAGAGAAACAGAAGATCAATTTTCATTGGAATTGGAGTAGAGCATAGAAGGAGTGTTGTGTTTATCCTTATGAGATTTTCTGTGTACTATATCTGATTGTAAAGAGCAGGAACAAATAAATACTGTCCAGGAACAGAGAGTGAGTTGAAAGCATCAGAGAAATGCGTTTTTCTGTCATCACAATTGGGTTTCACCAGCGCTGAAATTACATTCCAGAACGATGAGATCAGTGATAACACAGACATGTCTTCTGGCTTTCTAGACTACACGTATGCACTACAAATCTAAATTGGCTCAATGTGTTTTGAAATAATGTGGAGAGAATGTGTCAGCAGTTGGAAAGAGAGTGAGTATTATTCAACCTAAGTTCATTAAAAAAATACAACTCTTACATAATTGATTTTCTTATCTTAATTAATTCTAGTTCATGGTCATAAAATATACCAAGTGCTATTGTAGACAAACTCAAGGTAGTAGATGGGCCAAAGTAAAACTAAGACGTAGGTTAAATGGTGACTTCTTTACATTTTACCCACCTCTTCATCACTACTACTCTTCCCTCCGCCCAGGCCACACTTACAAGCTGAGGCCCTACAAGATTACTTTATATTCTCAACTTCTTTCCACTTCTGCAAAATTTGACCTATTCTGAGTCCCATCCTCTCAGACTCACTCTCAGCCAGGACATGAAGAAGCATATTCAAGCAAAGAAAATTGTAGCTGATAATGGCAGAAAGCTATGCTTCTTACAATACCAGCACAATCCCTTGTGGAATAGACCTCAGTTATTTTGTAACTGACTAGTGTGACATTTTTTAAAACGACTGTAACATACCCAAAATATTCCTCTCAGGGGCCTTATGTAGAAGCCAATGCTTCGACTGATACTGGAACTTGTCTCTGAGAATGAGAATACTCCATCGGGGTAGTTAAAAAGAAAGAGAGGAAGGAGGTAGCTAAGAATCCTGACCAGGATTTAGAATTAGCATTAATATTGTCTGTTCTGCTACAGTATAACAGTTGTTGATAGATATCATCTAGATAACATCACATTATTAAAAATTATATTATGAAAATAATTGTTGCATTGGGTAAAAGACCTAGGGGCTAAGGAAATTTTAACTTTTAATGATAATGTGCTTTTTCCAGGAGGGATTTAAAAAATGATGTTTTTAAGAATATAAAGACATACTGTTATTTCAAACTAAAGACAATAATGCGCTGATGAAATTTGACTAGACCAAACCTGATTAACATAAAAAAATCTGAAATAGCATATAAGACTGGCAAAATGTATTGATTTTCTAAATTATCAAAATAAGCTACAATTGCAGAACTCCACTTCCAATGGTAAATTAAAGAAAACAAGTCCAAGTGGGCAGCCACTCGAAAACACAGTGGATTTGTTTTACTATACCAAGTGCATGTGGCAGCTTGTCCCCATTGAGGATTTCGATTCCCACTCATAGTGACCCTATAGGACAGAGTAGAACTGACCCATAGGGTTTCCAAGCAGCAGCTGGTGGATTTGAACTGCCAATGTTTTGGTTAGCAGCCGAGCTCTTAAACACTGTGCCATCAGGGCTTCCCACTGAGGAATCACTTGTGGTTCCATCAGCATGCTGTAGTGGACAGTTACTGTTCCAGTCTTCCCTACATTCTTGTCCCCATTCTTTAGATAACAAATTCCACCCTACTTGCCAAATGATGGACACATGACCCAAGCTGGGCTAATTACTATTGTTTACTCCATGAGCTTAGTTCAAAGGTTGAGCATTTGACCCCAAATGGGCCAATCAGAAAGTTTTTGTGGCATTCTTTTCAAAGTGGAACCAAAACAGAGATTCTTCTTTTCTCTGTGATCACAAAGCTATAACTATATGAGCCTGCAACTGGCGGCCATACTCCTGCCCCATGGGGAAATCGTCTCTTAGAGAATGAAGTCAATAAGCAGAGAGACATAGATGATACAGAGTTCTGATGGTGTTATAATCTGGTTTCACCGTATCTTCCAGTCTTGAGTCTTGATTGCCCAGTTCTTCTTTCAATTATATTAATAACCCCATTAAACTTCTGCATTAGTTTCCCACTGCTGTTGTAAGAAATTATCACAAACTTAGTGGCATAAAACACACATTTGTCTTACAAAACACACATTTGTCTTACAGTTTTGGGAGTCAGAAGTCTGAAATGGATCTCTCTGGACTAAAATTAAGGTGTTAACAAAGCTACATTCCTTTCTGGAGGCTCTAGGGGAGTTTGTTTTTTTGCCTTTTATGGTTTCTAGAGGCTGCTTGCATTCCTTGGCTTGTGTTCCCCTTCCATCTTCAAAGACAACAATGGCCAGTTAAGTCTTTTTCACCATGCCATCTCTGACTCTTCTGCCTCTCTCTTCCCCATTTAAGGACCTTTGTGATTACATTGGACCTATCTAGAAAATCCAGGATAATCTCCTTATTTTAAAGTCAGGTGATTAGCAACTTTAATTCTCCCTTTGCCATGTAACATAACATGCTCACAGGTTCCAGAAATTTGGATATGGACATCTTTGAGGGGGCCATTATTCTGTCCAGCACAATTTCCAATTTAAAAAGAAAGTAGAAAAGAGAAAAAAAAAAAAACTCTTTCTGCAATTAGTTTTTCTATTTTGTTTTTGTCACTTTCAACCAAGAGATATGAAAAATACACATGTTATGCTCTTTCATGCTTTCCTGGCTTTCCCCTGATTATTATGCAATCCTTGGTCCACCTATTAATCCTCAAGAACCTATGAAAGCCTCATCTTCTCTGTGTGTATCTTCCCTGACTTCTCCAGGTACTCTTTCAGTAATTTTCTTTTTCTTTTTTTCCACCCATCATACTTTGTACTGACCATATTCTATTGCAATTATTTCCTTACAAGTACATCTCCGTCAGGAGCTTATGGTTTCCATGCAGGTAGGGACTATGAATTCTTCAGCATTATATCCCCAGTAGAAGAAGGAAGACTGAAGAAAAACTGACACCTTTAAATTATGGTGTTGTCGAAGAATATTGAATATACCAGGGACTGCCAAAAGAACAAACAAATCTGTCCTGGAAGAAGTACAGCTAGAATAGAATGCTCCTTAGAAGCAAGGATGGCAAGCCTTCGTCTTACATACTTTGGACATGTTATCAGGAGGGATCAGTCCCTGGAGAAGGACATGATACTTGGCAAAATAGAGGAACACCCTTAACAAGATGGATTGACATGGTGGCTGCAACAATGGGCTCAAGTATAACAACAACTGTGAGGATGGCGCAGGACTGGGCAGTGTTTCTTTCTGTTGTGGATAGGGTCGCTATGAGGCAGAACTGACTCGATGGCAGCTAACAACAAACATACCCCAGCAAGCAGCCTTAGTGACACAATGGTTAAGTGATCGACTGCTAACTAAAAGGTTGGAGGTTTGAACCCACACATGGGAGAAAGAACCGTTCCCATAAAGACTACAGCCTATAAAACTCCATGGGACATTTCTGTCACATGAGATCTCTGCGAGAGAGAATCAACTCAAAGGCACATAAGAATAACAACGTATCCCCAGCCTCTAAAGAGTGCCTCGAACTTACTTGGTTCTTAACAATGTTTGTTGAGTCAGTAAATTACCTATGGTGTGGTACTCCATTCAGTGACTTTAAGGCTGATATTTCTCTCACCTGGTGAGAAAAATAAAACAGCTGCAAGATTAGACACTCGGTCTGCAAATTCTTTTTTTGTCCTGAGAAATATTTTTGTGTATTAACTAAACAACCGTTTCCCCCTAAGACTTCCCGAAATACACAATCAGATTAGTCAGTCTTATGTTGGTCACTGGTAAAATAGCAAATGGCTAATCTGATCTAGTCATTTAAATGATTAGGATAACTAGACTATGTGCAGGTTGCCAAGGTAACATCAGGCCACTTGGTGATCAGTTCTTATTTAGTAATTGACCATTATGGTGGCTGAAAAAACCAAACTGACAAACACAGAAATCAATTGGGTTATGTAGAACAGCAGAAACAACATTATACACAGAGATAAAGACGATCTCTTTTCTATGCTCTTCCTCAGTTCCAGAGGGAACAAAATGCTCATAGCGAAAACAACATAAACACATTCACATACAAATGCAGATGGACAAGTGTGTTCTGGACCTGAGTGGCCAAAACAAAATGAATCGTTTCTGAAAGAATAGAAAGAAAACTCCTGGACATTTGGTAGACAAATACTAGTAGTAAATACTACTATGATAAATTGAAGCTAGTTCAACGCAATTCATCAAAATAAATAAAACAATAATTTCAAATACACTTTTTTATAAAGAAAGTCTATTTCAGTCATTTATGGTGATATCCTACTTAGTGTTGACTTCAACAATTTAGAATACTAGCTACAGGGATATAAAACTTGCATCCGTAGTGATAGGGTGAGTAATGTTTTAAAGGCAACTTCTGAAAAATAGCATCTCTTCAAGGATCTAATGCCCAGTGATATATCATGCCATCAAAGAATAAGTTTTAGCCATCTGGATGATTTATATTCCAGGAGTATTCTGGGCAAAAATATATCTATTTTGTTGGGAGGCAAAACTCTATATTTCTGGGGAAAGTTCTCCAATGGCATTCAGGTGTCATTGGCTGCAGATCGTCTTGGGTGTCTGAGATCCCCGTCCAGACCATAAAATGATAAAACTCTTTCCTCTTCACTCCAGAAAACATCTAGTGAATGTCCTTCTGAGAGCCAGGGACACTCTTTTCAAGTATGCCTTTTGCCGACTAGCCCTTTTATATCCAGCTTATAATCATTCTTATCTGTAAGGAATGTATGAATCCATTGTTTAAGCAATGCAAGTATCCCTTCATGCAGAATTAGTTGAGGTGGACACAATAAGAAAGAGAAATATTCAATCATGTTGTTGTCTTAAAAACAAAGATGAGAGTGGTTGGAATTTTGATCAGGCAATATCCTGGCTGCATCATTTATTAGCTGGGTGTCCTCAGGCAATTTTTTTTGACCTTTCTATTCCTTCATTTGTAAAAAGGGGATGATAATAATAGTATCTACTTCATAGTCATCTGCAAAGATTATTTTAGTTAACGTTAGTAAAGCGCTAAGTAGGAGTCACATGCTTCTCTGCCAGAAGAGTTCTGGAAGAATAGTCAAGAAGCTCTATTAATGTTTACCCCTAGAGAAGAGAACAAAGAAATGAAGTAAGGTATAGACGGGAAACATGCTTTTCATTGTAGATCCTTCTGTATTGAGTTATTTTCTTTCTTGTCAAATTTTTCCAAACTTTTTTTCCAAACATGAACAAAGCGAGGTCAAGTATATCAGGTGTACCTTTGGTGTTTCCTTTTAAATGTGCTCTCCTTTCTCCCTTTGGACTGCTCACACTCACCTTCTAAAATCCATGAACTTACTCTCAGAACCCCAGGCTGTTCTAGATCCAGCCAACATTTTAAATTATCAAGTTACTATCAACCCTTGCAAACTTTCTGCCCTATGGTTTAGCCCCGCCAAGCCTAGTATGCCAGCTAGTTAATGTACAAACGGATCTACACTAAGGCTTCAGAGGGAGAATTGGAGAGTTGTCCCAAGGTTTCACACAAATATTTCATTTGGGTTTCCTGGAAAACAATGCCCCAATTTTTTTCATCTTATCCGTCAGTGTCTCCAATAGTGAAGATTTCAGGACAATTGCCCAATGAGGGGAGTCGTTTGGCACTCTGAGCATATGTTAGCAAATTTCTATTAGCTGCACCGATTGAACCTTTCTAATATGTTTTATATGTTCACAAGAAAGAAAAAAAAGATGTTTCCTTTCTGAATAAGCTATAAAGAAGCAGTTTTGCCAGAAGCAGCTTGCAAAATTGCAGAGCCTGGAGTTACAAAAAAAAAAAAAAAAATGGTAAAGACTCATAGATCAGAAAAGACAGATAAAAATTTTGAGTACATGGAAGATTGCAAGGCCCCCAAGCCAATTCCCAAGGGAATTTGATTCTAGTTGGAAAGTGTGCATGTTCCTGAGGCTGCTGACATGTTCTTCCTAGATGTACATTAGCCAAGAGGATGAAAATAATTAAGAACAAGAAATATTACTAATCATTGTAAGAAACTATTTTAAGTATATACTTTATATATATTATCATTCGTTATCACAATGATCTAAAAAAAAGTGATATCTCATTTTATAGATGGGGAAACTGAGGTTCAGAGGGATAAATAATTTCCCCAAAGTCACACATCTAGTAAAGGGTGTGGCTTTGGATATGGATAATCCAATTCTAGAACCCATTCTCTTATCCACTAGTAAATGACTTTAAGCTTGTGATGGACACGGAAATACACCACTCAGATTCTCCTTAAAAGATGTCCTTAAAGGAAGGACTTGAGCCCAAGTTGTTGGGAATGCTGTAGGTAGATAGCCTTCAAACTCAGCCTTTCCAGGATTGCCCTGGCTAAAGAGAGCAACCCTACCTGTCTTAGTCATCTAGTACTGCTATAACAGAAATACCACAAGTAGATGGCTTTAACAAAGAGAAATTTATGTCCTCACAGTAAAGTAGGCTAAAAGTCCAAATTCAGGGTGTCAGCTCCAGGGTAAGGCTTTTTCTGTTGGCCTTCTCATCAATCTTCCCCTGGACTAGGAGCTTCTCTGCACAGGGACCCCAGGTCCAAAGGACGTGCTCTGCTCCTGGCACTGCTTTCTTGGTGGTATGAGGTTCCCAACTCTCTGCTTGCTTCCCCC
>NW_004443943.1:17090238-17170155 GCF_000243295.1 Trichechus manatus latirostris | reverse complement strand
GTTTCAAAAATTTCTACATACACAGTTCAGTGACATTGACTACGCTCTTCCAATTGTGCTGTTATTCTCACTTAAGATGAAGGCTTACAGAAAAAAATAGTTTCACATTTAACAGTTACTACAAATGTTGCCCTATGACTGCTTGCTTCCCTTTTATCTCTTGTAAAATAAAAGGTGGTACAGGCCACACCCTAGGGAAACACTCTTTACATTGGATCAGGGATGCGACCTTAGTAAGGGTGTTACAACCCCACCCTAATCCTTTTTAACATAAAATTACAATCACAAAATGGAGGACAACCACACAATACTGGGAATCATGGCCTAGCCAAATTGATACACACATTTTTTGGGAGACATAATTCAATCCATGACACTACCCAAGGCTGCACACTTTTTTGGAAAAGTCCACTTTACCGACTCCTGGAGGTAGAAGCAAAAAGGCCCACCCACTTCTTCCCAAAAACAGGAAAACACCAGTGAGCCCTTATTTAGCTCTAGAGCCTGCAGTAAAGCCTGCATTGCAGCTCATCCTCTCTGTGTGTCTAATCCTGCCTTCTCCCCTTCCTTTCACATGGGTAGATTTTCCCTAAAAACCATTCTGCACGCTAAACTCCATCTAAGAGTCTCCTTCCTGAAGAACCTTATCTGCTATAAAGCAAGATGCTTAATCTCCGGGGAAAAAAAAATTCTACGGAATACTAGCTCAAGACAGGTAAGAATTAGCATCTATTGCACTAGTTCTCAATCCAAACTGGACAATAGAATTATCTGGAAATTTTTAAGATACTGATGCCAGGGCACCTCACTTCAGATCAATTAAGTTATAATTTCTGTGGAAACACAGAGTTAGCTAAATTGCCTACATGTGTTTATGCAATATTCAAAAGTAGTGCTGCCCACAGTGGAGACATCTAGTTTCTACTTTTCATGTTCCCTTTTCGTGCAAGGAGCCCTGGTGGCGCAGTGGTTAAGAGCTCAGCTGCTAACCAAAGGGGTCGGCCTTTTGAATCCACCAGCTGCTCCTTGGAAACCCTGTGGGGCAGTTCTACTCTGTCCTATAGAGTCTCTATGAGTCTGAATTGACTCCATGACAAAGGGTTTTGTTTTGTTTTGTTTTCTGGGGGTGGGGGCGGCGGCAGGTTTTCATGCAAAGCAACTGTCTAGCCAGGAACTACATTTCTCAGATTCTCTTGTATCTAAACGGACCGTGTGACTAGTTATCATCAAAAGAATGGGAGCAGAAGTCATGTTGTATCATTTCTGGACAAAGGTGGTTAAGCAGTGTGTCTTCTCCATTCTTCCTCTCTCCAGACTGGCTAGATGAAGAAGAATCTAAACTCCCAGAGGATGGAAAAGAGACTAGATGGGATGAGCTCCAATTCTTGAAACACTGAATGAAGGAAAGTCATCTGCTATCCAAAATACCAACTATCATTTATGAAATGCAAAATAAAATGACTGTATATGTGTGTGTGTGTACGTGTGTGTGTATATATCCTATATTAGTAAATAGTTTAAAAGCAATAAAACTCACAATAGGCAATGTGAAACCACTATTTTTATACATTGCTGGGGGGTAGCTATTTGGTAATATATTACATTATTTCTTATAAATATTTCTTTTATCTGACCTAGTGATTCCAAGTCTTCAAATTTGTCCTAAGGAGATAAATCAAAACATGGAAACATATGTAACAGAGAAGTTAATAGGGGCATTATTTATAATAACAAATAAAATAAACATTCCAAGATAAATAAATGGTTATGTAAACTGTGCTACATTCACTTAATTACTTTGTAGTCCTTGAAAACAATATTTATGAAGTGATTTTAATATAACATGAGAAAATTGCAATTTATGTTAAATAAAACTTATACATAGAAAAAAGACTGAATTTAAACACAGAAAAATTAATGTTAGTTATTCATTGGGTTAGAGCTATGCATGTTTTTCTTTATATCCATATTTCTGTATTTCTAAGTTTCAGTAATAAACTGAATCACTCTTATAATTAGACAAAAATAAAATTAATTTTAATGCCATACCCCCATTGAATTAAAATTGCTAAAAAAGGAATATAAAGTAAAAATGGTTTATGTTGTTTTTCCAGCTGCTAAGATTTTGTGTGTCTCTTTTTCATGTCTCCACATAAGCTGCTGTCCTAGTTCTTTTCCCTGACAGCAGTTTCTGTTCTTACAATGGTGGATCAGGCACATTATCACCTACCGTCACCACCACCTCTACTACATGCATTATCTCCTGAACTCACAATCTTATGAGCCAGGTGCTATCTTTATTGTCATTTTATACATGAAGAAATTGAGATAACAGATGGTGTTACGGATTAGAGTGTCTCCCCAAAAAACAAATGTGAAAGTCCTAACCCCTGTACCTGTAAATATGATCCTGTTTGGAAATAGAGGTTTTATTTTGTTATGTTAATGAGGTCATATCAGAGTAGTGTGGGCCTTACAAAAAGGCAGAAGAGACACAGAAATGCACACAGAGGAGGAAGACAGACATGTGAGGACCTGAGGACAAGTAAAGGAACACTGAGGATTGCCGCCAGACGCCATAAACTAGGAGAGAGGCCCACAGAAGGAACTGACACAGCTGAGACCCTGCTTTGGACTTTTAGCCTCCAGAACTGTGAGAAAATAAATTCCCGTTCTTTAAAGCCACCTACTTGTGGTATTTTGTTGTTGTTGTTATTACAGCTGCACTAGGAAATTAAGACAGAGGAGTTAAATAATTTTCCTAATGCACATGGCTAGCTAATAGCGGAGGTGCTTTATAAACCAAATCTATTGACTGTAAAGACCTTGTTCTTAATCTCTGTATGAATATGACCTTAAAATAAATGATCACAGTCGTCAGATATTGAGTCTTTATTGTGCCAAACATTGCTCTGTACTTTATGTAAATTATCTCAATTAATCTTTGCAAAAACCATGGAGATATTTTTTACCCCCTGAACTATCACGTAGGAACTAATAAATTTAGAAATTTCACAGTCTGGGGTGGGTCAGGTGCTCTCCTGTGCTACTCTTATCCTGCAGAGGGTAATTCAGGGGCCCATGCTTCTTCCTTCTAACAACTCCAGTTCTGCAAATGAGATAATAATGAGCTGAGAATCTCAGGACAGATTTTAGGGGCCATGCCTGGAAGTGACTGTGTCCCCTTGGCCCAAACTTCTCACATGGGTAATTACGGAGAAGCAGATATTTCCTCAGCCTCTCAGGCTTAGTCATATGATTTGCTTTGACCAATGCAATATAAGCAGATGTGACATATGCCATATCTAAAGAGAAACTTCACAGTGGTTGTGTGGTTAAAGACTGCCTCTTGTGTTCCCTTTCCACAAGAATGTGATGTCCCAGATAGGAGCTTCTTTTCTACCTGGATCTAGAAGTAAAGACATACTGGAGCAGAGCTGTAGCTGACTCACAGCTAACATGAAATGTGCATGAGGAATAAGTTTTATGGTTGTGAACCAAAGATTTGGGGGGTTGTTAGTACCATGAAGTCTCTGGGAGGTGGAAATAGTTAACATGCTCTGATGCTAACCAAAAGGTTGGAGGTTTGTGTCCACCCAAGGGCTCCTCAGAAGAAAGACTTGTTGATCTACTTCTGAAAACTCTGCCATCGAAAATGCTATGGAGCACAGTTCTACTATGACACACATGGGGTCCCTATGAGTCAGAGTCCATTCGATGGCAACTAGTTTTAGTTTTCACAGCAAAGCTGACTAATACAAGGGCAGACATCCTGCCTCAGGTCCTCCTACGTTGCCTCGAGTGTTAGTTCTCTGCCAGGTATCTCAACCAGCACCTGAGCCTCAGGTCACACCCTTGAGGATGTGAAGTGCCAATTTTTTGCCAATTCATTACCAGAATGCTTCCTTGGATGATGATAACATCAGCCAAGTTTGATTATTCCTTAACAAACCTGAAATCCTGTTGATTACCTCTTCATTAAATACTTTTCCTATATGTAATTTCTTGATTAAATTCTCAGAGTTTTATCATGGGCTACTATATTTAGTTTGCAATTTCTCAAGATTTGAGAACACATTTAAGTGCCATCCACTGTCCCTTGTTCATATTTTTCTGCCATTCTAATCTCATAAATCTTTTTTCTGAAGATATATTCCACAATCCATCTTTACTTGTAATCATCAGAGCATGCAAATAAGCAGAATCTTATACTCATTTTTATGAAGGGCAGCCAGGTTATTTCGGACTAACCACTTCTACACTCCCCAACCCACACCTTATTTTTATGAAAAGGAGATAAGTGACAATGGAGCATGTTATCACTGGCTATGAATTTCAGAAAGCATCCTCCAGGGCACAAGCTCAGGTTACTAAAGACTTAACCTAAATAGTTTATCTGCTGTCTCTCTCTCTCTATATATATAGTACATATAGAAAGTTAGCATTTAAACTGGTTAAATTTTATGCTTCTTGATATCAAGGAAAGCAATTCATTCATTTATTTAATAAAAATGTATTGAGTGACTTCTATGTCACAGTGCTAGACATTGAGCTATAATCATGAGAAAGACAACCACCGGCATGAAGGACCTGGAAACCCTGGTGGCATAGTGGTTAAGAGCTACGGCTGCTAACCAAAAGGTCGGCAGTTCAAATCCACTGCCCTCTGGGGCAGTTCTACTCAGTCCTACAGGGTTGCTGTGAGTAGGAATCGACTCAACGGCAACAGGTATGAAGGACCTTACAGACTTGGTGATATAGACAAGTAAATAGGGAATTGAGTCCAAAATGTAAGCAACAGATGAAGGATGTATAGACTGCTATGGAATCGTGAAGGAGAGGTGCGTAACTGGGCTGGGGGTCAGGGAGGTGTGAGAGTTGGGGGCAGGACTCCTGGAATAACCCATGGTGATGCTGAGACTCAAAGGATAATTATGAATTAGTCATGTAATCGGATGGACACGTAGAACAGAAAGATAATGGTTTAGGTAAAGAGCACAGCTGGTGCAGAGGCTTGGAGGCAAGGCTTTTATTTGCCTAAAAGTCAACTACTCTATTTGGAGAATAGACTGCAGAGGTAAAGGTGCCTGTGTGTATGTGTGTGAGTGTGTGGATGCTGGGGTTGCAGAGTAGAAAGGATTGGTGATATATGATGCTGAAAAGTAATTATTGTCCAGACAGTGAAAGGCCTTTAAGATTTCCTGAGAATTTTGAAATTTATGCCAAAAGAAATAGAAAGCTATTGATAGGTTTTAAGCAGAGAGATAAAATTATTAGATTTGCTTTTTGATAATGGCTCAGGTTTCAGAAAGAAGAATTAGAGAGAGGCAAGACTGATGACCAGATAGAAAGATGATAGATTAGTCTAGTCAAGAGATGATGGTGACCTGAACCACAGTAATGGCACTGGGGATAGAGAGAAGTAGGCTGATTCGACTATATATTCTGAAGACAAATTTTGACAGTTCTTGGTGCTTAACAAATCAATACATTAATAAGTGCAGTATGAATCACAGAAAGATTCTGAGATTCCCTGTGATTGTAAAAGAAAAAGTTAAATTATATTTTATATGGTGTTTGTGATTTTATTTCAGGAAATGTATAATCCATTCACAGTGCAATTGTCAGTTAACCAGAATGTTCAATTAACCAACAGTGCAATTCCTTAACTATTCTGACTATGTGGACTTCACTGTATATATGCATGAGCTGCGTAGTAATATATGCAGTTGATGAAGATTCATTAAATGAAATTTTATGGGCAATCGCTTGCAAATGACTTAGCTAGAAAAAAAACTACATACATTCTTAATAGCACTGTTTGATTGAAGGGGAAAAGAAGAAACATATGCTAATTAAAACAACTAAACATTTATTCCCAATCATTACTGGAATAGATTCCATGGACCAATTTCACAAATATATACCTAACAAAATGCAAAATGTATGGTAAAGGGATTGAAGTAAATCTGGTTAATGCCCTAGATGCATTTATATGCTACTGAAACTTTGCAAATAAGGTCAGCCTAAAGCAGTACTTCTCAAACTTTAATGCGCATACTTTGAGTAGCAAGGACCTAAAGGATATGTTACTAGACGACTTTCCCTTAGTCATGTCCATAGGTAGAAAAATCGCTATTACCAACATTTGTTTCTGTTCATCTTATATTATTGGACCCTAAGTTAGTGATCAGGCTACTGAAGTCTAGTTGATTTTATGCTTGAAGCCCACTTCCTCGTTTAGCAGATTGAGAAAATTATTTTGGAAATCAAAGGTTATTTTCCTGCCGTTCTTTTTTAGCATCTTCCACATGTATGCATTTATGTCTATGCAGGAGTAATCACTATTCACTCAATTGTACTTTGAGGAAGGTAATAAGCAAAATTCATTGAAAGGATAAGAATATAATATCAATTGCTTTCTTTGTTCACTCCTGACAGCGTCATCTTGCAGTCAGAATTACAGGCCTCATACAACATTCAGAAACTGAAGAAGAGGAAATTTATGCATTCTTGAATTGATCTTGATCATTTCTGCACAATTCACCAATCAACAAAAGGATAAAAAGATGGCTGACTTTCGTGGGTCTGTAATTTGCTAGCTGTTTTGGGATGAGTGATTTTCAAACTCAAATTGCTGTTATATTTTCAGTCTTAACAAAAAAAAAAAAGATTTTTTTAAAGAATTAATCCTTCTGGCATGCATCATATGATAGGGTATTGCACTGTTTAGGACGGCAAAACTACACTATAAAGATTTATAAATACAGTCAAGAAAAGAAAGAGTTTTTATTTCTTGAGCGTTATTCATGTATAGAGCTTTACTTTAAAGTACCCTTAAAAGTTGTCTTAGGCGGGTTATCTAAAGAAGCAAAATGAGCGAAGAATATACGTATAGGCATATATGCTTGTTTATATACATATATAGAGAGAGATTTATCTCAAGGAAATGGCTTATGCAGTTGTAGAGGCTGGCAAGTCTCAAATCCCTAAGAAATCTCCTGCATTCCAGACATACTCTCCTTTACCTCCATTATGTAATATCAATCTGATTTCCTTTTGGGAATAAGGATCAATCACACTAGTCAATATGGTAACTCTCTTCTTTGCTTGTTGATTCAGAGGCATAAGGACCCCAAAGTGGCCAGGTGGCATTCTTAACTTCCAGTTCAATGTGATGTGTCTCCTGGTGGAAACATACTTCCTTTCGGAACTACAACCTCTAGACCTGCAGATCATAGAGTTGTGGGGACAGGAAGCAAAAATTTTGCAAGTGGGTCACTAGGGGTAATAGTGAGTGATTCCACTCCCATTTCTACCCCTTGATTCCTGAACCCATGAATCCTGGCTATGGAGAAACAGCATCATATTTTGGTCGCTGGTTTAGAGTATATACAGCCTTCTGGAGTACATTGCCCAAACTTGCAAGGTATTGTCACCCAGCTGGCACTGTAATTGTGTCTTTAGAAGGTCACTCCATTGTTCTATAAAGCCAGCTGCTTCAGGATGATGGAGAACATAGTAAGACCAGCGAATTTCCATGAGCATGGGCCCATTGCCACACTTCATTTGATGTGAAGTGAGTACCTTGATCCTAGACAACGCTGTGTGGGATACCATGAAGGTGGATAAGACATTCTGTAAGTCCACATATGGTAGTTCTGGCAGAAGCATTGTGTGCAGAGAAGGCAAATCTGTGTCCAGAGTAAGTGTGTATTCCAGTAAGAACAAAACGCTGCCCTTTCCATGATGGAAGAAGTCCAATGCAACCAACCTGCCACCAGGTTGCTGGCTGATCACCTTGAGGAATGGTGCCATACTGAGGACTCAGTGTTCATTTTTGCTGCTGGCAGATTGGGTACTCAGCAGTAGCTATATCCAAGTTGGTCTTGATGAGTGGAAGTCCATGTTGCTAAGCCCATGCATAACCTCCATCCCTGCCACCATGGCCACTTTGTTCATGAGCCCATTGGGCAATGACAAGAGTGGCTGGGGAAAGAGGGTGACTGGTTTCCACAGAACACTTTATCCTATCCACTTGATTGTTAAAATCATCCTCTGCTGAGTTTGTCCTTTGGTGAGCATGCACATGAGACACAAATATCTTAATTTCTTTGGCCCGTTCAGAGAGGTCTATTCACCGACCTCTTCCCCATACCTCCTCGTCACCAATTTTCCAATCACGTTTCCTCCATGTCCCTATCATCCAGCCAAATCATAGGCCCTAGCCCATGAATCAGTATACAGTCGAACATCTGGCTGTTTCTCCTTCCAAGCAAAGATAACAACAAGGTGCACTCTCAGAGTTCTGACCATTGGGAGGATTTACTTTCACCACTGTCCTTTGGGGAGGTCCCAGGAAGGAGCTGTAGAGCTGTTGCTGTCTACTTTCGAGTGGTGCCTGCATATCACGCAGAACCATCAATAAGCCAAGCACGAGTTTTCACTTCCTCAGTCAACTGATCATAAGGAACTCCCCATGAGGCCGTAGGTGCAGACTGGGAAATGGAAGGTAATGTGACAGGAGTGGAGCCCTTGTGGCATGGTGGTTAAGAGCTTGGCTGCTAACCAAAATGTTGGCAGTTGGAATTTACCAGCTGCTCCTTGGAAACTCTATGGGGCTGTTCTACTGTGTCCTATAGTGTCACTATGAGTTGGAACCTACTCAAAGGCAACAGGTTTTTTTTTTGTGTGTGTGTGACAGGAGTGTAGACCATGGACATTTGGACCACTTATTCATACAACTTACTTTCGCCTTCAAGTCCTGCTCGGGCCTGATCTCATATATACCACTACCATTTCATGATAGAGTGCTGCTGTGTGCATCCAACGTTATGGCTCTGTGGGGCAGCCAACATCCAGTTCATGGTGGGCAGCTTAGGCCACATGGTAATTTGGTGGCTCATGGTTAAGTGTTCAGTCTCTACTAAGGCCCAGTAACAAGCCAAAAGCTGTTTCTCAACAGGAGAGTAGTTAACTGCAGAGGATGGCAGGGCTTTGTTCCAAAATCCTAAGGACCTGTGCTGTGATTCACAAATAGGAGCCCACCAAAGGCTCTGAACAGCACCTTTGTGAGCCACTGATACTTCAAGCACCATTGGATCAGTTGGATCATATGGCCCAAGCGGCAGAGTGGCTTGCACAGCAACCTGAACCTGTTGCAGAGCCTTCTGTTGGTCTGGGCCCCACTCAAAACTAGCAGCTTTTCGAGTGACTTGATAAATAAGCCTTGAGTGGCACACCCAAATAAGGGATATGTTGCCTCCAAAATCCAAAGAGGCCCACAAGGTGTTGTGCTTCCTTTTGAGTTGTGGGAGGGGGCAGATGCAATAACTTATCCTTCACTTTAGAGGGAATATCTCAAC
Source organism: Trichechus manatus latirostris (assembly GCF_000243295.1). Lineage (NCBI taxonomy): Eukaryota > Metazoa > Chordata > Mammalia > Sirenia > Trichechidae > Trichechus > Trichechus manatus. The sequence goes on along the minus strand of NW_004443943.1, from coordinate 17,160,790 downwards.
ATGCCCCACACCACTGGACCCCTAGAAATTTCACTGAGGTAGAAGGCATCTGAATTTTTGTCAGATTGGTTTACCACCCTTTAGCATGCAAATGTTTTACCAATAAGTCCAGAGGCATTGACACTTCTTCCTTACAAGGTCCAATCAGCATAATGCCATCAATGTAATGGACCAGTGTGAAGTTTTGTGGAGAGGAAAGTGATCAAGGTCCCTGTGGAGTAAATTATGATATAGGGCTGGAGAGTTGATATACCCCTGAGGTAGGACACTGAAGGTGTATTTCTGGCATTGCCAGCTGAAGGCAAGCTGCCTCTTGTGGTACTTCAAAATAGGTATGGAGAAAAAGGCATAAGCCAGATCAATAGTTGCATACCAGGTACTAGGAGATGTATTAATTTGCTCAAGCAATGAAACTACATCTGAACAATGGCTGCAATAGGAGTCACCACCTGGCTAAGTTTTTGATAATCCACTGTCTTTCTCCAAGATACATCTTTTTTTGCACAGACAAAATAGGCAAGTTGAATGGGGATGTGGTGGGAATCACCACCCCTTCATCCTTCAAGTCCTTGATAATGGTAGTAATCTCTGTAATCCCTCCAGGAATGCAATACTGCTTTTGGTTTACTATTTTCCTAGGTAGGGGCAGATCTAATGGCTTCCACTTGGCTTTTCCTACCATAATAGCTCTTACTCCACTTGTCAGGGATCAAATGTGGAGTTCTGCCAGTTGCTGAGTATATTTATTCCAATTATGCATTCTGGAACTGGGGAAATCCACTACAGAATGGGTTCAGGGACCCATTGGACCTACTGCAAGATCGATATGAGTTAAGGCTCCACTAATAACCTGACTTCCATATGCCCCCACTTTGATTGGTGGGCCACAGTGACATTTTGGGTCTCCTGGGATTACTGTCAATTCAGAGCCAGTATCCAGTAATTCCCAAAAAGACTGATTATGTCCTTTTCCCCAATAATCAGTCACTCTTGTAAAAGGCCATAGATCCCTTTGGGGAAGGCTGGAAGAAAGATTAACAGTATAAATTTTTGACAATGTAGTGGGGTCCATCCTCAAGGAGACCTGGCCTCCCCTTCATTCAAGGGGTTGTTGGTCTGTAAACTCACTCAAGTCTGGTTACTGACTGAGGGGCCATTACTCTCTATTCTGGTGATTCAAGTTAGACTGCTGTTCACTTGACCTAGAATTCTTCCACTTATACAGAAGAAGTAAATATTTAGTAGATGTCCTATCTATTTCACTCCTAGGGACACCATGACTAAGTAGCCGATGCCATAAGTCCATACAAGTCTATCTTATTTATCTAGTGCTGCTATAACAGATATATTACAAGTGGATAGCTTTAACAAAGAGATATTTATTCTGTCACAATCTAGGAGGCTAGAAGTCTGAATTCAGGGTGCTAGTTCCAGGGGAAGGCTGTCGCTCTGTCTGCTCTGGGGGAATGTACTTGTCATCAGTCTTCCCCTGATCTAGGAGCTTCTCCGTGCAGGAACCCTGGGTCCAAAGGATGTGCTCTGCTCCTGGTGCTGCTTTCTTGGGGGTATGAGGTCCCCATGTCTCTTTGCTCACTTCTCTCTTTTATATCTCAAAAGAGATTGATTTAAGACACAATGTAATCTTGTAGATTGAGTCCTTCTTCATTAACATAACTGCCGGTAATCCCACCTCATTGATGTCATAGAGGTAGGATATATAACACATAGGAGAATTGCATCAGATCACAAAATGGTGGACAACCACACAAGGCTGGGAATCATGGCATAGACAAGTTGACATGCATTTTTCAGGGACACAATTCAATTCATAACAGAGTCAGACTACTCTGATTACTGCTTTGACTCCACTGTCTATTAAGGTAACCATGCCCACCTTGTCTTTGTCCATCTAGTGCCACCACTTGGCCCTTACCACCACAGGGTACAATCAGCCCTAGTGTAGTTAGGTGTCTTAATTCAGTTAGGGCAATTCCCACTGTCAAATCTGACTTACATAAAATAGCAATCACAGTAGTCTTCAAGGATGCTGAGACTCCCTTCACATATTTGTTCCTCACCATCGTGGTAAAATGTGTCTCCTCTGGCACCCAATGTGTGGGTCTGCGGGTCTAACCTGATAAATCCACTCCAACATGCCAATTTCCCTAAGCCTTTGGATACTTTCAGGCAAGTCTGGTACTTTGACTTGATTTAGTGCAGGCCACCATATATGTAATCCATGCTTCAGCGACCCTTCCAAATAAACTATTAGATCCTTTTCCTAACTTCTGGAGCTGAAACACTGAATGAAGAATCTGCTTAGTGGGCCCATATCAATAAACTCAGACTGATCTATCTTTATGTTCCTTGCACCATTACCCTACACATATTCCCCAGGTTTCTGTTTGTACATATTAGAAAGTTAAGTCGTTCTTTTGCAGTATAGCATACCGCCTCCTGGGTCACACTTTGAACTTCACCTTTTGGGGCTCGCTGGTACTTTAGTTATGGGTCTAGAAGCCATAATGTGTGGTGGGGATGTGTTTTGAGACATTCAGCATTGTCTTGTAAGCCATCTACCTCAGGTGTTGCCCCAGGCCATGATTCAAATGCCACCCCACGTACTGACTCAGACAAAGGCTCTTCAGACCCAGTTGGGTTAATCTCATCAGATGGGAGTGGAGTGGATAATAATTTTACTGAGGATGGTGGCTTAGCAGACAAAGATGAAGTAATGTCTTCAGATGGAAGTGAAAGGGCTGGTTCCATTGGCAGGAGTGATTCAATGGAATTTAGGGGCTCAGTGTCCCCAGCTTCCTGATTGTCTGCCCATATGTCCTCTTCCCAACTTCCAGGATCCCATTTCTTCCCAATCAATGCCCTCACTTTAACTTCAGAGACCATTAGAGGTTCTGAATTCAGTTGGCATTGTAATTCAGCCATTCTTACCATAAGGCTATGAGTTTGGTTTTTGGCAGTATCAGCTCTGTTACTACAAGAAATAAGGTTTTCTTTCAGGGCACAAGTGGCAGCTTTGAGGTCTTTTATATGGCAGTTGATCTGTGACTCTGAAGCCCTGAGCTCATCCCTTTCTTTCATAACTTTGTCTAACAAAATTAAGGCCAGCCAACCACCCTCTCCTATACTTCACATTGTGACAAAATTGTAGGGAAGTATCAAACACGCAATCACCCAGAGCCTCACTTCTCACTTATACTTGATCTACTGGTGGTGATATTTTGCATATTAATATCGCCACCTCATGCCATGAATTAACAGCATCCTCTTTACTACTGGAGGCAGAGTCATCACTGCCTTTAAGACTAGTCAGACTTGAGAACCAATTTAGAAAACTCATCCTTATGATTTTGTTTCTCTAAACCACTCTTGGTACCAAATGTGTTAGGCTGGGTTCTCTAGAGAAGCAAAACCAGAGATCTGTCTCAAGGAAATGGCTTAGCAGTTGCAGAGGCTGGCAAGTCCTGAGTTCACACATCATGTGTCAGGCTGGAGGCTTCTCCTAACTCATGTAGCTGCAGGGGCTGAGGAATCCAAGATCAACAGGTAAAACGCCAGCCTGCTGGCTCTCAGGCTGCAGAGGTGGATGAGTCCCAAGATCGACAGGCAATACAGCAGGCCACTAGCTCAAGTCCCAAGAACCGAATTTCAGATGATGATGAGCTGGATGCAGGATCTGAATCAAGCACGCGAGCTTTGTCAGATGTCCAAATATATATTGGATTCAGGCCTCACTCCAGAGGAAACTCCCCTTACAACTGATTGGCTAACAACATCAGATCACATCATGGAAAATGACTACATAATTATATAAATGCTGTATTAAATCATTACAAAACTGTAAAATTATATTATTACATAACTGTCAAATTATGTCATTACGTAACTGCTAAACCACTGAGAATTATGGCCCAGCCAAGTTAACACACAACCTTACCCGTCATAAAGGTGAACAAAAAGTTCCAAACAGTTGTACTGGCCATTTAGTAGAAGATTTCTATGAGATCCAAATATTTGAAAGGTATTAGCATGGGGATTCACATACTGGACAGAGTCAGACTTTGAGCTGTGTATCAAGAGAATTTATCAAAAGTAAGGATTCCTGCCTCTCTAGCCAGAGTCTTATTTTTATTCCGATAACCACTATGAGTGAAAACTGTTCCTAATCTTGTATTTCCTATTTAAGACATTGAAAAAAACTTCCAAATGTCCACATTGCTCCAGGAGTTGACCAAAGATGAATTTTTTATTTTCCCAAGGTCTGACCAGTCCCAGATCATTGGCTTCAATGTTTTCACTTGGACATTGGGTGAATTGTGAGGGGGTTTGTCCACTAACCTAAAGCTGAACTTTGTAAGCAAGACTGATCAACTGTTTCTAAGAGAGGAGGTGCTCTGTCTCCTTTTACTGATTAATCCTTTTACAAAATTAATCTTTCAAACTGAGACACTTGTGAAAGTGATAAGAAGGTGGGGGGGTGGTGAGAAGGCATTATTAATAACTACACTGTAACAACAGGCAGAAACCAGGCTATCCTGGGCTAACTGGGAGATATCATCACCCTGTCTGGACTGACCTCTATCATTAATCTCGTATCTCCTTTGGAACACTAAAGGATAAGTTCTCCTTCCTACTCTTTAACTAGGAGACAATAAGTGTTGTAATAGATGACATTCCTATGTAGATCTAATGGCAAATTTATCATTCCTGGTTCTTTTAATTCCCTGTAACTCAAGGAAAGTTGAGGGGTAAACAGACAACAGGTCCTATACACAAAATCTTCCATGAATGTTGTGTAATTGGGGTTTAAATAAAAACTTGAGCACTAGATAATTTCAAGTTATAACCTCTGAAAAATGCTCAAAGTACATATATTCTGTATTGCAAGTTCTGGACAGTTCCTTGGTCTTTAAAAACCAGTTGACCATAAAAAAAAAAAAAAAGAGGTGAGTGTCTTCTGAAAATTAAGGCACCTAACCAAGTTTGCTGTTCATGTAGAGACCACGCCACCTTCATATGTTTGTGGGAGTTATTCAGAAGACAAGGCCAATATCTAACTCAGAGAAGAGTTAAGTTAGCACCAATAGAAAATTAATGATTGTAAGGCTGGCAGTTCTAAACTAAAGAGCCCAGTGACAATTATGATTATAGCCCACCTAGATAGTTTTAAAATGGGAATTGCCAAACACCCTTAGATTCACCATAGAGAAAGCTCAGTGATGAACACATGAACCATCTTATTTGCAGTAACATTGCTTTCCAGTTAATACTCCAGTACAGTTACATCGTGTAGTATTCTAAATAAATGGTGGATCCCTAGAGAGTCTATAGATGTAACTCAATGGCATTCTCAAGAATATCTGATAAATATGTTAATTTCAGGTTTGAATAATTTACTACTAGCAATTTTTTTTGCTGACCTTTTTTAGATAATAGAAAGAATTGAAGTCCCTGAAAACAAAAAAAATAGTTTAGAGGACAGCCAAATATTTCCTCTCAACATCATGAGAGTATCTTTTGTCATCACCCCAAGTGGCCTCAAGTTATTAAAAACAAGTCAGAAAGAAGACAGGCCTGAACAATAGCTGCCTTTCATTTCTCAAAATTATTTGCTGATTTGTCAGGGGATAGTTTCTGACAGTTGTTTTTCTTAAGACCACATTAACATTTACCCAAAATAAATGGCTTATCTAGATTAGCTGTCAACTCTGTATTTACTTGCATTATCTCCAGAACACAAACCAGAAGTTGGTCAATTCACTCAAACAATGAATTATTTCAGGAAACAAAACAAAACAAAAAATCAGTCAACCAGGTTAAGGGAAATAAGTAATTGTTTGAAATGACCAGGAAACAAAATGATAATGAATAACCCAGGAATCCCACATGCAAAAGGCCTTAGTGTTTAATAGATTGATGAATAAAAAGTGCTTAGTGGTTGCGAATACCAAGAAACAATGATTTAATATCTCTCCGATTATGTCTAGGAGAGACAGCTAGGAGCTTGCTTTTATAATAGAAACATTTCATTTGAATTTGAGATATCATATTTGATTCTTTTTTAATTTCAAGGAATTTTAGCATTATAAATTCTCATTCATATTTATCTCTGCATCATATAGGAATGTGGTTTTTTATGTGTATGTGGTTAGTGGAATAGGAAAGAATGTGACACAAAACTTTGTGGAACCTTCCCTTTAGCAAAATATGGGAAATAGAGCAGTTTTTCAAACACTTGTGACCCAACTGAGGATGTAAAATTAATTTATAAGGCAGATATCACCATTAAAAAATGCAGCAGAATAGAAAATAGCTATTTTTTTTTTTTTTTTTTTTTTTGCAAGCAGCCATCCAGGTTACCACAAATGGTCTCTATTCACCTGGAGATACAGAGAAAGGACAGTCAGGAAGAGAAGGAGGAAAAAGAGTGCATGGTTAATTGCTTCCATGAACAACTGCCTCCTTTGCCATGAAACCAGAAGAACTGGTTAGTGCTTGACTACCATTACGAACATTTTGATCAAAGATTATGTAGAAGAACCCTGATCAAAAGAGGAGAAAATGTGGAGCAGAATTCCAAATTCTCATGCAATCCAGACTTTCTAGAGCCATTGAGGTAGGGTATACCCCCAGAACTATTGCCTTGAAATAATCTTTAAACATTAATCCTTAAACCAAAAATGTCCCCTGAAGTTTTACTTAAACCAAACAATAGTTTAGCTTAATCAGTAAAGAATGTCTGCCTTGAGCATTGTGCTCTTTTAAAGAACTATCTATATGGGATCAAATTGACAACAGCAACTCAAAACGTTGGGCAGGAAGTTTAGGGGGCAGTGAGGTTCTGTTAATGGGGGAGGGACAACTCAGAAAAGAAGGGTGACAATGGTTGAACAAACTGAAGAATGTAATCAATGTCACTGAATTGCATATGTAGTAATTGTTGATTTGTCATGGATTGAATTGTGTCTCCCAAAAATATGAATCAATTTGGTTAGACCATGATCCCCAGTATTGTGTGGTTGTCCTCCATTTTGTGATTGTAATTTTCCTATGTGTTATAAATCTTAATCTCTGCCTGTGGTTAATGAGGCAACATTAGATTATGTTAAAGTGGATTAGGATGGGATGTAACACCCTTGCTCAGGTCACATCCCTGACCTAATGTAAGGAGAGTTTCCCTGGGGTGTGGTCTGCACCACCTTTATCTTACAACAGATAAAAGGAGAGGGAAGTGAGCAGAGAGTGGGGGACCTCATATCACCAAGAAAGCAGTGCTGATAGCAAAGCACATCCTTTGGACCTGGAGTTCCTGCAAAGAGAAGCTCCTAGTCCAGGGGAAGATTGATAACAATGACCTTCCTCCAGAGCTGACAGAAAAAGCCTTCCCCTGGAGCTGATGCCCTGAATTTGGACATTGAGCTTATTAGACTGTGAGAGAATAAACCTCTGTTTGTTAAAGCCATCCACTTGTTGTATTTCTGTTACAGCAGCACTAGATAAGCAAGACAGAATTTGGTACTGGTAATGGGGTGCTGCTCTAACAGATACCTAAAATATGGAAGCGGTTTTGAAACTGTGAATGGATAGAGGATCAGCCGCAGCAGAGGACCGGCAGCAGCAGAGCCAGGAGAACAGCACGAGACGACATTGGAGCTGACCAATGGAGTGAGAGAGCTGCGTGCTTGTGCATAGAAGACTTCCAGGCACAGAAGGGTGCCTCCAGGCACTTATCAGTAGGGCTACAGAGCTTTGGAACACTTGCTCCAGTAGGGTAGACATGGGCTTAGAGGCCCGAGGGGCCAAGACGCCAAGGAACCACTAAGCAGAAGCTGAAGAGACAAGGAACACAGGAAGCCGACCTGCTTCAGTCTCAAAGGGTATGTCCATGAACTCTGGGATTTCAAAGGGTGGAGCCATGGCCTCTGTTGTTTCTAAGGGTGGAGTTGTCACTCAGATGGACTAGGAGAATGGTGCGCCTAAAGCCAAGGGAGCAGAGTTGCTGTCCCAGTGGGCCTGGAAGGTGGAGCTGAAGCCCAGGGCCAAGGGGCCTCCACTCAGAATCTGGAGAGTGTGGTCAATACATAGAGTCTGGAGTACAGGGCTGTTGTGTGAATGGTGTCAGAGAACAGAGGATTATTTTCAAGCCTTGATGGCTAATGTAATGTGTTCTGCTGACTTGCTTGTTGCCTGTTATACCTTCATTCCCTTCAATTTCTCCCATTTGTAATGGAAATATCTATCTTGTTCCTGTTCTTCCATAGTACTTTGAAAGCAGATAACTTGTACTCTAGATTTCACAGATAAAGAAGAATTTTTTGGATTTTGGACTTGGAGTTGATTTAAGACTTTTACTATGATATGATGGGTGAATATGTTTTACACGTGGCAAGGACATGGATTTCTGAGGGCCAAAGGGTAGACTGCAATGGATTGAATTGTGTCCCCAAAAAATATGTGTCAACTTGGTTAGACCATGATTTCCAGTATTGTGTGGTTGTCCTCCATTTTGTGATTGTAATTTTCCTATGTGTTGTAAATCCTAATCTCTGCCTGTGGTTAATGAGGCAAGATTAGATTATGTTAAAGTGGATTAGGGTGAGATGTAACACCCTTGCTCATGTCACATCCCTCATCCAATGTAAGGGGAATTTCCCTTGGGTGTGGCCTGCACCATCTTTTATCTTACAAGAGATACAAGGAGAGGGAAGTGAGCAGAGAGTGGGGGACCTCATATCACCAAGAAAGCAGTGCTGGGAGCAAAGCACATCCTTTGGACCAGGAGTTCCTGCTCAGAGAAGCCCCTAGTCCAAGGGAAGACTGATGACAATGACCTTCCTCCAGAGCCAATAAAGAAAGTCTTCCCCTGGAGCTGATGCCCTGAATTTGGACTTCAAGCTTATTAGACTGTGAGAGAATAAACCTGTTTGTTAAAGCCATCCACTTGTGGTGTTTCTGTTACAGCAGCACTAGATAACGAAGACATGAATTGATGTGTTCTGCTGTGTATATTTTCAACAACAACAAAAATAATAAATTATTTAAAAAAGAAAATATGTAATTTGCTTGCAGTAAAGATAAGTACAATTTGTGTGATTTTCTTCAATTAATGTAATATATGTAGTATATGGGCACAGGATTATAATGTCAAATGTATTAAAAAATGTACACACTGATACCGAGAAGCATATAGCGTAGTTCATACAGAGACGAAGAGGGTGATGAGGCTCTTTCTCCAACATCCATTGTTATCCAGATGGTTCAGATAACCATCAAGAGACTTTCATCAATAGAATCTTGAGCACAAACATAGGGTACAACTCTAACAAAAGATGATAGGAAAAGGACAATGCCATATTAGAGATAAAAGAAATAAGAATTCTGGATTTTGGTATTATATATAGCTGAATGCTGATAGTAAATTGATTATTGATTAATTCTTCTCATTTTACAAAGATTTTAGAGGGCTACTTACTGGAATATAAATGTCAACATTAAAGATGTTGGATCACTAGCAGTTAGCAGCTTCTCTTCCTTTGATTAGCTCTTCCCAAATAATCATTTGATTAACTTGTCTGCCACCCTCAGCTTTTAACTGCTGTTCCTAATGCTAACTCTCAAGTTACCACTGCTGCAGACTGACACTGGTTGGCATTCAAACCACATTTCACCTGAATGTAGATGTTAACCTAAGAAGGGAAGCTGCTCCTCATAGGGAGGACCTTACTGTGTAGCAGTGCTTCTCAGAGTATGGTCCATGACCCAAAGGTGCAATCTGCATTTCTCCTGTTCTCTTTTCACTGGTTAATGGGAATGAGTGGAGATAATTATTCCACAGGAACTTTTTCTTACCTAAGTGGGTTGTGGTATTCTAGAGTTGAGGTGGGTGGCAGAAGTTTTTAGGTTGGCCTTGAGTCTAAGCCATGTTGTCTAATGCAGCTTAACCAATTATTTGCATACTAAAGAGGCATGGCTGCTAAATGCAACACGTAATCCTGTGTTGCATCTTGGATCCAAAAATATAATTTACTATAAAGGTTATTCTACCACCTTTTCCCTTTGATCAGTTTGTCATACTGTGGTAGCTTGCATTTTGCTATGATGCTGGAAGCTATGCCACCCGTATTTCAAACACCAGTAGGATCATCCATGGTGGATAGGTTTCAGTGGAGCTTTCATACTAAGACAGATTAGGAAGAAAGGGTTGGCAGTGTACTTCTGAAAAGGCACTCAAAATACACAGTGGCTGCAACAATGGACTCGAGCACACTAAGATGGTGAAAATGGCACAGGGTCAGACAACTTTTGATTCTGTTGTACATGGGGTCACCATGAATCAGAGCTTATTGACGGCAACTAACAACAAGAACATAAGGGCTATTATTGGGACAATTGGTAAAACATGAATATAACTGTATATTATAGTAGTATATCAATTTTAAATTTCTTGATTTGATTATTGTATTGTGGTTCTGAGAAAGATTGTCCTTGTTCCCAGGGGAAAAGGGTCATGACATGTATAGCATTCTCCAGTCTCTCAAATGATTGAACAAAATTTTATATATATATATATATGTGTATGTATGTGTATATATATATACAAATACACAATATTATATATAGTTTATATATTGAATATATACATATTATATATTGATACATATCAGTATATACATATATAAGTATACATGTATATCAGTATACATACATATAAACTTTTCTATATTTTTGAAACAAAAAGTGTTAAAAGCCTACTTGAGTCTGGGCCATTTTAGACTAAAGATTGCTATTTTCTTACTCATTTTTCAGATTATCCTTTCTACCGCCAAACCTGGTACTTCTTTCATCTTCAAATGCCCACCTGAATGTGTATGGTTGAAATAAACTGGTCCTCTTTTGGTTTTCATATTAACAAGTCCAGGAAGACAGCAAATATCACAGTTCAAGCAATGAGACCATTATCAAGCTCAGAAGTAGAGTTATGCAATGATCTGACATTAAGTTAAATAAGATAGGGACAAGTAGATGCTCTGAGCCCAAGGCTGAGACCAGGTGGCTCCACTGCAAGGAGAAGACACTGTTTCTTGGTCCCCTTTGATAGCCACAGGCATTCCCTGGTCTGCTGGTGAATTCGCTTCTCACTAAGGCAGGGGCAAAAAAGTGTGAATGAACTTTCACTGGGCAAATGCCTCTTCCATGATTCTATCTCTACTCTCCTTTTTTGGACATTTTATTTCATCAATAACAAGTATCTTTGAGATTGCTATGAAACCCCACATCTCTTGTGTTTAGGACGGGAGATTTGTTTGAGTCTCTTCTGACAATGTCTTTCTAGGCTCTTGGCCATTTGTGAGGATAAAGCATCTTCCAGAGAAAGAAACAGATAAACAAATGGTATTTAAATACCAGGTTGAGCTGACCAGGAATATTCAACATGCATTATCTGCAGTGAGCCTATCTTTACTCTTGGTCTATAACTACAAACTCTGTCTCCTACTTGGAAACTACTGACTAGTCCTGTATCAGTTGAACTTTTCTATCCTTGTTCTCTTCTCTAAGTAATTTTATCAATAGCTCACATGCCTTCCCAGGATCTGCTTGGGTGGTTTACAGGAAAACACTATTTCCTTTAGTAAGAATTAAAAAAAAAAAAATCATTTGATGTTTTTAGTTAATTATAGGGCTTGGTAAAGTGAAGGAATCAAGAATACCTCTAGGAGGCACCTCTGAACAAGTGCACACAAATGATAAATATATATTCTAAAAAAACAGATTTAAAAAATGTTAACTGATGAAGTATTTTGAAATTATTTTACCTCGAAAGAAATGAAACTGACAGCATGCCAAAATAAATGTATCTGCTCTATGAATTGCAGACTTTCTGTAAAATGTCTTCTAGGAAAAAAGCAAAACAAATAACGAGACATGTAAGAAATATTAAGTCAAGAAACAAATAAAAAATAAGGGGAAAGTTCTAGGAAAAGGAATGGCTCTCCTCTCTCTCTCTCTTTCTGTCCCCTTAAAAACATATTTATGTGGTGTCCCCCTATAAACACTTATGTGTGAGAGTGTGTGAAACATAAATTTCACTGGCTCTTTGCTCCCAATAACACAGAACTTTCAGCCCTGCCCCACAATTTCTGATATTCCACAAACAGTATTACACAGGTGCTCCCAAATAATTCTGCTCCTACTGACATCATTGCCTCTCCTCCAAAAGCATTTTAACTCTCAAAAGGAAACGAGGTCTATTATTGAGTACTGTTAAAGGATAATTTTCCAAAACAAAGCAAAATTATGAGTCTTATACAGATATTAAATGAACACGTGTCAAAGATTTTATGCCTACTCCTCACTTATCAACTACCTTGTTATCTGACATTTTATATTTATGACAGTAGTAAAAAAATCTAATCTGACTATTCTGCACATTAATAATGTACATCTGGCATAACAAACGCCAAGGTGTGAGGTGAGAGTAACGCTGGCTGTGGTGGTTAAGGCTATGATTCTTAGTGGTTTGGCAGTTATGTAGTGATGTAATTCGGTAGTTATGCGATGATATCGTCATCCTCCATTTTGTGGTCTGATGTGGTCATCCTCCATTTTCACACAATGCTGATTTTTGCATGACGAACTTGTCTTTGGAAACTAACCATGTCAATAAAAGAGAAGTGAGTGCATTTCACACATTATTAATGAAGGAAAAAGTAAAGTTTTAGAACTGGTTCAAATGAGGATTTGATTTAGAGAGATTTATATTGCTTGCTGAAAGTGAACACTTGAACCACTTCCTGATGAAGATAAAAGACCACAGCCTTCAGTATGGATTACACCTCAACATAAAGAGAATAAAAATCCTCATAACTGGACCAACAAGCAACGTCACAATAAATGGAGAAATGATTGATGTTGACAAGGATTTCATTTTACTTGGATCCACAATCAACACCCATGGAAGCAACAGTCAAGAAATCAAACAACGCATCGCATTGGGCAAATCTACTGCAAAAGACCTCTTTAAGGTGTTAAAAAGCAAAGATGTCACTTTGAGGACTAACGTACGCCTGACCCAAGCCATGATATTTTCAATCGCCTCATGTACGTGCAAAGACTGGACAACGAGTAAGGAAGATGGAAGAAGAATTGATACCTTTGAATTATGGTGTTGGACCACCAGAAGAACAAACAAGTCTTGGAAGAAATACAGAGTGTTCCTTGGAAGCGAGTATGGTGAGACTTCATCTTACCTACTTTGGACATGTTATCAGGGGAGACCAGTCCCTGGAGAAGGACATCATGCTTCCTAAAGTAAAGGGTCAGTGAAAAAGAGGAAGATCCTCAAGGAGATGGACTGACACAGTGGCTGCAACAGTGGGCTCAAGCAAAACAACGACTGTGAGGATGGCACAGGACCAGGCAGTGTTTCATTCTATTGTACATAGGGTTGCTATGAGTAGGAACTGACTGTCACCTAACAACAACAACAACAAAATATTATCTTCTGGGCAAATTTCATTTGTATTGCTCTGAACAAAAATCATTTGCACAGTTATGAACAGGAAATATTCATATTACCTCCCATTTTCTACAAGTTATTGTCTTCCTCTGCAGAGTGGAAAAATAGCGTAGTCCAAGACAAAGGAGCACATCCTCATAGAATCAGCTAATCCCCAGTGGCTCTAGTATTGCACTGAAAGGATATCTAGCAATCTCTTTTCCCCATTCTGAAGTCTTAAATTTTCCTTATGGAATGATGGACAAGGAATAAAAGAAAAGATGGCATGGACCACCTAGTGTCACCTTTTTTCCCACCTGTGATTCTAAGTCAAGAATGGGCTAAGGGACCAGGAATTTTCCCTCAATGAGATTGGATGACATTGAATCAAATGTAAGACATCTGTATACCTATAGCTAGCTAGATATCTAAGGAGCCCTGGTGGCACAAATGGTTAAACACTCAGCTGCTAACCGAAAGGTTGTTGATTCAAACCCAACCAACAGCTCCACTGGTGAAAAGACCTGGCAATCTGCTTCCATAAAGATTACAGCCAAGAAAACCCTATGGGGCAGTTCTACTCTGTCACACGGAGTTGCTATGAGTTGGAATTGACTTGATAGCATCCAACAAGAACAACATATCTATATCTATCTATCTATATTCAAGGACTACTGATGCACTTCTACATTTATATGTTAATGAAAATGAACTCACATTGGTAGTCAGGTCTCAAATATCTGTGCATGCAAAAAGAACTCTGCAAATGTGTTACTCTTGAACAAGTTTCAGTGCTCTCTACGGTGCCCTTCCCACCAGCTTGCAAGCTCAGGCCTATTTCTCATGGATTCTTCCTCAACATTTGTACATCAGAAAAAGAGTTTCCTTCTCATTACCTTAGTTATACCTAAGATTCACTGGAGAAATTCTAAGGAGAATCAAAGGCATTTGTTTCCATATCCTTCACCATAGTCTCCATTCCATCTTAAATACTTGAAATACGTGCCCTTGGTGAGCTAACAGAGTCAGCAGTTGTGTTTCATTTTGGTTTCATCTGTCATTATAGAATGTGAAACTAGTCATACATTTGGGGAGATTGCAATTAGTCTAGGCAAGAGAGATAGTAAGGTTCAGAAATCCCAGCTGGTCCTGAAAATAAAAGTGCGGTAATGACCAAAGTGTCATGTAAAGTTTGGTGAAAAGTTCAGAAGATATGAACTGGCCACAGAAATATCTAGCTCTGTCTGGTTCCAGGTTATTTCTAGATCATGTCTACACTCAAGACGGATCATAATGACCACCAGACTTCTCTAACCCTTTTAATTAGCATCTGCTCAATATTATCTTCAGAGGAAAAAAAATTAGTTTGGGATCTCTCTTGTGCATAGCTTGTTTCCAAAATCCAGGTTAACTCATTTTAGATTTCTGTGCTATGGAGCTCTACCTCTGTAGTTTATTTAGTGCATCATACCTGAATCTTCCTTGAAATCCTTATAGATTTTGGTCCAAAGCAATAAAATATCCTGGAGATACGTCTATGGAATTGTACCACATGCCAAGAAATGAGAAGTGATATTTACAGGAGATGGAGAGTCCAGTTCTCCATCCAGTCACAGGGAGAAATAGGTATTCAGACTTTCAGCATATACTTTTTAAAATGCTTATGAAATATTTCTTCCCTTTGTCATATTCTGATTTCTTTTATAATGGAAGCGATCAGCATTATTTGATAGCTAATAGCGTTTGTGTGTGATGATAAATGTCTTTTCAGATGCTTATCATTTCTTAGCTTCCTTCTAGTTACCAATCCATCTCAATTTATTGCTTCATATGATTTTAAAAATACAGTTAATTGTGATGTAAATGTATCCTAGTTTGACTACTTTATCTTTGATCTATGGAATGTCCCTTACTTTTCTGGAACTGATTACAAATTAGGCATAAGCTCCATCTCTGGAGTCACAGAAACTTTGAAATCCTCATGTTTGATCAGTAGTAAATGACAGGTTACATTTCACTAACTGTACTGATTATTAAAAGAAATCAGTCAAACTCTCTATTTCTCTTCCTTATATGGGAGGAGATTCTGATAACAGGTCCACAAAAGTGATTACAATTCCAGCCTGCATTTCCACGTGTAGCAATAATGCAGGTGGATGTGCACAGACACGCTCTGAACCTTCAGCCCTCCACATGTCCAGAGCAACTCAGTGAAGCCCACACAAAGTGGCCAGAAAAGCATCTGCAAGGGGTGCTACATGACGCGCAACAGTGACATTGAATAAGCACTTTCTACTCTGGGAGGGAATTATTACAGGTGCTACTAAATAATAAATTTGTTCTATCCCTTACCAAAATGCAAAAACTCTGGACACCCCCTCCACACTCAGATACGGATAGCACCACTAAGAGAGCAAAAATCAGAGAATGTACAGAGCAGGAAAGGGAAGCTATTTCTGGTGTAACTGGTAATTACAGCTAGTTTGTTATAGAGCAAGGGTTGGAAGAGGCCCAACCTTCCAAACAATGGTACAAGTTGAATTCAGGAGAACCAGTCAATGAAGCTTCTGCACCAAAAACATAAACTTTGAGCAACTATAGAAAGACAGGCTGATAATTCTCTGTAGAATAAAGCTTAGAAAGCCTATAAAATACCTATTTTGACACAAAGCAGCATGGGACGTGGAATGAGTTGGGAAAAAGATCAATGAATAATGAAGAACATGAATAACATCGGAAGATGAGGACACCCATGAGACAAAGTCAGAGACATTTCTATCAGCCTTTGGGGAAGAGAATAGAAAATTAACATTAGAACCACATTACGTATTATATGTAATTTTCTAGGCTAGCTATATGGAATACTGCATATAGCTCATACTATAGAAAGGATTTAATCATTATCAGCAAACCCTTTCATGGTTCCCAGTGGAAGATCCATAACTGACTGCAGCCAAGGTCCTGGTTTCCAATGAAGGTCAATTACAGTGCTAAATTATATACATATATATAATTGATTCCTGCCTGAAGGTGGCATTCAAGTTCATAGTCCATAATAGCACCTAGAACAAGAGAGAAACGAGAGATGACCAGATCTCCTGGTTACAGGAGAGGTCTTGGAGTATGTATGCTCCCATGAGTAATTGGTAAAATGATGATCAACATTAAAGAAGTGCTGACATAGCTCATTCAAACAAATGTCATTTTTTCAACTGCATTTTTGACCAGAAAATGTTCACATGCCAATGAAAATTAGAGATGCAAAGAGAAGTTGCAGGAAAAAAAAAAAGGACAGGACAAACTTTCAGAAAAATTATACCAAGATTTAAGTACTAGTAATTCTTTGGTAAAGTAGAGGGTCAGCAAAAATGAGGGAAACCCTCAATAGGAAGGATTGACGCAATAGCCACAACAATGGACTTAAACATACCAATATCATGAAGATGGTGCAGGAACGGGCAAAGTCTTGTTCTGTTATATATAAGGTTGCCATGAGTCAGAGCCCACTCAACTGCAGCTAATAACAACAATTAATTTTTAATCAATAAATAAAACTGGTGCTGCTTTACCTATTACACCAGCAAACTGCTATTGCTTCATCCAAGTATGTTGTTGTTACCATTGAGTTGGCTCTGACTCCTGGCGAACCCACGTACAACAGAACTTAACATTTCCTGGTCCAGCATCATCCTCACAATCGCTGCTATGCTTAAGTCCATTGCTGCAGCCACTGCGTATATTTCGAGTGCCCTCCACATACAGAACTCATCTTTCAATACTATATCAAATAATATTCTGTGATCCAGAGGGTTTTCATTGGCTACTTTTAAGAAGTAGATCACCAGGCCTTTCTATCTATTCTGTCTTAGTCTGGAAGTTCTGCTGAAACCTGTTCACCTTGGGCAACCCTGCTGGTATAGTAAAACCTGCAAGAACTGGAACCCGTGTAAGGCAGAAACTTGTCAGAGAATGAAAACTCAAATATTTTCCACTAATAGACAGTTATAGAAAAGTGGTAAGACTACACCCTGTCAAAGGCAGAAAACTTGCCAGATCCAAAAACAAGGCAGTCCCATCGAGTTCCGGCTCTCACAGGTCTTACTGTATATAAAATACCAGCGGCACAACTCCCAGCATCATAGCAGCATGCAAGCCACCACAGTACAACATTCAAATATAGATCTTCAAAAATGTGAAATTAGGAGACAGAGGAAACCAAACCAAACAAACAGCAGCAAAAATGGCTTCCTTTTCCTTTCAGTCCTGGGAAACCTGAGGGAAAAACTGCATGTCACGCAAACTCTGTAAAGCTGTATCCTTACAGATGATTCTTTCTGTTGGAACTAAATAAATCGCCTAACTGTGTAATATTCAAGGATGCCCCTTAGAATATTTATCCTCTCCTTGTATTGTCTGGCATTAGATAATTTTTGTGTAAGGCTTTTGTTTCCATGATTTTGTAAAAACTTTTTATTTTAAAAGTTATACTAAAAAACCACATAGCATAGTAGGTACTACAAGTCTTAGAGTCTGTAGTGAACTTCGATGATGCCCTTTAACCAGCTCTCTGTGTCCATCCCCCAACTACTACTTGCTTTGCTCTAAATGCTCTGACCTAAGAGAACTGCTTTGGAGAAAGGAAGGTGCCTGGGCCAGTCACAGACCAACTGACATGTGAGCATAAAAGCCTAGCTCCTTTGCCTCAAAACAAAATCAAAATCTGAGGCTTCATTTAAAACTACACCCTTGCTTGGCTTCTACCAGTCAAAAGGGATTAGGTTTAAAACTCACCCTGCTTAGGCATGATCTCATTAACATCACAAAAGAAAACCCTATTCCCAAACAGGATCACATTCATAGGTACAGGGGTTAGAATTCAGCATATGTTTTGAGCGGACACAATTCACTTCCTAACACCTTTCCTATCCTGCTTTCCTACTCCCTTATACTGGTTTTTCCTGGAAGCACTTCCTTCTTAATTTAAAAAAAAAAAAAAAAATCAAACCATTGCCACTGAGTTGATTTTGACTCATAGCGACCCTATAGGACTGAGTAGAACTGTCCCCTGGGGTTTCCAAGGAGCAGCTGGCGGATTTGAACTGCCAACTTTTGGTTACCAGCTGGGCTCTTAACTTCTGCATGACCAGGGCTCCTCCTTCTTAATTAGGTGCACCTAAATCCATGGTTAAGGTTCCTCTTCTGGGAGATTACTACCTAGAATAGTGTCAGAAACCCTGCTTTGAAACCTGGATAGACTTATCAGTTGTGCGGCCTTGAAACCTGTCATTTAACCCCAAGCTATATCAGTTTGTTCTTCTATAAAACATCCTTACCTGTTCTTACTTTGCAGGGCTGTGGTAAAGATGAAAGGAGCTGATGTATGTGAAGTACTTAGCACAGGCCGTGGTGTGCAGTAAAAAAAAAAAAACCAAACCTGTTGCCGACTCACAGCAACCCTATGAGACAGAGTACAACTGCCCCATAGGGTTTCCAAGGAGAGGCTGGTGGATTTGAACTGCTAACCTTTTGGTTAGCAGCCAAGCTCTTAATCACTGTGCCACCAGGACTCTCAAAAAATGTTAGTTGAATGTGAATATTTACTTGTATGTCTTGGCTTCCACTATTTAAAAACTGATGGCATTATTTTTAGTTTTCCGTTGCTCCTCACCAGCTGGTGTGCTAGATTCTTATTTATTGCACAGAATTTGTATGTCTTTTTCCTGAACTACTCAGCTCTTGTTCCTTTATATTATCGTTGTGTTTAGCAGACTTGAATAGAAGACATGGTTCTACAGTCACAGGCCAGCTGCTTTGACCCCTATGTGCGGGCTGCATTGAGTGAATGGCACTCTTAACTCAGGTCATGCAGAACCATTCGAATAAATTAACAAATGAAGTAAAGAAATCCAAAAGTTGCTTTGTCTTAACGAAATAATGGCTGTGTCTTCTTATGCTAAGTGCAGTTAAAATTCGGACAAATATCTGGGATATTCAGGGCCCAGAAAAGCTAAAGGGATGAATTTCTCTTTCATGTTCTCTAATTCATTACTTGCATAGGCTCTTCCTGTAAAAGATATTTGTATCATACAGACATTGACACTTTGTTCTGGGGAAGAGCAAGCAAGCCCTCCTTTATTTCTGGGCTTGGCTTGTGTTCTAAGGTTGGAGCCTGGCACGCTGAAATATACTCGGTGAACTTTCCTTGGGGAAGATTAAAGAGCTATCTTCCACTCTTTGAGGAGCCGCATCTAACAAAAAATATGGGCACCTGGACAATACTCAATGATTTGTGATCTTTTAGCAAGTTGGCCAGGCTTCTTTGTATAAATTGTCTTTCCCTTTATTCCTGGAATAGCTAGGGACAATAATCAAAAGAATTATTTATTTTATATTCTCAGGTCATATAATCTGGGAGGGCTTCAGACATCCTAGCAGCTTTTAAATCTCACAGTCCCTTAAATGACAATGTGTTACGAGTACAGGTTTTTAAGTCTATGTAGAGGCTTGATGGCACTGATTTTTCAATTATTTTCTAAACAATCCCTTATGAATTTTATTAGCATATATTATTGAAATGTTATTTTTATTTACCTTCAGCTGTTGACAAAGAACATAAAAAAATAAAAGGTTTATGAGCATAAAATTGTATTTAAATTGTTACACAGTCAGAAATAATGTTCCCCTTTGAAAACATAAAAATTTGTGTATCAAAAAAATTATCATAAGGCCAAATTTCAATGGCTAAGTGGTCTTGACTTCAGTGATAGGACCCAAAACAAATGATGGAAAACAAGTATTTGAGAATTGACTGCTATCTTCCCAGCTTAACTTAATAATCTTCCACACAACACACAATTGATGGGAGTCTGATTTGACTATTTTTCTCCACTGTCCAAGAAACTTTCCAGATCTTCTCATGGGACCAGAAGTAACCAGTCGTGACTTGAGGTCTGTCCATCTAGACCTCATTACCTTGACCTTGGCCATCCTAGTCTTTCTCTCAGCTTGTAAAGAGGCAGCAGAGTTAAGTTATGACATAAGGGGGCAGTGATGGTGTCCAGAGGCAGAATAGACAGTGTGGGCAGGGTAGAAGGGTCTGAGTCGGGGAAAACCATGGTTTTAAATCTTCAGGTACCACTATGGGTATTTGTGGTCACATAAGAGAATGGCTACTGTTGCCATTTTGATGGGAATTGGGAGAAATGATCATGATGTCAGTGGTGAGTGAAATCTGCTGGTTCTCTCTCCTTCCATGTGGCTTTGTTTAGTACAGTGAGGATCGCATTACTTTGTAGAAAGGGTATGGTCTTCAGAATTCAAACAGCGTACAAATTGTACCTTTATCCATTTCGAGTTGTATGACTGTAAACTAATTACTTGATCTCTCCGAGGATTTTTGTAAAGAGTAAATGAGAAAAACACAGAAGCTCTTAGTAGTTAAATGTTTTCTCCTTAGCAAATATTGAGTACAATTGGCATAGTTGACTTTTCTTGCTCATACAGCTTTATTAGATGGACTTTCCAATATAACTGTGGAAAATGAAGAGGTTATACAGAATCAAGTCTTCGATATACCCCATTTTAATATTTTCATATATAAAATAAACAGACTGTAGCTATACTAGGTGCTTTCAAATATGTTACCTTCTGAAACTTGGGAGGAGATAAAGAAGAGATGATAATGGCAATCTTTAATACAGGAATTGATAACTATTAACACTTATTGAGCACTGACTCTGCCACACTAACCACACATTCTGTGGCATTTTCTCTTTAGTCCAAACACGATATACCTGCCCCCACCCTCACCCCCCCGCCACACACACACAACCTAGAGGAAGATACCAATATTATCTCCAAAGGAAGGAAAAGAAATTTGAGTATCAGAGAGGTTAAGCAGCTTTCCCAGAGTAACACAGCTAATAAGTGTCAGAATGGGATTGAAACAGAACTCAGTGACTCCAGAGCCTAAGCTCTAGGCCAGGAATCTCTGTTTCCTGCCCATTTAAATGGTAGGAGGACCACCAGCCTCATCTGGAGGTGCTGATTATGAGCTGGAGCTAACTAGAGCATCTTTATCAAGTTTGTTTCACTGTCAATATTTCCTACCTGTACAGCATGTGCTAAGTAAAACCTTTTGGCCACGACTGGAGCAAAACAGAAAGAAGAAAACCAAAGACTCAGAAGAAACTAGTCTACAGGACTAGCAGTCTATATGAACCATAGCCTTATCTAACCTGAGATCAGAAAACTAGATGGTGCCCAGCTACCACTAACAACCATTCTAATCAGGGCCACACTAGATGTGTCCTGACAGAAGCAGAGCTCAAATTCTTAAAAAGTCCATACTTACTGGACTGGTTGAGACTAGAAGACTCCTCAAGACTATCGCCTTGAGATACTCCATAAACCTTGAACCAAAACTACGTGCTGAGGGCACCGTTTAGCTAAATAACAGATTGGCTCATAAAATAAAGAATACTTCTGCTTGGTAAAGTAGAGGGCCAGAAAAAAATGGGAAGACCCTCAACAAGATGGATTGACACAGTGGCTACAGCAATGGGCTCAAGCATAATGATTGTGAGGATGGTACAGGACCAGGCAGTGTTTCGTTCTGTTGTACATAGGGTCGCTGTAAGTTGGAACTGACTCGATGGCACCTAATAACAACAACTGCACCTTTAAAAAAATCATCTATACGAGACCAAATGGTCAACAATTACTTAAAGCAAAGATGAAAGGATAAGGGGACAGGGAAACCAGATTACTAGAAGCCAAACATCCAGAAGAGAATTAATGAGAATGTTAAAAAATAATATGAATAATATGTGTCCCATTGCCATTGAGTCGATTCCAACTCATAGCAACCCTATAAGACAGAGCAGAACTGCCCCATAGGGTTTCCAAGGAGCAGCTGGTAGATTTGAACTGCTGACCTTTTGTCTAGCAGCCAAATACTTAACTACCTGTGCCACCAGGGCTCCAATAATATGTATAGTAATTGTTAAATGGGAGCCTAACTTACTGTGTAAACTTTGACTGAAAACACAATAAAACATTATTTTAAAAAAAAAAAACTGTTAGCTCATAATCAAGCACCTAACCACTTGTGCCACCAGGGACTTCATACAGCCACAGATATAACACCGTCTATAGTTATACATTTCTGTATGTGAGAAATAAATTTTTAAATGAAAGTTGGAAGCCAAAAACATTTTACAACAAGTGACTGAAAGCATTTATAATGGCCAAGTCATATATTCAACGTGAAATAAAGAATTAGGGTGGCTATCTCAGAAACAGAGCTTCAAACTTCATGTGTGCCTCAATTCTGCAACTATTTTGGGAAGATTAATATTTTGTCCTATATCCTTTTCTCAACTCTTTTTTATTTTTTTGATTGAGAATTGATGAACCAGAGGACAATTCTGTGTCTCCACATTAATTATAAGCAATGAATAATTATATATATACATATATGGAAATAGAAAACAGGGCAAGAGTAGGTTTGGTAAAGTAGAGGAGGGAATAACTTTCATACTTAATATGTTAACCACAATCAACTGACTCCTTCAATTTCTTTGCAAAAGAGAAATGAATTTCCTGCAGTGACAATTTGAGGCTTTTATGACTTAGACAAGAAAAATAAAGCAATATTTTTTATCAAAATTTAAAAGTTGATAAAGGTTAACTACACCATAAAATAACCAGTAAAATGTTTAATACTACAAGCAAAATTCTTTATGCAAATAAATAAAACAGTAGCTGAAGTTCTCCTTCAAAACAAAATCAATTTAAATAAACTAAAGGCAATAACTCTAGCAACGATTTCTGTCTTGAATCATTAACTTACAAGGACAAGGTTAAATAAAATGAAGCTCACTAATGGCATATTAATCTTGAATTGGTTGTTGGTTTGGTTGATGTGTTTGTTTTTGCAAAGATGTCATTTTTCCCTAGGCGCCAAGTAGGATGTCACTTCCAAAACTGCAACCATGCCTATACTGACAGCGCAAAGTGGGAGAGTTTCAAGTTATCACATCTATAAAATTGCCCCAATTCTTCCATTTCCAGAGGTACTTAATTTAACTCAACTCGATTATCATTAATCTTCCTGCTCTAAGAGTCTACCATATTATGATTCAAACATTATAGTGTACATTTTCTAGGAAGAAAACTACTTCTCTTTTCCTATTTCAATCCTATCAACTTATTTGAAAGGTAATTTAGTTTCTTTTCCGTCTAAAGTGATCCATCAGATCATGAACAGTTGACGCTCTTGCGCTGTCAAGTTATTTGAACCAGGTTAGTAATGGGGTCACCTTGCTAATGTGGAAACACCAATCAACTGCTTGACAATTTTCCTCAATAACCCCCCAAATGATCAATGTGCTATCCCACTGAGAAAAATCTATAAAAATATCTTGTCAGTTGTATAACTCTGTTGCGGCCATACGGGCAAGTGGGACGGATGGAGAGCATAACTTTGCATTCGGAGTTCCTCACATCCCACTGAACAGATTTTAGGCACCAGTCCAGAATCCTAAAAGCAACTGTGCAACTAAATTCCCATAAAATCTATAGGCCTACAGAAATTTTTTTCAAAGCTGCCTCTCATGTTTCTTTTCTGTCCTCATGGTCCCCCACATTTTTGACTAAGAAAATAAGAACTTACGGCTGAAGTGATAAAGATATGCAACCTCAAAACAACACAGCAAAGAAGTCAAACAGATGGATTAGAGAAGTTTTCAGAGCTCCCCAATAAAAACGTTTACAGAAATTCAAGAGTTATATGATCCACAAGGAAAACAAAATCCAAATCTCATCAATAATCTGTGCTTGCTAAGTGTTACCAGGTTTCAGTCACTCCTCAAGAACTCAGTTTCACCAGAAACAATCCAGTCTTGAGTCCCTTATCTCTGTTAGGAAACTTCTTCATGGAATTCAAGTGTTCTAAGCATCACCAGCCAGGTGAAAAGTACAACTGCAGTTACATTCATTCCATAAAACTCTTGCTCTGAAGATTCCCCATTGCTCTTTAGTTGGAAATGCTCTTACCCAGAGAGGAAGGTTGATGTTCCTCAAATATCTCTGAGACTCTCTCTAACTACTTACACATATAATTGAAATGTTTCCTAGGTCCCAGAAGTTGTGGGTCTAGAGAAGGTCCCTTTCTCTTTAGAAATCCTCAGGTTAGCAAGTTGAAGTGGCAGTGATATCATGCATATAAATCAAACTACTGAAAACATTTCTGTCATTTTCCCATTGTCACCTGGAGTCACTGCTGACCTCCTCCAGATTACTAAGCTCTTATTTTCTGTGTCTGGTAAGGAGAAAAATGACTTTGTTTTTTGGGAGTACCTTTTTCAGAGGGGATTCTCCCAGCCAAGACATTGAGATTTTAGTGACACAGTTCTTTCTTTTAGCCCAGAGTTCTCTTCTTTCCAAGTCCCGTAAGTACTTCAGAAGCTGAAGGACTGAATGCTGGCTTTGCGGAGGTCAGCCAGTATAAGAAACCAGTAAGAATATGTTTCTGACATAACTACAAAGGGCTGTTGATGGACGCCATATAATGAAAATGCCTGCCTGGCACGTTACTTCACTCAGCTATTTATCAAGGATGTGTCAGGAAAATGTTTACAGAAAGTTATGAGCTGAGAAAACCAAAGCTGCTAATTTGTGGAGAAGCTGAATCACCAAAGCAGGATATCCCAGCCCATTCAGCGTGAGCTCAACTGAGGCTGTGCTGTCGGCTGTAAATAATAAAAGAAGTTTGGGATCACCTGTGGCTTGAGGGAAGCTGCCCCTGGTATTTAGTGGGACAAACTCCAAAGTCTTTTCCACAGATGAGCAACATGGGCCTGAGGAAGTTAACTCTGAGGCAGGCTTCCTTCCAAGGAAGAGCAGACAACTTGTGGTGGCAGTGGGTCCCTGACGGGGACATGGGAAACTTCTCTAGTATCTATCCCTCTAAGCACATTTGAAAATACTTACATTTGCAAGACCAACTACTACACAATTTTGTCTTTTCATTGCATTTGATAAGCACATTTCACCCTGTACCTGTAACCAGAGCATCCTCTGGTCCCAGACTATGCTCACTTTGCCTACTCTGATGGGTGCTTTTGGCTGTGTGTGTATGTGTGTATGTGTGTGTGTTTCCCACTCAGTTTCCTTTCAGAGGAAGGACCTCAAGTCCCCTCAGCACTTTGATCTCTCTTCAAACCATTCTCTATTTACCCAATTTCTCCTTCTGGATGCTCTATCTTTGTGACTGTTCAAGAGATTGTCAATTAGGCCAGTGAGGTCTTCTTGCCTTTGAGATTCTGTAACTTTAAAATCTAATTAATCAATAAATATTTATTTGGCACCAACTTATTCCCATCGAGTTGGTAGGCCCCACAGGCAATACAAAGAAACAGATGGAGCAATCCCTGCACTTGAGAAACGTACAAAGACTATGAGGGAAACAAGGCCCAAATCTTTGCAGCTGGCCACTTCCTGAATCCATATCTCAGCACAGATGCCATCTACATACAGATGCCATTCCTGATAATCCCAATTAAAGTACTACCCCTGGCAGAAATTTAGAACCAATATAAGGAAATATATGATTAACTAGTCAGTGCTTATTAGAAACAATGCCTGATACAGGAATTCAGAAAAGTAGAGTCTATTGTTGGTTTTGTTTTGTTTTTTCTTTTTTTGGAGTGATCAAAAAAGGTTTCAAGAAAAAGGTCGGACTTGAGTTCAACTACAAAAGTTGGATATGGGTTTGACTGATGGTGAATCATATGGAAGAGTGCAGTTTTCAGAATAAATTAATTTGGGGAATTGGGAAATTTTATAATGTGTTATCACTGTCAATCAGATGGAAGTAAATGAGAACTTGAACCGAGGTGGTGGGAAAAGGAAGAGTGAGCAGGTCCTACAGCTCAAACACCTCAGATCCACCCCTTGACCTGCAGGGTAGGGGAAAAGAAGAAATCAAGTTATTTTCCTTCTGCCTCTCTGTCTTGGGCATTGTCTCAGCAATAGCCACGTCTCTTCTATGGCTCCAACTCCTGTCAAGTAAACCTATTGCGGTTCCACGTTCTGATTAGTGACTCTAGACCTGGGTTACTGTAACCCGAACTCCTTCCTTTGTCCCCACTACACCTCTGCTTATGGTGGGTACCACCTTCCTGCTGTTGCTAATCTCAGGTGACTTCACTCTTCCCTATACAGATTCTTTGCTTCATCACTCGTAACACCAATTCATTCTGTAAATTTTAAATACTTACAGTATTTTGTTTTCTGGTTGGATCCTGACTTATGTAGAGGGTAACATTTGGGAAGAAGGAACTTTATGAGGAAGAGTCAATAGAACTTACTATTGATTGTATATAGTAGTTGAGGCAAAAGAAATAATTAAAATATGATTCCAACATCTCTTATAATAGCCTTCCATGCCAAAAAACCAACTCAAAAGGCAGAGCAGTGAGTAAAAAATAAAAACTGCAATAAACTTTCACCAAGAAGCTGTTATGAATCTTGAGCAAGTTTCAAAACATATCAATCAAGGGCCAACAGATCAATCTTTGGAGCAGATTGTTTTTTTGCGACATCATAGCTGATGAGATGGTAAATGATTTAAATAATGTAGCAAATATGTTCTCAAAGTTGAACAGAAACAAAACCATGAATGAGGATGAAGAGGAATGGCATAAGACGCAAAGGAAAAGAAGAAACTATGCAGTGCTGGAGATGTATACCACCCGTGGGCTACATATAGCTGGCTGCTTGTTTTTGTAAATAAAGTTTTATTGGAGTCCAGCCACACTCATTCATTTACACATTATCTATGACTGCTTTAGAGCTGTAACGACAGAGTTGAGTAATTGTGATAGAGATCATATGGCTTGCAAAGCCTAAAATATTTACTCTCTAGCCCTTGACAGAAAAGTTTACCCATCCTTGTTCTAGACCTACATGTAGCAGTGTATGTGCCCCTCTTAACTGACTCCCAACCTTTCACAACAGAATTAATTCCACCCGCATTCATGCTCTTGTGGTTCTTTTTACATACAGCTTTTATAACACCAACAGTATTGTAACCCTAATCATAGCTGATTATCCTCACCATCACAATCTTCGCTCTGAATTACTGTGAAAGCCATCATGTCAACCCATTTCCTTTTATCCCCTGCACAACCTGCCAGAGCAATCTTTTAAACATATGTCAGGATACTTCAATGCTCAACACACACCCACTCCCCGCCGCCAACAGCTCCTATCACATTTAGTATAAAATTAAACCTCTTTACCATGGTCTTGAGGCCCCTGCCTAT
Organism: Trichechus manatus latirostris; assembly: GCF_000243295.1. Lineage (NCBI taxonomy): Eukaryota > Metazoa > Chordata > Mammalia > Sirenia > Trichechidae > Trichechus > Trichechus manatus. The sequence continues at coordinate 17,132,947 of NW_004443943.1, read as the reverse complement.
ATCTTTGATCTTGTGTCCTTCACTCTTCTACTCTCTCACTATGCTATAGCCACTCAGGTCTGCTTACAGTACCTCCAACATGCCAAACTTGTTCTTCTCTCAGGAGTTTTGTAATTGCTGTTTTCTTACCTGGAAAACTCTTCTTCCAGATTCTCACAGCTGACCAGTTCCTGATATTTTGAACCCAGCACAGATGTCACTTACTCAGACAAGTTCCTGATAATCCCAGCTAAACAACTACACTCCCCACTCATTCTGTACCATTTCACCCTTTTTTATTTTCTTCATAGTGCTCATCACCATCTGAGATTGTTTTCTTTATTTATGTATTCATTGATTGTTTCCTGCATTACAATGTAAGTTTCACCAAAGCAGGAACCTTCTCTCCCAGATTCATTGTTGCATCCTCAGTATCTAGAATAACTCCTGGCACTTAGGTGCTTAATAAGAATTTGTTAAACAAATGATTGAATGAATTGTATTATCAGTATTCAATTATTTGTCTTTTGCCCCAAGCAAACTTAAAGCCCTTGAGACCAAGGACTACACAATTTTTATATCCTTAGCACAAAACATGATGCCTGAAATGCAACTAGTATATTTAATAAATGTTTGTTCAACAATAATTGACTCATAGGAAGGTATTGAGTTAATACTCAAGGACAATGAGAATGGATGTGACCATAAAGAATTGGCATCTTATCCTAGAAATATACAAATTGCAATTGAATTGGTTTAAAAATTGTTATAAAATGGCAGATCTTGATAGCATTGAGCTATACAAAGTTTGGAAAATGTCAGAATATGGTCAAGGTCCTAACTCACTTAATTGGCCAAGTATTTTTGTCCTTAATTTACAATAAACATCTTCAAATGTTTCCAGTTCTTTTCCCTTAGTATGTGCTCATCCATAGGTAAAACTTACAAATTTTCTCAGTTGGTAAGAGAAAAGATTGCAACCTGCCATCTTCAAAAGTGGCGCATTTCAGACTCAGTCATGGTCTTAGATGTCTGACAGTATTGCAATGAAGCAAAATAAGAAAAGGGTCTATTTCTCTCCAAGTTCATTCTTTGGTGGCACTAACGTGTGCTTTTGTTAGTTCAGGTTTGGTTCAAGATGAAAAGGGAATAGAGTAGACAGCTGAATGTCATACTCATTTTCTTTTGAGGTAATTTACCCCCTGGAGAATGAGAAAAATTAGTATTTGCAGGTACGAATTCATTCAAACTCAGTTATCCAAAATCCAGTGTTTATAAGTGGAGATGCTATGCCTTAGTTCAGAATCCAGCTATGGAAACCAGTTACCAATGAACTTAGAAATTGGTCCTAATTTCATAAGAGATGGAACCTTAGAAACAGCCTAGTTTAGATCAGCTCACACATGTATGTCCAGATCTGATGCAGTTTATGTCAGCCCTCTTGCAGTTAGCAAATGGGTAAATGTGTCATCAGAAGAGACAGCTGTCAGCCCTGGCAGAGGGCAGTCACTTCGCAGGGTCATGGCATTCCAGCATCTGCTCCTGAGCTTTGCAGGTCCAGAAAATGGAATGTGTCCATGTGCTTGTAGTTGATTAATCCCTGGGAATTTATGCATGTACAAAGTAGAGCATCAATTTAGCAATTTACAGTAAGAAATGTAACTGCCAAGTGGAGCTGAGTGTTTATGTCAGTAGGTGAATACAGCCTTGTAACAAGGCAAGGAGGTAAATCATAATCAGAAGTTTGCTGGGTGACCATGGACTGGAGCAGGAGGAGGAAGTTGAATGACCTTAATAATTGGTGTCAACAGACCTGATGCCTCCATCTCCACAACTGAGATTTACCTGCCAAGAAGACAAGGCATTTGGATTCACTGACCAGGGTTGGAAACGTGTTGACAATTATCATGCACTGGCTTTCCTTTTTCTAACCTCCTTGCCAGACATGCGCATATTCTCTTTTCACATACATTAATGCCACTGAATAGGATATGTCTTTCTTTTACCTTTAATGAGGCTTTATTATTAATAGCAATGAGCTAATATTTATCACATGCTAAAGGAGCCCTGGTGGTGCAGTGGTTAAGCACTCAGTGGCTAACAAAAAGGTCAACAGTTCGAACCCACTGCTCCACGGGAAAAAGATGTAGCAGTCTGCTTCCATAAAGATTTATAGCCTTGGAAACCCTGTAAAGCAGTTCTACTATGTCCTACAGGGTTCCTATGAGTTGGAATCAACTCAACGGCAATGCATTTGGTTTTCTGGGTTTTTTAATACATGCTAAGTGTATGCTAACTGCTCTATAGTCAGTCTTATTTTTGTTTTGAAAACGCAAACTTGTTCCAATATGACTGATGTATTAGGGAACAATTTAAACATAACACAAATGTAATTTGTTTGTGTGCATTTTTTTATGCAAGAAACATAGGTGAATGCAGAAACCCGCACCTAGGAGAACCGAACTGCATAGGAATACAGAAAACACAAACACACCTCCAACATTACCAGCTACCTCAGTTCACCACGTGAGTTAGGAATCACACCAATCCACATCCAATGTCACAAATTTTCATCCATTTCCAGATAACATTCCTTCCATTACTTCACAATAACTCACAAACTTTGTGCTCAGCAGATAACACATACTGTCCAATACACATGGCTGCTTCACAAAAAATTAACCATTTATTTGGACATTAAGAAAATCTCACTACATTCTAAATCAGAGGCCGTACATGCTTTCTTTCCTGACAATAATGCAATCAAAATTGAAACCAAAAGCAAAGGAATCTTGAAAAAAATTCCATCTAATATGCTGCAAATGTATTGGGTATTTAAGAATCCCTCACAGCATAACTATTCATTAAAATCTTTTTCACAGATTAGCGCATTTGCTTTCACTCATTAATCCCCTAAAGTAAGGATGGTCGGTACCCTCCCCATATCACAGCTGTAGAGACTGCATCTAGGTAGGGTCCATGACAGGTTCAAGTCACAGAACTAGTGTATATTACAATTGGAATTAAAAATTTAGGATTGATTTCCTCTGACCATTAAATCATGCTTTTCCCACAAAGGCCTCCGGGTGGGTCATAGTTGCCAAAACCCTCTGAGTTTATTGTGATCATGCCTCAAAACCATTAACTTCAATTATCAAGTCTAAATTTAGATGTCAACTTGTTCCATTTTAAAAAATAAAAGTGAATTTCACAAAAGTACTGAATAAACTTCAAGTGCAGCTAACTAAACATTTACTGTCTCTCCAATAATTCTTAAAAACCACAACCTCCTTTGTGTTTTTAGTGAAAATCTGCTCTCATGGAGCCCCTAAGCAGTAATATTATTTTTAGTGCTTGTCATGTCTTTTCATTTTTCTATTTGCAAGTTCTACTCTAGTGTCAAAGTCAATCTACTCTTTCCCTGTTCCTCCTATGTTCCTTATTGGGAACCTTTGTATTTCCAAGTTGTGGAAAGGAAGCAGGTTGATCTCTAGACTTTAGACAGATTGAGGAATTCCCTTTTACATCCCTCCTTGACTTCAGAGTTGAGATCTGAAAGTCCAAAACGATGGTTTAAAAGTTTTGCAGACAGCTAGTGACTATGACCCTTCCCATTTAGCTTGCCTCAATCTGCAAGTTCTACATTAGTTAGTATTTTTTAAACCAGAAGCAACTTACTGTTTTTAAGGTTTTTGTTTTATTTTACTTCCTAACTCTCATTACCTTTTCTCATTTCCCTAAATATTTTTTCAGAGCCCTGGTGGCGTAGTGGTTAAGAGCTCGGCTGCAGTTCGAATCCACCATTGTTCCTTGGAAACCCTATGCGGAAGCTCCACTCTGTCCTATAGGGTCGCTATGAGTTGGAATTGATTCAGTGGCAACGGGTTTGGTTTTGGTTTTTAAATCTTTTTTCAGGAGTCCCTGGGTGGCACAAATGGTTAAATGCTCGACTGCTAGCCAAAAGGTTAGAGATTCAAGTCCACCCAGAGGCACCTCAAAAGACAGTCCTGGCAATCCACTACCAAAAGGTCACAGCCTTGAAAACCCTATGGAGCAGTTCTACTCTGCACACATGAGGTTGCCGTAAGTCAGAATTAACTTGAAGACAACCACCAACAACAAGAAGACTTTTTTTAGTACACTTCTCCACTGTACACCATCTCCACAAGAAACGGAAGTTACTGGGGGAGAAGCGTGTGGGAGGAAAAAACAGAGGAAATGGGAAAAAAGTAATTATCATAATAAAGTACAGTCAAGTATTTAGAAAAAATTGGTAATGTGATAAGAGTGGTGAATGGGGTTTTGAACGGATTTTACTGTACAGAATAGGAGGAGACTAAAAAGAGGGAAAAATCAGGAAATCAAAGCGAGAATAAATAAAGCAGAACAATATAGTAAAAGAGTTAGGAGTTTTTTGATTTTTTTAATGGCTTGGTCATAAATTATGTTTATAAATTGTTACAACTGGACAAAATGCCTGGCATGGAAAATATTGCCAATAGAAAATGCTCATCTGCATGGCACAGAACGCCTTGTAACTTCTCATTGCATTTGTTATTTAGCGGAAGTGAAATGTCTGATTCTGCTTACCTTAATAAAAACAACTCTGACACAAATTAGCAGTGCATTTGATTTAGACAGCAACAAAACCAATGACTCGTTTTCTTCTCATGTGCAAACCTTAGGACTTAATTGACAAAACCATACCTATTTTATAATTATTTTTGTATCTAATGGAGCATACACTGGAAACAAGATTTCTCCTTGATTCATGTCACTCATTGCAACAAAATTTTGCACACAGGAAAATACGTGCCTCTCCGCTTTCTTCTTTCCTCTTCTTCTGGCATTTATTAAGTGACTAATATGTGCATACCTTTATGATCCAATCCAAAAATAGCTCAAAAGTAAAGTCAAATAGAACAGATTTATTTCCTACAAAAATCAGTAAAACCAGTTGCCATTGAGTCCGTTCTGACTCATGGCAACCCCATGTGTGTCAGCAGAACTGTGCTCCATTTGGGTTTTTAATGGCTGATTTTTTGGAAGTAGATCTCCAGGCCTTTCTTCTGATGTGCCTATAGGTGAACTCAAACTTTCAGCCTTTCAGTTAGCAGCCAAGCACAGTAACTGTTTGCACCACCTAAGGAATCCTTATTTTTGTACCCTTGCTTATATTTTAGTTTTAGATAAAACATACGTAACAGTGTAATGTGATATACAGTTGAAATAGCTATATGTGTGGTGCAGTGCTTAAGAGCTATGGCTGCTAACCAAAAGGTCAGCAGTTCGAATCCACCAGCTGGTCCTTGGAAACCCTATATGGCAGTTCTACTCTGTCCTATTGGGTCGCTATGAGTCGGAATCGACTTGAGGCAATGGGTTTGGTTTTTTTGGAGCACACTTTCCTTCTATTTTCTGGAAACAACACTCCCCTCTGCCTTGGAGAAATCAACCCTCTCTCACTCTACCTGACTCTGGAAGGGCTGCCAGTTGCCAGTTTTCCTATCTCTATCCCCGTCCTCTGTGGAGGCTGGGCACTGACCCAAAGCATCACGAACTTGATTTTCCTTCAGCAGACACACACTGAGAGTGTAATAAGGAAAAGGATAGATGTAGTTCCATGTAATTCAAAAGTCTATGCTTAACTCGATTTTCTTTTGCAAACTCAATAATTTTTTGTCAAATGTAACCATCAGCCCCTACTTTTTAAAAACAACTAACCATGTGAGAATTCACAACAGTAGGAAGTTAATCTATTTTTTCTAATTTTTATATGATCTATACCTGCACAAACTGGAAGATGCCTGTTTCTACCAAGAGAAGACAATGCTGCAGTAGTCACAGCAAATTCCTGCCTAGATTTCCCCGGGTGTAGAAGACACTGATAAATTTGTGGTCAAAAGCAACAGGGACTTAAAGGGCACTGAGCTTCTATTAGGGGTCATGGAAAGATCTGGAAACAGTGGTGATGGTTGTACAACATGATGAAAGCAAATAATGTCACTGAATTGTACATGTATGTAGAAATTGCAACTTTTTTGCTATATGTGTACTCATTACAATCAAAATAAACAAATAAAAAAAGCAACAAAAAATCACTAACAGGAATGAGAAGAACAGAAATGCCAGATGAACCCTGGATGCATGGTCTGTTCTATTGGATTAGCAGAATGTTATAGCCCGAAGTATAATTTTCAAAACAAGTCTTTACAATTCAGAATAAAACACTTGGGCATCATATTCCAACAAATTATTTTTATATGCAATTCACAATCTTGAGTAGGAGATTTTTTTTTTAACATCACTTAACTATTCACCCAGAAAATTGCCTAACTGTGTCTTATGATTGGACATATCCACAAGGGGTCATCAAATACTGGAATTTGCAAGCCTGGCTGTGCATCAGAGTCATCGGTGGAATTTTTTTTTTTTTAATTCCCAGGCCCTTCCCCCTTTATTTTTAACAAATTCCATGATGATTCTGATGGGCATCCAGGCTTGAGAACCACTAGTTTAGTTCATCCCCCGCCAACTTGTTAATCACAGATTTTAAAGATTAAAACTCCAAAAATGTGAATGCATATAATGAGAATCATCTTCTTATTCATCATTTAAGTATTCTAGTTCAAGAATTCAAAGGCTCTCCTTCACAGTTACATAAGGTGTTGAGCTCGCTTTATGGCATAAAGAGTGTTACTACGGCAGTTGTGTAAAAATATAACATTGCAGAGGCATAGCGAGGGGATGCAGAGGAGGGCACTTGCCCCCAGGCGCAAGTCCAAAGGGATGTCAGACAAGGCGCAGAATGACATTCCAAGGCGACACCAAGTATGAAAGGTGCCTGACTGAGGTAGCCAGACAAGAGGTGGGTAGGTATTTCTGCTGATTCATCACTGCTATCAATGTCTATTCATCTTGAAATTGGGGGGCAGGGTGCAAAGTAGAGATTGCCCTGAGCGCTGATTACCCTCTCTACACCTCTGCCTCTGTGACATTGTTTACCAAATCATCTTGAACTTAACTCTTTGAGGATACTGAGTTATTAAAACTCTGGTCTTTGGCAGGAAGAAACTGAGTGGAGATTCTCCTCCACTAAGGAGATGAGAAACATAAACAGGAAATACCCAGGCAGGAGGAGAACAATCCCTCTTACATCTCAGGCGGAACCTGTCAATCCCTTCCCTCCTGCCATAGGCACACTAAAATATTTCCCCAATCACACTGCTTTCTTTCCCGCTCTAATACCTTTGAACAGGCTGTCCCTTTCTCCTTGATGAACTACTTGTCTTTTAAGACCCAGCTGCAATGCTACCTCTTCTTCACTATAGATGTTTCTTCAGTTCTCCTAGTCCTACCTCTGTCCCAAAAAGTCTCTATTTAGCTCATGTGACAGTACCATGTAACTATTTGGTTTTAGGTCAGCCTCCCTTGTTTGATTATCCATTACATCAGAGCATCTCTGGATTTTCAGTTCCTAGCACAGTGCCTGGCACCCAGAAGGTGCTGAATAAATGCTCACTGAATAAATAAGGGATGATTTGCTTAATTAAATTTTCATTCCACTGGACCTAACTTAGGTCCCTGGGTGGCATGAATGGTTTGCGCTTGACTACAAACCTAAAGGTTGGCTGTTCGAACTCACCTAGCCGTGCCATGGCGACTCATAAAGATTACAGCCAAGAAAACCCTATGGAGCAGTCCTACTCTGTAACTTACGGGGTTGCCATGAGTCAGAATCGACTTGACAGCAACGGGCTTAGGTTTTGTTGTTTTTTACTTAACTTGCTCTAATTGCCTCTGAAAGTGGCAACCAGAGAGGGCTGTGTGTCCCCTTGGGGTACAGGACATCCTGACTTTTTGAAACAATAGATCTAAGTCTCTGGGATAGTGGCATTCAGCCACCTGCCAACAGACTTCTGTGATCAGGTTGCTACAGTTTTGATCCAGGAAGAGACAGCGAGGAAGATTAAAGCAAAGGAACGTGGAGTATGTAACCAAGTTAGCCAAATTATCAATTTCAAAACCCAGCCATGTCAGCTGTAGCCTGGGAGCAGGTATTGATATTGACCCCAAACCAAGAAAAGGACTGGATCAAAGGACATGGACACAGTCATAGATCCCAGGAGAGAGACTGTATAGGACACAGAGAACTGGGAGTGATGGTCCAATATTCCTAATAGCTAGGACTCTTTGGTTATAAGTGATAAAATCCCAAAACAAATTAAATATAAAGAGAACGCATTTGATCACACAATTAAATGGGGAAAGGATGTGCTACAGCTGTAACCAAGGAGATAAAATAGAATCGATCTCAATGTCTCTCTCACACACTGTCATGTGCACATTGTCTCCCTTCTCTTTTCTTCTCCTTCTCCTACTTCTCATTTCCTCTCCCTCCTCTCTCCTCTCCTCTCTCCTCCCCTCCCTCCCCTCCTCTCCTCTGCTCCTCTCCTCTCCCTCTCGTCCCCCTCTCTTCTCTCCTCTCCCTCTCTCTGTCTTGGTTTGACTCTCTCAGGCGCCCAAAAGGCTGCGGTCACAAATAGTGTCAGTCCAAATGTATTCCAAAAACTGGAAAACAAGGCACAGAATCTCAGATTCTGACAGTTTCAGGGTGGCCACATGACACTTTGCTGCATAATCTTTAAAGAGTCTTGTCTCAGCCTCAGCCAATGGAAAAGTGAGAAATGCAACACCAGGCAGAAAAAGAAGTGTAACTGCAAAAAACATATGGAAGAATTGATGTTCCTCCTGTAGGTTCCCAAAGCCTCCTGTAGGTGCCTTTATAATGTGCCTGCTTTCTACACTAGGCTGCAAGCCTCTCAAGAAAAGCCACTTTCAAATGTTTATCTTCCTATCTCCAATACCCACCAGGAATCCAGCACATTGTTTAACCCTTAATTTACACTTACTATATTTTCGCTGTTGAACTGACCTCAAAGACTGGGGAGGAAGTGCCTAGCTTATACTCTCCAAGTTCTAGAGCTAAAGAAAATATTTTTCTCCAGTGTGTTTTACCATATGAATTTCAGCTTAATTCTAGTAATTCCTTGATCCTGTCATTAGAAGACAAGTTTTTTTCCTAAATTATTTGTGCTGACTAGAGGCCCACAGGTTGTGGAAATTAACAAATACGAGGAAAAGAGGGAAAAAACACAGGCAGATTCTACACTTTCTTGGTGATATGACACGTACCAGCAGTGTTTTATTTAGTGCCTGAGGAAGTCGACACTTATTCAAGTACACTGCAGTTTTGAAATGAACTTTGCTGCTGTACTGACTGTTCATTGCTCCGGACAAGCCTGGGTGTGCTGGCTGATACCTGGTGCAGTGATGCTGATACAGTGTAAGATTTCTGAGTGCAAAATGATATCAGCGTCTTACAGAGGTTTGCTTCACTTTTAGTGAAAAAAAAAAGTTATCTGAGTAGACTGAGCAGTAACTGCATATGCATAAAAATGCCCCAGCAGTCAAAGAGCTGTAAAGCATCCACTTTATCAAATTGACTTACATGACAGAGAAAGAAAACTCTTGCTTTTCTCCCAGCCTTATACATTATTGAATGGGCACTATAAAATATCATTGCTCTTCATTCCTGCTTTTTATCGTTACCAGCCCAGATATAAGGTTACTCTTGACAGTAAATGGACATCCCATTCTACAGTATTTCTTCACAAGGAGAGCGTCAAATACTCGCAGTTATCTCATCCATTCCACGTGTATTTTATACATTGATTGCCTCATGGCAGACACTGGATAAGGAAAGATGAATTAAGTCATAGTCCTGGCCTTCAAGAGCTCAAAGTCGACCAAGAGAAAACAGACAAAACAAAGTGTTACCATATAATACCATGGGAACTATGACAAAGATTTTAAAAGAAGCCTCTAATTTTTCCAGGATAGGGTAATGGGGATTTGGGAGGGATGCATATGTTAAGAAGGATGTCATGGCCATCGTCTCGGGGATCATCTAGCTCAATTGGCATAACACGGTTTATAAAGACAATGTTCTACATTCTACCTTGGTGAATAGCATCTGGGGTCTTAAAAGCTTGTGAATAGCATCTGAGATACTCCACTGGTCTCATCCCTTTGCGACCAAGGGAGAATGAAGAGAACAAGATACAAGAAAAAGATGAGTCCAAAGGACTAATGGACCACAGCTACCACAGCCTCCACCAGACTAAGTCCAGTACACCTATATGGTGCCCGGCTACTACCACTGACTGCTTTGACCAGGATCACAACAGAGGGTCCTGGACAGAGCTGGAGAAGGATGTAGAACAAAACGCTAACACACACAAAAAAGACCAGATTTACTGGCCTGAAAGAGACTGGAGAAACCCTGAAAGTATGGCCCCCAGATACCCTTTTAGCTCAGTGGTGAAGTCACTCCTGAGGTTCACCGTTCAGCCTGGGAGTGGACAGCCCCATAAAACAAAATGGGACTAATGAGGCACAGCAGTCCAGGGACAAGAACTAGAAGGCAGGAGGGGACAGGAAAGCTGGTGATAGGGAACCCAAGGTTGAGAAGGGACAGTGTTGACATGTTGTGGGTTGTTAACCATTGTCATAGGGCAATATGTGAACTCTAACTGCTTAATGAGAAACTATTTGTTCTGTAAACCTTCATCTAAGGTTAAAAAAAAAAAAAAAGAAAGAAAAAAAAGAATTATCTATGTGAGATCAAATTGACAACAGCAACTCAAAAGGTTTGATGGGAAGCCTAGGTGGCAGTGAGTTCAAGATAATGGTGATAGAATAATTTGGAAAAATGTAGTGAGAACATCAGCACAACTGGAAGAACGTAATCGATGTCACTGAATTGTACATGTAGAAATTTTTGAAATGGTGTGACTTTGGCTATGTATATTTTCACTGAAAAAAGAAAAAGGTCCTCCAAGGTCGAGAAGGGAGAGTGTTGACATGCTGTGGGGTTGTTAACCAATGTCATAAAACAATATGTGTACTGACTGTTTAATGAGAAACTATTTGTTCTGTAAACCTTCATCTAAAGTACAATTTAAAAAAAATTTTGTTTTTTTTTTTTTAAAAAAGAAGGATGTCATGGAAAATTTACCTGCAGTAAATTGGGAATTTTGGAGCTGCTGTCACTTTGGGGTCTCCTAAAATCTGTAGGTTTGTATTCAAATAGTAAATTAGTAAGAGCTGGTCGTTGAATACAAAATCTACAGAATTCTGGGTGAAATGAGGATCTGGAATATACTCACTTAGTATAAGCTATGCACACAGTACGAACAAACCAAGCCAAACAAATGGGTTATTAACTTAATTCAGACACAAGCAAGGTACTTTAACCCAAATGTCAGGAAAATTGTTCCTCCAAACCAAGATGACCTTGATTCCAGGGTAGCTATGATTTGGAATCGACTTGACAGCAACAGTTTGGTTTTTTGTTTTGTTTTGTTTTTTAAGGTCCCTAGAAGGAGTCCTGGTGCACAATGATTAAGCACTCGGCTGCTAACTGGAAGGTTGGTGGTTCGAATGCATCCAGCAGCTCCGCAGGAGAAAGACCTGGCCATCTGTTTCCATAAAGATTACAGCGTAGAAAACCCTATGGGGCAGCTCTATTCTGTCACATGGAGTCGCTATGAGTCAACATCAATTCGACAGCACCTAAGACAACACCTAACAACAACACACCAAGGTCCCTAGGTGGTGCAAATGGATTTGCACTCGGCTACTAACCTAAAGGTCTGCAGTTAGAACCCACCCGGCGGAACAGCAGAAGATAGTCCTGCCAATCTGCTTCCGTTAAGATTAAACCCAAAAAAACCAAACCCATTGCTGTCGAGTTGATTCCCACTCTTAGCAACCCTATAGAACAGAGTAGAACTGTCCCATAGGGTTTCCCAGGCTATAAATATTTACAGAAGCAGACTGCCACATCTTTCTCCTGCTAAGCTCCTGGTTCAAACCACTGACCTTTTGGTTAGCATCTGAGTGCTTAACCACTGTGTCACCAGAGATTCTTCTGTTAAGATTATAGGTAAGAAAATCCTATGAAGTAGTTCTACTCTGTAACACATGGGGTCTCCATGAGTCAGAATTGACTGGACAGCAAAAGGTTAGTTTGAAGAGCCTGGCCAAAAGAGGAAAAGCAGGTTTTTTTTTTAAAATCAATTATTATTATTATTATTTTATTGTTGTAGTTTAAGTGAAAGTTTACAATTCAAGTTAGTCTCTCATACAAAAATTTATACATATATTGTTATGCGACCCTAATTGCTCTCCCTATACTGTGACAGCACACTCCTCCTTTCCACCCCTGATTTCCCGCGTCCATTCAACCAGCTCCTAACACTCTCTGCCTTCTCATCTCATCTCCGGACAGAAGCTGCCCATTTAGTTTCACGTATCTACTTGAGCTAAGAAGCACACTTTTCACCAGTATCATTTTATGCCCCACAGTCCAGTCCAATCTTTGTCTGAAGAGTTGGCCTCGGGAATTGTTTTAGTTCTAGGTTGACAGAGTGTTCAAGGGCCATGCTTTCTGGGGTTCCTTCAGTCTCAGTCAGACCACTAAGTCTGGTCTTTTTACTAGAATTTGAGTTCTGCATCCCACCCTTCCCCTGCTCCATCAGGGACTCTCTGTTGTGTTCCCTGTCAGGGTGGTCACTGGTGGTAGCTGGGCACCATCTAGTTCTTCTGGTCTCAGGCTGATGAAGTCCCTGATCTATGTGGCCCGTTCTGTCTCTTGAGCTAATACTTTCCTTGTGTCTTTGGTGTTCTTTATTCTCCTTTACTCCAGGTGGTTGGGAACAATTGATGCATCTTAGATGGCCACTTGGCTAGCTTTTAAGACCCCAGACATCACTTACCAAAGTAGGATGCAGAACGTTTTCTTAATAAACTTTGTTATGCCAGTTGACCTAGATGTCCCCTGAAAACATGGTCCCCAGACCCCCACCCTTGCTACTCTGTTCCTCGAAGTGTTTGACTGTACTCACGAAACATTTTAGCTTTGGTTTAGTCCTGTTGTGCTGACTTCCCCTGTAGTGTGTGCTGTCCTTCCCTTCACCTAAGATAATTCTTGTCTACTATCTAGTCATCCTCCCTCTCCACCCTCGTAACCATCAAAGAATGTTTTATTCTGTGTTTAAACCTTTTCTTGAGTTCTTATAATAGTGGTCTTATGCAATTTTTGTCCTTCTGTGATTGACTAAATTCACTCAGCATAATGCCCTCCAGATTCCTCCATGTTATGTTTCACGGCTTCATCGTTGTTCTTTATCGTGGTGTAGTATTCCATTGTGTGAATATACTATAATTTGTTTATCCATTTGTCCATTGATGGGCACCCAAGTTGTTTCCATCTTTCTGCTACTGTGAACAGTGCCGCAACGAACATGGGTGTGCATATATCTATTCGTGTGACGGCTCTTATTTCTCTAGGATATATTCCAAGGAGCGGGATAGCTGGATTGTATGGTACTTCTATTTCTAGCTTTTTAAGGAAGTGCCAAATCGATTTCCAAAGTGGTTGTACCATTTTACATTGCCACCAACAGTGTATAAGTGTTCCAGTCTCTCCACAACCTCTCCAGCATTTATTATGTTGAGTTTTTTGGATTAAGGCTAGCCTTGTTGGGGTGAGATGAAAAGCAGGTTTATTAACAAGGATATAAGCACTGATGAGGTTAAGAGTTGATAAGCATGAGGACACAATGGCAGTAGGAAACCTGAATGCACAACTTGGGGCATCTATCACAGCAACAGCTGAGAATAATGCTCTTTGGAAAATGATTTAAAAAAAAAAAAGGTACACTTTAAAGCTCTATGATATAGCTTGTTTTTCTATTATAGCCAGAATAACTAACTGTTTGGCTTTGACCTAGATTATGATGGTTAGATTGCATGTATAATGGAGATAGGGAGAGAATACACTGGCTCCATTTGTAGAACTTCAGGAAGTTTTGGAGTTGCCAGGGATACCAACGTATGAATGAAGATGAAGGAACTGTTTTTGATCTGGAGTTCCCTTGATTTTCTTTCTGATCATAATTTGATTCTCAGTTCCAACCTGCTAAAAAGAATTGAAAGGATCATTACCCAGCATCCATTCTAAAGTGATTCAAATCCTTGAAGAAGATCCTAAAGCAAATCACTTTCTAAAGCAGTGATTCCAAGCCCTGGGTATTTCCAATTATCTAAATGGTTATCACAAAAGATTTCCAAATTAAAAAAAATTAACACGTACTATATAGTGCTTTGAGGAAGTATATATTTTAAAAAAACATGTAAGAAGATATTGTGAAATCAAAAGTGTTAAGATGTTACAACTACAAAAACTTTAGATTCTAAGGAGATTCTAATTCCAGGTTGCAAAATAAAGATTCTGGTTATGTCCAGGATAGTTACTAAGGTTTAAACTCTAAGGTGGCCTGGGAGATTATGAGCCATCTTGAAGTGAAGGCATGTGGACAAAAAGGCAATTTTTTTTTTTATTGTGATTTACATGAAGGTTTACATAGCAAATTAGTTTCTCATTAAACAGTTAATATACATATTGCTTTGTGACACTAGTTGCCAACCCCATGACGTGTCAACCTTCTCCCCTTCTCGAATTTGGGTTCCTTATTACCAGCTTTCCTGTCCCCTCCTGCCTTCTTGTCCTTGCCCCCGGGCTGTTGTGCCCATTTAGTCTTCTTTTGTTTTATGGGCCTGTCTAATCTTTGGCTGAAGGGGGAACCTCAGGAGTGACTTCAGTACTGAGTTAAAATGGTGGCTGGGGGCCATAATCTCGGGGTTTCTCCAGTCTCTGACAATCCAGTAAGTCTGGTCTTTTTTTATGAGTTTGAATTTTGTTTGACATTTTTCCCCAGTTCTGTCCGGGACCCCCTCTTGTGATCCCTGTCAGAGAAGTCAGTGGTGGTAGTCGGGCATCATCTACTTGTACTGGACTCAGTCTGGTGGACGCTGTGGTAGGTGTGGTCCATTAGTCCTCTGGACTAATCTTTCCTTTGTGCCTTCGGTTTTCTTCATTCTCCCCAAGGGACAATTTTACTATAAAAGTAATATATGTGCATTGTAGACAAGGTAGAAAATACCAAGAAGAAAAACTCACTGATGAATTACATACCATTAAATGCTCCCATCACCCAAAGGAAGAAAAAAACATTGCTGTCAATTCCATTCTGACTCACAGCGATCCTACAGGACAAAGTAGAACTGCCCCACAGGGTTTCCAAGGAGCAGCTGATGGATTCGAACTGCTGATCTTTTGGTTAGCAGCCAATCTCTTAACCACTACACCACCAGGGCTCCACACAGCCATTAGAAACCTTTCCAAGTATACTTTTTAAGATCTTCAAATGCTTTTATTGAAAAAAAAAAAAAAATTATACTCTATAAATTTTTGTAACTTGCTTACATTCACTTAATATATTTCAAGCTGAAGAGCATAGAATTTAGGAATTTATATTATGATTTATTTAATTAGTATCCTATTGTTAAATATTTGGATTGCTTTTAATTTTCTCTATTACAAATAATTCCACAATCAACATCCTTGGAGGTGAATCTTTGCACACATCTTAAATTTCTTTATGATACGTTTTTAGAAATAAAATTGAGGAGACAAAGAATAGGCACGTTTTAAAACTTCTTCAAAGTTCTGCCAAATTTCTCTACAGAAAGTAGGTAGCAACAAAGTATGGGATTGCTCATTTCCTTACTATGGTTATTTGTATTCATGGACAATATTTTCTCATCCTAACTTGTGGCACTTGTATTGCCGTGATATTCCAATAACTACTGGAGGATTCTTGTACGTTCCAAAGCTCACCAGAGTGGTTTAGAATAAGGTTCATTTCCTCAGAAACGTTTCTCTTTTTCCTGAGTAGTAAGGATGGTTATCATGCAATTCTTCTCAGATTTCCCCAATCAATTAACAGCAGTTTAACATACTAGAGCATTTCACTTACGGATTGTTCTCACAATAAGCTACATTTTATGCTTAATCATGTGTGGGATTTTTTGACGAGAAAAATTTACATGGAGAACCGATTTTAAATGGCCTAGTATTTAAATGCCAGCACTCACACACTGGCTGGACCATTTAGATTATGCAAGAATTTGGTTCAGGAGAGAGACGTTTCAAAACACGTTTCTCTTTGAAGCTAGTTCATGAGCATGTTTAAATGGTTGTTTCATTAAAATCAATTAATTTGTTAATTTCTCCAGCCATAGAAGAAAATGTTGAGAGGAAAAGTCTGATTTTTAATCTGCGGAGAAAATGACTACAGTGCCATTTTAAACAACCGATTACAGTAGTTGTCTCTAGAACACCTGTGTTGCAGCCCCAAATGGAATCCTTCTGCTTCTTTTTCTACATTTCTTTCTTTTGATTTTTCTTTCCTTTCCTTTTTTTTTTTTTTTTTTGACAGTAGAAAAGAATAAATTACAAGAGTCAATTCTGTCTAAGAAAAGGATTAAAAAAGGAAGGGCTTCATTTTGAAGCATCCACATGACTCCATGGAGAGCTCCTAAGCACTTGAAAAGAAAATCTCATTCCACAGACATAAATAAGGATAACTCCTCTTTGGATATAGCTAAGGCTGGGTACGTGGGGTGAGAAAATCACAGTGCATTTTTAAAGCATGGACTTTGCAAGCTGTATGTCCTCAAAGGAATAACTTTAAGGAACTGAGGTGAATTTAACAAGTGGAGATTTTGTGACCCCTTCTTATTGTTTTATGGTCTTTTAATTATGGTAAGATTTGATGTCTGCCCCCTAAATGAACACGTTCTACCATCTTGGCTGCTTGATGAGACAGTTGTTCATTCATGAACATTCCAGCCCAACAACTAAAGAAACAGCTACCATGATCAAGGACTGAGCTTGATGGAGGGGAGTCTGCACAGCCACGGGTACCACCAGTTGCCATCCAATTGACTTCATCTCATGGCGACCCCACGTCTTTTCAGTAGAACTGTGCTCCATAGAGTTTTCAATGGCTGTGATCTTTCAGGAGTAGATCGCCAGGCTTTTCTTCTGAGGTGGATTTAAACCACCAACCTTTTGGTTAGTAGCCAAGCACCCAACCACTTGTGCCACCCAGGAACTTCATATAGCCATGGACAACAATGTCTATTTAACTTAGATTGTCATTCCTTTTTTCAGCAGCAGTTCTTGAATCATTTTATAAGCATCTTTCCAAACCACAATTTATTTCGAGCATTTTCTCTTTGCTCAAAAGAGTTCTCTATTTTAAAAATCTCACAGACCCCAATTTCAACTTAGTCATACTTGTCATGGATTGAATTATGTCCCCCCTAAAATATGTGTCAACTTTGTTAGGCCATGATTCCCACTACTGTGTGGTTGTCCTCCATTTTGTGATTGTAATTTTATGTTAAAGAGGATTAGGGTGGGATTGTAGCACCCTTACTAAGGTCACATCCCTGATCCAATGTAAAGGAAGTTTCCCTGGGGTGTGGCCTGGAAAAGGAAAGGGAAGCAAGCAAACAGTTAGGGACCTCATACCACCAAGAAAGAAACACTGGGAGCAGAGCGCATCCTTTGGACCTGAGGTTCCTGCGCAGATAAGCTCCTAGTCCGGGGGAAGATTGATGAGAAGGAACTTCCTCCAGAGCCGACAGAGAGAGAAAGCCTTCCCCTGCAGCTGATGACCTGAACTTGGACTTTTAGCCTACTAGACAGTGAGTGAATAAATTTCTCTTTGTTAAAGCCATCCACTTGTGTTATTTCTGTTACAGCAGCACTAGATGACTAAGACAATACTTCAAATTATATTCCACCAAATTCAACTTTAATTTATAAATCTTTCAGAAAAAATGCATCTAAGAGCTATCAGATGGATAATACAATTCAAGATCTTTATGAAAACACTATAAAGTTAGTTTAAAAATAACCACAGAATAAATTAAACCCTTATTTATTTCTAAATTTTTCATAAAAGTAAATTAAAAAAAAAGTCCCTAATACAATTTTTTCTTTTTCCTTCAACAAATCAATCATTTTTCATCTGCAAAATTGCCTCTGCTTTTTTGGTAGTTATCTTAGTGTGGGTTCTCTAGAGAAGCAAAACCACTCTCTGGATATACATGCAGAGAGAGAGAAGAATTTACTTCGTAGAAATGGCTCATGCAATTGTGGGGGCTGGTAAGTCCAAAATCCACAGGTAAGGCAGCAAGCTGGAGACCTCTGCTGGCTCACAGGATTGCAGGGCTGGCAAAACCAAACTCTGCAGGTCAGGCAGCAGGCCAGATAGTTCTGCAGACTTACATCCCAGGAGCCAGAGGTCAGGTGATGAGAAGAGTGCATGGTTGAGAGAGAACAAGCTTTGCCGGAACATCCATTTATATACTGGAGGCAAGCTACACCCCTAACGAAACTCTCATTCAACTGATTGGCTGATCATATCAGATCACATCATGGAAAGTGAGTATATTATATTACATCATGGAAGAACAACGAGTCCAGTGTCTGCCAAACAACCAAGAATCATAGCCTAGCCAAGTTGACACATAACATTAACTATTACTGTACCAAAACCAAGGTAATAAAACAAACATACCAAAAAGGCTACCTTTTGTTTTGTTTCCACAAACTACAAAAGAATAAAATACTTTTGATTTGTTTGCTAATTTTGCTGGCCATGAAGATATCCAATATCATTTAAAAGAGGAAGTGTGTTGTCATAGAGAAAATAGTCCTAGTCATCATCCTTTATGTGTGTATTATATTAAAACTTACGAAGTGCTCACATGTATTATCTTATATAACTAATAACAGCAATGTAAGGTATTATTTTCCCCACTTCACATGAGTAAATTGAAGCTCAGAAATGTTAAATTATGGAAAAGCTAATCATTAACTTTATATGGAATGGAAAGTGGCCCTGGATAAGTAAAGCTCTATTAAAGAGGAACAAAGTAGGAGGCCTCCCACTACCTAACCTACTATACAGCTACAGTTGTCAAAACAGCCTGGTACTGGTACAAAGACAGACACAATGATCAATGGAACAGAATTAAAAAACCAGATGTAAATTCATCCACCTACAGTCACTTGATCTTTAACAAAGGCCCAAAGTCCATCAGATGGGGAACAGACAGTCTTTTTAACAAATGATGCTGGCAAAACTGGATGTCTATCTTAAAAAAAATGAAACAGGATCCATACCTCACACGATACACAAAAACTAATTAAAAAGGTATAAAAGACCTAAATATAAAACCAAAAACTATAAAGATAATGGAAGAAAAAATAGGGTCAATGCCAGGGGCCCTAATATATGGCATAAATTGTATACAAACCATAACTAACTATACACAAACACCAGAAGATAAGCTAGATAACTAGGATCTTCTAAAAATTAAACGCTTATGCTCATCAAAAAACTTCACCAAAAGCGTAAAAAGAGAAGCTACAGACTGGGAAAAAATTTTTGGCTATGACATCCACCTCTATAACAAAAAGACAAATAATCCAATTAACAAATGAGCAAATGATATGAATAGGCACTTCACCAAAGAAGACATGCAGGCAGCTAACAAACACATGAGGAAATGTTAGTGATCACTAGCTATCAGAGAAATGCAAATCAAAACTACAATGAGACACCATCTCACCCCAACATTACTAGCACGAATAAAGAAAAACAGATATGTTGGAGAGGCTGCCAGGAGATCGGAACTCTTATGCACTGCTGGTGGGAATGCAAAACGGTATAACCATTTTGGAAAACGATATGGCACTTCCTTAAAAAGCTAGAAATAGAAATACCGTACGATCCAGCAATTCCACTCCTAGGAATATAAAACCAAAAACCAAACCAACTTATAGTGACCCTACAGGACAGAGTAGAACTGCCCCATATGTTTCCAAGGAGTGGCTGGTGGATTTGAACTGCTGACCTTTTGCTTAGCAGCCGAACTCTTAACCACTGCACCACCAGTGCTCCCCTAGTAATATATCCTAGAGTAATAAGAGCCGTCACATGAGTAGACATATACACACTCATGTTCATTGCAGCATTATTCACAATAGCAAAAAGATGGAAACAACCTAAGTGCCCATCAACAGATGAATGAATAAACAAACTATGGTACATATGCACAATGGAATACTATATAACATTAAGAACAATGATGAATCTTCAAAACATCTCACAACATAGATGAAAATGG
Organism: Trichechus manatus latirostris; assembly: GCF_000243295.1. Taxonomy (NCBI): domain Eukaryota; kingdom Metazoa; phylum Chordata; class Mammalia; order Sirenia; family Trichechidae; genus Trichechus; species Trichechus manatus. Next base: position 17,112,790 of record NW_004443943.1, on the reverse strand, counting down.
AGGCATTACGCTGAGTGAAAAAAGTCAATCACAAAAGGACAAATACTGTATGAGACCACTATTATAAAAACTCATGAAAAGGTTTACATACAGGAAGAAACATTTATGGTTACGAGGTAGGGGAGGGGTGAGGAATGAAAAACACTAAATAGGCAATAAATAAGTGGTAGCTTTGGTGAAGGGTAAGACAGTACACAATACTGGGGAAGTCAGCACAACTCTACCAAGGCAAGGTCAGAGAAACTTCATAGACACATCCAGACTCCCTGAGGGACAGAACTACTGGGCTTCGCGCTGGAGACCATGGTCTCAGAGGACATCTAGCTTAATTGGCATAACATAGCTTATAAAGAAAATGTTCTACATCCTACTTTGGTGAGTAGCATCTGGGTTTTAAAAGCTTGTGAGTGGCCATCTAAAATACATCTACTGGCCCCACCCTATCTGGAGTAAGGGTGAATGAAGAAAACCAAAGATACAAGGGAAAGATTAGTCCAAAGAACTAATGGACAACAACTACCACAGCCTCCACCAGACTGAGTCCAGCATAACTAGATGGTGCCCGGCTACCACCACTGACTTCTCTGACAGGTAGCACAAAAGAGGTCCCAGACAGAGCGGGAGAAAAATGTAGAACAAAATTCAAACTCACAAAAAATGACCAGACTTACTGAATTGACAGAGACTGGAGAAACCCCAAGAATATGGCCCCTGGACATCTTTTTAACTCAGTACTTAAGTCACTCCTGGGGTTCACCCTTCAGCCAAAAGTTAGACCGCCCCATAAAACAAAATGAGACTAAATGGGCACACCAGCCCAGAGGCAAGGACAAGAAGGCAGGAAGGGACAGGAAAGCAGGATGAATGGAAACTGGGAACCCAAGGTCAAGAAGGGGAGAGTGTAGACGCTTCATGGGGTTGGCAACCAATGTTGCAAAACAATTTGTGTATTAATTGTTTAATGAGAAACTAATTTGCTCTGTAAACTTTCACCTAAAACACAATTAAAAAAAAAGTGGAAAAAAAAAAGAAATGTTAAATGATATCCTACTATGTGACAGAGTCAGATATGAACTCAGATCTGGAACTAAAACATGGTATGACTGGTGTGTCACAAAAGCTATGTCACTATAGCATTGTATAATATTGCAATGTACACATGATCACCTCCATATTTCTCTAAAAATGATAATGTCGATTAAAATCACCCCAATTCTTCCTTTTTTTAAAACTTATTTGTCTATTTGTGCATTCATTTATTCAACAAATATTGAATAAGTGATTACTTCATTTGACATTAAAGAATCAAGATGACTAATTGTACGGTCATCACCTTCAAAATCTCAGTTTAAAAAAAAAATAGTTAAAAGAGCCTAAGATAAATATCTCATGGTGGAAGGTACAGTGTGCTATGGGAACCCAAAGGAGAGGATGACTAAATTAAAAAGACAGAAATATCTTCACCCGGGATATACCATTTTGCTGAGTTTAGGAGCATGAATAAGAGTTCGATAGTATTTTCATCTCCCATCAAGGTCCTTGTCCTTTTAATAATTCAGCATGTAATTAGACAAGTTCAAAATATTTTTCACAAGTTGTATCTTTTTTATGTAAGTTTAAAATTTTAAATAGTTTCAATGGATTTCCTTTGATTATTCAAAGGAAGGGAATAAAGACATTATTTTCTTTCAGAGAAGGATGGAAGTCCTGAGTTTGAGCCAGAGTTTTTTCTGGTTTTTTAATTGTTATTGTTTGGTTTTTGTTTGAAAACCAAGGTATGCTTGGGCTCATTATAAGCAATGCTGGTTTCCTCAATGTCAGGGGGCTTGTCCAAAGGTTTAGGATTAAGGGATGTATTAGGTCAAGAGAAGATAAAAAATGTAGAGTTTCTTTAACAAAGTTGTATTTTGTTCTTTATGTTTCATCTGCTCAACTAACCCATTTCACGTTTCTTGATACAAAAAGGAAAGGTCTTTTTATGGATCTGCTAAACAAGAACTCTAAAAGAGCATGGCTTATTTATGTCTCTAATGCTTTACAGTCAGCTTTGCAAAGTAGGTGTATAATAAAAGCTGTTTGACCAAAAAGGAGATCCCAACCCAAGTTCCCTCCTTTTGGCTTTCATTTCCACTCTCAGACAAATTTACCCACTCTGCCACCTGTTGGCAGGAGGAAACATTGTCTGGCTGAGCTCATCCTTCCAAGCACTCTATCAGCTCAGATGAAGATTATCAACCAAGAAACCTGTATCACCATACATTAGTTCCTCCACTAAATGTGCTACAGGTCAGTGACAGAAACCATTGATGACTAGCAAATTCTGACAAAGCTTGCCTGGTAAAGAAGATTAAAATTATGGCAAAGGTGAGTTTTGAGTTTGGGGAACTAACAAAGGGATTATTTCTCTGTGCATCACATCTCTATACTGAGCATCCTAGCCCTGGTTTTTCCTCTAGTAAGTGCTTCAGCCTCTATGGGCCTTAATTTCTTCTATATCAAAGGGGATATCTTCACTGCTAAACCTACAGTGTGTTGGAAGGACACAGGAAATAATAGATACGTGACCACTGAAATGCTAATCCCCATGGATTTTCTCCTTTAATCTTTTCCACCTCCTCTCTCCCCCAAAATCCTTTAAAAGAGCAATTACTTTCATTTTCCTCATTTTCCTCATTTTCCAGAGCAGACAACAGAGTCCCATAGAGGTGATGCTCCGTAAGATGTAAGTGAACTTGAAAAGATAAATCACAGACCCAACCCCTTATGGTTGAACTACAACAGAACTGCTGCAGCGCCTCTATTTTATACTTTTATTGTGGCTCTTACCACATTCTAACCTATGGGGTGGGTGTGTGTGTGTGTGTGTGTGTGTGTGTGTGTGTGTGTGTGTGTCTGTGTGTCTGTGTGTATAGCTCCTTATGGTACTACGTCTTATATTCTGCCTATTGCATTATACTAGACTCTTAATAAATGTTAAACGGATAAACTGATGAATGAAATAAACTTGGACATTATTTAGTACAATACATTTTCTATATAGTTGGTGAACTGAGATCCCCAAAAGCTTAGTGATTTGTCTATATCATACAGTAAATCAGAACTAGGACCAGAAAGCACTCTGACGTTCTGATTTTAGGTTCCTACACTTTCTTCTACTGCTCCTCTCCTCTTCCTTGGGAAACTCCAGATTGCCAAAGTCATAAAGCAAATTGGTCTTCTCTGGTCCCCTAAAGTTCTAGAGGCTGTGGCTTTGTTTCTTTCCCCACCACCCAAATGAACTATTGGTGGCTATGTTGGAATTGGGAGCGGCTTGCAAGAGGTGGGAAGAGATGGAGCTGATGAATCACTGTTACCTGAGCATTTCCACTACACTTCAAGCTCTTGAAACCAATGATCAAGTCTCACTCTGTTCCCTCAAAAGTGGCACAATGCTCCATAGAAATGTATCCTATAATAGCAGGATGGCCAGTCGTTGAGGTTTAGCAAATTGATTGATGATAGATAGACAGATAGATAGATACATAGGTGGGTAGATGGATGGATGAATGGATGGATGGAGGGATGGATGGAAGGATGGATAGACGGGTGGGTGGGTGAACGGGTAGGTAGGTAGGTAGGTGGATAGTAGGTAGGTTGGTAGGCGGACAGATGGATGGATGGACTGACCAACAGATGGGCCGATTGATAGCTCAATCGATAGATAGCTAGATGGATAGAAGGGAATAATTATTTGAGGAAGGGGAAACGGAAGGAGGGAAAGGGTCACAAGACTAGCAGAGGGAAGAAAAAATAGACACTTCAAATTTAATACTTGAGTTTTAACTTATTTCAGCCAACTCTAGTAATAAGATGGGTTCTTCCAGAGTAATGGCTAACATCTCTCCTGGTTTTCACATAAAAGGATTTATTGCTATTCTCATCTCTGTAAAGCAAGGTAAAATCAAAAGGATTAGTGGCATTATATTGTGCTCTCTGCAGAGCTTAATGCCATTTCAGGCTGTTAAACATTTATAGAAATAAATAAAAGAGTCCAATATTAGCTGAAGCTGTAATTGCCCCCAAAGTGAAAAATAGCTCCTAGTTTGCCATTTCCCTTGCAGATATCAACTCAGGTGAGTGCAGTTTGCAGATTACACTAACCTTTCTTCTTGAGCCATGGCTGTAGAAAGGATGGTTAGGCATATGTGTAGGAGTGACTGACAACACTGGGGTATGTCAGTCAGTCCCATTTCTTCATTAAGTCTATAAGCATATAGGGCAAGGAGTACTGGGGTAGCAATGAGATGAACCCTCCTTCCCAAAGGTGAAAGGAACTTCAAGATGAAAAGTAAAACTGCCTTATGAATGTATGAAGAACAAAGTCATCCCATCAGAGTAGATAGGCAAAGTCCCTTGAAGGAGGAGCAATGGCTTTCTAGGTCAGTAAAACTGGGCGATACTGATTGAAATGTCAATCACTATTCATTTATCCATTCATTCATACATTCACGAATTTAAAAGATTAAATATGTCTATCAGAAGGGAGATTCATTAGCAATGGAGGGCTGGAGAAACGAATGTTACTAAGATAAATATTCATGGTACTTCACCTAGGGAGTAGGAACTGTGGCCCAAAGACCCCGACCTATCTGGTCCCAGTAGCCGGTTCACCTTACTGTGGAGAGAGATGCAAGAGGCCCAGTGTAACATTTGATTCATTTAATTGTCTCTTCTTATATTATAGAATCTAAGACTCCATCAAATCAAAGATGCACATTATTTTATATACTACTAAAGAAGCCCCCTCCCCATCAGCCTAGCGGTGGCAAAGGCTTTGCTGTTACCAAACCCAGGTCACTGCACTATCCCATTAGCCAATATGTTTTCCTAGAATGTGTGTAAATAGTTTTGTGTTGGACCTTAGCTGATAGGGACTGACTCAGACATTTTTTATCTTGTGCATACATAAACTAAAAACATATAAATGAAATAAAAATTCCTCCTAAAATTTCATCACCGTACAAGCCTGATTCTTCCAAGTCAAGTTTCGCCTAAGAGTCATTGATGTTCTTCTTTTCCATCCTCTGTGCCATTAAGACCATAGTGAAGTGGCATTTTTTAAAACTATTATCTACATTTGTCTCTGGGATTTTTTCCAAGGTACTGACCCATTTGGCAAGTATTGGCGCTGGCACTTTTGATTTTACACATATGCAGACTTTAATAAGCTATGTCTCCAGAGCTGACTGGCCAACAGTGGTTGTCAAATGCCATTGTCTAATATATATCATAATTTTGGAGATGTTAAAATGTGAAAATATGTGTGCCTTAGCATCAATGGAATATGGTAGTTTAATTCTGTGCTCATCAAGAACCTTTTAATTATTTGGTTTCACATGTAGCTTCACCTATTCACAAATCCTTCCATTACTGCATCATCAGTTTATTCTGTTCACAGGCTCTTTAGAAGTCAAAATCAACTTCACAAAATTATAAGGAATTTTGAATTTCTTGCCTCTGTGGAGGAGAAGGGGAATTACTTAATAATAGCTCAGTTACAAACCTGCATCCGGTATTGAGACCAGTTAGGGACAGAAAAGGCCTTAAACAACAAGTTATGTGAGTTAAAATTTTTTGTAGAAGAAGAATGGTCTCAACCACAAAACATTGTTTACCTCATTCGCGGTTAAACTTTAAGCGGCTTCCTCCTAATCTTCCTGCTTGCAGCTGTCTTTCAGACCAGCCAATTAGAACTAGAATCCTGGGCATGCACGGTAAGAGACCAGTTTGACAGCCAGATGGCCCCCTCCCATAATAAGTATTGCCTAGGAACCAAAAGACCCATGCCAAGGAACCAAAATCACTGGACATACATCATCCAGCAGTGACGGAGCCCATTTCAGAAGCCAGAAGTCCGTCAGCCACTTCCGTGCCAGATCATACCCCCACCCCTGTTTGAATATGTATGAAGTTAATGAATATGTATGACTTCTCCTTTCCCACGTGGTACAAAACATCCCCCAGTCCTTTGTTCGGTCAGAGACTGCTTTGGGAAGGATTCCTGCCTCGTCTCCTTACTCGCCATGAGTAATAAACTATGCCTTGCTTTAAATCCGTTTGAGTCTTACTTATTCTTAACAAGAGTACAAACGGCAAATCCATGGAGTTCAACAACAGTATGTTGTAACAGATGAGATGGACTTTCAATCCTGGGCTTTCTCACTCCCAGAGAAGATAGGACCCTTCTGTACTGAGCCTTGAGAATGCCTGACCCTTTCTGGTGGGACCCCAGTAAACATCTCCTATCCCAGTCACAGCCCTGGCCTCCAAACCGGTTGTTCCACCCTCAGACATCAACACACAGAAACTCCCTTGTCCCTCTCCACCCATCAACCCAAGTCTCGGGACATATTCTGCAAAAACATTCTCTCTGGGAATTTTTCTCAATTTTGTCCCAAATCTATATCTATGATGCCCCCCTTTTAAAAAAATGTCATCCTGGACAGCCAGTGCAATGGCTCCCCTTAATTAAATTTGTTCTGTTTATTTCAGGCCTTCTCTTCATAATTAGTTTGCAATTGCTGCCCTACCACATCAGCTGCCTTCTACCCATATCCTTCTATATCCAAGATGCAGACTTCTTGTTTTCCAATTTTTGTCAGTATATTCTTGGTCTATCATAAAGTCATCATCTGCAAAGCCTTCTTTGAAATCAATATGCATAAACTCATTTTTCACACACTGAAGAAAGAATGTGGCTACAGTGCACATATAATTCAATACAGAGCAACAATGTCTTTAATATTTTTTTCAGGACTTACATTACAGTATTATGCTGCAAGCTTTGCATGATTTTATCATATAATCTTAAAAAAAAAACAAAAAAAACCCTTAACTGCATGATAAACAGTGAGGCTTAGAGAGGTTGATTAATTCAGCCAACATCTCATAACTAACAGATGTTGCAACCAGGATTAAGCCTGTGTTTCTTGCTGCAGACCCTAAGCCCTAAACTTTCCTACCTTGTTTACTGAATATAAACTTTGGGCAAGACACTGTTCTAGCCCCTGAGAAGGGAAAGAGCAGGGACATAAGGAGGTCCCCGGGTGGTACGAACAGTTTACACTCAACTACTAACCTAAAGGTTGGCGGTTTGAACCCCCCCAGCACTGCTGTGGAAGAAAGGCCAGGCAATCTGCTTCTATAAAGATTACAGCCAAGAAAACCCTATGGAGCAATTCTATCCTGTAACATATGGGGTCTCCATGAGTCTGAATCAACTTGATGGCAAAAGGACTGGGTTTTTTTTGTTTTTTGTGTGTGTGTTTTCGAAGGGGAAACCAGACCGGTATATTATAATGCTAGCACCTGGTAGAATGCAACCCATACTAACTGAAATTCAAACAAAACACTGATAGAGCACAGAGGAGAATTCCAACTGAGGAGACGGAGAGGGTTTCAAGGAGGAAATGGCATTTGAACCGCACTTGAATGATGGGTAGAATACAATGAGAGAGCTGTTAAAAGGAGCAGAAAGTAGGCTGAACGCCTAGGGGTCCAGAGGAGGAAGAAAAAGAAACTGAGAAAAAAAAAAAAAAGTTATTTATTACCACCTGTCACCGCTTGTGATTCTGCAGTCTTAGACTCATGGTCAGCCCAGAGTCAGAATCAGAAACGGCAGCCCACCACTCACAGCAGCCTGCCAGGCCAGTCTGTCAGCTGCCGGCCACCTCCCAGCCATCTGCAGCCATGCTCTGTTGCCTGAGGCTGTCAATAAATTCTTAAAAGGTTTCTCCCGTCTCCCCTGCTTGCAATCCCCTCACTTCAGCTCACACTCCGGCTGTCATTTTATTCTTCACACTCAGTGTAATAGAGGTGCACTGCGCTGAGCAATGGAGCTAACACCACAATTGTCAGAATGTGCTGGGGCCCTGCAGGATTCTCTGGACTGAGGCTGAACAAAAAAAAAGAAAAGAAAAAGGGGGAAAAAATAAATAAAAAACAAACCTGGCAGCCTGTAGACAAATTTAACCCACTTTGCTTGGCTGGCACCTAGTATTTAAAAGGTTAAAATGCCTGAGGTGGGCAAGTGCTCTCTCTCCAGTTCCGCTAGTGCCCACCTCTGACTTTGTCTTCCACCCAGCACTTCACACACCCTTCCTGGCTGAGTTCCTCAGACCCCTGAAGGCAATCGAGTCAACCCTTGATTTTTAAAATAAGTAAATTGATACTCAAAAGCCTTCACCAAAGTAATATGGTTAGCTAGTAGTAAAGTTGAGAAAGCCCAATGATTTTCTCAGCTAAACCACACCTCCTCTCAACCTTGTAAGTGAAGCTTGAGCTTATAGGATTTGCAGAAAAATCCTAACACAGTATTTAAATGGCCATAGATCTTTATACAGGGAATCAACAAATATATACCTCTTTGCTGCCTACTTGCCACCCTACTGACATCTTTCATTTAATTTTAATTTGTTTACTGATAGCCAGTTATATTTCAAAAAAGATTTAAGTTCTCTTTGAAAGATATATAAAATACTCCAAGATAACAAATTAGAGGTAGGTGATAAGAAGGAAACAAGAGCAATACAACAGTAGGGAAATAAAATCAAGCTAGGCTAATATAGAGCATGAAGTACTATTTGGTTGCCTTAGAAAGATGACACATTCAGCTCCAAACTTTCCGACAGTCAATGTTCTTTGTAGTCTACCATATAATTCTGGTTTCCGGAGATAAAATCAAAACATTTACCAAGAAGAAAAAGAATAGCTTTTCATAATAAGGAGTCCCTGGGTGATACAAGCATTAAACATGCTAGGCTGCTCACAGAAAAGTTGGTGGTTCAAATCCACCCAGAGGCACCTTGGAGGAAAGCCCTGGTGATCTACTTCAGAAAAGTCAGCCATTGAACACCCTGTGGCGCATAGTTCTACTCTGACACGCAGGAGTCAGAGTTGAGTTGACAGCAACTGGTTTTTCATAATAAAATCAAAAGTTTTGTTTAAGGAGCCTAGCACATGGGCCCTCGACATTCTTTGATAGATGTTTTGGATTATCATCTAATCCTAACACAATATACTTAGGTTAATCTATGACTACTAACCTGTACACAACAAATCCCTGGGAAAACTTGAAGTTCTTGCAAGGGTTCCAGGTGTATGGTCTGTGTATAATCCATAAATACCTGTCTCCTCATAGATGTATGAAAAATGTTCAAATATGTGTGGATGAGGTCATGATTATAAAATACAAGCAATTTAAATTATCACAGGATTCATGGAGGTTTATTTCTCACTTACTATTAGACAATAATAGATAATAAAAGTACAATTATTGTCTTTTATATTTTGTATCAAATTTATAAGTTTTGATAAAATTTAATAATGACTTTGTGAATTGGAAAAGAACCTCAGCTTCAAAGACAGGACCAATAGAAACATACAGTTGCTTACAGCTACAATCCATTTTGACTGGTGGATGCCCAAGCTGTGCCAGCTGTCAAATATCAACATTTTTATTTTTACTAAATACTCATTTTATTATCTCCCTTGTTAAGAGCAATTAGGAAGCACTGATCTGGAGGATTCCAAAGAGGTCCTGGGATGAGGGATATCATTGCTGACATCAGATGGATCCTGGCTACAAGCAGAAAATACCAGAAAGATGTTTACCTGTGTTTTATTGACTATGCAAAGGCGTTCAACTGTGTAGATCATAACAAGTTATAGATAACACTGCAAAGAATGGGAATTCCAGAACACTTAATTGTGCTCATGAGAAACCTGTACACAGATCAAGAGGCAGTTGTTTGAACAGAACAAAGGGATACTGTGTGGTTGAAAGTCAGGAAAGCTGTACGTCAGGGTTGTATTCTTTCATCATACTTATTCAATCTGTATGCTGAGCAAATAATCCAAGAAGCTGGACTATACAAAGAAGAACAGGGCATCAGGATTGGAGGAAGACTGGTTAACAATCTGCGATATGCAGATGATACAACCTTGCTTGCTGAAAAGGAACAGGACTTGAAGTACTTACTGATGAAGATCAAAGACTACAGCCTTCAGTATGGATCACATCTCAATATAAAACAAAAATCCTCACAACTGGACCAATAAGCAACATCACGATAAACAGAGAAAAGATTGACATTGTCAAAGATTTCATTTTACTTGGATCCACAATCAACACCCATGGCAGCAGCAGTCAGGAAATCAAAAGACACATTGCATTGGGCAAATCCGCTGCAAAAGACCTCTTTAACGTGTTATAAAGCAAAGATGTCATCTTGAAGATTAAGGCGTGCCTGACCCAAGCCATGGTGCTTTCAATCACCTCATATGCATGCAAAAGCTGGGCAATGAATAAGTAAGATCAAAGAAGAATAGTAGAATTGATGCCTTTGAATTACGGTGTTGGAGAAGAATATTGAACATACCATGGACTGCCAAAAGAACGAACAAATTTGTCTTGAAAGAAGTATAGCCAGAATTCTCCTTAGAAGGAAGGATGGTGAGACTTTGTCTCACATACTTTGGACATGTTGTCAGGAAGGATCAATCCCTGAGAAGAATATCATGCTTGGTAAAACAGAGGGTCAGCGAAAAAGACGAAGACCCTCAATGAGATGGATTGACACAGTGGCTGCAACAATGAGCTCAAGCACAACAAGGATTGTAAGGATGGTGCAGAACCAGGCAGTGTTTTGTTCTGTTGTATATAGGGTCGCTATGAGTCGGAACTGACTTGACAGCACCTAACAACTACAACAATTTGGAGGATCCCTGGTGGTGCAGTGGTTAAGAGCTCAGCTGCTAATCAAAAGGTCAGCAGTTCGAATCCACCAGCAGTTCCTTGGAAACTCTATGGGGCCATTCAACTCTGTCCTATAAGGTTGCTATGAGTTGGAATTGACTGGATAGAGATGGGGTTTTTTGGTTTGGAATCTGGAAAGCTCAATAGATTGTCTATCTTAGAAGCCTTTCTCTATAAATTTCTCTTGACTAAGTGTTTGAATAGAGCACAAGAGAATTCATATTTGTAAACTTTGACAATAACTTGGATTGGGGAACTTTCTTCTAGCTACTAAAACTTGGGTCTTAAGAGGCTGTTGAGCTAGGGGCTCAGTTGACATACTTTTGTGAAATGTGAGAAGCCTATCATGGATCTAGATCTCCCCTCCATTCTAAGGGGGGATTCAGGGAGTATGTGAAAAAAAAAAACCTGAGTTTTTATTCATCTTTATACCTGCATCCCCCTACCTCACTCACACAGACTAAAAGGCATTACATATTCCACAATGATCCTAATAACATTGACAAAATTGCTTTAACCCAGAATATTTCACAGCCAAGTGAATCTAAATGCTTGTTCCGCCATTTTAAAAAAATCAGTCATGGGTTGTCTTAGTTTGAAGTATGTTATCTCCTGCTGTTCCCTTCATGAAAAATACATGCCAAGACCACTGAGTGGGGTGACTTGCTATGTGGAATTATTAATTATGAAGTAATTAACAATTAGTGTCTACAAAATTTTTTCATCTTAGTATACCCAATCTGTAGTCTTTCTCTTATGTAATAATTAGGTTAACTTGACAAGTTGTCTACTAAGAGCTCTCCTAGGTCATGATATTGAAAACACAAAGCTTTACATAAAAGAATGTTAAACCCAATATGTTATCAAATGATAAGAAACTAATTAAAATGATGGGTGTCAGAACATAGTCATGCTTTATCTCTCTGGAAAAGCTTGCCTATTTGATTACGGAGCATCCCTACTCTGATGCTTGTGGAGTATTGTGTTTCAGATTCTGTACAAGCATCAATAGTTGAGTGTTATCGGGAGGGAGGGGAAGGTATTTTGAGTTAATTAAACCGACTTTTTGTTCACAAACCAAAAGTTGATTGAAGGTCAATAAAAACAACAAATACTTCTATATTATACCTGATAGGTTTCTACATAAAATGATTATATCTTTATAGAATGGAAGTGCCTAAAACCCACCTCCTCCTTATCTAACTCATTAGCTTGAGAAACCCAGGCTTATAGTTGATAAGGAATTAAACTGGCCAATATTTTAAATGAAATGTCTTTTAAGTAACAGGTTTGTAGTTAGGGGTCTATAATGTCTATCTTTTAAAAAACCTGAGTCTATTACATTCTGGGCTTAACCAAACTGTACCATACCTGTAATTTACTGAAGGCAAATTAAGTCAGCAAGGAACTTGACCCACCATTGCTCTGGACAATTTAGGCAGATTCAGGTAGTGCTTCCTGGGTAATTTGAGCTTTATGATCAAACACACTGGTGAAGAAGGTGAGCCAGGGGTTGAGTAACTTGCTTCAGATGGAACTGGGAGGCAGAACTTGCATCTTCTGTGATATAGTCAATGGTTATATTTCTAATCCTGAGTGTTCTTTCCTATGTCTTACTTCACTTGTTCTATCAAAAATATGGCAATAGAAATCACCACATCCCACCTCTCCAACACACACAAACCATAATTCTATTAGCCTGTACTGTAGTGGTGGCATAAATTCCAGTCCTAGAGATGGTGAAACACCCAAAGCACCCCTAGTACTGCCTGTCCTGGACAATCCTGGCAAATCCCTTATAAGGACAAACATGGCCTTGACAGGAAGCCCTGTGATATTTCCCAGGTGATGGGTTCAGGGGGCTACTGGTAGGCTTGGTAGATGTAAACAAAGTGTCTTAAATCAATGGCTTGGATTATGTGTTGGCAAGAACCATGTGACTATTCAAATTTAATGAGTTTAATTAGGTTTTAAAAGAATTAGGCTATAAGAGAATGCCCCAGATGGAATAATTTAAATCTTTAAAGCATTATGAAAATTTTTGGTTAAAAGGTGGGAATTTGAAATATGAAAAAGTGTTTTGTTCCCTCTATATTCCACCCCACCCCCACCCTGCCCCATACCTTCCAACACCCATCCCCAGAAAATTCTGACCCTTTGGAAAAAGTGGTCTATCTATAAACAAAAGCCTCCACTGAGGAGCTACTTTGGCCTGAGCAAAACAATCCTGGAAGGACTGGTAGTGAGTGCTTGGATCTAAAGGAAAATTCTCTGCTACCATCCAGTCCTGTAGCTCCATCACTTCCCTGCCAGAGATAAAGTAGTCATATTCTCCCTGAATTCCTCATTTCTCCTTCCCAAGCTGTGGAGTGGGAGGCAGAGTGGGAAACCAGGAATGGTGACAACAAAGCACACAAAGGTGCAACTGAACTACTGGCTACTGTGCTGTCCTTTGCCATGACAAAAGATGTTTGATGCTAAGACATAGGTAAATAAGAACCTAATCACTCCAGCCAAGGAGTACAAACATCCCGGTGCAAAATGAAGAGTTTGCCACCCATGTCCTAGCTCTGTGTCCTCCACCTCCCTCAGACACGACAATAGTTAACGCCACCCTATGGAGTTTTTACTCGGCGTCATAGCTTCGTTCAATGGGTAAGAAAATCAACACCAACACTAGAGTAAGATGACCCCAAATCAACAATTATTTGAGCTAGAAATGTGTCTAAACTTATGTAGTCTAACTCTCTCATTGATAAATGAAGAAACTGAGGTGAGGAGAATTGAAAAGGCCTGCATGAAGTCACATCTCTTATTAGTGGTAGATAAAAGACTGAGCCTTAGAAGTCCCCACTCTCAGTTTGGTGGCCTTTCCTCAAGAATATGCCCCTGCTGTGGACACAGTAGACGCCTCCAGCCTTCTGCAAGGTATCTATGGCTTTGGGGGTTTATTTCATTTGAATGATGGCTCCAAATAGAGGGAAAATGTGTTTTTCTCTCTTTGCACTGTTTACTCTGAGTCACTGTTCAGAACAGTGGCCTCAGTTTAAATGATTCATGTTATGACAGCAACTACAGACTTGAAACTCTTAAAATGTCATTGCACCCATGATGTATTGAATTTTGCTGAAAACGGGAGATTCAAATTGTTAAAAATTGATATTTTTTTTTATTCCTTCATAAATGGGACTTGATGGGTAGTACCATAAGAAATTCCAAATGACAACTTTCAATTCTTTTTTAATATCACAATTTGAGTATTGATACAGATTTGACTTCCTAGTTCATTTCATGAATCTACTAAAATACAGTCAAAACGGAGTTTGTGGCTTAGACTCTATTCAAGTTACCAATACCCTATGATTTGTTTCTCATACCAAAGGACAGTCTTCTCTACAGAGTCTCATATGTTATAAAGAAGCAAAAGACTGGATTCAAGTCCAAGCTTCACCCTCACCACTTCTGTGGCCTTAGAAAAACCGTTAGCTTTTCCTCATTTCTCAGCCTATCTCATAAATGTAGACTAACTGAGATCAACTCATTCAAAAATGCTTTGAAAACAATAAAATGCTATACAAATGTAAGAAAATAAACATCTTAATCATCCTTCCCTCACAGAAAGCTTTAGAAAAATTTTCAGGTGGCTCGTGAAGAGCTCAAACTCCATGGTGAGGTAGGTTCTTTGGGTGGAAAACCAACAGATAACATAGCATTTTCACTTATTAAATTATCCAGTTTATAAACATTTATGGAAAAATGAGTGTGGACAAAGGTTGGAATATTGGGGCAGAAAAGCAGCAGAGGGGCAGAGCTGGGTAATGGAAAGCACTGGAGTGGAAGTTGAATAGTGAGGTTACTGTACAAAAAGGATTGGGAATACAACTGAAGGAGAGAAAGGGGAAAATATGTAGCATCAGTTGGTGAGGTAATAGGCAGGAGAACAAGATAGACAAATTAGATGGATGCCTGCTACTGCAGACTCCCTGTTCTTTGGAACTTCTTAGCCTATATAACATATTAATGAGTCATTCTGTTAATAAATATTTATTAAGAAGCACCTACTGCATGCCAGATTCTGTTCTAGACCTTGGGAAATAAATGAATGAATAAAATGAATGAATAAAACAAACCTTGGGAAATTAACAAAAATACCTGACCTCAAGGAACTTACATTTTAGTGGCAGGCAGCAGGAGGAGGATGGAAAAGAGCAATAGTAACATAGAAAAAATGGATATGAAAGGTAATTTCAGTGAGGAATAGGTTCTATAAAACATAAAATAGGTCAACAATATGGAAAATGGCAAGTGACAGAAAGGGCACTAAATTAGCTAAAGTGGTCAGAGGGCTCTCCGAGAGATGACATTGAGCTCACAACTCTTGGTTGTTAGTGAGAAAAATCCATATACGACTGAATTAAGCAGAGCAAGAATTTTACTGGTCCCCTAAGGTAGATAGGAGACTGGAGTAGCCTCAGGATTGAATGAGTAACCGCTGGGTCCAAGGCCTTGATGTCTCATAAGTGGTGAATTAACCCCAGAAAGCACAACTTTCTTTTGTCATCTCTCTTCCCTTTTAGCTTTGAAACCTCAGATTCACATCTTCCTATCTAGACAAACCCAGTGGAAAAGGGAACCTCTTTTTTCCAGAGTAGAGCTCTCAACCCCAGGAAATAATTTTGGCCAGATGTGAGTTACAAGGCCATCCCAATGGGAAGAAGCCCTGGTGATGCAACAAGTTAAGCACCTGGCTGCTAACCAAAAGGTTGGTGGTTCAGACCCACCTGGAGGCTCTGCAGGATAAAGACCTGGTGATATGCTTCCATAAAGATTACAGCCTAGAAAACCCTGTGGGGCAGTTCTATTCTAGCACATGGAATTGTTAGGAGTTGAAATCGACTTGACAGCACCTAACCACAACAACAACATGGTTGGTATGGTAGTCTTGCCAAATAATAAATTTAAATATCACAACATATCCAATATAAAATTATGGAAGGGTTTATAATCTCTGCAATAAAAACTCCCATTTAGAGAGGAAAGAAAAGAAAAGCAACACTAGCTACCTCTGGTCCACAGCATATTGCTGAACCAGAAGATCAAAGACTCACCTCCCTCGTCCTTTAATGAGATTCTTTTCCTGCCCATGGCTGCCTTCCAGAAAGGCTGAAAAGCTATGTTTTCTCTTGGTTCTCCACCCAAAGAACCTACCTAACTATCGGCCTCCTTGGCTAACCCTGAGACAGAATTAGGGCATGATATTCTTTTTGGTGTTACAATGCTTTAGCTGCTTCCTATTGGCACAATTACAGCTGTGGTAAGGGCCTTAGAGGTTGAGCAATTATAGGACACCGTTTGAAAAGCCTGAAGCTTCTCTGGCAATGTAATTTCCTTAAAATTCCAGTTGGTTACTGATCTATTTGATTTCTATACTCTCTACTATTTAGTCACTAACACCAGAGATGCTATCAAACCATGGTTCTTAAATATGGCCCAGGTAATGATTTTTATATTTATCAGGATTCTTTGATTTTCAAGAGTCAAAAGTTCCATTTAAACATGGAAACTAGGAGTTCCTGCATGTTGTAAATGGTTAAGCACATGACTACTAGCTGAAGGGCTGGCAGTTCAAACACATCCAGATGCTCTTTGGAAGAAAAGTCCGGTGATGTGCTTCCAAAAGGTCATAGCCTTGAAAACCCTATAGAGAAGTTCTACCCTGCAACACATGGGGTCACCATGAGTCAGAATCAACTGGGCAGCAACTAACGACAACAGTTAAGGATACAACCCAAGGAAATAAACGTGGAAACTAATGATGTAGCTGCCTTTTCCCATGACTTCGACTGACTCTCCCTATCTCTTGGCGTTTTAATTATTGCATTAATGCCAGATCTCCTTCATTTGCAAGAAATGGAAAACAAACTCATATTAACTTAAGGAAAATAATTATTTTATGGACTTTATAACTGAAGTATATCCTGGGGAAGGCCATGGGAGCAAAGAAAGAGGTGCAAGAATCAGGATCATAGGAATTTATCTGACTTCTGTTTGATCTGGCTGTCTGCTACAGTGTGGGAATCCATGGATGTAACCATACAGGTTTTTTTTCCACCTACCTCCACTTCACAATTTCAGGTAATATCCTCTCCACCCCTAAGTGTCACTGCTCCTCCAGTCGCATGAAATAGTCTCTCAGTCTGGCAACACATAGGCAGTGGCAGTTACCATTTTTCCTAGAAATCACTGACCTTGCCTCAAATGTGACTTTCCCTGAAGCAGCCTGATACCCATCAGAGCAGTTGACTGCATTGGAATTGTGTCCTTTCTTACGTTTCCTTGCTCGATATGAGATGAGTTGTTATAAGTTTCTGCCCAAGTCATTGGGGACATATACAAAAAATAAACAATTGAGGATAACTATAAATGAATCATCTATTATCAGGCTCATTTGCATAATTAAGCTTGCTCCCAAAAACTGGCAGAGCACAAGCCAGCAAAGTGACATTGTATAATATCCACCACCAAGCCCTGGAATGTGATTCTAGCAAAACACAATGAAGTCGGAGCTCTGAGTGTAAAGATTAGATAAATGTATCAGCTCAGTGATGGGGTAATAAACTACATGCTTAGAATTTTTTAATGTAGCTTCTTTTGCACAGAATAATATGACCTCTGATCAAGCATGAGTGCTTGGGAGAGGTGGCTTAATACCCGCAGGAAGAGGCCAGGCTGGTTGTCAGAAGATCTGCAGTCTAGGCTCAGTTGCATCTCTGATATGTTTCATGGCCTATAGCCAGACACATAATCATGCTTTGCTTCCATTTCATCATTTTTAAATTGGTGCAACAGTGGTTTATGTACATACCTAATGGATTGTAAAAAGCACAGATAAAGAGAATACAGAGATATCTGCTCTGGCTCCCATCCCACTGCGGAAGCACAGGCAGCCTCCAGATGTCCACGTTTTCACCATATAGTCAGTGATGGGCACAGGTTGGTTGTATGTTCTACAGGAGTTCACCTTGAGCTGGAAGAGTGTCCTTCTGACTTTCCTCCCGTATTGGAGAGAAGCATCAGAGGCAGCAGCAAGCAGGGGCATGGGGTTCTGGCTCAGTAAAGGACTTCCCGAGAGGGAAATATGATTGAGAAAGGGGATGTGATCCCATCATAAACATGGACTCTGATAATAACCTATCAAGGCAGAAGTTGGAGTCAAGAAGAATGTATCAGGGTGTCTCATTACTGAGAAGAAAACCGTTACTATAAAGAAAACCCAAAATTTCTGCATTTTCTTTCAACTTGAACTTTTCTGCAACACCCAAAGGAGAAAGCAGGTAGCAGGGAAAGATTTACATTGCCACTGTTCCTGTTTCGTTTTGTGAGGGGAAGTTCAACTCTGATGTAAGTGTGATCTATCTGTGACATCTCTTGCCCACTGGTTACCAGGGCTGATTTAATTTCTCTCTCCTCACTTATGCTTTCTGACTTCTAAATCAAAGAAAACAACCTCCTCAAATAGTGAAGACCACTTTTCTATCAATGCTGTATGATATTCACACATCACTAATTTAAATTGCACCATTTTATTTATTATGGTCTGTTAGCAGTCCTCAAATCTGAGAAAATGCCTTCATGAGAGGTAAGCTTTGAAGGTCTACTTCCCACAAACTCTAATCAAATTCAATTATCCAAATCAAGTTGTGGTTTTCTGAAGTAGAAATGTATACCCTTTAACAGAGCAAATAGCTGTTGAGGACATCATGGTAGGCCTCAGGAAAGAATAAGACGTGGAAGAATGGAGGATAGTGACGACAGTGAGCATGGAGGCTGTTCAAGCTGTGCAGAACCTGGTGGAGAAGGCAAGGGGAGGAGAAACCCAACTGTGGGAGGCAGGGATAATAGTGCTGAACTCTGAGCCCATCAGAGAAGTCCGTATCTCATCAGAGTGAGACTATGTCTCAAGAGGCTTTGTGTCAGCTCCCAACTACAAAAGGAAACTTAAAAAAAAAAAGGCAAACAGAATACAGCTGAAGAATTGGAATTTTCTTCCAGTTTATTCTCTAAGAGAGAAGAAAAATAGGCAGTAATGTGAGAAAGATGGGAACAAAATAAGCGAATATTGCTGGTTTCTCTACTGTGTCTTATCTACCAGCTATAAGAATGGAGAGCAAAGGGAAAGAAAAGGAAACTTCTGAGAGAGAAAGGTAGGAGAAGGGCATGTTTGTATAAAGATTCATGGTGATGATCTAAATAAACAGGGATGCAAAATATTGCCTGGGAAGACATGGCATGGTGGGAATGCTGATTATTAATTCCACTGGGATGAAAGGGGCCTATTTGCAGTAATTCAAATCCCTGGAAGTAAGTCATTCAGTGTGAGCCACAGAATATCAGAAAAATTAAATTTTGAATAGAATATTAAACAAATAATCCAATGAGAGAGGATACTTTGAAATCTGTGGTTAAGGGCACAGGTCCTTCTCTCCAGGAAGGAAACAATTGCTGTTATGTCTGCTTTAAAAGGCATTATGATAGAGTGGCAGTCTCAATAAAAAGGTGGCTAAGTTAGAGTCTGAACTTGGTTATCAAAAACTGAAAGAAACGAGAAATATTTACTAGATATGTTCAACTTAGAGGCCCAAGATTAAAGCTGATAATAAGAACAGTAAATATATGCTAAAGATGGGGCTTGAAGACCGTCTGAGAGCTTTGTGTGGAGAGAAAAAAATGTTTCTGGTGTAGACAGTTCTTTCTCCATGTTTGTATAAAATTCCTTCCTCCTTTGACACTCATAGATTCTGGCTGTTACACATTTTACCTTTTCTCGTCTCTGATCATTTGACCTCCCAATCTTTCCACAATGTTCACTGAAGACCTTGGATTTTGGCTCGTGGTCCTTCTATCCACCTCAAAACTGAGTATCATGCTGAACAACTTCAGTGTCCCTCCAGACACCTGGGAGGTAGGCAAGTCCTTGGGCCTCTCAGTTCTGGTAACGTTCACCCCCACTTGTATTTTGCCAGAAAGCTCATATTAACACCATGGCTTTTATCATCGCTGGAACTTTTTACCTGTGAAATTTCAATTATACATTTATTTTGCATATACCCATTGAATACCTACCTTACAGAAACCACTGTGCTAGTAACTGCAAAAAGTAGTTATAGTTAAAACTCGCCACTAACATCTTCTCAGTGGGGAAAGATGAAAAGTTTTCCCCTAAGATCAGGAACAAGACAAGGATGCCCACTCTCACCACTGCTACTCAACATTGTTCTGGAAGTTTTAGCCATAGAAGTAAGAAAGAAAAAGAAATAAAAGGCACCCAAATGGAAAGGAACAACTAAAGCTATCCCTATTTGTAGATGACATGATCATATCCAGGGAAAATCTCAAAGAATCCACAAGAAAGCTACTAGAACTAATAAATGAATTCAGTAAAGTTGCAGGGTACAAGAACAACACAAAAAATTAATTTTGTTCTATACACCAGCAATAAAGAAGATGAAAAGGAAATTGAGAAAACAATTCCATTGGCAATACCATCTAAAAGAATAAAATACCTGGGAATAAAGTTAACTAGCGAGGAGAAGGACTTGTACACTGAACACTATAAAACATTGCTGAAAGAAATTAAAGAAGGCCTAAATACGTAGCAAGACATCCTGTGTTCATGGATTGAAAGCCTTAAATAGCATTAAGATGTTGATACCACCCAAAGCAATCTATAGATTCAACACAACCCTATCAAAATTCAAACAGCCTTTGTGTAGAAATGGAAAAACTAATTCTCAAATTTATGTGGAATTGCAAGGGACCCCAAATAGTCAAAGCAATCTTGAAAAAAGAAGAACAAAGTCGGGTGACTCATAATTCTTTATCTCAAAACATATTATAAAGCCACAGTAATCAAAACTATCTGCTACTGGTGTGAGGCTAGACATATAGACTGATAGAATAAATTGAGGGTCCATAAATAAACCCAGACACCAAAAACACATGCAAAGAAAGAAAAAAAAATAGATAAATTTGACTTCATCAAAATTTAAAACTTTTGTGCATCAAAGGACTTTATCAACAAAGCAAAGAGACAACCTATAGAATGGGAGAAAATATATGGGAACCATGTATCTGATAACGGTTTAACATCCAGCATATATAAAGAACTCCTATAACTCAACAACAAAAAGTCAAACAACCCAATTTAAAACTGGGCAAAAGACTTGAATAGATTTTTCACCAAAGAAGATATGCAAATGGTCAGTAAGCACATGAAAATGTTTTGAATAGACTACGTTAGGCAAATGTAAATCAAAACCACAATGAGATGCCATTTCATCCCCACTAGGATGGCTATTATCAGAAAAATGGAAAATAACAAGTGTTGGAGAGGGTGCGGAGAAATTGGAACCGTAGTCCATTGGTGGGAATGTATAATGGTACAGCCACTGTGGAAAACAGCTTGGCGGTTTCTTAAAAAATTAAACATAGAATTACCATGTGACCCAGAAATTCCACTTCTAGGTATATTCCCAAAAGACTCGAAAGCGGGAACTCAAACAGATACTTGTGTACCAATGTTCACTGCAGTATTAGTCACAATAGCCAAAAGATGGAAACAATCCTAGTGTCTACCAACAGACGAATGGATAAAATGTGGTATATACATACAATGGAATATTATTCAGGCATAAAGAAAAATGAAGTTCTGATACATAGCACAGCATAGATGAGCCTTGAAAACATTATGCTGAGTGAAATAAATCAGACATAAAATGATAAAATTGTATGATCTCATTTATATGAAATATCTAGAATAAGAAAATGCATAGAAACAGTAGATTAGTGGTTATCAGGGACAGGGGAGGAGGAAATACAGAGTTATTGCTAAATTATACAGAATTTCTGTTTGATGAAAAGCTTTTAGAGATGGATACTGGTGATGGCTGTACAACATGATGAATGTAATTAATGTCACTGAATTGTACACTAAAATGTGGATAAAATAGCAATTTTGTGTTATATATATATATTTTTGCCACAGTAAAATTTAAAGAAAAAGTAGTTTTAGTTAAACAGACAATATCCCTTTCTTTGTGGCCCTTATAAATTAGTGGAGGGGAGGGGACAGAGACACCAACAGGCAAGTACAATAGTGTCACAAATGTTCTGCTGGCATATATTTCCAAATGTTCAGAGGAAAAAGCAAGCACGGCATATTCAGGACTTGAAAATTGTTCAGAATGGCTAGAATTAGAAACTGATTGACCGTAGATGGTTGTTGAGGTAGAGGAGGTTCAAGGATGATGCCCAGGTTTTGGCTTGAGCAACTACATGAGTCACGGTGTCATCTACTGCTGAGGGAAGATCAGAGAAGAAGCAAAACGGGAGGAAAAGACAAGAGTTCAGTTTGGGATGTGTTAAGAACTAAGTTTCAGTGAGACATCTCTGTGGGATGTTGAATCTTTCCCACCATCATATTCTAGCTCCATCCCCAATGCACAAGTACACACACAGACACACACACACAGACACACACACACACAAACACACATGTGTAGCAGTTTTTGGGCGGCGAAATGAACACAAAAGACAGACACACACAAAGACAAACAAGACTGCAGCCCTGAGGACTTGCAGTGGTTTATTTTTAAGGTCTCCGCCTGGGCATTATTCCAAATATCTGGTAAGTTGTTTTTCTCCTTCAAAGCACATCAAGACTTTTGTAAATATCCGAACTTATCTTTTAAGGCTCAC